>NW_024081662.1:0-642305 GCF_003009895.1 Hyaena hyaena
TTCGCACTCACGTTAGAAGGCTCTCTCAGTGGATTCTGCGTCCTTTTTCTCCCAATCTCTCAGGTTTTGTAAAGTTTCCAATGGCTTCAGATCTTTTCTGTGTGATGTATGGGCGCGAGTGCAAGTACGGAGCTCCTTACTTCTCTGCCATCTTGCCCCCTCTCTCTTACGGGGGTGTTTAAAAACAGACTGGCACCCCTGCTTCAGAGTGGGATCATTTGTGTGGTACAAGTCATGTTCTGGAACTTCTTCCCTACCACACCTTAGCTGCTTTCCTCACGTTCTTTCTCCGGGGTAGACTTCTCACTAGAACGCTCGATTGAGAGTGTCGTTCTCAGGCCTTGTTTCTGAGGAATCCAACCTCAGATAATCATATCAAGGGCGACCCTGTGCTATTTAGCATCCTAAGCTTCTCTAGAATCAAGTTCAGGAGTTCCCGGATTCAACACGCTTTGTGAACTTTTCCATAATGGAGGTGACTATCCATCAAAAACTGATGGATATTTGCCAAGTGGGTGGTCTTTTCTACTACATTGCAAGTCTCATATAATTGAACAAAACCTATTGCAAAGCTGCCTTTCAAGAGATCAATGACATCACATTTTTATGATGGTAACTCTTCTAGAAAAAAGAACATTCACCTGAACAATACATTGAGCACCGTGCCTTCACCAAAGATGTATTTAATGGGCATTCTGTACTGATTTTTATGAAGTTTATAATATATCTAAGTACTTGCCAAACTTAAAACTCATGACCTGCCCTCTCTTTACACTATCTTGTAAAGAATAAGATATAATAAATCCTTAGCAGTAACATTTTCCACATCATTTTTCTTAAATGCTAGGATGACTTTGTGATTGGTGACTAGTGGTTTAAAATTTGTGTTTCACGCACATCTCTTCCCTTAACTTTCTAAATTGCTACGGTTAAAAGTCAGTTCAACATTTCAGGGTTGAAATTTCCTCAATTTCCTTATTGTACAGCACTACTTGGTTTCAATTTTTAAATTGTATGTTTATATTAATTATGTATTGATTGTTCCATATGTTTTCATCAAATACACACATGATTTTTAAAAAAATAAATAGAGGGGTGCCTGGGTGGCTCAGCTGGTTAATCCTCTGACTCTTGATTTCAGCTCAGGTCATGGCACTGAGCACTACCTTGGGCTCTACGCTGGGCGTGGAGTCTGATTAGGATTCTCTCCCTCCCTCCTTCCCCCACTCCCTCTCTCTCTTTCCATCTGCTCCTCCCCCACTCACGCATGCTCCCTCTCTCTCAAAAAATAAAAAACAAGAACAAAACAGAAAGAAATAAGATACAAGGACATATAATGAAATCAATATTGCTCCTTCTCTTTCTTTGCCTTCCCCTTTCTCTTCTGACCACTAGTATCATTCCTAATGGACCACCATTTCTAAAAATCATAGCTTATCATTCAGCAAATTATCTCAACATATTTACTCTTTTACCCCCCAATTTTGCTTGTTGTATATCAGCTTCCAGGAATTACATATATGAAAATAAGGCAAAGTTTGGTCATGTGATAATAATGATCACATGAGAATAATTCTTAACACTGGGCCATAGGTTTATATCCTATATCCTCTTATGTGGGTTACTGGTACAAATGTACTTTTTCCCCCATAGCTACTTGGAATCCCATCTACTAAATAGATATTCCTCTAGTGTCCTGGGAAACACCTTCTTGGGGCCCCGGACTTACTACTTCAATATTAATTAGTCTGATTTTCTTTTGTTCTTTTTATAATTTTTTCAAATGTTTATTTATTTTTGAGAGACAGAGACAGAGCATGAGCAGGGGTGAGGGAGAGAAACAGACACAGAATCCGAAGCAGGCTCCAGGCTCTGAGCTGTCAGCACAGAGCCCAATGCGGGGCTTGAACCCACAAACCGTGATTTCATGACCTGAGCCAAAGTCGGACACTCAACCGACTGTGCCACTCAGGCGCCCCTAGTCTGGTTTTCTTTGACTTGTGCTATAGTGGTCATTCTGAGGCTTCCCTTCATTGTTTTTCTGATTGAATCTAACCCTAACTCCCTAATCTTTCTTTTTTTCTCTTTTACTGTGTTTTACGTGTGTAACTTATTAAGCAACTTCCAAAGAAATTATCTGCTATTTTCATATTTCGTTGAGGATTCACCTGTAGTTGGGGATAAAATATTTTCTGCCAGAATTATGAATGGCATTCTCAACTTTTGTATAATGCTGCCAGTAAGCTGAGCCTTTGGTGCATTTTTGTTGATAACATTTTCTCTTATTTAAATATTTGAAGTAATTTTTAGTCTTCATGCTCTGAAGTATTGAAATAATGCACCAACGTATGGGTATAATTTTCAATTATTGTGCTGGTCATTAAGTGGATCCCTTCAACCAGGAGATGTGTATCCTTCAGATAGGGAGAATTATCTTTTCTTTAAGTTTAAAGAGTTCTCTAATATTTTCTCTCTCTTTCTTTGGAATTCCTATTTATTGGATAATGAACCTTCTGGAATGGCCCAGACTGCCATGTTGCAGTTGGATTAGTTCTCATCTTTGAGCGATTTGTTTTTACTTAGACTTTTAATCCCTCAGCTCAATTTGATTTTACACATTTATGTTTTTAATTTTCTTTTTTTTTAGTTTATTTATTTATTTTTGAGAGAGAAAGAGTGGGGGAGGATCAGAGAGACAAGGAGAGAGAGAATCCCGAGTAGGCTCCGCGCTGTCAGCGCATAGCCTGACTTGGGGCTCAAACTCACAAACTGTGAGATCGTGACCTGAACTGAAATCAAGAGTTGGACGTTCAACTGACTGAGCCACCCAAGCACCCCAACATTTACATTTTTAATTTTCAAAAGTTCTTTCTTTTTCTCTTTCCATGGTATCGTGTGTGTGTGTGTGTGTGTGTGTGTGTGTGTGTGAATTCAAGCAAATATCTTCTTATAGTAAATAGGTTTTTATAACCGTTGTTTTCTATTCACCAAATTATCTCCTCATTCAGGCTTATGTTTTCTATTTGTTTGTCAAGTGCTGTTCAAATAGTGATTTTACTGTTGGCTAAGCTTGAGGATAAGGTAATCAGCTGGGTTCAAGGCCCTACGTACATGGATGGGAGATTTGTTTGACTGGACACTTTAGCCATGGTCCATTATGTTGAGGCTCCTAAATATCTGAATTTTGAAGCCCTTTCTCTGAGGCCATTCATTTCTCTAGAAATAAATGCTTTGCTCTTTTCTCCTCTGATATGGGGTGTGGACACCTGGTTACTGGGAATTCTGCCTCTGTGGAGAAGATAGAGTTGGGCTATCAATGATTTCATATTTGTTTTTCAAAGACCCTCTCTGATTTCAGGTACATTTTCCACTTCTTCCCATTGTCCAAACAAGTGTTTCCAAGTGTCAAACCTCGGGGAGTCTGGGGGTCATGGCTCCCCTGCCCTTCCCACTCCCCCGCCCCTCCTGATCTGGCCTCTCTGTCTCCTACTCTGGTCCCTGCACTTGTTACCACTTTCCTCCTTGCCTAAGTCTGATGGTCTCTCTTGTCTGCTAATGTCTGTTCTCCTGGGCTTAAGCATTTAAAGTTTATCATTTTAATTTCATTTTAGCAAGTTCTCAGCCATGTGAAAGAACAGCGAGTATTATCTATTCATTATCTTGAATGCAATAAGACATTTTATAAGATCCCTTCAAAACCAGAAGAACAAAACAGAACGTTTAAATCTATAAACACAATCAGTAGTCGAGGTCTTCATAGGTCTAAGCACTAAATTTAAATTATAGTTTGATGTTTCTAAGAACATGGTGTTTTAGAAGGGACTTGAAAGCCCAATAGAACAGTGTTGGATCCCACTCTTCTGTTACCTGATTGAACGTAAAGGAAGTAGATGGGCTTCTTGATTATCCTGAACTTGTAGTGCTTTCTCTTTTTTTTTAAAAAAAAATTTTAAATGTTTTATTTATTTCTGAGAGAGAGAGAGAGAGAGAGGCAGCATGAACAGGGGAGGGTCAGAGCAAGAGGGAGACACAGAATCCGAAGCAGGCTCCAGGCTCTGAGCTGTCAGCACAGAGCCCGACACGGGGCTCGAAACCACAAACTGTGAGATCATGACCTGAGCCGAAGTCAGACGCTTAACCTACTGAGCCACCCACGCGCCCCTTTTGTAGTGCTTTCTTAAGGAGATAAGGAATCAAACACCAGGAACAGTGCCCAAAATAGAGTAGGTACCCAATAAATTCTAGTGCCCTTGCTTAGCTCTTGAGGTTTTGTTTTTCTCCAAAATGCACAATTTTTCTTATGACCCTTTCTATCCAGTCTGAAGGAATTGCATAGGGTCTTGTCCACTTTCCCTTTAGATGTTTCCATGACTATCTTTTCACACAACAGCCATAAGTTAGGACGCATCTATTTGCTTTTCCTAGGTAACAAACTACCCCCAAATTTAGCAGCTTCGACAGCTATTTATTTAGCTCAGAAATCTGTGAATTGACAAACTGGGCCAGATTCCATGGGTTGGTTCTGTGGACCTCAGCCAGCCTTATCCTATCTCAGTGGGACTTGCTGATCTGTCCTTAGTCAGTTGCTGGTGTGACCGGGGAGTGGCGAGTCTACTCCACATTCACTCATTTGCCATGAGGTGTCTCGTCTCCCAGCAGACCTGACAGTGATGTTCCTGTGATGGCCCATTCTGTGACTGAGGGCAGAGGTGGGCCAACACCAGACCCAATTTGCACAACGTGGCTTTTGCTACATTCTTTTGGCAGAAGCAAGTCACAAGGCCAGCGTGCCTGGACAAGCATATGGTCCCTCTTTCGTTTCCATCTGTAGCAGAAGCTGTGAAGACCTGTGGCCTTTTACCAAGCTGTCAGAGTCAAGGCAATGAAAAGTCTGAGGGATCATGGTTGGGAACCAGGACAAGGTTCCTACTTGGCAGAATCCCTGCCTTTTCCCCACATCACTCCGGGTGACAGGGTTACGGAAAATGTCCTGCCGCCCAGCTCTTGCCTGTGTCTGTTTTGTGTGGGCTGCCAGGTAAGGATGATTTGTATACTTCTAAAGGGTTGAAAAAATATCAAAAGAATATTTTATGACATGAGAAAAACCTATGAAATTCCCATCTTCGTGTTCACAAAGTGTTATTATCAAACAGCCACCCCTACCCATTTACCCATCATCTATGACTGCTTCGAGGCTGAAATGGGCAGATTTGATTAGTCACACAAGGGACTGTATGCAGCCCTCCCAAGTCAAAAATATTTACTCTCTGATCCTTTACAGACCAGGGTTGCCAACTCCCTGATTTACCACATATGCCAAGTATCTGGAGATAGGTGTGCCAGCCACACAAGGCTACAGGGAAAAAAGAAAACTCACACACACACACACACACACACACACACACACACCCAGAAAAACTATGAGGAATGAAATTTAACACACAGGAAAGCCAGTGCCTCCAACCTATCCTCTGAAACATTAATATCTAAGACCCCTAATTATCTAAAAATAATCTTGGTAAAGGAAATTGGTTTCCTGAGGTTTCTTTTTTACGAGGCATAAATAGGAAGACCTAACAGATTTATCATGTAATTCAAAATACACAGCAGGAAAGTGTTGATTTCACTGTTATCATTTTGATCAGAATAAATGGCTTCCTACAGCCATATTTAATCTTTTCAAAATGGAATGCCCAAATGGCTTGAGTTTCTAACCAAACGTCATTTGGAGATTGTTTCCAAATCGTGGGGAGACGCAGTGGAAGGAAATCGGGAAGATGTGATGGAAGAGGCTAGGGGCAGCACAGAAAATGAGAAATTGACAGTGAGTAATAAAAATCTAATTTTTCCCCATGAATTAAAAACGAGAGTGGAATTCACAAGAGGCAGTAATCCTGAGAGCTTAAACGGCTTCAAGCTAGGTCCTCCAGCTCCCAAAAGTTAAAAGCACAGCACTTTCAGAACTGTACATGTTTTTTTCTTTTTCCTTTTCTGCCTTGTAGCCTTTAAACGCCTCCATCATTTCCTTTCATCTATTTTTCAGTAAGCGAATTCTTGATTATTAAAACATATTCTATGTAGAAAAAATTGGAACATACAGAAAAAAATTTTTGGAAGTAAATTTTTTCATCCTCATTACACAGAGATACAATAGCAATTATTTTGTCTTATTTTGTTGTCTGCTTTTTAACAGTGAATATTTGGGTTTCCCAATATTATACAAATTTTAATGTCTGCCTAACGTTCCATCAAGTTGCCACATTTTAAAAATAGTTTCTTTTTTCTTCTTGTTAATTTTTCAATATCATAAATAATAGCTTTGAGAATTAGACCTAGAGTTATTTTCTTCTGAATATTTTTATTCTTTTTAAAAAAAATTTTAAACATTTATTTATTTTTGAGAGACAGAGAATGAGTAGGGGAGCAGCAGAGAGAGAGGGCGACACAGAATCTGAAGCAGGCTCCAGGCTCTGAGCTGTCAGCACAGAGCCCAACGCAGGGCTTGAACCCACGAACCAAACTGTGAGATCATGACCTGAGCCAAAGTCGGCCGCTCAACTGACTGACCACCCCGGCACCCATATTTTTATTATTCTTTAGGAAAGATAATAGGTCATCAAGTGTGCCTGTATGCTGACTTGAAGGCTCTGGGTTTACGTTGCCAGATAACTTTCTAAAATTTATTCTTAAATAAGGACTAAGATACCTCTCTATGGAACAAAATGACTCTAAAGAGGATTGAATCCCCTACATTCCATTTTAATTTTCTAATGCGCAGCTGGGTAGACTGGACTGAGCTTGGTAGGTGCAGCCTTTCTTAGCAAGGCCAGATGAGACGAACAGAGAGGTGGCTGGATATCATGTGGCTGAGAAACAGCAGACTCTCATGAGTGAGGAAATGGAGTTCCACTTGTATGAGCCCACTTCTGTAGCAGTGTCAGTGTAAACCACGATGCGATTGTGACTAGAGCTAACCAAAGCTGCATTAATCCTTCAGCTTGCATTATATCGCAGTTCCCAGATGCTTGGTCGGTGATTTGTGGTGGTTGAAAACAAAAACCCAAACAAGCAAACCAACAAAAACCAATGTTCCCAAGCATTCCAGTCCTTCTCAGCTATGGCTCATCTGGGTGATACAGGGAAAGTCATTTCATTTCTTGATTCTTCAATTTTCTCATATATAAGAAGAAATTAATTGGACTTGATAAATTTCAAGACCCTTCAAACTATTTTGTTTTTATTATTTGTATTTTAAAGTAGTAGGGTCCACGTCTGGCGTGGAGCTGAACATGGAGCTTGAACTCACGACCCTGAGATCAAGATCAAGATCCAAGCTGAGATCAAGAGTTGGATGTTTAACTGACTGAGCCACCCAGGTGCCCCTTCAAACTATGTTTTAAAAGATATTATTCTCATCACATAATTAAGGTGTACATATTGGTATTTTCTCTCCCAGAAAGCCCTTGAAATTCATCCGCATTCTTACTTGGATTCAGACTTGGCTATACGGGTGGCCATGAGGAAAACCAAACAAGTTTCCTAATGGGCTTCTATCCTCCTTTTTCAGTCTCTTCTCCAGCAAAGGATGCCTACAGCCCTGCATCTGGGGACCCACTGGAGTGATTCTTCATGGCCAATGATTGTGGGCTTCACAGTAACTTTCAGATCTTATTTCTATTAGAAGCAGTTGACAGTCTCACTCCCTATTAAAGAAGAAAAATGCTATCTTAAACTCAGTTTTAACAGGAGCTCATAGTCCTATTGTTGAAATTTAAATAGACTACAAACGGAGTAATAATGGAAGGTAAATATATGGAACACTGAGCTAATATAGACATTGTGATTAATAATAAGTACTTTATGCAGCCATGTAAAAGGAAATAATTATAGATTACATTATTATATAAGATGGAACACATATGTTTTCAGGAAAGATAGCTAATTTTCTTCTACGATGTTCTAAATGAACCACATAATATAAGCCTTATTTTCACCACTGATTAAACAGAAAATACCTCGTATCTCCATAGACTTCAAGAGCACAGTGTTAAAATGTACTCCACTGAACACATTCAAAAGCTTCTTTTCAGGGTCACAGTTTAATTTTTTCACAGAAATTAAATGAATTGCAACCAACAAAATCTTATTTTCCTCATTACTGTCTATTAGAACCAAGAAATGCCATCAACTTGAACTTAACTGGTCAAATCTCCACTTTGGGAGTTTCCTTACCAACAGGCCTGACAGGGCATCAGCTGTAAATTGTTACCAGTGGACTCATTTTTGGGCACAGGATACATTATGTGCATCTAGAAAGGGTACTCTGCGTGATTAGTTTCCAAAAAGCATCCGACTTTGGCTCAGATCATGATCTCACGGTTTGTGGGTTTGAGCCCTGCATCGGGCTCTGTGCTGACAGCTCAGAGCCTGGAGCCTGCTTTGGATTCTGTGTCTCTCTCTCTGTCCCTCCCCTGCTCATGCTCTGTCTCTCAAAAATAAATAAACATTAAACAAATGAATAAAACTGCAACCTGGATGTTACATCCTCATCACTCCAAGGATCTTGGAGACCCAAAGAGGCACCAAGGCTCTACTACTGTAAATAAAATTCAGAGGGATAAGTCTGCAAACCATTCACGAGGGCCCTGTCCATAACAGGACTGGGGTTGAGCACTAGGTAGCAAAAGCGAGCACGCCAAAAGTTGTCCCCTTCCATGTCCCCAGCTTTAGGATTCCATACTCCACCAGCACCAAAGTCCTTCTAGCTCCTTCCTTCATACCTCTGTGCCTCTCCGCTGCTGCTGCCTCTGCCTGAGACATGTCCCCCACTCTTGCCTGCTTGCCATTTCTCCTTTCCTTCCTGTCAGCCTCTGCCCCCCACCCCTTTCTGCCCTTCCAAATCCAAGTTTCTAGAAGTCTTCTCTGACCAGTGCTGACACAGCATTAGCATTCCTTCCTTGCCAGGCTCCTCGGTGCCTTGTCACACTCTGCAAAAACTTTGCATCATGTCTGCGTGTGTGTCGCTTCTGTTTCCCTGCAGACTTTTGACCCTCTTTTGCATAGGGTCAGTTTATAGGGCAAGACAATCTCCTGAGTAATTTTATGAAAATATATGTGGCTCATCTAGCATTATGGGTTCCGTGCAGTGAGTGTGTCTTCCTTTAAGGAAATCACCCTGCCTTATCGCCTTTTAGTGATTATAAATAGAGAAACTATCAAGCCATTTTTCCCTAGGCTTGCTGTGTCCCGAGGACACAGAGAAACTCTTGGGGGCCTCTCCTGACCCAGAAGGAAAGGAAAGAGAGCGCTGCCCCCAGAAGCTGCAAAAAGAGAAGGGCTCCATGGGTTCAGAAACCCAGCAGTGAGGGGAGTACTGTTCATGGCTGCCTGGCTACGCACGTTGAGTCTCTCTACCTGGGGTTCACTAGCATTGTAGACGCTGAGGCAAGATGTGAACAGGGACCCAACCTGCATCCTCCACCCCCATTTATAGCCTCACTGGGGTTCTGTGGCTGCTGCTGCTTCAATCGGTGAATGTATTAGGTGTAAGATCAAGGATGAGCGCCTAAGTGCCAATTCCAAGCCACCCTATGGCCAGAGAATTGCCCAGTGGGAACCTCCCAAACATCCACTTTGAACTGTAATGGCTTCAGGGAAGAGTTTGGATTCGATTCTTAAAGAGGATTATGCTTCGATGTATGGGGGATTAATTGCCACAACCCCCACTGGACTAAATGAAGGAACAAGAGCTCAGTGAGCCCACACCTTCAGAAGGACGAAAGAATTTTGTCTTCTTAGAATTTTGCCAGAACAAGTAATGATTACAACTGCTCTTTTGCTTCCTTCCCATGAATTGTGAGGGGTTTTCATTTCTAACATTACTTCCTACCATTTGAACGGAATGAAAAGGAAAGGGGATGGGGGAAGATCTACCTAGAACAAGGCTGAAAAAGCAAATTAGAAATAAATATTGAAGGAAAAGAGAACATTTAGGAGGGCGTAAGCAGGGGAAGAGGGAGACTTAATCCTCAAAAGTCAGCAAATTAAACGAACAGGCTTCAGTGGCCTCTGTTATTTCTATGCAGAAGGATTTGGGTGGACTGAAAGAAAGTAACATTTCATTTGCTTGAGATTAGTAATAACAACTGTCCATGTAAATGGGGACCAGGGTGGAGGAGCCTGGGTGGCTCAGGTGGTTAAGCGTCCAACTTCGGTTCAGGTCATGCTCTCACAGTTTATGGGTTCGAGCCCCACATCAGGCTCTGTGCTGACAGCTCAGAGCCTGGAGCCTGCTTCGGATTCTGTGTCTTCCTTTCTCTCTGCCCCTCCCCCACTCATGCCCTATCTCTCTCTTGCCTCTCAAAAATAAATAAACATTGAAAAATTTTTAAAAAACAACAACAAAAAAGAGGACCAGGGTCTTGTCTTCCTTTGCCACATATATACACATGCATGCACACGCTCACACACACACAGTAGGTCCATCATCTTCTGACAACACTGCCCACAGAGTATCCTATAGTATAGGATTTGTTTCTGTGAATCTCACAGTCCTGGGACCCAGGGTTTCCTCTCCACGTTCTCATTTTTTTGAAGAAATAGATTATGAGTCCGGAAGGACTTTGATTCCCCAAACTGGATACTTTCCAACATAAGTAACAGAAAATCAGGGGGAACTGAGGCAGCCCTGATTTCTGGGCATCTGGAGTTGTTGGACTAAAGTTAAATGAGGTTAATCCAAAAAGACTGGAGGCACCTTGAGTTCGTGTTAGTGAAGAGCTCCATCTCCTGTTCTGTGTGGGGATCTTCTCGAAATGACTTCCACCAGCCAGTGGCTGCGGCTCCCACCGGAGTAATCAGAGAAAACAAACCAGTCTGTAACCCGTTTGCAAAGCAGACTCTTCTGTTCCTTCACCGTCCCTAAAAATGAATGCTTTTGGCATTTTGGTGGGACCGAGGGAAATACAGAAGGGAATACGCTTTTACATGTTTAACCTAAAGGACAGACAGGCTGCCAGGAAATTTAGAGCTTCTCTTGAATTAATTTTACCCGTTCACTTAGAGAATTCAATTTTGTACCCTCTGGAATAACAGCAAGAAAACTTTTTCCTCAGCTCTGTAAGACAGATGAGGTGGAATAGCCTCAGTACAGGTCTGGTTCAAGAAACATCTTTCCTGGCTCATAAACTGAACCAGGTTTGATCTCTTTGGCTCTATGAAAACTCTTCTACGTTGATTTTAACCTTAGTCTCCCTCACTGCTCTGCCTTTTGTTACTAAAAGGAGCTCACAGGAGAAGAAAATGAAAGGGAAGGTGTTTATTATAAGACAAAAATGCTAAGGGTCCAATCAATGTGATCTACAGGCTCAAAACTAGATGATTCTAGACAACATACAGTTTTCTTTGGTTGTTGTTGTTCTATTGTAAGAATGACCTTTTGGGCAGCGATTCGGTGCTGGTTTTTGTTTGTTTGCTTGATTTCCCCTGTTGCATTAGGAAAACAATGAATCCATACAATTAGGCAGCTTTTCCTCTACAATTGTAATGGGCGCCTATCTAATTTGGAGTAAAATGCATCCGACTGTAAATCAAAAAAGCTTAAATCTATTTCTATATCTGAAACCAACTGAGACTAACAACCTCTACAGACTTCAGTTTATTCCCTGTGGAAGGAAAAGTTGCCTCAAGCAAATCCTTTCTTCTCATATCTGAAGATGTTTTTAGTATTGTGTCATCTACCAATAGCGTGTCAAACCTTAGAAACACATTTCCTATTATGCTTATAAAAATAGTGATTTTGAATCAATATAGCTAAGACGTTTCTGTATAGAAAAAAATTTTCAGTAGAAGCTCATGATCCTTTAGGATTCTTAATTGACTCACTTAGGAAAAGAGTAAGTTAAGCTTACTCTTTTTCTGCATTAATTGGCCTAATGTTAACCCTAGCTAATAATAACATGACTAATGTGCCTTTTGTATCATTGTTCCCGGATGATTGAAACACCACAAAAGCTACCATATTAACATTAGCCCTTTGTGTTACTCAGTAAAATCAGACCTAATACGCTGAAATACTCGATTATAATTAGTATATGAATAAATATTTAATATCCAGAAGATAATTAGTGTGAAATACTAAAGTGAGAAAATTGCTTATTCCATACTAACCCACATATACTGAGTCAAATGACTTATTTTTTAAAATCACCATCATCAATCACAAAGACAGGTTTGTATCCCCTTGGATAGTAAGATAGTTTAGCCACGCAATCAGTGAGCATTCACTTTTAGGTTAGGACCCCAAAATCTATATGTGAGGCAGCGTTAAAAGAAACTAGGATTGTCTCTGCTATTTTTGATTTTTTGTGCATTTTGAAGAAAAAGTTCTTGAAAGTAAATAAATATTTGATATGAAGGTAAGAGCCTTCCTGATATCTTCCAAATCATTTGCAAAGTAATGACCACGAATGAAGTCATTAAAATTAGTTTTTCTAAGATTAGTTTTTCTCTTTAAGGACCTGATTTCATGTCTTTTGAATATATGTCCAGAAGTGGGATGGCTGCCTCATAAAGTAATTCTAGGTTTCATTGTTTGAGGAACCTCCATAGTATTTTCAATGAAGACTGTACTGATGTCTCTTCCCTTCAACAGTGTGCCCTGTTTGCCTTTTCTTCACGCCACGTCAACACTTGTCCTTTGACTTCTTGAAAACAGCCATCCTAGCAAATGTGAGGTGATATCTCACTGTGGTGTCCACTGCATTTCTCTAATGATGAGTGATGTTGAGCATCTTTTCTGTGTTTTTATGTTTACTTATTTTGAGAGAGCCAGAGAGAGAGAGAATGAATGGGGGGGAGGCAGAGAAGGGGGAGGGAGAGAGAGAATCCCAAGCCGGCTCTGCACTGACAGAACAGAGCCTTGATGCAGGGCTTGAACGCATGAACCGTGAGATCATGACCTGAGCCAAAACTGAGTCAGATGCCTAACCGACTGAGCCACCCAGGCGCCCCATCTTTTCAAATACTGTTGGTCATTTGTATGTTTTCTTCTGAGAAATGTCCATGCAGGTCTTCTGCCCATTTTTCAAAAATTTGAATTATTTGTTCTTTTGCTATTGAGTTGTATGACTTTCTTACATATTTTGGATATTCCATTATTGGACACATGGTTTGTAAATAATTTCCCATTACGTTGGTTGTGTTTTCACTTTGTAGTTTGCTTTCTTTGCGGTTAGAAACTTTGTAGTTCGATGTAGGCCCAGTTGTTTATTTCTGCTTTAATCTGTGCTTTTGTTGTCAAATCCAAAAAAAACATTGGCCAAGACCAATGTCAAGAAGACCTTCCCCTATGTTTTTTCTTCCAGGAGTTTTTTTTTTTTTTTTTTTTTTTTTAATATTTTTTATTTATTTCTTGGAGAGAGAGAGACAGCATGAGCAGGGGAGGGTCAGAGAGAGAGGGAGACACAGACTCTGAAATAGGCTCCAGGCTCTGAGCTGGCAGTCAGCACAGAGCCCGACGCAGGGCTAGAACCCATGAACCGCGAGATCATGACCTAAGCGAAAGTCGGATGCTTAACTGACTAAGCCACCCAGGTGCCCCTCTTCCAGGAGTTTTAAGGTTTCAGGTCTTATATTTAAGTCTTAAGTCCATGTTTGAGTGGCTTTTTGTGTATGGTATAAGATAAGGGTCCAATTTTCATGCTTTTGCATGAGGATATGCAATTTTTCCAAGACTGCTAATTTAAGAGACAATCCTTTCCCCATTGCATATGCCCGGCACCTTGGTCAAACTTGACTTGCCAAATGTGCACGTGTGGGGTTATTTCTAAAATCCACATTTGGTTCTGTTTGTCTATCTGTTTTTATGCTAGTGCCTTGTTATTTTGATCACCATAGCTTTGTGGTATATATTAAAATGAGGACGCATGATGCCCTTAGTTTGTTCTTCTTGCTCAAGATTGCATTAGCTACTTGGGGGCTTTTCTGGTTCCATGTGAATATTAGAATTTTTTTTCTATTTCTGAAAAAGCCCATTGGACTTTTGATACGGATTCAGTTGAATCAGTAGATCACTTGGGGGTGGTGTTCATTAGGAACAACATGCTATTTTTTGTGGGGTCATGACAGTTCTGACACTTTAAATCATCCCTCAAAGTGTTTTTCCTAGCCCACCAAGGTCTCTTTTAATTGGATGGTGCCTAGAAAAGTTACTGGATTTGGTTGAAATTACTAAGCATAAAGACTGAGAATGTTCAATCAAGTCTAGCTTTTTCTATTTACTTCCTGAGTATCCAAAGACCCTCACCCACCACAGAAAGCTTTAATCAATTTGGAAGTTTGACATTTTAAATTAAAACAGAATCTATTTTGTATTTACCCCACCATCAAGAATATCCTCTGGTTTAGGGAGGGAAGCTTTTAAAATATTCAGATATCTTCTCATTTGTTCAACTAATTACCTAAAGAGGAAAGTTTCTGGAAAATCCTATGTCATCTAGGTACATACTAAGTTATGATATCACTCTTCAGTTTCCTTTCTTGAATATCCTACCGGGAGGAAGAATAAGGAGACAATGAAAGAGGTTAGAAAAAGCCAAAGTAAAGAAAATAATGTATTCTCATATATCTGATACTTTTCTCAGGTATCTCCATTCCTAATGACAGATGGTAGGCAAGCAGAAAATACAAACATTTGAAATTATCGATGTTAACAATAAATGGGCACCTCTCTTTGCAAAGCTACTTTCGTGTATAGAATTTACTCAACATGCAAGGCAGCTCTCTGAGGTCAGTAGGACAGGGAAATCCCAGAAGAACGGGTTTCAGTGATTCTGTTCACTTTCCTTCCACAAAGCTACTCAATGTGTTTAGGCATTTAGTGTCAATTGTGAGAATCACAGCTGTCTGGGACTGAGATGATTTTCATCGGACATCCACCAGGACATGAAGAGTCTGAATGAAAGTTGTTGCCAAGTCAATTAAAGACACTAACACCTCTGAGAATTTCCAGTGAGCATAATGGGAGCCTAGAGCTGGTTGAAGGAGAGGCCAGGAGAGCAATTTTTGGGGTACTCACTGCATAAGAAGCATAAGAACATGAATGATATGAATTTGGGTTTCCAATTAGTATTCCTAAATAACTAGTGAAATGTAATCTGGACTTAGTTCTGCTAAAGTAAACAGGATTCTACAGTGTGAATAAAAAAGGAAATGTCCTCCTCACCAGCAATAGCCAGCTTCTGGGGAGGACATTTACATCAGGATGACCCCATCAACTGCAAGCGGGCCTTTGACTTTCCCTTGAGTTCAGTGATCATGGTTCACTGATACCCTCAAACCACATGGCTCCCCACATGCTCTGGCGATATTTTCAGGGGAAAAAAGAATTTATGGTAACTTGCAAAATTCAATATTGTTCACTGGATTTCCAAAGTGATGCCTGGTTTGGCAAGTTACTAAAAGAGAGGAAGAACAGGTCTTCAGAGCCCTAGTTTCCAGTGTGTAAGCCAGAAGGAAACTTTGAAACACAATCTGAACATGATTTTAATAATTATATTTATGTATGTCAAATTAATTTTGTCTGATTGTGACAGAATCACATCATCCAAACACAAATGGTGAAAACAACTGAAAAGGAAGACAAATACAAATGTTAGAAAATGTTTTATATCTAACACATGTAAACAATTGTTGTTTCTTAAAAAAAAAAAAAAGAAAAGTACACAATGTTTTGTTAATATAAAAGCAGATTCCTGGGGCACCTGGGTGGCTCAGTCAGTTAAGCATCCGACTTCGGCTCAGGTCATGATCTTGCAGTCCATGGGTTCGAGCCCCGCATCGGGCTCTGTGCTGACAGCTCAGAGCCTGGAGCTTGTTTCAGATTCTGTGTCTCCCTCTCTCTCTGCCTCTCCCCAGCTCGTGCCCTGTCTCTCTCTGTCTCAAAAATAAATAAACATTAAAAAAATTTAAAAAGCAGATTCCTAATATACCTTCCCAGAAATGCTGAATGAGTAGCCAAAGAATACTGTTCTAATGGGGTTTAAATTATTAACTTGCCTGGGTCGCCCTGATTGTCATCAGTGCCGTCTATCAAGATTCACTTGGTCCTAGCTCAGTGTAGCAGGCTTCATATCACTGGAGAAAATCAGGGATGGAACACATCATCCAGAAAATAGCATCACATACAATCGCTATATTGAATCTCACTGAAGTTCAAAATAAGCATGGCCCCAAGGCTTAGAGGAATGTTAGATAATGGAGCTAAGAAGAGAACCTTCAACTGTAGAAAGCTTCTGTAAGATCAGTTTTCTGATTTATTTTCATAGGAGCCTATTTAAAACATGAAAGGTAACCCTTTCATTGCTGGCTGAAACAACATTGTGAATCCCTCCCCCCCCACTTCCCTGCCCAGGGAATGTTCCTTTGCTTAGGCCCTGGATTTTCTCTTGGGAAGAGCTTCCTTGTCGACTGTTCTTTGTGATCGTTCCACTCAGTGGGTCCTTCCTTGACCTCTTTCTTCCTTGGCCATCTCTGAAGGGGCCACTGGGTAACCAAACCTTCTTACATGTAGCACATTGGTCTCAGCCCAGGCTCTTCTCATGATGGCCGAGTCCAAGACTCAACTACAGGACTTTTAAATACAGCCACGTGATTTATTTGACAATATAGCGTTCATAAAACGTAATAGATTTCTTACCTATTTCATCCCAGCAAGTTTCATGTGCCAGAGATCTTTTTGAAAATATGATTTTCATGTTATGCTGGCCTTCTCTTTTTGGTCCTAAAAGCTCTCTAGCTTTAAATTAGATCAACTTGGAGCTCGTGGGCTATTTTGGAAATGCTACGTTCTTATTTTTGCTTTGCGGCATCTTAATTCACTTAGATATTTTAATACTAGAGGTAAAGACTATCCTTAAATTGGTCTCTTCCAACAGATTCAATTATAATGGGTCTTACGGCTTTCTCAGTTTTATCTTTTATGTTTTCAGTTCAAAAGAAATTAGCTACTCCAACTCCACATTGTCTCAAATTTCTGAAATTTATGATCTCTTTTCACTTCCGCTTTCAAATTAGCCAATTATTTTAACTAGCTCCTATCTTTCTTTGAATTCCTTGCCAAATACACTCAGTTGCTTTTCCTTCAGTAGTTAGATGGTCTACCCACCAAGCCACTATTTACGCAGGTTACTATTTATAAAATATTTTCCACCATTACATGGGTTTGCATTTCTCCAGCCCCTAATATCAGCTTCCTTACCACCCCAAGCTGACTGCTAAGCTGATGCCACATGTTTTATATTGTTACAGTTGTGTCGTCCTTCTACCGCTACATTCATTGGGCTAGCTAGGCTGGGTGAGGCTTTGCCTACATTTCAGGGCCTAGATGAGCTGCAAATTATAAAGAGTTGGATCAGATAGGTTGGCATTTTCACCTCCGGGAATATTTCACAGATTTTCTTGATATGGTTCAGGGTTTGTGGGTTGGGTTGTGGCCATTTCCTTATTTCTTTAACATCTTGCTCGATATTTAAAGTATTCAGTGACTATAAGGAAGATTTGGGCAAAAATCATTTTACTTCATTGTGTTTAATCAGGTCTCAAAGCACTAAAAATTTAAAGGCATAAAGGGTGTGTATTATGTCTCTCCCACTAATTAGTAGAAAAGGAGACTCTTTCTAGTCAGACCATGATTTTCATCTTAATTTAAATAGAACTGTTAAAATTATATCGCACATCTCTCCAAAATCTCCTGTAAACGCTAGTGATAGAAGAGGAATAGAAAATAGAAAAAAACTGCATACATAAAAAATATATACTGTATGCAGAGTACATAAATATCGACTTTTATAGAAGTATATAAATATTTTAAAAATAAAAAAATATATTTTATATAAAAATAATGTGTAATCTCATTGTAAATATGAGATGCATTTAAAATAATTTTACATCCGTATATGAGTAGTGCGGACAGGGGTAGCAGGCAACGCAACGCAGTGGGTTGGAGAGTCCAGTGATGTGGGGGGGATGGGATCTAAATAGGAGCCAATGGAGAAAGCTAGAGTGGAAAAGCTAAGCGCCTAAGGAGGGAGATCTCCCTAGAAGAATATAACCTGAGAAGCCCTACGTATTTTCTAAATTTAGAAAAACGTACTTGTTTCTATGCAAGTTGGGGTGGGGGCAGGGGGCGGGCTGGAAACAGGGATGTAGCTCCGGGGCTGCGGTGCGGAGGGCTTCTGCTCGCAGCGTCCTAGCTGCTGTGCAAGCCCAGCGATGGCTGCCCCCCCTGCCTCCCACCAAAGTGGGAGACTCAGGCAGCGAACGAAGAGAAGCTTCTGACTGAAGGGACACAGAGAATGGTGGAAATGGGGTGAGATGCAAGGCTGAAAACGGCGGGAAGTGAAAGCCTCACCTTTTCCACTCTCTTCCCAGACTGTTAGCAGCCAAGTGTACACTTGGGACAACGTACAAGAGGCTTCTCCCATGGAGATGAGCAGCCCTATGTAAAAAAAAAAAAAAAAAAGACCAACAGAAGTTGATATTTTCTTTCAAAGCCCAAATGCTCTACAGTAAATTCTACCAGTAGAGAAACCTCTTCCAGGCATGCAGAGTTTTTATTTTGCTTTCTTTTTCAACTGTATTTATTTATTTTGAGAGAGAGAGAGAGGGAGAGAGGGCAAGTGGAGGAGGAGCAAAGAGAGAGGGAGAAACAGAATCCCAAGCAGGATCCATGCCCAGCACAGAGCCCGACGTGGAGCTGGATCCCATGAAATGAGGTTCACGACCTGAGCTGAAATCAAGTCAGAGGGTTACCGGATGGAGCCCCCCAGGTGCTCCCATGCAGAGTGTTTAAAGCACCTATTTAATATCTCACTCTCAAATAAACACGGGACACACAGGGACACTAGGCTCACGCGACATTGCAGAAGAGCTTCCAATTTGAAAATAAAATCTAAACAAATACAGTTTTTACAAAATGAAAAAGAACCTAGAGGAAACAGAGACCGTGAATGGGACAGAGGAAAACACGATGCTGGTAAGAACACCACCACTATCTCTAACCCCCCCAAAGGATGAAGAGAGGACGTTGCACCCATATACAAAAATATAACGTCTTTATAGAAGCATCAGAGGAGAAAAATGAACCATGGGGTTACTGAATTTTGGCATTAAAAATAATAGACATTGCTTACATAAAACTGAGGCAATGCCTGAAACATGAACAAAAGGCCAAAGATAGAAAATAGAAAAGAAGTTCTAAAAACAATTCAGGAGATTAAAAAAAAGTATAGTGGAACTGTTAGAGAACAGGGTGAACATGGAGTGGAAATTAAAGAAATAACAAAATACTTTAGGATTTCAAAGAGCCCCGTTTCTGCCTGCGTATCACATGAACAGAAACACAGCCCCTTGAGGCATATTAGTGACATTTTAGAACATTAGGAACTAAATTTTAAAAATTTAAGACTTTATAGATAAACAATAGGTAAAATGCAAAAGATCAGAAATAATTTTTTTGGTGTTGGCAGCAGTATTGGAAAGTAAATGACAGTGAGATGCATCCAAAATTTTGAAGATAAGTAGTTTCCATCCTCGTATTCTATACCCAGTCAAACTACTCAAATTTAAAGCTAAAATAAATAGAACGGTAGACTCAAAGAGTCCATTTATCTTCTAAGTGCGTTACTTCTTAGAAAACTTCCCAAGGATACACTTTATTAAAATGTAAGTGAACTCCAGGCACCCAGTGGGTTAAGCGCCAGATTGTTGATTTCAGCTCAGGTCAAGGTCTCATAGTTTTTGGATTCAAGTCCTGCATTGGGCTCTGCACTGACAGTGCAGAGCCTGCTTGGGATTCTCTCTCTCTCTCTCTCTCTCTCTCTTTCTCTCCCTGTCCCATCCCTGCTTCTGCTCTCCCTCTCAAAATAAATGAATAAACTTAAAAAAAAGATGTAGTAATAAATCAAGAAATGGGAACACAGGAGCCTGGAAACGGGATGGACATTAGATAGTACAGAACTTTTTGGGGACATTATAAGCTCAGAAGCCTAAAGAACAAGCAATCTGGATTAGAGAGAGAAGGCAATGTGGGCTTCAAAAGGCCAATCTCCAGGAAAAGTAAAATGCACTGATGAATTGCCTGATGTGTGTGATTAGAGAGAAAGTGAAAATGTTCTGAAAAATGTACATACAACAGAAAGCAAAATGGTTTTGCAAAATACAAACCATAGCCGTATTTCCATAATTGTTACTGACTATTCAAGAGTGTGTTTTAGTGAGTTATTTACAGCCATAAACATAAACATTGAATATCGATTTAACGAGAGAGAGTATGAAATAATAATATTTGCAACATAGAAGAGAGGTAGTGGGATGGGCGTGTTCTCCAGCTCAAGTATAATCCACCATAGTAATAAATCAATAGATAATATCTGAATGGCAAAGTCCACAAATAGCAATATAAACATAGTATTTAGAACTATCAGTATAAATACCTGAGCAAGTAGTCACAGAGTTGAACATTTTTGCTTCTGGTCAGTGGGACCCAGGTAGAAAACAAAATAAAACAAACAAACAACAACAAAAAAACGACAGCAAATAGATGGGTATATTCTTTACTTTGAGCCATTTAGAAAAAATTAATTTTTTAAGCACATGATTTTTTTTTAAATATAAAACATAAGGTAAGGACAGAAAATACAAAAGCCACACTTTCTCTATTTAGGAGGTTTGGATATCTTTCTTTTTCTTTCTTTTTCGTACACCATAGGCTTGACCTAGCTCCACTTCTGAACTAGGATTTTGTCAGAAGCACTGGAAATGTTTTAGCACGTCTACTAAAACTGCCATTTATAATTTCAAACACAAAGGCACGGATACTCATTATGGGAAGAACGAATCTATTTTTGATGAGGTTAAATAAGTTGCTAATTCATGCCAGGAGCTACGGTACGGGCCCTGACAATACAGAAATAAATATGAATGTCCCGAGAGACCAGGCGGCAGCCTCAGCACGAAAATCACTGGGAGCAGCAAGAAATAGCACCGATAATAAGAGCAGAGAGATGTGCCCCAGAGAACAGAAGGCAAAGTGTTTTCCAGGGTAAGGCGGAGGCGCTGACTTCGATCATCAGCAAATCAACAGTATCTTAGGATGTTGGACATCAATTTGAAAAACTCTCTGGCTTTCTCACATGTACTCCCATCCTCTTTGTCATGCTACCTCTCAGAGGCATCATGGGAATCAAAGTTCCTTCTCTTACTTTTCTAAGCTGTAAGCACTGAACGCTAAGGCCAACCTTTAGTTTTTCCTTCCTGATGGTCTGCCTCTCTTACATATGACATACCCTTTGAATAGTCCGCTTCGTGGCCAAAATAGGTGGACCACGTTAGGAGGCAAAGATGCTAACATCCGTGTGAAACATAAACATACAGAAGTAGGGAGTCACATTTCCACGAAGCACACACCATGTAAAACCATCTTTTTGTCTAGATGCTCCTGTACACAGCTCCCTACCTCTCCCTGAGTCCCTGCTTTCAAGGAAACGATAGACTCATTGGCAAAAAGAAATTGCATCCATTCTGTGATAACAAAAAGAGGCTTTGAAAACAATCAGTAGTTCTCAAAATTTGTATCATGATTAGCCCTGCTATCAGAGAGGGAATGTGGGCCCCCTGGGAAGATTTTGGGGTCCAGCCTGAGATAGGCTTCTCAAATCACCAAGTGTCCCAGAACTTGTGTTTTACCTTTTACACTGGTGGGCATTTAATTGCATTATGTATGTCTCAATGTATCCAGGGTTTTCAAAAAAAATTTTTTTTAACGTTTATTTATATTTGAGAGATAGAGAAAGACAGAGTGTGAGCCGGGGAGGGGCAGAGAGAGAGGGAGATGCAGAATCTGAAGCAGGCTTCAGGCTCTGAGCTGCCAGCACAGAGCCCGACTCAGGGCTCAAACTCATGAACTGCAAGATCATGACCTGAGCTGAAGTCAGATGCTCAACCGACTGAGCCACCCAGGCGCCCCTCCATGTTTTATTTAACTTTAAAATCACTTACCCCGTTTAGCAGTAAAATTGTATGCTTTTCTTCAGATTTTCTGGAAATGTTGACAGTTCCCTAACAGTGCCTGGCTAGTAGTGCTCTGACTACAGTTATCCCACAGCGGATGCTGCAGACGGCCTCGGGGGGACGGAGATCCTCAGGTGAACCCTGCTCAGATGCTGTCCCTAGGCAACGCCTGAAGTCCTTACATTGCGGGACATTGCAACAACACAGGATTGGAAGTCAAAAACGTCGCGTTCCAGCTCAGCCGTGCGCTAGACACGTGATGTTGAAATGCCACTCACGTCTCTGGTCTGTGACTACCTCAGTTGACGGACTAAAGGGCTTTAGATGAGATAATGGACTTGGAGGCACACCATAAACCCGGCCAGCCTTGGTGTCCAGGGAAGGCCTCCTCCGTGTGCGGGCCCCTTTTCCACTCCTGATTTCCCCCTCTCCTGAGGCTTTCCAAAGTCTTGTGTGGTTTCAAGCCACACACTCATCCCTGGGAAGCTGAGCCAATACTCACACCTCTGCCCCATTTACTGTGAGAGAGAAGCACTCAGGAAACGATTTTTTAAAATCCTATATTCAAATAAAAATGAATGATAATTGTCTTTTTTAACCCAGTACATTATTGGCCACGATAGCACAGGAAAGATGATGATAGTCCTATTTTGTTTCATAGAGTTTTTTTCCCCAGCAGATCTTTTGTTGTTTCCTACCCCTTTGTACGCCAGCCAGAGGCGTCTGAGGGTGCCTGGGGGTATGGGACGTAGATGCTCCTAGAAGAGTAGGGTGGGACCAAGTAGAGAAACCAGAGCACTGAGTCGTTTGCAAATCCAAGGTGGGAGGGGCGGGGGAGGATCTTTCTCAGGACTAAGTGCGTGATAGAATAAAATAAAAATAATCACCCTCATGTGTATAATTCTAGACATTTATCAGTATCTCTATTTCTTTATATAGTAATCAAAGTGCAACACATTCTCCTTAGCTAATGGACATATTCAGAAAAGGGAATGAGGCGCCTGGGTGGCTCAGTTGGTTAAGGGTCTGGCTCTTGGTTTCGGCCTACGTCACGGTCCCAGGGTCGTGAGATCAAGCCTCATGTCGGGTTCTGCGCTGAGCATGAAGCCTGCTTAAGCCTCTCTCTCTCGCTCTGTCCCTCCTCAGCCACTCTGTTTTTCTCTAAAATTAAAAAAAAGAAAATGAAATAAAAATCTTTGAAGGAAGACATGTTTCAAAGGATAAAAAGCGACTTTGAGGCAACAGGCCCCACCATGAACCGTGGTTCAACACAGTTGCAAGGGAGGAAAGTTCTAGTATTGGAAAGCTGCAGGGATCTCAGTGCTGGAAGCCCGGACACTGGGCCACACAGGCGATGAAATGGACCCTGTGGATCTCAACAGGTGGACAGGCTGAAGGTCTGACAAAGGACTTCACTTCTGTGTTTAGCCCGGGAATTGGAGTGGCATCCCATTCAAAACCCAGCTATAGAGAGATGAGAGAGAGAGAGAGAGAGAGAGAAAAGGCAGGGGTGAAATGAAGGTCCGAAAAGAAAAACAGCAAATGCCACCTCCTGATGACTGAGGGCCCACTGCCAAAACTGCATTTGAAATCAAATGACTGGGGAAAAGTCAGCTTACTAGTCAAAGGGAAGAAAAAGTCTACCCAGTGTTGTTCGCACTATTAACTATGAGTTCGGTGGAGGGAAATGACCCAAGCTAAAATTTTGGACCAGAGGATATGTCGTTTAACTTTCTGAGGAGAACTTCTATCATGATACAAAACTTGACTCTGGCCTATTTGTGGTTAGCATACAATCTTTTTGTCTTTCTCTCCGCCCCAGACTAAATTTTGCAAAGTCTCATCCTATTTGGGACCCAAAATTGGTCCCCGTTTGGTAACTTTAATAAAGTAAAGGGGCTGAAATCCTATCCTTGTTGCATATTTGTTTCTTATATATTCTTTGTGTCTATTTTTCCTCTATAATTTTTTTAGTGCATGTACTTCTGTTCTTAAGCATATGTGCTAATAAATATATAAATGTATACATGTATCAAATCACCATACTGTATACCTTAAACTTTCACAATGTTATATGTCAGTTATATCTCAATAAAGCTGGGGAAAATATATCCTGCTGGTTGTTATTACCACATAATTTTTCAAATTCATTTTCCATACTTATGGTATTATTATAAGCATCACATTCTATGTCTCAAATGTTTATATCAAAATTAACTTCAGCATTCCCAACTGTCAAGCATGTGAGCTGCCTCCAATTTGTCACCCATGTAAATACTCTGTATTAAAGTACAGACATTTTCAAGTTTTACATTATTTCTTTAATATATGTTTCCAGAAATAAATTGACATTTTTAAAATGTACATGGTTTTGTGGCTCTTAGGGCTTATTGCCAGTCACCCACACAAAAGATTGTAAAGATGAACTTACACTGCATTTCGTGAGTATACCTCATTCACCAGACACTCTATGTGTCATTGTTCTTTCTCTTGTTAATTGATGAATGTTGGGGAAAATTTTTATTGTAAATCCCATGAGGCAATAAGTAAAATGATTCTACACAATGGAATACTCTTTCTCCTCCAGCCTAGTGGAAGCCACCCCTCTCTTTGAAAGCCAAGTCAGATTCCAACTAGTCGGTAACGGCTCCAAGGGCAGCCTCGCCATTTCTGAGAGCCCTCGGCCATCTTTAAAGTGCTCTGCTTCACTTAGTTGGCACCTTTGGGGCTCTTTTTTCTCAAGCAGATATGCCTTGGTCCCCAATAAGAACACACTCACACATTGCTTTTATTTCTCACAATTCAGTGCGATGTCTTGAGCCACACACTACATGCACAATAGGCTTTATTAGTGGGTGGGGGAGAAGCTGAGCTAATGCAGGTAAGGGGTCTATGGCAGCTTTTTTTCCCAGAATCTTGGAATCTCATTGAACCGTGCCAGTCCAGTCATCTTGACAACGGACTTGACTAGGACTTGCCACTCTATCCCTGAATCTTTCTGGAATCCGTGTAGGGATGAACTAATCTTCTCAATCCCCCCTATCCACAGTAGAAAAGTGATGTAAGAATCAGAGGGTACCTTTTTAGGATGGTTTCTTTCGTCCTAATAGATCATAAGGAGCCTTTCTCAAAGAGTATGTGGACCTTTTGAAATGAAGACCAATTCAGGAATGAAATGAATGTTCTTGTTAGAATAGTTAGCTAAGGTTATTATGAGATGAGAAGAGGGAGAGTCAGGTTCATGTCAGATTAGTCCCTGTGACATTAGGACAAAAATTAAATTAATGCTTGCTGTGGTGAGCTGTATTTAGTGATTTCAAGAGGAATTATCCACAGGCGATGTTAATATGGAGAAATAAGCTGAAATTTTAAAATGCGCCCTTTGCTCAACTTTTCTTCCACCGCATGGCCCTCTCTGGCACCAGCGTCACCAACCAAAGGGCACCAGAGGCCATGACCATCCTCTAGTGAGACAACTAAAAACGGGCAGAGGAAAGGTCCAGGGATGTTTGGCTGAAGTCTGAGTTGGTGAAAGCTTGCGAGATACAAGCAGCAAAGGCTGACACTTCAGGGTGAGGGTCACGATGCCCTGGGGAAGCAGGGGAAGAAGGGGTATCAGACGGACAGGACTTGAAGAAGTACCAGGCAAAGGGTGGGGTTGGAGAGGTTTAAAGAAACAAAGGGCATCTTTCTCTACTGTGCTCTGAAGGCCTAAATGAGCAAGAGCCCCCCTCTCCTGCATTCCTGTGTAATACAAGGGGAAGAGATGGCTGGGAAAATCACAGCTCCTACCTGCCAAGTCTATCCCATTTGGGGATACTGACTTGAACTCTGTGACAGAGCTGGTTAAGTGTCTGTTGGAGTCAAGTGCGTGTTCAGTCCCAAGACGATGGGTGAGAAACAGTGTCCCCGACGTGGCTAATGCATGCTTCTGATGGCCTGGCCATCCTCATTTTTAAAAAAATATTTATCTTTGAAAGAGAACATGCAGGGGAAGGGAAGAGAGAGAGGGGGACAGAGATGCTGAAGGGGGCTCTGTGTTAACAGGCTGACAGCAGTGAGCCTGATGCAGGGCTTGAACTCACAAACTGTGAGATCATGACCTGAGCTGAAGTCGGACGCTCAAGCAACTGAGCTCCCCAGGTGCCCCTGACCATCATCATTTAATTGATGTGGAAAGGATTACACGTAGCATGCAATCCCCGGCATCTGTGGAAACCTAACCACGGTTTCACTAATCTTTTCCCCAACCTTACCCGAGGATTACAAAGACAAAGCAGCTGTGTGGTGCTGAAACACGGGCCATTCCTCACAAGTTATAATATTGCTTTTTATTTTTCCACAATTTTATACTTAACCATTTTCGTTATTGAAAAACTCAGAGAGTACAGGATATTTAGAGCTCAGTGAAAATATTTCTTATCACCTATATCCCATCCATTCCTTACCTAAGAGTTAACACTGAAAATTTGGCATGAATAATTTCAGCATTAGCCATATATATGCCATTATAATATTAATAAATGTATTATATGTTATAAATATGACTTATGATTATGGTTTTAAAGACTTCCTACATCTCACATAAAATTTGTATCTCAGAAATAGTTCCACCTAGTCCTTTATAAAGACTGTATAGTCTACCCCAGTAGAGGGAGTAGAAAATTGGTCACTGAATTTTGTTCATTGGGTTACCATTCTTTTCTACTCCTGGATATCTGAACTTTTGCTCTTTCACTGAACTTAAACATGGCGATATAACAAGTTACAGTTAATTAATTTTGAGTGGAAGTGACATGTGTCACTCTGGGCTGAAGCATTTCATTGCCAGTACTTGACTGTTCTGCATTCTTTTCTTTGGGTATGAATTGACAGAAGCTTACATTCATATGGTGGGGGGAGGAGGAGCCATAGGAGCTAAGCAGCCCAGATGGCTGAGCTAAGACTTGAAGGAGAGCTTCCCAGCAGGGTCACCTGGATCTGCAGGTGATTGTATGTGCATGCATATGTGTGTGTGCATGCGTGTGTGTGTACATGTGTGATCCCATAATAGAAACATTGATCTGATACAAGATGAAGTGAAGAAACTGATATTACAGGCTGGAAAGATGGTAAACCATGGTGTGCAGAGACAAAACATAGAGTATAACTTTGACCTGAAAAGAGATACACCTAATGAGCTTGCACCTCTAAGGGAAATTAAACTGAACTAATATGGTGTTTGGCCAGAGTAGACAATGTTTCTACTCTATTATAATCGTTATAATGACTAGAAATGGTCAACAAAACATTGGTCTTACTTACTTTATAGTAGCACAAAGATGTCTCAGGTTGCATTGCAGAACTTGGGTAGGCACTTCTGTTGAATTGCCCCAACTAACCATGACCCCGGGATCCATACCCCTGTGTAGTTCCCTTCCGTGTTGACTCTGGACTTGTCCATGTGGATAACGAGCATTAGTGAGTACCAAATGAGGAGAGGCTTGATAAGTGCTTGCACAGGAAGGCTTAAAGCCTCCCTCTTGGAATCGAGTTGAGACAGTGATAAATAGTCTAGGCCAGACTAGTGAATGATTGAAAGAGGCTCTGGAGAATGGGAACTCCTATGGGCTGGTCCAGCCCCAGCTAAGCCAATGTCTGTGTGCCCCCCGCCTACCCCCCCCGCCCCGCCACCCACCAAGGAGAAAGAGCAATAGAGCTGAGTCCAGTCAACCTACAGAAATGTGCAAAATAATGTATCATCATTTTAAGCCCTAAGTTTTGAAGCAGATTCCAATAGATAACAGAAATAAGAATTGAATAGTTCTATTCCACAGATTAAATTGTGTACACACTTAAACATTTGGGTGGGTCTGATTTTCACCCAAAAAACGAAGTGTCAAATATATTCAGTGTGACAACAAATATATCCATAAAAACCATATATAGTGATTTCAGGATACATAAATTTCTCTTTCAACACTTTTTAAGAGTAAAGGCAAGTATAAATAAATAAGTAAAGTAAGGTCACACATTAACTGTCAAATGAAGGGAAATAGTCCTTTGTTAGATTATTTGCCCAGTAAACCCAGGAAAAAAAAATAGTAGATTCTATAGTCATAGACAGCATGTAATCAAAATGTTATCTTGGATTTCATTATAAAATTTTTCTAGTACTGGACTACAGCATAAATTTAAGATATTTACCTCCTGCCAGTCCTTGGTTTTGTTTGGCTTATAAATTAAAGGCGCATAACAAAAATATGCATATTTTGATCCCAAGTATGTGGACCCCAATTATTTTTTGAGAGAGGAAGATAGAGATCTCCCATTACTGAATCAGATTCTTAGTTTCCTGTGGTAAAGCTCTGGTCTTCGGCAGGAGGCATTACCTACATCCATCACCTTTGTGATGAAAAAGTTCCTTTATTCACTATTTCTCATTCTTTGGAATTCTCTGAAACAATGAATCCTTAGAGCAAAAATAGCTCTCGTGCTCATGCACAATCCAAGTAAGAAATAAAATAGTTTCTTTTTCTTTCTTGCTTAGCTTAACCAGGATTTAATGACTGCATCTAGAGACAAATTGGAACAAGAAGACCCTCAGAAGCTAAAAGAGGGAAAGAGGTTCCGATCATTTCCAGAAGCATGGGACAATGAAGCCAGGCTTTATTTGTATGTTTTACAAAGAGGTGATGAAGCTTCCAGTGGGGTATCCGGCTGTTGCTACGGCATATTCCAATTACTTGCTGGATTATCTAGAGTGTAGCCCTTCCCTTTGGAATGTTCCAGATTGTTGCAAACACCTGCGGAAACTGAGTGTTTGATTATGAGGCTAATGTGTACTCTACATGCTTCTTTTCCTCTGCAGGGAAATTAATCCTATAAGCCAATCGATTAATGCTTCGCTATTCATTCTTAATCTGACTTCTGTGACCATTGCTTCCATGAAGGAGTAAAAATGCACATCATTAAATTCAGCGGACATCTTATCCATCCTTACCAAAGTCGGGTGATCAGTACCATCTGTTACCACTGACCGTAATTTCCATTTGGAAACTTTCTCTTTGGCTTATCTGACAACATACTTTCCCTTTTATTTTTTAAACTATTACCCCTGTCTGTATCTCCTTAGTGAATTTATTATTTTATGAATTTTAAAGGATAGGGACCCTCAAGCTCAGCCATACTCTTGGTTCATGCCCTCTATCCAAGCAATGGTATGCTCCGTCCTTGATGCTGTAATTACTCTGCAGTGACAAGTTCCAACTTTTTATTATGAATCCAATTCTCTGGACGATTATATCCCACTACCTATAAAAAATATTTATTTGTCCATCTCAAGGACATCTCACAAACCAGCATTTCTACATCTGAACAGCATCTTGTTCCTCCTGCAATATTACCCACTTGTAATGATTCCCATCGCGAGAACAGAGCTGCCATCCATTTCGTGGTGGAAGCTAGAATTCTCAGCAATGATCTTATGCTCAGCCTCTTCTTAATGCCTACTTCCAATCCCTAAACCCTGCTAATTTACTTTAAAAATGTCTCTTCAGCATAGCCACTTTGATCTATCTTGGCAGCCACGACCTTGGCCCATGTCATTCCTCTCTCTCCTGTATTACAATTTCCTCCTAATTGTTCACCTTGCATGCAATCTTGCTCTCCCCAATCTATTCTCCAGAGAGCAGCCGAAATGCTCTTTATATAACACAAATATGATTATGTCACATTGCCAATTAAATTTTCATAGCTTTTCAGATGAGAATTTAAAAACTCTATGCCATGTCAGAATAAGGTGGTGGTTAAGAGTGGGGGATTTGTACCCAGAGAAAGCCTTCGCTCAAAACTCAGCTCATTATTCACACGATCTCCCAGAGTTAGTTACTGATGCGTGATGTCTTAGCCTGATCTCTCCACATCTTGGGTTTTTATGAGGACTAATTAAGATAATGTGTGAGAAGCACTTAGCAAAGTCTCAGGCACATAGCAAATGCTCTGTCAATGTTAACTGTAGTTATTTTTAGCCATTATAGATTATAAATTTGATAAGTATATATGGAATTATAAATTCTCTTCTGACCCCAGCCTACCAGTCAACCCTCACTCGCACCATGATTTTTCTCGCTCTTAATGCTCTGACCATATTACTCTTCAGGCAGTTCTTGCAATAAACTATAACCTTTTTTAACCTTAGAACCTTCATAGAGGATAGTCCCTCTGCCTAGAAATCACCTTCTTTCCCAACTGACTTCTCCTCAGACTTCCGCTTGGCCTCCATCTTCCTTTCTGTGTATAACGCTGTCCCGAGACCTGACAGAAATCACTGATCCTCTTTATCGGGCGGTGCGTCCGTCCTGTGGCTGCTGTGAGGGACAACTGTGAAAAGCCCAGCCTCCTTCTCCAGAGAACTGACCCAGACTGGTGGTTCTCAAGTCGTATCATGAATCAGAATCACCTGGAGGATTTACTGACCCTCAGATTTCTAGACCCCATTTCCAGAGTTTCTGAGCCAGTGGGCCTGGGGAGAGGCCTGAGAATGGACAGTTCCAACAAATTCCCAGGTGATGGTGATGCTGCTGATCATGGATGACCCTTCGGGGACCACGCTCCTGGATCAAGCCAAATCCTTGTCTGAGGGTTACAACAAACCTTGCCCACCCCTCCTCCCCACAGAGGACTCTGACTGCTGGCCTCCCTTACCACAGGGTGCGACCAAGTCTGTGATGTAACTCACGCACCCAAGTCCCACAGGGTCAGGCTGAGGGCAGCTCCATTTTCTCCCCTCCTCTGCTTCCCCTACTTTCCTTTTTGTAAGGCCTCAGCTTCAATAAGCCACGTGCACACTGTCTCAGCCTGTTTCCAAGGAACCCAACGAAGGACATAGATGCGCACATACAATGTGGAAACACAGGAAAGTACAAAGAGCAAAGAGACCAACGTAGGCCAGATAGGAAGACAGATTTCCTCGGGATAGGATTTGCAGGAGTTTTCCGGGACGAAGATATCTTATTTTCCCTCAAAGCCTTGGGCGTAGACAAAGATGTATCCCATAAAAATCCTAAAAGTTTATCAGCATCATTTTTAACAAGCCTCAGAAGTCCAGTGGCACCTGAGGCCCATGAATGCTCGGAACTGGCCCCTCTCTGAGGCGCTAGGTTGTCATTTCATATAATGAGACAATCTGTACTTTCCAGGAACTTACGCCATGAGTCTCTATAAATTCTGCATCAGGCAGAGCATGGAGGCATCTCTTAATGGCCCCAACAACTACCATTTCACTGGCTGGGATCTGCCAATATGAGATAATGTTGATAAAGTGCACAGCTTCCTGCCAGCAATAAAACTAGGGAGCAAACAGAGTTTAAAGGCTGCAGCGAACTTTCTGTTAGAAGCAAGGCCGGAGGCCAGGGAACGGGGTGAATGAGGAGGCCTCAGTGGCCTGTTTCCAGAAACGGGCCGTGGGGTCCCACACGGCCAACCCTCTCAAAGCCCTGTCATCTCTGTAAATCAGAATTAATGGGCTCAGCTCCCGGCCCCGAGCAGGTGGCAGGGCCTCCTTCGCAGGCTGGCATGGCTGGTGTAGAGGCCAAAGCCATCTGGACTGCTGTCAGGAAATCCCACTGATGCCGAGCTTGGACCGCAGGGCAATTAGCGGGCTCTCCGCCACCGCTTTGTACGTGCTGGAGCCCACCTTGTCCGTCTCTGCCTCGTGCCCGATGTGGCAGTGTCCGCTTGGCTACAATAACGGTGAAGGGATGGGACTGACCAGGCCATCTGGTGTGGGGTGAAAATGACAACACAAAGCTGTCTGCCTAGGTGACCGCCCCAATCAGAAGTACCTGAGGCTCCTCCCGTTGGTTGTCTTTCCAGAGTTATACATTTTTAGCAGTAGGGGGCGTTAGGTCTCTATGCTGTCCGTGGTTTTTATTTTGTTTGTTAAAACCCTGATCCTTCCCCTGGTTTCATCAGGTAGTTTCTATGAGCAAAATTTGCATGTGGGTGCTCTTACCAGTGCCACTTATAGTCCTTGAGTAAGTTAAATACAGACAGTTCTGGCCGACAAAATGGCCAGAGAGTTCATGGATATTGGGGTTCCCAACAACACCAAGAGAGCAAGGTCACGCAGGGTCCCAGTGCATCCTTTGGTCGAGATCCTGAGCAAGGCCTCATAGCAAGGAAGGGAACTGCTCATAGTGCCTTCACATTCCACCCCTTTCTGGAAATAAGAAAATCTTTCGTAATTTGCATGACAGTGAGAAGAGGAGATTTCGTCTGAAGGTTGATATAACCCAACTTTTCACTGTGGCCTTTCCTCTCAGAGATATTTGTCTGGAGGGATTTTCTGCTCCTTATCTTCCAAGTACAGCTTCTGTAGCACCAAACACTCCTAATTATGTTAATCTTCCGTCCACACTGGGCAAGGGAAAAATAATTCCAGACAATGAAAACATGTTCTCGCTGGGTAAGAGATGCAGAGTGGAACACAGTTACACCATGAAGTCCTGGGGACATATTTACTGATGCTTGAATATTGAATTCGGAAAATCCTTGGGAAATAAATCAAGAAAGCATGAGAGACCCATCGTGAACGATACCCTACAATGTATCGCATTAGGCGTCTCTTATTTTAACATGTTAGCAGTGCACGTGGCGAATGGTCTTGGGGAAAGAACCCAAACGGGCAACGCACAGTTGCCCATCACCTTTCATGTTATTCCGTAAAGGGCTGAAAATGTTTTAAAGAATGAAATTTGAATACCATGGAAGCGGGGTCTAATCATGGCCCATCATGGAGGAAGGGTTAGTTTCCTGGTTTCCCATTAAAAAAAAAAAATCAACTGAAGTCCCTTGTAAATGACAATTTTGCCCTAGGACTATTTAGGGACCAAGAGGAGAAACAGAAACTCCTCTTCTTAAAATGTAATGGTTTTTCCTTCCCCACCTCCCTCTTCAAAATCAAACCCCAATCTTTTTTCCTAGTTTTTAGCTGGAGGGACAGAGACCCCAGGAGCAGCGTGACAAGTCTGCGCACCTTCCTAGCATTCATGCGCAGATGAACGGAGGGGTGGGGGTGGGCGTGCTCACCTGTCAGGGTGCTGATGAAGAAGCGATCCAGGGAGCTCCTCTCTGGAGAGCCTTCCCCCTCAGGTGGGGCACTCTGACCTATGGACCTTACCAGAGAGTTGCCTGCGTCAGAAGCAACTCTCGACCTGCCCCTCCCCACACGTTTTTCTACGCCCTGGACCCTTCTATTCAAGTGTTTTCACTTAATATCATAGGTAATTTCCTCTCAGGGCACTCTTTTAGTGCCCTGGTTATGATTAAAATGCTTATCTCAGTAATTCTTCTATCATAATTTTAGGCAGTTTATAGACGTTGACTTGTGTTTTATCTATAGTATAAATGTTATATATTTGCTATGAGCCCAACAGACTACATTCTAGTTTAAAATTTTTACGCACAGCAATCCCGAATAATAAACAATAATCCCTGTCCTCTGAACAGGAGTGGAGTCTTCCTAAAAAGTCTTCCCTAAAAAAAAAAAAAAAAAAAAAAAAAAAAAAAGGAGAAGCTTCTGGAATCTCAAAGATCTTCTGTACCTACTCTCTCTGAAACAAGTTATGGTCATACATGCCATGGTCAATATGAGGCAGCTTGCTTTTGGGAGTCCGTTTTGGTGATTTTTCTCTACGTACTTTCTTTCATGCTATTTTTATCTTAAAGAAGTGCCTTTGCAGAAATGACTCTTTGCTAGAGGGGAAGGACTTTCCTTCTCGTCTCTGTTAATGGAAGATCTTGCCGTCAGGCTGGAAACAGCCCAACCTGTGGTGATTTGTGCAGGGCAGGGTCAATGTTCCTCGTCCACATCCCTTCCCCACCTCTGAGCGGGGCTAGTGAAAAAGGGCCGCCATTGTTTTCGCCATTTGCAAGGCTCCCTTTATTGGGAAATAGGGAGCTTGTAGGATTTGTGTTGGGGGCGATTCTTCTTTCTTGAGAGGATGATAGCGTGCCTAAAATTATGGAAGCATAAAAGCTGCAGCTTTCTATAATGGCCACTGCTCAGGATTATTAATAACTGTGCACACGGCACTTTTATGTTGGCAAGTGGCTTCAATCATTTTTATCACGTAATAGCTGCAAAGGTTCAGTGAGCTCTTCAATCTCTTCACAAGATTGGCTTCCAGTAACATGGAGAGTTTAAGGCTGGGAGCGAATGCCCGAGGCTCATTCAAGAAATCGTTTTGAATTATTAATGCAAGAAACACTTCATACATACACATGCATGCGCGGGGGCGTGCGCACGCGCGCGCGCGCACACACACACACACACACACACACACACAGGTATGTATCAGTGGGGATATGTCAGTGAGATAAATACAGTCCCTGCACTATCTCATTTAATTCTTACCATGACCCTAAGAGAAAGATGCTATTGTTATGGCCTGTTGGCAGATGAGGAAAATGCATTTAAAAGAAGTTAAGGAATTTATCTCAAAGATAGTAAGTGGCGGAGCCTGAATTCAAGTCTAGGAGCCTGGTTTCAAGCCTCACATCTGATTGGGCTGGTGAAAGACCACATGTAATAAGCAAGAAGATGCTTTGTGCCCTCTCAAGCACCCCCTCTCCCACGCGATCCGAGATCCGGTGGCCCACAGTCTACACTGGGGAGGGCGGCAGAGACACCGTCAAGCCAACAGGGGCTACGGAGGAGGACCCATGTCTCTCCTCTCCAGCCCCTCCCCCACCGCAGTGTATCCTCAGCCGGGCAGAGACTGTGCATTCCAGAAAATATACAAAAAGAGACAACGAAATCAATAAAGACAGAAATTGATTAATTAGGGAGCCGAAAGAAGAAACACAAAAGTTTAAGTGTTTAATTCGAGAGCTAATTGGGGGACACACTGAGACAAATCTCTGACAATGCTGAAGAACAAAAAATTATTAGGAGGGAGAAATGAGTGGTAGCTATGGATTCAGAGAGGATTAAGCAGTTAATTAGTTTTTTAAAAGCTAAGTACAACTCATTGATACATATTTAAAATCTCACTGAAATAGTTGATATCCAGGCTAATACAAATTAAATAATTTTTAAAAAGGCAGAAGAAGCAGAGAGCCTTGAAAGACAAACACACATTAAAAAAAAAAAGAGAGAGAGAAAGCTTTCAAAAAATGAAGAGCTTAAGGGGCCTTAGATTATCACTGTTGGCAAATTTTATTAAGCCTATAACATGCAATATATTCTTAAATTTTGTGTTTCTTGGAGCGTGTGGATGTGTGCGTGTTTACACAGCTATTGAGCACTCTTGCCACAAATGCAGGGAAGTCCTTCGTGTGAACTCACCTATTTAATAGTCACAATCTGATGACGTATGATAACAATATTTCCCTGTGCTTACAAATGGGGAGCGACAAGTAATTGAATTGGATTACTACCCCACGTTTGTCAGACTTGAGACACTAGATTTTAAAAATGTTTAAGATGTAATGGAGATACAACACTGTTTAAGACGTAATGTTGGCTTTAGGTATCCAACATACCGATCTGAAATGTGCATATATGTGAAACGGTCACCAGAATAAATGAACACCCCTTTCCATCAATGCAGAGTCACAAAATGTTTCTCATGGAATGAGAATGTCTGAGATCCACTCTGTCGGCAAGCTTCTTTTTCTTTTTTTCATTTGAAGATCTAATTGGCTGCATTCAGTGATTCATGAATTGGGCAGCATCGCATGTAGCAAGAGGAGGGGCGCTCCCGGGAAGTGTCCAAAAGGGAAGATTTCTCTAGGAAGGAGGGCGGAACAAGGAAGTCGTAAGCCAAAGAAAAGAAAAGGATTGTCTCAGACAAGCTCCCTTTCTGCAGGGGGAAGGGCTGGGGGTCTCTTGCAGATTACCTCATCTTCTTTTTGGGGATGGGGAGGGCCAATCACAGACTCATTGGTGCTGCTCAGAAAATTCCTGACCGGCAAAGACTGCATTTCCAGGGGAGGTTGAAACTGCAGGTAGATGAGGTGTTGTGCCCTGGTTTACTGACTTGGGGTCTTAGCCTAAGTGATGCCATTTTGGGCCTATGGTTTTCTTTTTAACAATTCCTCCTTTCTGTCAGACTCACAACTGAGAGACGTGATAAGAACGTAGGACATCAGCACCCCTCTGTTCGCTGCTCCGTGGCTCTCGTAGACTCTGTTGGTCCTCTTTGTGTGGTGTCCACAGGTCCCTTTCTTAAACTTTTTTCTTAATCTCTACGCTATCCACAGGTTATGATTTCAAGTTGGCAGTTTTTAGGTGGACCATCCTCTTGGTTTCTTTGTTGACATTCCAGTCGTAGGGAAGTTATTTGCTCGGTGGTTAGCGGCTGCGAGAATATAACGCACCAGGGAGGTTATTAAGATTACTACAAATGGATCATTCTCGATGTCCGGAGTGCACTTTGGAGCTACGGTCCCCAAGACCCAAAGCAATCAAAAGCAAGTAAGTCAGAGAAAGACCCCACTGAGCAAGTCCTCCTTTTAGGTCAGGTGGCTGGCTCGGTGATCTTATGTAAGCAAGTTTCAACCTCTCTAGAAGAATCAATCGAGGTATGGCCGGTGGTGTTGGCCACAGCAGAAAGCTCCTTGCTCAGCTGAATATTGTGTTTGGCAGGAGAGACTGCAATAAATTTAAGAATTAAGGAGAAGTTTTTGACTGCAGCCTCATGTACGTTTATCCCTAACCCGGGACATAGGGGCCTAGCCAAAGGAGTGAATCCTGAATCATAAATGTCAATACAGTATTGAATAACAGTACAGTATTGCTGACTATAGTTACCACGATATACATTACATTGTTACATACTCAGGACCTATTTATCTGGAAGTTTGTACCTTTTGACCATCTTTGCCCACTTCACCCACACTTTCCCTCACCTCTGGCTACCACCAATCTATTCTCTGAATCTATGGATTGACAGAGTGTTTTTAGATTCTGCATATAAGTGAGATCATACAGCATTTTTCTTTCTCTCACTTATTTAACTTAACATAATACCTGGAAGGCCCATCACATTGCTGCAAATGGTAGGATTTCTCTCTTTTTTACGGCTGAACAATATTGACATTTTCTTTATCCATTAATCTGTGGGTGGACATTTAGGTTGTTTCCACAGCTTGGCTATTCTAAAATAATACTGTATGTAATATGAACGTGGGGGTGAAAATATCATTTCAAGATACTGATCTTGTTTAAGAGAAATACAGAAAGTGGGGTTGCCTGATCATAGGGTAGTTCTATTTTGAACTTTTTGAGGCACGCCCGTACTGTTTTCATCAGCTGCACCAATTTACATTCCCTCCATTAATGCACAGGGGCTGTCCTTTCTCCACACCCTCGCCAACACTCGTTATTTCTTCTCTTTTTGATAGTCGCCATTTTTACAGATACGAGGTGATGTCTCATTGTGGTTTTGATTGTATTTCCCAGGTGATTAGTTATGCTGAGCACTGTTTCATGTACCTGCCGGCCATTCTGTATGTCTCCTTTGGAAAAAAAATGTCTGTTCAGTTCCCCTGCCCATTTAAAAACAAATTTTTTGTAAATGTTTTATTTATTTCTGAGAGAGAGAGACAGTGTGATCAGGGGAGGGTCAGAGAGAGAGGGAAACACAGAATCTGAAGTAGGCTCCAGGCTCTGAGCTGTCAGCACAGAGCCCGATGTGGGGCTTGAGCCCACGGACTGCGAGATCATGACCTGAGCCGAAGTCAGATGCTCGACTGACTGAGCCACCCAGGCACTCCTCCCCTGCCCATTTTTAATCATACTTTTTCTTTGTTTTTGTTTTGTTTTGTTTTGCTATTGATTTGTATGAGTTCTTGATATATTAACCCTTACAGATACGTGGCTTGCAAATATTTTCTCTTATTCCATAGGTTGGAATTTCATTCTGTTGTTGGTTTCCTTTTCTCTGCAGAAGTGTTTTAGTGTAATCTGGTCTCACTTGTTTATTTTACTTTTGTTGTTTTTGCTATTTGTGGCAAATCCAAAAACTCAGTGCCCAAATCAATGTTAAGGAAATGACCCCTGTGTTTTCTTCTAGGAGTTTTATGGCTTAAGGTCTTATATTCAAGCCTTTAATTTATTTTGAGTTTATTTTTGTGTATAGAATAAGATAAAGGTCCAATTTCATTCTTTTGCATGTGGATACCCAATTTTTCCAACCCCTTTCCTTTCTGTCTTTTCTCCACTGTGTATTCTTGCCTTCTCTGTTGTAAATTAATTAACCATATATGTACAGGCTTATTTTGGGGTTCTCTGTTATGTTCCACTAATCTCTGTGTCTGTTTTTATGTTGATATCATACTTTTGATTTTTGAGAGCCTAGATTTTAGCCAGTGCCTTACGTTGCTTACAGAACATAAGTAGCAACAAAATACAGAATTTTATAAAACATTCATAGTATTAATGCAATATTCTTACAAATAATCATCTCTAAGAAAAAAATATTTGAGCCATTCTCATTTTTAAATATTGAAACAAAGAACAGACATCTTAAATAAAATATTGATATATCCATTAAAGCAACATCAGTATTATACCATTATCACATCATTATTTCAGCAATACTAGGAAACATTTACATTAATAAGTCAAAGGTGAAAAAAATCATAGGAATCATATCAATTAATATAAAAGCCTACTTATAAAATTTAATTTTTATTCTGATTTTAAAAATAACTCTTATTGGAATCTCAAACTCTCAATGGTAAAATATTAAAAGAATTTACATTGATGGTAAGAACAGAAAAAGCATGTACACTCTCTTCATTATTTATATTATTTTAGAAGTTCTAGTCAATGCAATAAGATAAGAAAAAAGATATTGGAAGTTGCAGTAGAATTTTTCATAATTACCTACAGGTTTTCAATGTGGAAATCAAGTGATTTAAGATAACAATGATGAGAAATTAAAAAAAAAAATTCAGTAAGTAGGCTGAATGAAAAGGACTATTAAATCGGGGCGCCTGGGTGGCTTAGTCGGTTAAGCGTCCGACTTTCGCTTAGGTCACGATCTCGCGGTTCGTGGGTTCGAGCCCCGCGTTGGGCTCTGTGNTGTTATATATTTGCTATGAGCCCAACAGACTACATTCTAGTTTAAAATTTTTACGCACAGCAATCCCGAATAATAAACAATAATCCCTGTCCTCTAAACAGGAGTGAAAAAAAAAAAAAAAAAAAAAACTAAAAAAAAAAAAAAAAAAAAAAAAAAAAAGAGGAGAAGCTTCTGGAATCTCAAAGATCTTCTGTACCTACTCTCTCTGAAACAAGTTATGGTCATACATGCCATGGTCAATATGAGGCAGCTTGCTTTTGGGAGTCCGTTTTGGTGATTTTTCTCTACGTACTTTCTTTCATGCTATTTTTATCTTAAAGAAGTGCCTTTGCAGAAATGACTCTTTGCTAGAGGGGAAGGACTTTCCTTCTCGTCTCTGTTAATGGAAGATCTTGCCGTCAGGCTGGAAACAGCCCAACCTGTGGTGATTTGTGCAGGGCAGGGTCAATGTTCCTCGTCCACATCCCTTCCCCACCTCTGAGCGGGGCTAGTGAAAAAGGGCCGCCATTGTTTTCGCCATTTGCAAGGCTCCCTTTATTGGGAAATAGGGAGCTTGTAGGATTTGTGTTGGGGGCGATTCTTCTTTCTTGAGAGGATGATAGCGTGCCTAAAATTATGGAAGCATAAAAGCTGCAGCTTTCTATAATGGCCACTGCTCAGGATTATTAATAACTGTGCACACGGCACTTTTATGTTGGCAAGTGGCTTCAATCATTTTTATCACGTAATAGCTGCAAAGGTTCAGTGAGCTCTTCAATCTCTTCACAAGATTGGCTTCCAGTAACATGGAGAGTTTAAGGCTGGGAGCGAATGCCCGAGGCTCATTCAAGAAATCGTTTTGAATTATTAATGCAAGAAACACTTCATACATACACATGCATGCGCGGGGGCGTGCGCACGCGCGCGCGCGCACACACACACACACACACACACACACACAGGTATGTATCAGTGGGGATATGTCAGTGAGATAAATACAGTCCCTGCACTATCTCATTTAATTCTTACCATGACCCTAAGAGAAAGATGCTATTGTTATGGCCTGTTGGCAGATGAGGAAAATGCATTTAAAAGAAGTTAAGGAATTTATCTCAAAGATAGTAAGTGGCGGAGCCTGAATTCAAGTCTAGGAGCCTGGTTTCAAGCCTCACATCTGATTGGGCTGGTGAAAGACCACATGTAATAAGCAAGAAGATGCTTTGTGCCCTCTCAAGCACCCCCTCTCCCACGCGATCCGAGATCCGGTGGCCCACAGTCTACACTGGGGAGGGCGGCAGAGACACCGTCAAGCCAACAGGGGCTACGGAGGAGGACCCATGTCTCTCCTCTCCAGCCCCTCCCCCACCGCAGTGTATCCTCAGCCGGGCAGAGACTGTGCATTCCAGAAAATATACAAAAAGAGACAACGAAATCAATAAAGACAGAAATTGATTAATTAGGGAGCCGAAAGAAGAAACACAAAAGTTTAAGTGTTTAATTCGAGAGCTAATTGGGGGACACACTGAGACAAATCTCTGACAATGCTGAAGAACAAAAAATTATTAGGAGGGAGAAATGAGTGGTAGCTATGGATTCAGAGAGGATTAAGCAGTTAATTAGTTTTTTAAAAGCTAAGTACAACTCATTGATACATATTTAAAATCTCACTGAAATAGTTGATATCCAGGCTAATACAAATTAAATAATTTTTAAAAAGGCAGAAGAAGCAGAGAGCCTTGAAAGACAAACACACATTAAAAAAAAAAAGAGAGAGAGAAAGCTTTCAAAAAATGAAGAGCTTAAGGGGCCTTAGATTATCACTGTTGGCAAATTTTATTAAGCCTATAACATGCAATATATTCTTAAATTTTGTGTTTCTTGGAGCGTGTGGATGTGTGCGTGTTTACACAGCTATTGAGCACTCTTGCCACAAATGCAGGGAAGTCCTTCGTGTGAACTCACCTATTTAATAGTCACAATCTGATGACGTATGATAACAATATTTCCCTGTGCTTACAAATGGGGAGCGACAAGTAATTGAATTGGATTACTACCCCACGTTTGTCAGACTTGAGACACTAGATTTTAAAAATGTTTAAGATGTAATGGAGATACAACACTGTTTAAGACGTAATGTTGGCTTTAGGTATCCAACATACCGATCTGAAATGTGCATATATGTGAAACGGTCACCAGAATAAATGAACACCCCTTTCCATCAATGCAGAGTCACAAAATGTTTCTCATGGAATGAGAATGTCTGAGATCCACTCTGTCGGCAAGCTTCTTTTTCTTTTTTTCATTTGAAGATCTAATTGGCTGCATTCAGTGATTCATGAATTGGGCAGCATCGCATGTAGCAAGAGGAGGGGCGCTCCCGGGAAGTGTCCAAAAGGGAAGATTTCTCTAGGAAGGAGGGCGGAACAAGGAAGTCGTAAGCCAAAGAAAAGAAAAGGATTGTCTCAGACAAGCTCCCTTTCTGCAGGGGGAAGGGCTGGGGGTCTCTTGCAGATTACCTCATCTTCTTTTTGGGGATGGGGAGGGCCAATCACAGACTCATTGGTGCTGCTCAGAAAATTCCTGACCGGCAAAGACTGCATTTCCAGGGGAGGTTGAAACTGCAGGTAGATGAGGTGTTGTGCCCTGGTTTACTGACTTGGGGTCTTAGCCTAAGTGATGCCATTTTGGGCCTATGGTTTTCTTTTTAACAATTCCTCCTTTCTGTCAGACTCACAACTGAGAGACGTGATAAGAACGTAGGACATCAGCACCCCTCTGTTCGCTGCTCCGTGGCTCTCGTAGACTCTGTTGGTCCTCTTTGTGTGGTGTCCACAGGTCCCTTTCTTAAACTTTTTTCTTAATCTCTACGCTATCCACAGGTTATGATTTCAAGTTGGCAGTTTTTAGGTGGACCATCCTCTTGGTTTCTTTGTTGACATTCCAGTCGTAGGGAAGTTATTTGCTCGGTGGTTAGCGGCTGCGAGAATATAACGCACCAGGGAGGTTATTAAGATTACTACAAATGGATCATTCTCGATGTCCGGAGTGCACTTTGGAGCTACGGTCCCCAAGACCCAAAGCAATCAAAAGCAAGTAAGTCAGAGAAAGACCCCACTGAGCAAGTCCTCCTTTTAGGTCAGGTGGCTGGCTCGGTGATCTTATGTAAGCAAGTTTCAACCTCTCTAGAAGAATCAATCGAGGTATGGCCGGTGGTGTTGGCCACAGCAGAAAGCTCCTTGCTCAGCTGAATATTGTGTTTGGCAGGAGAGACTGCAATAAATTTAAGAATTAAGGAGAAGTTTTTGACTGCAGCCTCATGTACGTTTATCCCTAACCCGGGACATAGGGGCCTAGCCAAAGGAGTGAATCCTGAATCATAAATGTCAATACAGTATTGAATAACAGTACAGTATTGCTGACTATAGTTACCACGATATACATTACATTGTTACATACTCAGGACCTATTTATCTGGAAGTTTGTACCTTTTGACCATCTTTGCCCACTTCACCCACACTTTCCCTCACCTCTGGCTACCACCAATCTATTCTCTGAATCTATGGATTGACAGAGTGTTTTTAGATTCTGCATATAAGTGAGATCATACAGCATTTTTCTTTCTCTCACTTATTTAACTTAACATAATACCTGGAAGGCCCATCACATTGCTGCAAATGGTAGGATTTCTCTCTTTTTTACGGCTGAACAATATTGACATTTTCTTTATCCATTAATCTGTGGGTGGACATTTAGGTTGTTTCCACAGCTTGGCTATTCTAAAATAATACTGTATGTAATATGAACGTGGGGGTGAAAATATCATTTCAAGATACTGATCTTGTTTAAGAGAAATACAGAAAGTGGGGTTGCCTGATCATAGGGTAGTTCTATTTTGAACTTTTTGAGGCACGCCCGTACTGTTTTCATCAGCTGCACCAATTTACATTCCCTCCATTAATGCACAGGGGCTGTCCTTTCTCCACACCCTCGCCAACACTCGTTATTTCTTCTCTTTTTGATAGTCGCCATTTTTACAGATACGAGGTGATGTCTCATTGTGGTTTTGATTGTATTTCCCAGGTGATTAGTTATGCTGAGCACTGTTTCATGTACCTGCCGGCCATTCTGTATGTCTCCTTTGGAAAAAAAATGTCTGTTCAGTTCCCCTGCCCATTTAAAAACAAATTTTTTGTAAATGTTTTATTTATTTCTGAGAGAGAGAGACAGTGTGATCAGGGGAGGGTCAGAGAGAGAGGGAAACACAGAATCTGAAGTAGGCTCCAGGCTCTGAGCTGTCAGCACAGAGCCCGATGTGGGGCTTGAGCCCACGGACTGCGAGATCATGACCTGAGCCGAAGTCAGATGCTCGACTGACTGAGCCACCCAGGCACTCCTCCCCTGCCCATTTTTAATCATACTTTTTCTTTGTTTTTGTTTTGTTTTGTTTTGCTATTGATTTGTATGAGTTCTTGATATATTAACCCTTACAGATACGTGGCTTGCAAATATTTTCTCTTATTCCATAGGTTGGAATTTCATTCTGTTGTTGGTTTCCTTTTCTCTGCAGAAGTGTTTTAGTGTAATCTGGTCTCACTTGTTTATTTTACTTTTGTTGTTTTTGCTATTTGTGGCAAATCCAAAAACTCAGTGCCCAAATCAATGTTAAGGAAATGACCCCTGTGTTTTCTTCTAGGAGTTTTATGGCTTAAGGTCTTATATTCAAGCCTTTAATTTATTTTGAGTTTATTTTTGTGTATAGAATAAGATAAAGGTCCAATTTCATTCTTTTGCATGTGGATACCCAATTTTTCCAACCCCTTTCCTTTCTGTCTTTTCTCCACTGTGTATTCTTGCCTTCTCTGTTGTAAATTAATTAACCATATATGTACAGGCTTATTTTGGGGTTCTCTGTTATGTTCCACTAATCTCTGTGTCTGTTTTTATGTTGATATCATACTTTTGATTTTTGAGAGCCTAGATTTTAGCCAGTGCCTTACGTTGCTTACAGAACATAAGTAGCAACAAAATACAGAATTTTATAAAACATTCATAGTATTAATGCAATATTCTTACAAATAATCATCTCTAAGAAAAAAATATTTGAGCCATTCTCATTTTTAAATATTGAAACAAAGAACAGACATCTTAAATAAAATATTGATATATCCATTAAAGCAACATCAGTATTATACCATTATCACATCATTATTTCAGCAATACTAGGAAACATTTACATTAATAAGTCAAAGGTGAAAAAAATCATAGGAATCATATCAATTAATATAAAAGCCTACTTATAAAATTTAATTTTTATTCTGATTTTAAAAATAACTCTTATTGGAATCTCAAACTCTCAATGGTAAAATATTAAAAGAATTTACATTGATGGTAAGAACAGAAAAAGCATGTACACTCTCTTCATTATTTATATTATTTTAGAAGTTCTAGTCAATGCAATAAGATAAGAAAAAAGATATTGGAAGTTGCAGTAGAATTTTTCATAATTACCTACAGGTTTTCAATGTGGAAATCAAGTGATTTAAGATAACAATGATGAGAAATTAAAAAAAAAAATTCAGTAAGTAGGCTGAATGAAAAGGACTATTAAATCGGGGCGCCTGGGTGGCTTAGTCGGTTAAGCGTCCGACTTTCGCTTAGGTCACGATCTCGCGGTTCGTGGGTTCGAGCCCCGCGTTGGGCTCTGTGCTGACTGCCAGCTCAGAGCCTGGAGCCTATTTCGGAGTCTGTGTCTCCCTCTGTCTCTGACCCTCCCCTACTCACGCTGTCTCACTCTCTCTTAGAAATAAATAAAAATTAAAAAAAAAAAAATTCACTACCTGCCTAGGCTTCTTACCCAAAGTTATATTGAGGTCATATTTATCATTGATTTAATAGCACTCTTTAAATATTAGTTTTAGGGGTGCCTGGGTGACTCAGTGGGTTAAATGTCTGATTCTTGATTTTAGCTTAGGTCATGATCTCACAATTGTAAGACCAAACCCCATGTTGGGTTCCACACAGAGCATGGAGCCTGCTTGGAATTCTCTCTCTCTCTCTCTCTCTCTCTCTCTCTCTCTCTCGCTCTCTCTCTCTCTGCCCCTCCGCCATGGTCTCACTCTCAAAATAAACACAAATAAGTGAATACTAATTTTTTTTCACAAGCTGTATTTATATTGTATTGTTTATATTGTACTTTTTTGCCATTCTTTAAGAATATTGGTCTATATCCCCTTCTGTTTTGCATTTTGATTAAATTCTCCCATACTAGAAACACTTCTCAAGGCCCTGGCTGTTTTAAATCGGTTCAGGCAGAAATAATCATGCCCAACTTCCACTTCCTTCTTCTGAGCAAATGGCAGATATCATGAATCAGCACTAGCATCTCTTCCTCAGCCCAGATGTGGTCTCCAAATCTTTTTCGATATACCTACTGCTAACTTTGGCACTGGTTTATACAATATAAATAACCTTTCTCTCAAGTCTAGGAAATTTGCATTGGTCCCAGTAGATTTCTGTTTGAGGAAGAACAGTCTTCTGTGAATCTCTACAACCTCTAACTTGCTGCAAATTCAACTTTATCAAGTACTCTCAGAAAGGTCAAGAGCTGTAGTATGTAATCTGTTAGAAAGTAAGCCCTTTTAGACATGGGATTAGCAGAGGTGTGACACACTGATTCAAAGGGAACACCACACTTCATTCCTGAATTTTCTGTTGCCTGGAGCCTTAGAAAAAATAGCTTGATGGTTCTTTTATACACGGCCTGTCACAGCAGTCATTGCACCGAACATCCATCATTTACGGTCATTTCTAGTGGGCAGTGATATCAAGAGCCCAAGTCAACCATCTGGGGAGGTTCAAACATGGTCAAAAACAAAGAAATATCACCTGGGGGAGAAAGGTGCAGAATTTCCACACAAAGTGTCCAGTGAGAGTTGGCATAAGGATAGAAGAAAATAGCATGGTTATGATGACAAATCATGTGTGTTTCAGACACTATCTCATCTTGTGTCAGGAAATAAGAATTCAACAAAGAATATCCTCAAAGAATTATATTAGGTACTGTGGAGTTAAAAATCCAACAAAGACAAAATAGGCATGCATAGATGTGTCAACCCACAGTGTTTACCTTCTAGAAGAATAAACAAACACCTGAAATTGGATCACAGCAAACACTGGTTAAATCTATTGAGAGATTTCCATGTGCATTTAAAGGAGATGAGAACTGTTTAGTGCTGCAGAATGTTGAACGATATGACCTTGCTTCCCTTTTCACACGAATACTGTTCTGCTTTTCCACTCCGTTGGGTCACTCAAGGCATTTCGACTTCTGGCCACCACCACAAAACCCATGGGGCTCTGTTCACACAGACAATTTACACAGCTCTATACTGTATCCTTGAAGGACCTTCCCTTAATTCTTGGAAAACAGTCTTTCTGTGCTTTAAAATCTTTGCCTATGCTTTTCCTTCTGCTTAGAATGCTATTCCTTCACACTTCCATTCTTTACTTGGCTACTTTCATCTTGATATCTTGGCTGACATTTCACTTCCCCATCCCCCCATCCCACATGTGTATGTGACCTCATTCACATTATGATCTTTATTAAGTCATTTTACTCTATGCTTCTGCCTCATAGCACTTAAAATGTATAATCATATATTTATTTTGAGTTTACCTGGTGTTTGTTTCCACAACGGCATTGTATACTTTTTGAGAGCAAGGGTCATGTTTATTTTGCTTTCTGGAACAAATGGCTAGCAAATTCCTTGTCATTTAGTAGGCCCAAACCTAATAAAATAGCAAATGGATACACAAAAGAAGACTCAGTACCTAAATAAATCAAGAGCTAACATAATCAATGCTGTGCTAGAGATACAGGGTAAGATTTACAAGAACTCAGAAGGGTGAGAAATCTCTTCTAACAGGGATGTTGGAAAAGATTCCATGAATTTGGTGGCATCTAAGATTAAAAAACACTATTTAGACCATGAAGTGTACCGAGATTTAAAGCACAAGAATTCATGAGTCCTACAGAACTCTACAATGAAATTGTGTGAATTTGCACAAGTCACTTACGTCCACCCAGTGGTTTCCCATATGAAATAGAGGTTGTGATGCTTAAAAATGAGATAACCTTTGCGACATTAATTCTACATTAGGCACAAAGCAGATAGTTATCCCAAGATAACTATTATCATTATGTAGATGTGAGGGGGCTTTCTAGACCAATGAGACACACTGAATCAAGGAATGAGGTGGACAAGTGAAGGGTGTAGACAGGGAGCTGAAGATTTGCATTTGACTGGAACTGGAATTGTGCAGAGGAGGAAAAAGCATGATTTGAAAAAATTTGGGATTTCTCCCTGGGATTAGTGAAGAGTCTAGAAAAGCTCTGGTTAAGAGGATGGTGTGGTCAGAGCTAGGTTTCAGGAGTGCTGATTTCGAGGCTGGGTTGGGGAGACTTGAAGGGAGAAGCCACTTTGAGCTGCCATGGCCAAGCAAAGGAGAGATTTTACGGGAGGCACCAATTTGTGGGAAATCTGAAGAAAGAAAGGGAAGCATTTGAAAAGACTTTACTGGAATGTTATTCACTGAGCGAAGTTTTAAAAATAAAATGGACCTGAGAACTTCAGGAGCTAGCGGCAGACTCACTTTCCTCTGGACCTGGATTATATGGGAACAATTGGATAATATCAGCGAAAGCATATTAAAAACTTAAGAATTTCTTCTGTGGTCCCCATTTTGTGAAATATATGCAAAAAAATTTCATTAGATAACTGGCAGTGATATTCTGATGTTTACATATATTTTAGATAAATAGGAAGGGCATATTTAACTACTGAAAGCAGGGATCGGGAAGAAAGGAGACTGTGAGGAATGCACACATCGTAATTCTCCCTCTGTCTCCCATACAGATTCATGTCTACATATCTGTAGGTCTGTATCTATAATTGTATCTAGATCTGTATTGTACCTACATTTTTCTAGATATTTCTACAACTGCTATTGGAATTTAATTGCTATAATCTATAGCACAAATTGGGACAGTGCTTTTGGAAATCAATTTATCTATCCATAGAGAGAGACATATTTATATAATATCTATCCAGAGTGTTAAAAATATGATAGCACATTCTCTAAGGCAGGATCCGTGGCTAAATACTATTAGAGTCCCAGCACGGTACCAAGCCCAGGATGGATACCCAGATCAAAGTGAATAAGGATCTGTTGAACAAATCAATAAATCAATTAGTAAATAAACTTCTGTTCCTTTCATTCCAGTTCTGAGATTTTATTGTGAATAAGTTTTCCAAAATACGAGGCAGAAAACTTTAGGACTTAAAAATGTAAGGGGCAATAAATAAATAAATAAATAAGTGGGGGCACTGGACGGGCTCAGTCAGTTGTATGTTTGATTATTGATTTCAGCTCAGGTCATGGATCCCAGGGTCATGGGAACCTGCTTAAGATTCTCTCTCTCTCTCTCTCTCTCTCTGTCTCTCTCTCTCCCACTCTGCTCTTCTTCCTCACTCTCTCTCTCTCTCAAATAAATGTTAAAAATGAGGGGGGCCTGGGTGGCTCAGTCCCTTAAATGTCAGACTTCAGCTCTGGTCATGATCTCCCAGTTCGTGGGTTCAAGCCCTGCATCAGGCTCTGTGCTGACAGCTCAGAGCCTGAACCCTGCTTCAGATTCTGTGTCTCCCTCTCTTCCCCTTCCCCTGCTCTGAGCCCTTCCCCTGCTCACACACACACACACACACTCTCTCTCCCTCAAAATAAACAAATATTAAAAAAATTTTTAATAAATTAAAAAAATGAAAAAAAATTTTTGAATGTTAGAATTTTAGAGGACTTTTTTTTTTTACTTTTTATTTCTATGACTTACCTTTTCATATCTGAAAGTTTATACTTTTTAAAAGGTTTTTATTTATTTTGAGAGACAGCAAGATGGGGACAGAGAAAGCGGGAGACAGAGAATCCCAAGCAGGCCCCGCACTGTCAGTGCAGAGCCTGATGCAGGGCTTGAACCCACCAGCTGTGAGATCATGACCTAAACCGAAGTTGGATGTTTAACCAACTTTTCCACACAGGAGTCCCTGAAAGTTTGTACTTCTTAATCCAGAATTTTAGGAGACTTTAATACTAGTTTATAAGAATCATAATCAGATAAAAGCATAAAGACATCATAAATTAATGATTAGGTAAATTATGGTATGTCACCTCAACTGAAAACAATGTCATATTTTACAAACAACGCTATAAAGAGTTTATATTAACTAGTTAAAATGCTAAGTGGAAAGATACAAGATTTTATATTATAGAATGAGTATAAGTAAACATACTAATAAAAAATTAAGTGGTAGGAAAAATAAAGAAAGCAACTCACCTCATGTTAGTTTTTTGGGGGGTGGGGGTAGATAAGCCTAAGAATAATTAACTTGTATTTTTATATTCCCAAATTTCTAAAATTTCAGTAATAACTACAAACTCCTTTGTTATTAAAAAAAACATGTACCTTATTTTAAAATTCAACATCATCCACTAAACCAACAAATTTCTCAACTATAAATCACCACGAAGGAAGGGCTTGGTATTGGGCTGCCTACATTACTCTAATTTCTATGGGATGTTCACATCACAGTTTTGGGACACTGTGTGAGAGAAGTTGTCCTGGGTAAACCCATGGGAAAATGTTGAGTTAGATAAAACTTGGAGCAGTTTTTGTGCAGGACTTTTCAGAGCATTCAATATGCTCATGTGTGTTTTACAAATTACTTGACTATAACCACTATGGAAAACGTTTAGAAATCTTTCCTACCCAGCCAGCCCTCTTCTATGTAATATATTTTTAAATTTTTTAATGTTTATTTTTGAGAGAGAAAGAGAGAGACAGAGCATAGCAAGGGAGGAGCAGAGAGAGAGAGGTAGGGAGGACACAGAATCTGAAGCAGCTCCAGGCTCTGAGCTGTCAGCACAGAGCCCGACGCAGGGCTCGAACTCACAGACCGCGAAATCATGACCTGAGCCGAAGTCGGACATGTAACCAACCGAGCCACCCAGGTGCCCTTCCTATGGAATAATTATAATCCAAACCATTATTGGCTCCTTGCTACACTGCATGTCAGGTGTAATAAAGGTGAGGATATTTACATGTATAATCACATTTCTTACTCACAACCATCCTGTTATTCAGGCACCGTGATCATCCCCACTATGTAAGTGAGAAGATGGGTTATGCGTTCCCCCAAATCCACACAGCAAGTGGCAGAGACAGATCCTGTGTTTTGCACGGTACCACATCCTGCTTCTCAGATTACAGAAAAATCATTTTGCTGTATTCAAGAATTCAGAATTTTCATACTCAAGATGAATATTTCTAAACTACTTTTCCCTTTTCTGTAGACCCATAATGCCACCATCCCCCAAAGAACAGAATTTGTATGATTTTTCACTAACAATAGAGCCAGCTCATATCTTTAATCTTCAAAACAAATGTTTAAGCCAAAGAGTGTTTCTGACAATTTAATTTATTATCTGTGTTTGAGGTAGGAGAGGGATTTGAGTAGCTTTGGAGATAATTTGATTTGTGCTTTGGATAGCAAATGCAGTATCAATCATTTACACAGTTTCCTATAGCTCTTTTCTAGATATTTGTTGCCAGGATGAAATGAATAAACAAAAGTACAATTTGAATATAATAGCTTTTATACCACGGTGAAAGATGGACAGTGATAGGTGTGAGAAAAAGACATAGTTTTACCTTTCCAAAACTGCTGAAGACAATCTGGTAGCTCTAAATGTTTGTCATTTCTGACATTTATTTCCCTTTACGAGTGTGTATGTTCTTAATTGTAACCTTTGTAGTTAATAGCATAGTATCATGGCAAGTTAAAAAGAGAAAAAGTTTTCCATTTAAATGAGGGTTCAGGGTGCCTGGGGGGGGCTCAGTTGGTTAGGTGTCCAACTCTTTTTTCTTTTTTCTTTTTTTATTTATTTCTGAGAGAGAGAGAGACAGCGTGAGCAGGGGAGGGTCAGAGAGAGAGGGAAACATAGAATCTGAAACAGGCTCCAGGCTCTAAGCTGTCAGCACAGAGCCTGACGTGGGGCTCGAACCCACAAACCACGAGATCATGACCTGAATCCAAGTTGGACGCTTAACTGACTGAGCCACCCAGGCAGTGGTGTCCAAGTCTTGATTTTGGTTCAGATCGTGATCTCATGGTCTTGAAATTGAGCCCTGCATTCACTCTCAGTGTGGAGCCTGCTTGAGATTCTCTCTCTCCTTCCTCCTTCCCCTCCCTGGCTTGCACAAGCTGTCTCTCTCTCTCTAAAAAAGAAAAAAAAAAAAAAAAACGAAATTAAATGAGGGTTCATTTGAACTCCCATAAACATCTTCTATTCAATATATACATGCTTACAAAGAAAAAGGCATGGTCTGAGCCTTCAGACTCTCAGTGAAAAGAATATATTCTGAAACCAAAAGGAAATGGTGCAGTCGAGTCTACTCTTAAAGAAGATTGAAGCCTTGGTCCAGTTCAGCCTGGGTAATAGCTAATGTGTTCTGGAAATATTCCCTTCATGGAATACCAGCTTTAAGTGTGTAATCCACTTCAATCAGAATTTATTCAGTGATGACCATATGCCTAGAGGCGGTGAGGGGGTGAGGGAAACAGCTTTGCACAGGCTTGGAGTCAGCCAGACCTGGGCCATCCCTATTCCATTGCCTTAGACTGTTCTCAAAGCTTCTATTTCTCTATCCGTTTCATAATTCCATGTGGGAATATGTTCTCTAGATCTATTATGTGTCTGAAATGGATGACACAATGTTGGATACACAGTGAATAATAAATCTTGGTGCCTCCTCACAAACGCTCTAAGCCCTCCACACTGTGGGATAGGTTCTGTGAGTGACCTAGAGAGATTGACAGATGTGATCACTGTGTTATCAATCCTTCTGGAATAAGGCTTAGCATTCTATTTAATTTTTATTACTTTTTTTTGAGAGAGAGAGAGTGTGTGTGTGAGCGGGGGAAAGGGGCAGAGAGAGAGAGAGAGAGAGAGAGAATCTTAAGCAGGCTCTATGCTCAGCATGGAACCCGACATGGGGTGTGATCTCACAAGCGTGGGATCATGTCCTAAGCCAAAATGAAAAGTCGGATGCTCAACCAACTGAGCCCCCCAGAAGCTCCATTCTTGATTACTCTTAAGGCACAGCAAGACTTATTAGCCCTTCATCAGACTTATTCATTAGGGATAATGGGGACCCTCAGAAGGTTTATAAATAGGGAAAAGAAAAAGGAAAAGGAAGGGAAATAATGTGGTAAGGGGATCATAAAGAGCAAAGATTAAAAAAAGGAGAAAGGGAAACAGGGGGTGCAGGAAGAAGGGAGGAATGTGGCAAAGGAGGCAGAGGAGAAAAGCCAAGGAAAAAGAGGTATCAAAATAAAAGCTACCATCAAAAGTAACTCTCTACTTTCGCTCGTCTCGTAGTGGACATTCATAACCTGTATTGTTCTAGCCTCCTTTTTGGTAATTAATGGCCATTAGTTATTAATGATTAATGATTAACATTATTAATGGACATTTTCAGCCCAAAGTTCAAGGAATATTTTTTTCCTTCTCGTTAGGTCCCGAGTAGAGACATCAGTTTTATAATGTAGAGAGTAATACGTTCAGACATTCAAGAGGCAGAAATCATTCAGAAAATATTTTCAAAATTCATTGATTTTCTACTCAGGATAACATTTGGTAATGATCAATACTCTCCTCCAGGGCTTTCTAGCCCTTTGTTGGTTGGGGCATGATCCTTCAAGTTTTTCAAAAGTAGGAGTAAACCTTGTGACTCCACACTGCTGTAGGAAGAGTGGACCCCAGACAAAAGGGCTCATCCAAGTTTGAGTTCCAGCGACATGAACTTCAGGCTGGTTCTCCTTCCCAGGGCAGCAGTCTCCCTGTATGTAAACATACAGATAATTGGCAGCGATGGTATCCCAAAAATTCTTTTCTTCTCTTTGTTTTTATTGAAAGTTTAATTATTTATTTTGAGGAAGCAAGAGTATGAGCAGGGCAAAAGCAGAGAGAAGGAGAGGTAGACACAGAGACTCCCACGCTGCCAGCACAGAGCTGGGTGAGGGGCGTGAACCCACAATCCATGTGATCATGGCTGGAGCCAAAATCAAGAACGGGTCACTTAGCCAACTGAGCCACCCAGGAGCTACTGAAAGTAGGTTTCCTCTATGCTACATCAGAGAGATTACGAAGTAATAAACGCAAAAATGTCTCATAATATTTTGCTAAATACAAAGAAGGAGAAATGCATCCTCTTTCTTTTCTAAAATCACATGGTTCCTGGGCATAGAACTGCCCCATCATCCTGTCCCATCTTTTTCCAGTGACAGCATTAAAATGAAACTTAACAGAGGACCATGGGGGAGGGGAAGGGGAAAAGTAGAGAGAGAGGGAGGCAAACCATGAGAGACTCTTAAATACTGAGAAGAACCTGAGGACTGTTGGAGGTAGAGGAGAGGGGAAGGGGGTGATGGGCATGGAGGAGGGCACTTCTGGGGATGAGCACTGGGTGTTATATGGAGACCAACTTGACAATAAACTATATTAAAAAATAATAAAAAAATAAAATGTATGAAAAATGAGCCACCTTATTAATAATTATTTCAACTTGTTCCAGTTTCGAGTTAAACTGATTATGCATCATAGTTTTTCCAGTCCTAAATTAGGAATGTAACATCACTGCTGCAACTGAAAAGCAAACGAAATTCATTGAATCTCTTCATGTGCTTGAACAGTTCCAAGCATATATCTGTAATAAGGCAAGTATTCAAAATTTTTTCTCAAAGTTATTTTATTTCTGTTTCCTATAAACTTTTATAGAACTTAGGTAATTTAGGTATATATTCTATTATTTGATTACTCATTAGAAAGATATGTTAAAGCTGATGTTTCAGTATTGCTGAAACATAGAATAGACACAAACTTGATATGATTTTTAGGAAGACCTATGTATATATTTAATTTACCAACTAACTGTTTATATAAAAGCATTACTTAAAGTGTCATAATGTCAATGTAAATATCTCATATCCATCTACTTATTAAATTCCTTCAGAAAGATTCTTAAACAAATAAAATAAAATGTGTGTGTTCACACCAGGCACAACTAGTAACTAGATGATACATGTGTATTTTAAGTTTTGTCTAAATTCAAAATGTAAACAGAAAGGGGTTAATAGTGACTGTGAATAACAGACTCTGAGGCAATGACTCTGGGTTTCTATCCAGAGCTGTCATGTATGTGCTCTGTAACCTTGGGCAAGTCACTTTCCAGAGCTGCACAAAACATACATTCAAAATTGTTAAGGAATTATGTAAAATATTTGATACAAAAAATAATATTTGATAAGAGTTTGGATATTTGTTTAAATGGATAAATGTGGAGATCAACTTTCCCAAGTGTTTAGATTTTATTAGATATGCTTAAAGAGTTTTATTTTAAAATGCCAGTATTTGGGGTGCCTGCGTGGCTCAGCCAGTTAAGCGTCTGGCTTCGGCTCAGGTCATGATCTCACAACTTGTGGGTTTGAGCCTTGCGTCGGGCTTGTGCTGACAGCTCAGGGCCTGGAGCCTGCTTTGGATTCTGTGTCTCCCTCTCTCTCTGCCCCTTCCCCACTCTCTCTCTCTCTCAAAAATGAGTAAATGTTAAAAAATTTTTAAAAATAAATAAATAAAATGTATTTGTGGCAATTATATATTTTACAACTATTTACATTTATAGTAAAAAGTTCTATATATCAACTCTAAATATATAAAGAAGTGCCTAGCTTCTCAAAATTACTTTTAGGAAAAAAAGCTATTTTTAGGAGTAAAAAGAAACAAACCTTGACGATCATAGATGCAAATCTCTCACTTCCAAATACAATAGGAACATGAAAATTTGTTTTGGTGGAGAGCCCCCATTGGACTATATGAAGTCTATAAAAACGTTATTTTATCTGTATGAATGAGTGACATAAAGTAATTTTAGGATTTATAAATAGAAACTCTCAATTAAGAGCTGACATAAATTAAATGAAATCCCAACTAAACTGGTGGCTATTTTCAATCACAGTGCTTCAAGCAGAGTAAAGCAACGTCAAAAATGTAAAATTCAAAAACATCTCAAAAAACTTTGACAAAAAATTTGTATATTCGATGGATTTAGTGACGGTTTTGGCTTTATATTCCGCCAAAAACAGCAGAGCAATCAAATTATGCATCATTTTCAAGCTTTGCATCAATGATTTGGCACTATTTCCCTGTCAGCTTGATTCTCAAACTTTTATATTAATAACAGCCTCAAAACTGATGAATCATGGATAATGGAATAATTGTCTTTTCCCTGAAAAAAGAAAAAAAAACTAAATACTTTAAGCCACAAAGCTTTTTTTTCTGGGAGAGGTGGATGTTAATGATTCCCTTTGTTATCACCTCCATCCAGAAAGAGATTTCTATTTTTCCACATCTAAAATGTGAACCTGTTTCAAGCAGGAAACATGATCAACTTGGGTCACACAGAGGTGAGAATCCAACAGTTTTCCAAGTCTGCCCCCAGTGTAACAATGGCAGTTTGAGTGTATAGTTAAAGAGGAAGGAGAAAACTCTATTTCCAACTATTAATAGTGGTTACATAGAGGAGGGAACAAACCTAACTAGATTTGTTAAAAGATTCATTAAAGATAATGTTTTTGGGGCACCTGGGTGGCTCAGTTTGTTGAGCGTCTGACCTCAGCTCAGGTCATGATCTCACTGTTTCTGAGTTCAAGATCCACATCAGGCTCTGACAGCTCAGAGCCTGGAGCTTGCTTCAGATTCTGTGTCTCCCTCTCTCTCTGCCCCTTCCCCGCTTGCATGTGCTCTTGCTCACTCTCTCTCTCTCAAAAAAAATTAAAAAAATAAAATGTTCTCATTTTCCTCCATATAATTCTGAATGGTTTACAATAAGTTATTTATGTCTTGTGTGAATAAAATAGTATGAACATATACTCTTAACTTAAAATAGGAGTGGGGGCTTATTCTCCAGATTTCCTTTATGATGATTTCACTTCCTTTCTTCATTTAAATCAATGACAATATTTAAACTGCTGTGATGATTTATGGTCCACAAAGGTTTTCACTCATTTTTCTTAATTGATCTGTACAATACTCTTGTAGGCAGGTGTTAATATCCCTGCTTTACAGATGACAAAACAGAGGACAGAGAGGCTGATTGATTTCCCCAAGGCTATATAGCTAGTAAATTATAAACCTAGTCTATCATTACAAAAGTTTGGAGTTTTCTCCCTAACAGAAGAGAGTATCCACTCTCACAGTGGAAAGAAAGCTGAACTCATAAATACAAAGAGTGGAATGGTGGCTACCAGGGTCTCCAGGAGAGGGGGAACAGGGGGGATAGTTTAAGGGTACAAGCTCACAACCAATAAATAGATAAGTCGTGAGGTTAAGTCGTGAGATCTGTGTAGCAATTACAGACAACAATACTGTATTCTAAACTTCCAAGTTGCTAAGAGACCAGATCTTAATTGTTCTCAGCACAAGAACAAAATGATAATTATGTGACACGCTTGAGATGTTAGCTAGCCAGGTGGTAATCATGTTACAGTATATCAGTGTATGAAATCAACATGCTGTACACCTTGAACTTGTATAATGCTATGTGTAAATTATACCTCAATAAAATAAAAATTTTTAAACCTATGTAAAGAACCATTGCCTAAGATCCCAGTTTCTTCCCAAGGTGTTTAAATCTATTTTTGGTCTCTCATACTCAGGTTCAGTATTCAATTGTAGCAGTCATGTGAAGGCATCTGGGTAAGAGTGTGAAAGGAAAGATCTCATCTGCACTCAGACTGTAAGAACTAGAGCAATGTTATAAGAATGATTTCAGCATGTGTTCAGTCTTTCAGAAGGAACTTGTGATTTTGCTGTGAAGTCAGTAAGTTAAAATAAAACAAGCAAAATCTTTAGGAAATTAGTTTGCCCGGTGTCATGTCTCAAAAAATAACAGCATTCAGCAATAGCAAAGATTTTGTTTTAAGGACAGGGCATTCAATCCTCCTGTTATTTTTAGTGACTTCTCTACCTGAACCATTCCATGAATTATTCATAGCTGTACGGAAATGGCCATACCCTCTGTTGGTATTTTAAAATAATGACAGATTCTAGAATGTTTGCTACAGCTGAGGATGGCGGCTGTGGGTAAGGAAGCAGAAATGCCGCCAGGTCCCAGCCCTTCTCTCAATAAGCGGGAAGCAAGCATGTCATTTTGTCAGGGAAACCTCTCTAACCTCGGACACAAGTGGCACTAGAGAAACCACGAGGGATCTATTATTTTAGAGGTGAGGTAATCATCATCATTATTCCCGTTTCTGCGCTTCCTCTCCTGCCACGCGTTCTCAGATCGGGTTCTTTGAAGTCACCCGATACTGCAATTTTTAAATTTGCAAGATGGACAGGCCCTTCCAGAAAGCGTTGCTTTGAAACGCTGATTGGGATTGGAAGATGGTTCTGAAAATTACAGGACGCCCATCTTGTTAATTACTCTCCAGGAAACTTGGAGAGTGAACTCTCCAAGCACCTGCGATGATGACAGTGAAGCCCCCAGCAAGTGGCTAATGCCCGGCATGAAGGCAGGGCTCAGCACTCCAGTGAGTTCTGTTGAGATGAGAAACACAGAGGAAAGGAGGCAGAGGTGGGAGAGGCTCTGAGTAGAGTCACGGGAGGGATTTATTAGGGTGAACACCAAACAGGTCTTCATTGAAGTCGTTCACTGTTTTCCTACTCAAAATTATTAAAGCTTTTTAAATTTTTATCAACATGGTGATGATAAATCAGCCAGACTTATTTCAGTGATAGGGAGGAGGAAGAAGAGAAGAGGAAGGAAAAAGGAGTCCGTGTAAAGTTTATCTCCAAAGTGCTTAAAGGTCATCAAGTCAGACATGCCAAGATTCACATTGGCACTTCACCGTGAGGAAGTGATGACGTAGCTTGGCACTGAGGGTACCTCACAGATATGTCTGCACAGTGCCTGGCACACAAGGGGAACTCAGTACATGGGTATCAACTTTCTCTTCTCTGCTTCACTAAAACCAGCGTCCCTAACCTGAAACGCCATCTAGTCAGCACTTACCCATTCTATTTTACAGCGGTGACTGGAGGGTAGACCTCGTTAATGAAGTTCCTGTGTCCATGCCTCCTCCTGTTGGTTGTGCTGTATGCCTGTACTTTCCAAAGTATAATGACGGTTCCCTTGTCTTTGCTCCGAAGTCTCACCTTGGAGATTGGGAAGGGAAGACCCAGAGGCCTTAGCGCCAAACCAAACCAAATCAACAACAACAAAAGCCTGTTTTAACTCCCAGGGGCATCAGATTTATGGGGCCAGCTGAGGTCTCCTAACGTCAAGGGGATCACCCATTTTTATCAACATACAGCTCTTACATAGTTTCTTGACGTTAAATCCATCTTTGGTAAGTCGTATAAGCCACTTCAAAGTGGTAATGAATTTCCCCTTTTAGTCATCAAGTATTATAAAATTACATATGATCCTGGAGATTAAGAACTGGGAATATTTAGGTCACAGCACTGATACAATGCCACGTTAGGAAAGATACTGTGATCACCTTGTTTTGTCTGATATCAAAACCATCATCGCTGTTTTGTTGCAGATAGAGCTTCATCTCTGGATCTAAACAGAATCAGTTTCAAATTCTAAGTGTGCAACTTACTATTTATGGAATGAATAGCAAAGGTCAGCCTGCCTAGTCTCAGTAATTTAGTTCATATATTGAAGATACTTAATGACCTCCTCTGTACATTGGACTGTGAGGTTGAAATCAAACAATTGTGTAAGTAGACAGAGCCAAGAATGTGGAAATGATCCAGAAAATGTTAGAACACTTACAAAACTTCACTATAACCTAATTTAAAATCCTCTTCCACCCCCAATTTTTAAAAAATGGTATACATTACTGGACGTAGAAGGACTTATCCAGTAGCCTATTAGACTTTGAATATAAGGTTGGAAATTAAATAGAATTTCAAACCCCTTACTTATGCCTTTTCCCTCCCCATGCCTTAAGTACTGTCATACACCATTTTCACCATCCTGTGTAGATTTTCAATGATTCTGGTGCATTTATCTGCTTCTCTGAGTAGGTGGGATCTGGGTCAATAAAACACTAATTATGTTTCTCCTACATATTTATTATTGCGGGATGCTTGACACTGGTGATTTGTTCCTGGGTCCATATCAACTTATATATATGATTTGTTGAAGATTTCAGAAAGAGTCTCAAACATGAATAAGAGGTTTAAACATGGGGCCAAGGAAAAATATATTTTTTTAAAAAGCCTTTTATTTGGAGTTAGAGAATTAAAATCTGTTTTGAATTGAAAAGCATCTAGGTGATCCTATTGTCCAATGTCATTTATAGCTGTAGGATCCAATGTCCTAAGAAATAGAATGACTTCCTCTGGTTATAGACGTTTCAAGAACAGCTAGACCCAGGATCTGAGATTTGGAGTCGTTCCAATGATCGGTAGAAGAAGGCAGAGGGCAAAACTAAAGCGTCATTATAATGTTCATTTTTAGAGACCTTAAGGATCATTCGAAGGGAGGCTAATGGCTACCTGTTTTCTATCGCCAGGCTATGTTACAATGCCCCAGCTAGCGGGGAAAGTGAAGCACTGTCTTCGGTCCTCTGGCATCCCTTTGTGGTTCTTAGGTCAGTGCAAGGCCCTCTTGGTGAGCCCCTAAGAACTAGAGTATGCAGAAGAGTAAAAGGATTTCACATATTGGAATTGCAAAGTGCTGTTTACCTTCCATTTGATTTAAAAAAGTCATCGTGTTCCCATTTTCCCAGCTAAGATATGAGAAATAATTATAGCACCAAACTCATAGTTACTGAAATCAGTAAGAAAATGCACGCAAAGTATATTATAGCATGCCTAACACGAGTGCCCTTTCAATAATTGGTTCCTGCCTCCCACTGCCAAATGCACAACACACAGATAGTGAACCACACGGTAGAGTCTGAGATTAGACGATGGGTGAACGATGGGAAATCCGGGCAGTGTCTGTGTGAGCTTGGAAAGAAGTCTCCACAATGAATTCACCCTTCTATCGGAGCGAGGGGGGGTGGGGGGGGTGGCAACAGCAGCATCCATGAGACTTAGAGGCTGTGAGCTGTCCTCCATCCTTGTAACACTTGGGCCTGAAGACACAATTGGAGTTTTTGTCATTGTGGAATTCAGCTGGTAAGCAATGGCTGTTGGACTTGGGGAGTCTCTAAACCTCAATTAGTCCAGAGACCAAGTCAGTATCCCTCTATCTACTCAAGTATTTGTGAATTTCTTGTGCTGACTTGTACTTCTCTAAAGGGGGAGGGAAGGTTGAAAGAGACAAGAAGTAGGATGAATATGGTGCAGGTAGTAAACACTCATCAAAAAACCTCTTGTTTACTGGGCATGAAGGTATCCACTTAGGATCTATATTATCTCTTTTAATATTTACTATAATATTTAAGGTCGTTATTTTCCCCATTGCCCAGAAAGGCTAAATACGTGCCTGATGTCTCAGCCAAAATAGATTAAGCCTGGAATTGACACCCGGCTCCGACTCCCGAATCCACATTATTTTCACTCTTCTCAACACATTATTAGAATAGCCAAGACACGATCAAGAGTGACAAATGTGAAAACACATGGACGTTAATCTGTACCTGCATAAGAGTTTATGCAAAAATATTTGGCGCGAGCATCTTCAATCACTGCCCGACATAGAGAATAGAAAATAGCCACTGGCGTTATTTGGTGACCATTTATTTCTGCTCTACTACCAATAATTGGGGACTCAGTGTCAACTAGAAGTAAGGTTAATTGAGACAGATATTTAACTTCTAGGGAGGCTTATTAGTATAAGAAAGAGGGAAAATAAGTATGCAGGAAGAAAGCATAGACTTTTTCAGATCATTTTAACGTTTTTTTAATATTCAGAAATATTTTCAAAAGGCCCATTAATTCCAATACTTAACATTTCTTTCAGGGAACCCAGATTGAGTCTTGACTTATTAGCTCAGGTGTTTATAACAAAAGGATCATTATGTTCTTTCCTTCTGCATCACAATTTCCACATAATGGCTGTTTTATTTTGAATGAGTTGATAAGGTAGCTTTCACAGGAATATCACTGAATATACTTAAAAGCACCTTTCATAGCCTTGAACAATGCTTCCTCTTCAGTTCATAATTGTCATCCCCACCCCTCTGCATCCCACCCGCTTCAACTTTCACCGTCACAATTCCTAATGGTAGCTTTCCTGAACACTGCCTGTGAACCTAAGTGAAGGGAAATTTGTGTCAGGACGTTCTGCTGATAGAATGTGCGCCCAGGAGAGAGGCCATCTACAAGGGGAGAAGGGAATGCATGAAGTTCAGGCAAGAATAAGTCTGCTGACATTCTCAGAGCTCTGCAAGCCCACAGACACTTCTAGAACTCACCTTGTTAAGTTTACATGTCAATCTTCTCCCTCTCAGCTTTCATACTGGCTCAACCAGCTCATAACACACCAGCCAGCTCAACACCAGCTCAGCCTCACTCAAGGGGCGCCTGGGTGGCTTAGTCGGTTAAGCGTCCGACTTTCGCTTAGGTCATGATCTCGCGGTTTGTGGGTTCGAGCCCCGCGTCGGGCTCTGTGCTGACTGCCAGCTCAGAGCCTGGAGCCTATTTCAGAGTCTGTATCTCCCTCTCTCTCTGACCCTCCCCTGCTCACACTGTCTCTCTCTCTTCTAGAAATAAATAAAAATAAAAAAGAAAAAAAAAAAAAAAGAAAGGTCCCCAGGTATTCCAATGGACTCTGTGAACAGTGCACACTCCTGTGTGTCATTAATGTCCAAGAATGAGATTTCAGACTTCTAGGGGTGAAGTGGTGGTCTTGGAGTCACGGAGGGGTGGGGGGAGGCTTCCATGGTGAGGGAGCAGGAGACAGAATTACCTTTGCATACAGTTTTCATGAGGCCAGATTTACCTTAATGCCCCCAACCCAAAACCCAAACAACAAACAAACCTAGACATGTACTTAAAATACTTGAAATCTATATGAAAAAATCTTTCAAATAATTATCCATTAGAAAAATTTCAAACAAAGAGAAAAGGAATATGTTACTAGTAAGGGAGACCAAAGAATACTGCAGAGATATCAATTCTTCCTACATAAATCTATAAATTTGATGTTACCCCAATAAAATACATACATTGGGGGCGCCTGGGTGGCTTAGTCGGTTAAGCGTCCAACTTTCGCTCAGATCAAGATCTCGCGGTTCGTGGGTTCGAGCCCCGTGTCGGGCTCTGTGCTGACTGCCAGCTCAGAACCTGGAGCCTGTTTCAGTCTGTGACTCCCTCTCTCTTTGACCCTCCCCTGCTCATGCTGTCTCTCTCTCTCTCTCTCTCTCTCTCCTAGAAATAAATAAAACATTAAAAAAAAAAATACATACATTGTTTTTGGGTCTAGACTGTGGGAAGACAATGACATTCCTAAAGCCAAGAATAGTGAGAAAAATCCTGAAAGACAAGAGCAATTTGGGAAACAGCCTAATCAAATTATAACTCCTCTATAATTAAACACAGTACTATTGGCTCAGGAATGGACCTCCAGGCTAACCGAACCAAAGGTAAAGCTCTGAAATATACACAAGGGAATCTTAACATAAGACAATGGAATCTTAATATATGACCAAGATTAATATAAGACCAGATTAGCAGGGAATGGATGGAATTTGTTATAAGTGGTATTGGAAAATTAGATAGTCATTTGAGAAAAGGTAAAGTTTTTATACAACACAGCTTACACAAAACAAGTGACAAATAGGTGAGAGATCTAAATGTTTTGTTTTTAATAAATGTTTATTTATTTTGGGGGGAGGGGTGTTGGAGGGAGATAGAGGGTCCATAGTGCTGCCAGTGCAGAGCCTGATGTGGAGCTTGAACTCAGGAACCAAGAGACCATGACCTGACCTGAAGTCAGTCACTTAGCCAACTGAGCCACCCAGGCACCCCAAGGTCTAATTTTTTTTTTAATGCTATAAAGGTACTATAAAAGAATGGATAGATTTCATTATAAAACAAAGGGGTAGAAAACATCTCTGTGATTCAAAGTTAAGAAGCAACCAAAGAAAATATTGGTGTTTCAATTACATGATAAAGTGTTAGTAACTTACAAACCATTGACAAAGTCCCAAAATTAAAATATTGGGAAACTCTGTACACAACTACATAATAGGAAAAGAAAGATGAGAAGTCTCTAACATATAAAGAACTAAAATATATTTTAAGAGAACAGAGGAGTGGGCAAATACATGAATAAGCAGTTCATAGAAAAATAATTTAAGATGGTCCTTAAATATATGAAATGATACTCTTAATGACAAGTGAAGTGTACATTTTAATGCTCTTAATGTGCTTTAGAAAACATGATTTTTAGTAAAAAAAAAGGAGAAAATTAATATCAAATCATATAACTAGGTCAAAAATCTTTGCTTTGAAATTTTAACTGAAAATATTATAAACTCCTGACTCTTCAAAAATACATATTTCTTCTATGCACTTAATCAATAGATCTTTGAAATATATGGTACAAAAGCTGATACATCTTAAGGGGGAAATAGAAAAATTGTCAATTATATTTGGAGAATTCAACACTTTTCACTCAGGAATTGATACAACAAATAAGCAGAAAATCAGGAAGGGTATAGACAGTTTGGACCATCAATCAACTTGACCTAATTGCTATTTATAGGGTGCTCCACCAAAATATAGAGAAAAACACATTCTTCTCAAGTGCAAATAAGACATACGGTGAGCGAGACTGTATCCTGAGTCATATAAGACTTAACGAATTAAATATGTGCATTTATTAAACAATTTTATATTTTTCCATAACAAAATTAAACCAAAAACTCAATGACAAAAGATATCTAGGAACAACCTTAATTATCTGGAAATTAAACACATAATTCTAAAAACCCTAAAAGAAATCACAAGGATAGTTTTCAAAGTATTGATCTAAATAAAAACGAAATATAGTATATCAAAATGTGTGAGAAGCAGCTAAAGCAGGGCTCAGAGGGAAATTTATAGCATTAAATGTTTATATTAGAAAACAAGAAAGATCTAAACCCAGTAGTCTAAGCTTCCACCTTAAGAAACTAGAGAAAGATGAATATATTAAACACAAAACAGAAAGGAAAAAATGAAAATAGAACATAAAAGCAAGAGAGACGATCAATTAAGTCAAAAGTTGGATCCCTGAAAAGATCAATAAACTTGATAAATCTTTAATGTGGCTGATCAGAAAGAAAAGAGCGAAGAAACTATCCATATAAGGAGTAGGGACATCACTATTTATCCCAAAGATACTAAAAGAACAGTAAGAGGATACTAAGAATAATCCTATGCCCATGAATCTCATAATTTATATGACATGTACCAATTCTTTGAAAGATACAAACTATGAATTCCACTTAAGAAGGAAAAAATAAACTACATAACCTATATCTATTAAAAATTTAATTTCTGGGGCACCAGAAATCAGTTGGTTAATCTTCCAACTCTTGATTTTGGCTCAGGTCATGACCTCATGGTTCATGGGATTAAGCCTAAGCTGGGCTCCATGCTGACGATGCAGAGCCTGCTTAGGATTCTCTCTCTTCCTTTCTTTCTGCCCCTCCCCTGCTTGTGCTCTCTCTTAAAAAAAATAAATAAATAAACTTAAAACGATTAATTTCTTGTTCAAAATATGTCAAAAAGAAAAGACTGTCAGATCCGGGCTGTTTCACTGGTAATTATACAAAATATTTAAGGAGTAAATAATAAGATTTCCGCTAAAATAGAAGAAAGAGGGAACAGTTCCAGACTCCTTATATGAGCCCAGCATTAACATACAACTAGGGGTGCCTTGGTGGCTCAGTCGGTTAAGTGTCTGACTTCGGCTCAGGTCATGATCTCAGGGTTCATGAGTTTGAGCCCTGTGTTGGGTTCTGTGCTGACAGCTCAGAGCCTGGAGCCTGCTTTGGATTCTGTGACTCCCTCTCTCTCTGCCCCTCCTCTGCTCATGCTGTTTCTCTCTCTCTCTCAAAAATAAATAAACATTAAAAAAATAATTTTCAAAAAAAACCATAAAACTAAAACCAGGCAAAGAAATTGCAAGAAAACTATAATTCAATATGCCTCATGAATGTAGACACAAAAATTCTTGACCAAATGTCAGCAAATCAAATCCAACAGTATATTAACATAATTGTCACAACCGAGTGGGCTTCATCCCAGGAATGCAAGATTGATTCAACATTCAAAACTCAATCATTGAAATTCACAGTAATAACAAACTAAACAAGAAAATCATATGCTCGTTTCAATAGTTACAGGAAAAAAAAAAACCACTTCATCAAATTCAACATCCATTCATGATAAAAATAAATAAATAAATAAAACTCTCAGCAAAGTCAGAATAGAAGGTAACATCCCTAACCTACCAAAGAGCATACACAAAAGAATTTATATCTTACTTCATACTTATTGATGATTGTGCATAATGACCTTTTCCTAAGGATCAGAAATAGGGTCAAGATGTCTTCTCATGCCATTCCTGTTCAACACCAAACAGGAAGACCTAACCAGTACAACAAGGAAAGAATAAGGAATACAGAGTAGAAAGGAAGAAATAACCACTTCCGTACTTAGTAACAGCCTGATCGTCTGTGTAGAGAACCCCGAAGAATCTACAAAAATACTCCTGGAACTAATATGTTAGATTAACATGGGTGTAGAATACCAGATTATTATGTAAAAACCAATTGTCTTGGATGCCAGCAATATGCAGTTGGGACCTGAAATTGGGAACAAAAATAACATGAATCACAGTAGGACTTAGGTACAACGAAGGACTTAGGTACAAATATATCAAAACACGTGCAGAACCTGTATGCTAAAAACTACAAAACAGTGATGGAAAGGAATCAAACGTCTAACTAAATAAAGAGAATTGTTAAGATGCCAGTTCTATTTGATCTATAGACTCAACAAAATCTCAATCAAAGTTGTGGCATGCCTTTTATGACAAGCTGATCTCAAAGTTAGATGGTAAGGCAAAGGATCTAGAACCATTAAAGCCAATCTGATAAAAAAAAAAAAAAAGGCAGTGTTGGTGGACTCAAATTACTGATTTCAAGACTTACTATGAACTGTGGTAACTACAATAGTGTGGCATCAGTGAAAGAGTAGACATAGGGACACATGGAACAGAAGAGAGAGCAGAGAAATGTACCCACACAATGTACCTACAACTGGTTACTTGATATGGGGCAATTTAATAGAGAAAGAACAATTTTTAGAAAAAATAGTGCCGATATAATTGGATGTCCTTATGCCACAAAGCAAACTTTGACACTGACTTTATATCTCATACAAAGATGAACTAGAAATGGATAACAGACATCAAATAAAACATAAAATTATAAAACTTCCAGCAAAAACACAGGAGACAACCTGTGTGACCTTGGGTTTGGCAATGAATTTTTATATACAACATCGAAGACATGATCTATAAAAGAAAAAATGAAAAATTACACTTTTCAAAATGAAAAACTTTGGCTCTTCAGAGGTTACTCTTAGAATAAAAACAAAACAAAATAAAGACTGAGAAAAATATTTGCAAGTCACATATCTGATAAATGACTTGTATCAAGATTATATAAAGAAGTCTTATAACTCCATAATAAGAAAACAAACTACCCAATTAGAAAATTGGGCAAAATATCTGAAGAGACACTTCATAATCATGTGAGACAAAAAAAAAAACAACAGGAAAGCCATTATAAAAAGGTCTAGCTATTCAAAGATACTGACTTTGATCTCTTGAATCATAATGTCATATCCCAGAAAAAGAATGCTTTGGGAGACCTTCTGAAATTGCCTCTGATTTTATTTGAATATTAAACCACGTTGCCTCAGATTTCTCTGTAGTTTTAATAGTTTTGTTTTTTGTTTAACTCAGCTGGAGCTTTTTAAAAGGCTAATATAAGCATCTAATAAAAATTCAAATATTGGAAAGAATATGCAGTGAAAATTTAATCTTCCTTGTGTGCTTGACTTTCAAGCTCTTGCTCAGAACCCTAATGTTAACTGTAGCTGGGACCCTGATCTTCTCCGAATTTCTCATGCAGTGTAAATTCTTCCAATAAGTCCAAGAGAATGATAATATGCCCACACTTTTCTGCATCTTGCATTTCTCTTGTGAACATACACACGCACAGAGTATTTAATGTGATTTTGTTGATGTACCGCAATTTCTTTTACCAGCATGCATTAATGAATATCTTTATGGTTTCTACTTGGTGCTGCAAGCAATATTGAAATTTAAATTATTGTCTTTTCACATATGTATATGTGTATGTTTTGCCCCCAAAATATATTTTTATATTCTTGAAAACAACTCATGAATCTGCAGACTCCAGGGTTGAAACTAATGCTAGAGATATTTTTGGAACAGTCCAAAGTATTTTAACCAAATTATGTTTTCTTAGCTATTCCATTTCCCTATTTAGTGAACCACTGAGTTCACATCAGTAAACTGAACATGTGATGGGTCCCTCCACGTACCAAGCACTGCACTAGGTGCTCTAACCAACACCATGGAGACCAAGACACAAATCTTAGAATCAGTCAGCCTGTATCTAAGAAGAGTGAAATTAATAAATATACGTACAATATCTCCCAGATAACTTATAATTTAATTAATGCCTTGTGAAGTTCATTGGAAGATGATGAGGCATCCAAATGGTGATCACTGCATGCAGTTAAGTAGAGAGAATGGCTAAAGATCTGCAAGATGTCCTTGGACATTGGAAGCATTGGCAGTATTTTCAGTCAATTATATTTAGAGAAAATCAGATGCTTAATGACTGTGGTTTAGGGGTCCCCAATAAGACTAATTGACTGAAAACCCCAGGAAAGAGAAATGCTCATGGCAGGAAGAGAATCAAGGGGATACAAAGTCATAGAAAATAATGACAATCCATCTTACGCACCACTCGGCAGTCCTGTGAACCAAACCACCTGTGCAAGGTCATTACTGCAACAGATAAGCAAGTTTGCTCCAGGTAGGTGCCCGGATGCTGGGGCATAGTTGTGTTCTCTCTGCTCAGGGTTTAGGCTAGTGCCTGACAACATGGTAAACACAGAATGAGTGTTGGCTGTGTTCTCCTCCCTGCTCTGATCTCTACTTCTCTCCACCCCCACATCTCCTGGCGGTGGACCCCAAAGATCAACTCTTCTTTTGACTCCTTCTTTTTGTTAAACCACCAGATTCGATGTCCACACTTGGAGTAGTTCTGACCACACAGGTGCACAGAGACCTTCCCCATTAGGTCTTCCCAGTGGGGCCTCACAATCCTAACCTTGCCGAGATGAGGGAAAGAGGCTCTGTAGCATCTAGAGCAACTGTGACCAAAGAAGAAAGTGAGAAAAAGAGAAGCTGGACATGAATAAAATGGGAAGAAAAAACATCTTTAATTCATTTTCCCAGCCTTCCTCTGATTTTTAATATCTCAACTTTCATGAGAGCATTTTACCTCCCACTTAACTTGATCATGGAATTATATGGGATATCATTGATTATTCCTATATAGTCCTCAGGCACATATTAATTTCATATGCTTAATGTTCTATGTTAAATTCAGATATTTACCCTAAATAAATGGCTATATTTAAAGAAAAGTTTACCCTGAAATTTCTTCCATTCCCTTTTCCCTGATCCCTGAACACATGAGTTGACCCATTCTGTGGACTTGTAATCCAATGATCAGATGTATGAACTGTTTGAAGTGGCTTACTGGTAATGTCAAGTACAAGTTCTAACTCTAAATCACAGTTGCTCTAAAAGTTTCATGTAGGTGATAATTTTCTGTGCAGAGTGTTAAAAACTGCTTTATAATAGCAACTCCCACAAAACCTCTTCAGTTATATGGGTCTGTTAGCATTTTATTTTAAACACCGTTTTGACAGGTGTATTATGTAGTTATTATATTTTCCATGCATAGAACATTCTTGACATTCACTTCACTTGTAGTGTTCGATTAGAAAAGGAAAAAGTTCAGGAAAAAATCATTTTCTTGGCTGAATGAGAATGAAAGAGAAGTCCATTTTGTCATGCCTCTTGGTATCATTGGCCTGAACTAAAACAAATGCAAAACTCATTCAGACCATCTTCATTCATTCAGGCACTCACAAGCCCATTCATTTATTCAGTATTATAACTTAAAAAAAAATTTTTTTTGCCATGCATGTGGCCTTGTACCAAACATCTGGGATCTAAAGACAAAGACCTAGTTTGTGACTACACGAAGTTCATTCTCTTAGGTGGGAAGCAGTAATGCACACAGGTAATTCCCACAAAGCAGCCAGTAGATGTGTTAGGAATAGAAGCATCATAAAGACAAGTGGGAGCCAGGAAAAGCCTTATACAAAAGGTGTTCTTCCTCAGAGGGGTCATAATTCACCCAATCAATACGGAGAAAAGCCCTCAAGGCTGAGGATATTGCATACCCAAGCGCATGTTCAAGGCTGAGGATATTGTGTACCCAAGTGCAGAGAGGAAGGAAGAAGCTCGGAAGCTGGGTACATGAGATAGTTCAGTAAAGCTGGCAAAAATAGTATGTGCCCTGGAGTGGAGTGGAATAGCGAGTGTCCAGATTATCAGAGGTGGATGGCGGGCACCTTGAGAGGGAACTTCGGGGCTGCAGAAGGGGGAGATGCACATGGTACCATCATGGCACGGTCTTTCCATGGTATGTAGGGCTCTCCTTATCTGATCATAAGGCCTTTCCTTCCACCTCCCCATGCCCTCCCTCACCAGCCACAAGGGCCTCTTTCTGAAGGAGGCCAAGCAAACACACCACCAACCCCCACTTCTCCCTCCCGAGGCTTTGCATATAGGCTTTCTTCTGCTTGGTTCGATTTCCTTCCACTTGTCCATGCTCTTGCTACCTCACTTTATTCCCATCTCTGCCCAAGGGCACCTCCTTAGAGAGCTTTACCAGACTATCCTGTGTAAAGTAGAAGCATCTCATTATATGTATATAATGCTTGTTTTACTTTATTAGGCTAAGTGACACTTTGAATTATTTGAGATATTATTTATTGTCTGTATCCCTTACTAAAACAGAAGCCCTTTCAGGGCAGAGGTTGTTTTTGTGACCATAGAAACAGCAACCAAAATCCCCCTGCATGTAGACAATGGCCAATAAATATCTGCTGAGGGATGAATGCATCAAAGAGATCTATTTCTGTACACATGTGCACACTATACAGTCGTTACGGCCCCCACCACACCCTCTATGATACCGGAGTGGGAAAGTTGGTGAAAGTTGTCCCTCCTCTCATTTTAGTTTCCATTTTTGAGAGAGCTTGGAGAGCTCTTTGCTAACATGAAGTAATAAAGTCTTGAGAAAGAATCTTCTGTGCCGTAGAACCTTCTGTGATGGAAAGTGGCACTTTTTCACCCACTATCTTCCCTCAATGGGTGACAGCCCTAAAATAGGAAAAGATTTGATAAGCAAGTGGTTTTCCAACTAATTTCTTTCCCTTAGGCACTTTGTTGAGTTTGGCATGAGGCTAGCAAAGAAGTGTTATCCAAAGATCTTACTCTGGCTATCCCAGAACAACACATATCTCCATATCACCAGTCAATCTTATCTCTAATGGCTGTAGAAAAATCCCTTGCCCCAATAACATGTCAAATTTACTCTGAGTGTAGACAGTCTTCCTTAATCAAATTGTCCATCACAGGGGAAGAAATGGTTGTTCAGATCCTGGGAAGAAGGGAAAAGAGGATTTCCTTCCCTATATTCTTTCGGCATGAATTGTACGGCTTCCATTAACTAGAGTCTCCTTTAGGAGATCTGGTCTTCACTGGGTCATCTGGGGTCTGAAGTTAGCAGTAGATGGAAGGTATGAAAAATTTGTGTTAGCTAACAATGATTGCCTCAGAAGGGAGGCAATATGGGAGACACAGATTTCTTTCTATAGTTCTACGAGTTCAAATTTTTTCCAGGATAAATGTGTATTCAGTGTAAAATTGGGAAATAAAATAAAGCCCACCTATGCTTTTTCCTAGCCAGCAAATCTAAGAACTCAGTCCTTATGCCTCCAGGACCTGTCGGACATCAAGTTCTTCGTTTAGGCTTGGGTAACTGCTGGACCATGACTACCTTGCTTTCTCTAGTCATAGAAATTCAATTTTACATGGATATGTGGTCTCTAGCTAAGATATTCTTTCGATGTCCCCATGAAGTCATTACTGAGAAGGTTCAATAACCACTCTGCTTTGGAAAATCAATAAAATTCTAGCCTTTCCCGTCTTTCTTATCACTGCTCCCACAGAATGGAGAGGGGAAGAACCCCGTCCCAAAGAGGTTTGGGGTTTCTGGTTCTGGTTAAATGCATTGTCCTGTCCATTGCATTTTTGTACCCGAACTATAGGAAAAGTTGAAGTGGCATCCCTAGTTTCTATGTACACCCTTGGGTAGCTCTGATTGTTCCCTGTTGGTTTTCTCGCATCTCTGCGGTCTCTGACTTTAATGACAAACTCCTCTGATTTTTCCTGTCCTCCACCCGCTGCTTTCCGTGCAGACGTGTGTATCATTGCCTTTTTACAAGGGATGCATTTGTAGATTGTGCTTCTGAATTTAACATCTTGGAAGGGAGCTGTCAAGTACAACAGATTTCAAGTTAAGCAGCCTTGTTTTTCACTTCCGGAATGGCTGCCTGCCAGCTGCATGACCTTTTGCTTAGTCCTCTTTTTCATTTGTGAAATGAGGAGTAACATATGGAATTATCTTGGAGGTTCAATAGCACAGCACAAGTGTAGTTTTTGCTTTGTGCCTGACACTTCGAGCTGAGAGAATGTTCATTATGATATTACTAGATCTCTTCACCAGAGTCATTGCCACGGAATCGTTAGCTGTTGTTAAATAAATAGCTACTGGGAGCACCTGTCATAGCGCTGTTCCATTGAGGAACAACTATATTGCAAACCAGCCGCTCTAGAGAATGACTGTCTAACACCGCGAGGTGCCAAACCACCCCCTCCAAATCTTGCAAGGCCCCTCAAGGTGCCACAGAGTCTGTTTCAAGCAATCCTACTTTGAACATTTTTTCCAAGTTCACTAAAAACCCCTCTAACCCTTTTTCATGTGATGTTATAACTGACATTGTACTGTTCACTTATGTATACATAGATCATAATTTGTTGTGATCTGTTCTCATGTGTAAATAGAAGAAACTTACAGACCTCTTTCCTCTCAGAGTCTGAAAATCCGTTTATACATGTTATAAGACCTTGAATGAAAGTTACGATGGAATGTATCATACGTTCTTGCTATGTTTTGGAGTAAAGGATGCTTCTAGCCGTTGCAGGGGTAATCAGGGTTGAGCTGACTTTGTAAACACAGGTTTATAGTGGAAATAAATAACTGCACTAAATGGTAAATGCTGTTCTCTGGATCCCCTGAACTGTTCCCCCCAAATGCTGAGGTAAAATCCCCATTTGAGAGGAGCTCTTAAACTCACATGGCTCTCACCACCTCCTTCTACTCCCTTTATGTATAGAGAGAAAGAGTAGTGAGAGAATACACACCCGGAAGTGTCAGTGATTAATGCTCTCACTCTACGGTGTCTCCTAAAAAGCCAAGGTGCGTAGGTTTGCCTGCCCTGTCTTCTGTCTTCTCTGACTCCTGTAGAGAACACTTTGATGATCCCAGGGAGAAGTGGTGTCTCCTACCCTGGTAAAGCAGTCAGTGAAGTGAATGAGTAATGAGTGAGAGCACATTAGGGCCATTGGTGCTTAATGAACTCAATCGTCTTTGCTGCATGCCTCTGATTTCCACAGCTTGCTAAATAAAAGTTTATTTATGTTCTTTAGTGTATGATAATTTCCACATATGAGCTTTAATAAAGCAAAAATAGGTGCAGGGAGAAGCACCGCAGGAAACTAATGAAAGCAAACATGAAAGATGGAGAAAAGAATAAATTTTTATTAGGGATCCCTGCCAAGAAAGCCCTGAATGTGAGAACAAATCACACTTGCTAAGAAAAAATATTGGTTAATGTTGACAGGTTCTCTCTTGAGCAAGAGAGAGCTGGGAATCCTAGCTATGGGGTGCTTTAAAGAAAACCCCAATTCTAGCCATTCTTCTTTCATCACTCTACCCTACACTTTGACTACAACTGGTCGTTCAGTATCATAAAAGACAACACTCAAGTCATTTACACGCATGGAATGAGTCTCCCTACTCTCCAGCCCATCAATTACAGACGGTCTTGCCTTCTGGCTTATCCTCCCACATCCCTAGATCCTCACCTCTTAAGGGGGGAGTCTTTTCCTAGTGTGGTAGAGGAGCACTGTAAGCATTCTGGGCCATGGATCCAGATCTATACAGAACATCTCTGTTAGGACATAAGCAAAGTCTTTGGACAAGAGGGAATTTGTGCCAGGTGGAAGGCACAAGATGGCGCAAAGGAGGAGGCCAAAGGTTGGTTATTGAAGGGAAATAAATATTTGGGACTTCGATGAAGGTTTAAAAATCCCAGGAAAATATCCTGCCGAGGCCAGGGAAAAGAGGGAAAAATACCAAATAAGCCCAATAAGGAGCAACCAATGGAAGAGGAGGAATATCTAGACCGGAGGCCAAGTCGTGATGTTGTTTCTAGAAGGAGAAAGGAATTACCTGCATAAACTGTTACTCTAATAAAATAGGGACGAAGATGTGAACATTCGATTTAATAACATAAAGAGCATTTTTAAAAGTATTTCAGTGGAATAATGGGGGGAAATTACTGATTGCTATGGCTATTAGACAAAATGGAAAGAGATGAAATGAAGATGATGACTATATTCAACACTTGGAAATACTTTTGATGAGAAGGGGGCAAATAAAAAATCGGTAGCAGTTTGAGAGAAAGTATTTGAGATAGATTTTTAATATAGAAGAGATAGTATGTCATATGCTAATGTAAGTAATTGACTTATATTAGGAAACTGATAATCTTGAAGAGAGGGGAATGCTCTGGGGTTTGTTCTAGTGTAAATAAGAGAGAAAAGAGGAAATGCTTTTAGAAAGGAAGTTTAGTTGATCTGTTGTAATGTGGGAACACAGAGCATATAGATACAGATATTGGTAGGTAGGTATGTGAGTTACAAACTCATGAGAAATTATCTTCTGATTTGTTTTAATTTCAGATTTCTTCAATTTCTCAGTGAATCAGGAAGCAAGATCATCAACTGAGAGCTTAAAAAATGCTGTGCACCTTAAAATTGTTCTAAAAATTAAAGTAAAAAATGGGAGGAGTCTTCACTTAAGATAGATACCAAAATTCACTCAAGATGGATTATGGATTTAAATATAAAAGCTGTAGAAGAAAAATATAGGAGGAAGCCTGCAGTACCCAGGATTTGGGTAAAATTGTTAGTTGTGATACCAAAATCATGACTATTAATTTTTTAGAAAAATTAGTCAATTGGACTTTATCAAAATTAAATCCTTTTGTCCAGGGAAAGGCACTTTTCAGATGATGCCGACAATCTACAGACTGAAGAAAATTTGCAAACTACATATGTGACAAAGGACTTGTATCCAGAATATAAGGAACTCTCAAAATTAATCAGTAAGAAAACCAACAATCCAATGTGAAAATGAGTACATGAGGAAGAGAAATTCACAAAAGGGCATAAAGTGATGGAGAATAACCACAAGAAAGGCTGATCACCATCATCAGGGAAATGTCTTGCTTCTATACTGCAAGTCTGTGGGAAAGTGCTTGTGGCTTTCCATCACCATTGCGATTATTCCAATAACCATCATTTAGACCAGTGGGTTGAGAGAAATCACTACATGTCTACAATAGAGTGGGGTTGGGAATGAATAGGTTGGAGAAAAGAAGACAAAGAAAAGTAATCAGAACCAGCGAAATGGAATTGCTAGACAAAGACAGATGGAAAATGTAATTTAAAAAAATAAGTAAGTGCATCCATGGGAATTGAAGTAGAGCAGCAAAGAGGCTTTCCTACACTCTGAGACATGGTTTCACAATTAAACAGTTTTTAGATTAGCTGAAGAACAGGCTAGCCATTGTGGAGGCCTCAACTGGTGGTCTGAGTGATCAAACCAGAAATCTCTCAAAAGAGTAAAATGAGAAGGGGCTGAAAATCATAAAGGAGAAGAGAAGTGCCCTGGAGGACCAAGAGTTTTGACATATTAAATAATGCATTTCAGAAGTAGATGAAAGAAGAGAGTAGAGACAATAATTAAGCAGATAACAGAGGAGCATTAACTCTAAAGAAGAAATGTCAGAATCTTCAAACTGTACATGCTCAGAGTTCTAGGCTAGATTAGTCAGGAAAAAATTCATAAAAGGCATTCCTTTTAGGCATATGTGGTAAAACCCATAGTCTCTAAGGATAAAAATACATAAGCTCACAGGTCAAAAGACTAAAAGAGACATAAAATCCGACTGCTGTCAGATTCCTCAATTGCAAAATTTTGCATTTAGAAGTCAGAGGAAGGAAGTCAGTATATTGGTTACCCCTGAGATAAGAGAGAACCTTACAGGGTTCTAGAAATGTTCTGTATCTTGAAATGAGTGATAACTACAAAAGTATAAGCATATGATATGTGTTAAGCTGTATACTTCATATTAATGCTCTTTATGCAATCTACAGTACGTAAGTTATACCTCAATAATTTTTTTATTATAAAAAAGTCAAAAGAAAGATATCTATGCATCATTTAAGAAATGACTGTGATGAGAGGTTTCAAAATTTAGAAAGGTATTATTTGACAAGTACATCTCTATGATTATTTTCCTATCTATCTAATCTATCTAATTTTTTAGGAATTTTTAGAATAATGCACACATCCCATTCCTTCCTGAGAAACATTATTTGAAACATGCATCTAAAAACCAAATAGAACAGAGGTCTCATGAAGAAAATAGTAAATATGGTATATATGGATGTAGACGTAGATAAGGCTGATGGTTTATTTGTACTCATACAGCTATAGTGGCTGTTAAAATAGTGAAACTCTGTACTGCTTGGTACATAGCTACTGACCCAATCCCTGAACTCTTCCCCACATCCTGGAGCCTACCTGGGCTCTTTCTCAAAGACCCCCTGGGCTACCTCACAGTCTAGTAACAAAAGGCTTAATGTCTGTACCATTAGGAGGTCTCCAGGTTTATAAATTTACTGTCATAGAGCTATAGAGCTGTATACCACATAATTCTACTCTTCTGTGCCTTTTCAGAGTATTCATTCTCATTCTCTTTCTTTTTCTCCTCAATCAGATTCAATATAGGTTAATGTATTTTTTCAGTCATCTTAAATAAACAGTGCTTGAATAATGTAATTGGGATTGGTTTGTGTGCTTGCCAACAGAGATTCCTAATTGATATGCCCATAATTTTATCATCCACAGATAAAGCCTGTGGCTCCACTGATTTATCTGCTTCTAGATACAGAGACAGATAAATAAAAGAGATATCAAAAATAAAAGCGCATTTTCTAATGTTGTACAACCTACCTTTTGTACTTCCTAAAAAACAATAAACATATTTTAGGTTCGATAAATATTAAAAAACACTATAGTCCTACCAATGCAGTGATGTAATTTATGTCACTAGTCCTCTGTTCCTGAATATTTAATTTACTGCCAGTGTTTTGTTATTGTAATCACAGTAGTGAGAATACTTAGGATCCTGTTAAATTGTTTTCTTAGGGTCATTTCCTACAAGTGGAATTTCTGAGCCCACTACACGCATATACTTTTAAATTATTTGATATGGACAACCAGTTTTCTCCCAGAAACCAGATTCCTTGATAATTCAATCAGCAGTGTCTTAAAAATCAAGTTCCTAAATTCCTCCATCCATTAGCAGACAATCTGTTGACTAATGGGTAATATTTTTTCTTTTGTCAATTTTAATTGGGTAAAATAGCAGCATAGTACGTTAATCTGCATTTCTTGGGTTGGAAGCCTTAAAAAGATATTCTGTGTTACCCATTACTTTCCCGTTATTTTGAAATGACCATTTGCCATAAACAAAATTATGTTTGCCAATACAAACTTTCTAGACTTGTGCTGTGCCATAAAGTAACCACTCGTCAAAAATGGCTATTTAAATTTAAATTGACTACCATGAAATCGAATGAAAAACTAGCTTTCTCAGTTACATTAGCCACATTTTAAGTACTCAAAAGCCCCATGTGAATGGGAGCCAACATATTGGACTGAACACCTGTATATTGCCATTAATCCAAGAAGCTATATTGGACAGTGCTGTTCTTGAATTTGCATTATACTTTTCAAATTAATAGATTTGTATAATACTTTAAAAATGAATGTATCTATTAAATTAAAATCTTTTGAATAAGACCTAGTTTATTATTGCCTTTTCTTTAGAGCCATTTGATATCTAGATACATAGATTGACTCCTTCCTTTTGAATCGTATTTTTTAATGTGTCACGTGAATTCTTCATAGCTTTATGTAGATAGACATTTCCTATTATAAAATTAACCACCTGTAAATGTTCAACTCAATTAGTTCGAGCCCTGTGGCTGTTTTACCTCCCAGAACTCACTCTTAACCCAGGCTAGTCTGCTGTTCAGTTCCCTGTCCCAAATGGAACCAGAAGTTCAGGTTACTGGAGCTGCTGGTTTTGTTTCCTTGCCACTAACAATATCCAAATTAAGGGAGCACCCTTTAATCGTGGGAAGAAAGCTTCTGGAATTCACTGCCTGTCCTGCCCTGGTTGAAACACCATATTGAGTGGAGGTGGGGGGCCATATGGAGCGGGGGGCAGGGGCAATGATGCCCTGTTCTCATCAGGAGTTCGTAGTGTCGGGTCATCTGCGCCGCTTCGCTGGTCGAGCATCCAACTCTTGATTTTGACTCAGGTCGTGATCTCATGGTTTGTGGGATCGAGCCTAAGGTCAGGCTCTGCACTGACAGCACCAAGCCTGATTGGGATTCTCTCTCTCCCTCCATCTCTCTCTCTTTCTTAAAATAAATAAGTAGAAATTTTTAAAAAATAAAAGAAGTTCATAGTTTCACGAATGAATGCATCTTCATTTGTTTCAGGTCTTTGACCAATTTCCAGAGCACTGAAATGGTTGAAGGTGACCTTTTCCCCAGATTTCTTGTTGCTTTTGAGGGACAGACTGTGTTACCACTCTCGCTTCATCACGTTGGAGTAATGTAATTTTGGTCTTCCTGGTTACCCTTCTGAGACACAGAGATCTTGCCTGGTTTTCCGTGCTGGTCAGTGTGAATCCCTATGCATCCTCCAGATCCAGATAACTTGAGAAAGGAAACATTTCATTGACCTGCATTTTATTTTGACATCTGAGCTTATTTTTAGCACTTACAGTGGCAGCCCGATGCTAGCTCAGGCGGGTGCCTCATTTATATTCCTTGAATAAGATGCCTCTCCATAGTTTCTTTTCTGTATCATGAAGGCTGGAAAAAAGTGAAAAGGCATGAGCCTTATCCCAAGTGGAATTTGTAAAATAGACTCAACTCTTCCTTTGCTGGTGGCTTGTTTACATTGTCATGTTGGGAAATATGTATTGAAGTAAGCTATAATATATTCGCAAAAAGCCATTTGACAAGTTGGAAAACTGAGAAGGCTCTATCATCCTGGAAACTGAAGGGAATCTCTATGAAGCATTTCTTCCTGTCTTTATAAAGAAATAAGCAGAGCATAGGACTGCTCTATTGGGAAGCCAGTAAGAGAGTCTAGAGAATGACCTGAGCAGTGTACTTGACTTGAGCAAGCAGTGGTGGGAAATAAGGACAGACTATAGCAAACTTGGGAAGGTTGGATCCTAAGATTGCTTCTGGGAATCCCAAGGTTACCATAGGCTAACAGCTACAGATACTAGGAAATGCTGTGGTAATGCTTCCTCCTTGCTTACATTAGTGTTGGTAACTTTCTTTATAAAAAATGCAGGGGTGGGGGGCACCTGGGTGTCTCAGCCAAGCATCCAACTTCAGCTCAGGTCATGATTTTGCAGTTTGTGAGTTCGAGCCCCACATCAGGCTCTGTGCTGACAGCTCAGAGCCTGGAGCCTGCTTCAGATTCTGTGTCTCCTTCTTTCTCTGCCCTGCCCCTGCTCAAGCTCTGCCTCTCAAAATTAAATAAACATTTAAAAAAATGCAGGGGAGTGTCTAGTGGCTCAGTCGGTTAATCATCAGACTTTGGCTCAGGTCATGATCTCATTGTTTGCGAGTTCAAGCCCCACATCAGGCTCTCTGCTGTCCACATGGGGCCTTCTTTGGATCCTCTGTTCCCCCCTCTCTCTGCCCATGCCCCACTTTTCTTTCTCTCTCTCAAAAATAAACATTAAAAAAATAGAGGAATTCCTCCCCACATAATGCCACCTAATTCCTTCCTGTAGCTCACTCAGAAATGTGTGTACCCAGGAATTCATCCTGTTCAAATAAAAATATAAATATGTGCCCATGACTGTGATGTTACATCTCTGTCTCATGCATTTGCACTGTCTCCAATAAGAGACTCAGCTCCTTTTGGCTAGGATTGCCAGGAAAAGTATAGGGATTAAATAGAGGGCTGGATTTGAGTGTTGGATTAACAAGGAATACTTGTTAGTATGAGTAGGCCCCAAATAGTGCATGAGGCATACCTTTACTGTGATATTATTTATCATTTATCTGAGATTCTGATTTTACTGTGATTCTTATATTTTTATTTGCTAAATCTGACAACTTGTGGCATTTGGTTGACCCATTCCCGTGACTTCTAGACAGTTCCTAACCTGATCATCTTCCTCTAGAAGTTCCTACATTTATCAATAATCTTTCTAAAATATGATGCTCATAAGTGATCACGTGTATAATGGTATCCAAATACCCTAACATGATGGTGGCATCCTCTGAGGATGAGTCCCTTTTCAAAGACCACTCCAGGTGAAGAACCAAGAGCTGAACCTACGATGCAGAGATGGGCTCAATCACTCAATCATCTGGATACTCTATGTATGCTTCCCAAGGTTGTATTCGCTCCTTTGTTTAAGTACTCCTTTGTTTAAGAAATAGCTATGTATTTCTATGAGAGAACTAAAGAGAACAAAATTTTTTCTGATCTTATTGTGTATAAGACATCATTCTAAACACTGTTCCTTCCTTCCTTCGTGAGGGGCAGAGAGAGAGAGATAAGTGGGACTCATCCAAAGTGGGGCTCGGGATCACTCAAAGCAGGGCTCAAGCTCACCCAATGTGGGACTCAGACTCATGAACTGTGAGGTCATGACCTGGGCCAAAGTCATATGCTTAACAACTTAGACACCCAGGCACCCCCTAAACACTATTTTCTGCAACATCTCATGAATGCATCACAACAGCTGTTGAATTGAATCTTTGAGGGAGGTTTTGTTACTTCCTTTTTTATAGCCTCAGTATTATTAAATAGCCAGTTAAGGTGAGAGTGTTAGGGACTGAATGTGTCTTCAGAAAATTCTTGTTGAAGCTCTAACCCCCAATGTGATGGTATGAGTAGGTGAGGTCATGAGGGTCCCTGTGATGGGATTAGAGCCCTTGTCAGCAAAGGAAGAGATACTCAAAAAAGTGTAAAAAAAAAAAAAAAAAAAATATATATATATATATATATATATATATATATATATATATTTAAGAAAAGGAGTATAGAAATCCCACATTGCACTTAAGGCTTCCTGCTTCTTCCCAGAATTTTCCTCATCTACCTAGATTCCTTCCACCTTAGAATTTATGACTCAGGTAGACTGTCTTCCTGGATAGGGTTTCCTCTCTCTTCCACTGACGCTTCTGACATAACTTTATGAATTCTGCACAAGTCCAGGTTCACCCTAAACAGTCTGAAATCCCAAGCCCCACCATGGACTTTCTGCTATAGTGTTCTCTGCTCTTATTCTGAAACGGAGAACTAGACGAGAGAAGAAGGAGAAGTCAGGGTTCCGACTATAGTTTGTTTGTTTCAGGGGGAGCGAGCAAGCATGGGAGAGGGGTAGAGAGAGAGGGAGACTCCTAAGCAGCTTTCATACTCATCACAGAGCCCTATGAGGGGCTTGATCTCAGGATTTGAGCTCAGACAAAATCAAGAGTCAAACACTCAACAGACTGATCCACCCCAGCACCCCACAGACTACAGACTGAAGCTAGTTATGTGCAGAATGAGTTGAGGCGGCTTGTTATTGTCTATGAAAGAAGAAACTGGATGATTCTTGGGAGGAACAGAAGAGTCCATTTTGTTTTGTTTTGCTGCTCTGATGTCATTTTAAAGGTGAAGAGGTGTATGGGTGTAACAGCTGAAGGCTCCACAGGGAGATGACATCTTACAGTCTCTGAAGACTATCTGATTAACCCACCAAGCTGAAGGGGCTGCATATTTTTGCTACATTTCATATAACAAATTGGAGCCAGGGAAACAATGGTACCACAAAATTCTAACTTACTCTTACCTTCAAATAGCAAGGATAATCACCACCTTTATTTCCATTTAAGCTCTGGGGACAAGTTCAAGATGTGGGATGAGATGTGGACACTAGGATGACACTCCGTGTTGTTACCTGCAAGGGGACTGTGTTTGCCACCTCACCTCCGCAGAGACACTATTCCAAAGGCTAATGTAGCCAGTGATTGCATTGTCTGCTTTCATTTCTGCCATTTGCAGAATCCCATTTTTCCTTCTTTCAGAGAATCTTCATCAGCTTCCCGTGTGCCCCAAAGGGTCTCCGCCTCACAGTGAGATTCCCCAGCGAATGTCAGCACCTTGGTCACCTTCACCATTGAAGGTGAACAGCAGTAAGTTATTCTGAAGTTATTTTAAGTGCATTTGATGATAAATACACTCTTAATGGATCAAGGAGACAAATGGACTCATACTGCAAATCCATGTGATTTCCTAAGAGTTTATTGTAAGAGTGAGGTTAGTTCAATTTCAAGATGATATACAGAGAGCATAATTTTTATGACACCAACATTTGTGTGCTATACAACTGAGTTGCAGTAACGGGCATCCAGGGGTAATGAGGTGAATTCCCCCATTTTGTGAACTGAAGTGATGGAGAAAATGGTGTCATTTGCTGCTGTAGCAGCTGAATAGATGTGAGCCACCATCACTTCTCCTACGGGGCATGGCCTTCTGTCCAAGACAGAGTTTCTGGGAAGCCAGAAACTCACAGCTGGACACACTCATTTGTATCCTATGGTGCATTTCCTCACTACAATGGTGGCTTTCAAATCCCCTGCTCTATGAGGCACCTGCATTCCAATACATAACCCCAGGGCACATCGTATATGAGGAAGAGGTGGGGCCCTGGAGCCCTGACCTCACATTAACCAGAGGAATTCTTCTTTGGTCATTTTCATACTTTGAACCTCAGTGTTAGACTTTAATGTAAAAATGGATTCCACTAACTTTAAAAACTTGAAAACCACTGATTTGTGGTTTAATTAGAATTTGCACAGAAAACCACTGCGGACAAGTGAATGGCCAGATGGGACAGGAGAGAACAAAAGTATCCAGTACATTATCCTGGGCCTGCACAGAACACTGAATCATTGACCCGAGCCTTTCATGTCATTATCACAAAAACAAACTGTTGTATGTGATAAGTCTGAAGGGAACCACAGAAAATCAGCCCCACAAATGAGGTTTGGATTCACACAAGATGGCCTTTGATTAGCAATGAGGCCTTGGACCACTTATTTAAACTGACTCTCCTTTTCCTAATTTTGAAAGACGGCCTGTAATGCCTACTTTATAGTCGTATTGCAGGAATAGACAATGTAGCAGGTGTGAGTCAGTCTTACCAAAGAGATTAGTTGCTTTGTCTTTTTTCATTCCTGTTCTCACATAGAAAATTATCGCCTAATGACAGATTTCTCCTAATTGGTTGTTAACAAGTTTCCAGGCCACTATATATTCAGTGCCTTAAAGAAAAAGAAATATTTTGAGCTCAGTCTCAACTCAGTCTTCATGAAAACAAGAGTTTCTGTACAAAGAATATGCACATGGAGACAAGAGGCAGAATCTGCAATGAATTGTGTCAGAGCTCACGTGTGTCAGGTTGCCTGGGCGAGAGGAATGTTCTGGGCTTTCCCAAGAGGGAAAGAGCAGTGCCCGGACTTCCATTGGTATTTGCCTTGAGCCCGGTGCTCGTAAACTATAGCCGTAACAATAATGCCCAAAGCTTCCCTATCTTGAAGAACTTTAATTCTTTTTTTTTTTAATGTTTTTTTTTATTTATTTCTAGGAGAGAGAGAGACAGACAGACAGACAGACAGCATGAGCAGGAGAGGGTCAGAGAGAGAGGGAGTCACAGACTCTGAAACAGGCTCCAGGCTCTGAGCTGGCAGTTAGCACAGAGCCCGACGCGGGGCTCGAACCCACGAACACGAGATCATGACCCAAGCAAAAGTCAGACGCTTAACCAACTAAGCCACCCAGGCACCCCGAAGAACTTTAATTCTCAAAAAGTAGATGTGACAAATATCTTCTCATAAGAAAATGTGTAGGGCACATGAAAGTTGTACTTGTTGACTAAAATATAGCTGGTAGTGTCATAGTCTTAAACATAATTAAATGCTCCACCTGACATCCATTTAATTGGAATCAATGATATTTGAGGAAAAATATTTTATTTTGCATTTAATTTTTCTGTGCCTATGTTATTTAGTTTAAAGCTACTTGATAGCCCAGGTGCCTGGGTGGCTCAGTTGGTTAAGCCTCCGACTTCAGCTCAGGTAATGACCTCACTGTCAGTGGGTTCAAGCCCTGCATCAGGCTCTGTGTTGACAGTGCAGAGACCAGAGCCTGCTTCAGATTCTGTGTCTCCCTCAGGCTCTGTGTTGACAGTGCAGAGACCAGAGCCTGCTTCAGATTCTGTGTCTCCCTCTCTGTGTGTCCCTTCATGCTCGGTCTCTCTCTGTCTCTCAAAAACAAATAAACGTTAAGAAATTTTTTTTAATTAAAAAATAAAGCTACTTGATAGCCAAATGGAAACACCAGTCCTACTTTAGGAGATATGTTTAATCTAAATAGATAACTCCGTTATAAATGCCTTAGCAAACATCTATACATAAACAAGAGAATTGATTTAAATTATTCTTATTGTATCCACTAAACAGAGCAGTCCTAAAGGACGCTAACATGGGTGAATTTAAACTCTATGAAAATAAATAGGACCTTCTAATCCTCCGTCATGCACAGATTTAAAAAATGAAAACATGCCTTTTCTCCAGTTTAACATTTCCCCAAATTAGGGTTATTTATAAAGACGCATTCTTTTTGTAAGTCATTTAGTGGGGAAAATGGTGGAGCTCAGCCATTTGTCACTATGTTATCAATGTACTTTTAGTGTGTTTATTATAATCAGTAATATTTATACCAATTATAGTTATTTAAATATTATACATATTTATATCATTATTGTATTTGGGCAGCCTGACATCTTGCATCAAATAGTGAATAGTCACTAAGCTCCAGGGGAGTGCAGACAATTTTCAGGCAAAGCGAGGAACGAGGTACTACGCTGATGTCATAGTTTTCAGCCCACCAGGAGAGACGGAGATCACACAACTACTCATTTATAAAATGTGCTACGCATGTGAGAGAGTAATTAACGGGGCATAAGTCAGCATTTAACAGGGGGGCCTGATCTGTCTGCTAGTGGCTCGGGGAGAAACACTCCCCTATAACGGTGGTTGACAGCCTGAGGCTTAAGCGGGGGATAGAAGCGATGCACCTGGAGAAGAAGGCGGCTCAGCCCCTACAGTCAAGGTCGGGGAAGAGGAGGAGAGGAGGTTAATGGTGGCAGGGCTTGTATTCCACACGGAGGATTTGGAATGCTCTCCCCATGCCAATAGGGAGCCACAGATGACCCAACATACTTTAGAAAGAGTGCTTTCTCGGGGAACCTGGGTGGCTCAGTTGGTTAAGAGTCGTCCGACTTCAGGTCAGCTCATGATCTCACAGTTTATGAGCCCCATATAGAGGCTAACAGTGCAGAGCCCACCTGGGATTCTCTCTCTCTGCTCCTCTCCCACTAGCACTCTCTCACTCCTCTATCCCAAAATAAATAAAACTTAAAAAAAAAAAGAAAAAGAAAGAAAGCAAAGAAAGAAAGACAGCTCTGTCCATTTGGATTGGGGGTGGGAAGGAAAATGAGCAGGTAGTAGCAGTCATGGTCCTGAGTAGAAATGATGAGAATCTGTACAGGGGCACTAGAGGTGGGGATAAACAGGCAAAAACAGATTTGAAAGCGGTTGTAATATAGAGAGTTGCCAAACTTTGTGACCGCCTGTTCTTACCGGAAGGGCGAAATTGTGTTAGCCTTGTTTTGTATTGATCCGTTTTCCGGGAGATGGTGAGACAGCAATCAGCCTTTTTTTTTTTTTTAATGTTTTTATTTATTTATTTATTTATTTATTATTTTATTTATTATATTTTTTTAAGTAGCCTCTCTGTCCTCCTTAAAAGGCTGATTTGGAGAGTGAGAGCCAGTTGGTTCTCATTCGCTAAGACACATGTCAGCATTAGGGTTGTCCACATTTTAGCATCCGTTGGAGAAAGTTTCTGGAACGATGGGGCACCAGGTTGCTGGTATAATGGAGATTTGACTTGGCTTGGGCCAACAGAGCATAGAAAGTGTAACAGGGACTGTGGTCCACGGAAGGCAGCCTGAGCAGTAGGGACCTCCTGGCATCACGGGCCCTTGTGACTGCAGAGAGGAAAAAACGACGTGCCATATCCTGATGGTATTTACGGAGGTCTGCAACTCAAATTTAAATATCTGTATTCCTCTAATAGCGATACTAACGTGTCCCTACTTGCTGCCAGTCTCAATATTTTCCACTGTCTAATGCAAAACTGCACTTGCCTAATTTTTTATTTTCTTCTGAGATGAAAAGTGCCAAGTTTCTGTGTTCCCTGAAAAGCTGCCACTACACAAATACTATGAGAATATACTGTGTTTGGCATTTTTAACTAAAATTAGTCAATTATCTCTCTGAATGTTCATCCAAACAGAGTGTGACAATTCAGCTGGAAAAGATGCTTTTTAAAACAGGAAAGGAAATGCATTCTTTCTAGCAGCCCGTGATGCCCATTCTAATGTTACATTCAAACGTGGTAGCTGTGCCCGCGAGCAGAGAAATAAAGAATGAAGAGTAAGGAATGGTTTGAGAGGAAAGAAATGCAAGAGGTAACCTGTAGCAATAGCAGGGGTGAACATTTGGAAAAACCGTGATGAGGGGAGACTTACTTTATTATTTTATTTGGTTGTGGGCATTACTTATTTGGATATCACTCACCAGAGCAGATGTCTTCGGCGGGGCAGGGTTCTCTCTCTCATCTTTTAATTTCATTAATGCCATTCACAATTCAATGGGTCTGAGTAAATAATAGATGAATGAATAAAGAAATGAATTAATAAGCAAACAAATGCAACAGACACAGAATATAAGTCATTACACTTGACTTGAAGTAAAAAATGGTGGATGCTGGTTAAGCTCTGGGGCAAATCCATAGTAATGTGAATTGAACTCAGGAAAAGTTGTACTAAGATAGACTGGTCCACAGAGATCAGCAGTGACCATCCCTAGTAATTTCTTTGTAAAGTTATCCATTTGTATACTGATAAAAAATCGACACTTTGTTTTATCAAGTTATCTGTGTTTGGTATCTATTAGAAGTTTGGAGTGATAGTGAGTTTTTGATCCTAGAAATGATCATGACAAGGTTCTTCTTATCTGACCAGTTAAGACGGACAGAGAAATTAATGTCCAAGTACCAAACCCTTTTCCCCTGCTTCCTGAAGTATCACCCCAGGACTGAGGGGTAGAAATACCATTAAATCATGATGCTCCATTAAATGTCAATCTCAGAGCCCAGTCATCCTACTTCTTTCTTACCAGCCAAGTCAAGTAAACTCCTATCTTCTCATATTTCTGTCTGCTTAGTTTTGTTTCCAATACCGCTTTGGATTTTTTTAAGTATTTATATTTTTCTTCAAATTTTTATTTAAATTCTAGTTAGCATACAGTGTAATATTAGTTTCAGATGTACAATATAGTGATTGAATATAGTTGAATACAGTGGGTCAACACTGATTCACCCAGTGCTCATCAGGACAAGTGTACTCCTTAATCTGCATCACCTATGTCACCCATCCCCCACCCCCTCCCCTCTGGTAACCATCAGTTTGTTCTCTATAGTTGAGTTTGTCTCTTGTGGGGCGCCTGAGTTGTTCAGTTGGTTAAGTGTCCGGCTTGGGCTCAAGACATGATCTCTCAGTTCGTGGGTTCGACCCCCGCATCGGCCTCTGTGCTGACAGCTAGCTCAGAGCCTGGAGCTGCTTCAGATTCTGTGTCTCCCTCTCTCTCTGACCCTCCCCTGCTCTCTCTCTCTCTCTCTCTCTTGCTGTCTCTCTCTCAAAAATAAATAAAACATTAAAAAAATTTTTAAAAAAGAGTCTTGTCTCTTGGTTTGCCTCTCTCTTCTTTTGTTCCTTTGTTTTCTTAAATTCCACACAAGTGAAATCATATGGTATTTGTCTTTCTCTTATTTTGCTTAGCATTATACTCTCTAGTTACATCCACATTGTTGCATGTGGCAAGATTTCAGTCTTTGTTTATGACTGAGTAGTATTCCATGGTGTGTGTGTGTGTGTGTATATATATATATATATATATATAACATCTTCTTTATTTATTCACCAATCCATGGACACTTGGGCTGTTTCCATAATTTAGCTATTGTAGATAATGCTTCTATAAACATTGGGGTTGATGGGTCCCTCTGAATTAGTATTTTTGTATTCTTTGGGTAAATACCTATGAGTGCGATTGCTGAATTGTAGGGTAGTTCTATTTTTAACTCTCTGAGTCACCTCCATACTGTTTTCCACAGTGGCTGCACCAGTTTGCATTCCCACCAACAGTGCCATCGAGTTCCCCTTTCTCTACATCGTTGCCAACACCTGTTGTTTCTTGTGTCGATTTTAGCCACTCTGATAGATGTGAGGTGATATCTCATTGTAGTTTTGATTTGGATTTCCCTGATGATGAGTGATGTTGAACATCTTTTCATGTATCTGTCAGTCATCTAGATGTCTTCTTTGGGAAAATGGCTATTCATGTCTGCCCATTTCTTAACTAGGTTTTTTTGGGGCGGTTGAGTTTTAGAAGTTCTTTGTATATTTTGGATACTAACCCTTTATCAGATATGTCATTTACAAATATTCTCCCATTCTGTATGTTGCCTTTTAGTTTTGTTGATTGTTTCTTTCACTGTGCAGAAGCCTTTTATTTTGGTGAAGTCCCAATAGTTTTATTTTTACTTTTTTTACTTATTTTACTACTTTTATTTTTGCTTTTGTTTCTCTTGCCTCAGGAGGCATATCTAGAAGGAAACTGTTACAGTCAATGTCAAAGGAGTTACTCCTTGTGTTCCCCTCTAGAATTTTTATGGTTTCTTGTCTCACATTTAGGTCTTTAGTCCATTTTAAACTTATTTTTGTGTACGGTGGAAGAAAGTGGTCCAGTTTCATTCTCTTGAATGTGGCTGTCCAGTTTTCCCAACACCATTTGTTGAAGAGACTCTTTTTCCCATTGGATATTCTTTCATGCTTTGTCGAAGATTAATTGACCATATGGTTGTGGGCTCCTTTCTCGTGTTCTATTCTGTTCCATTGATCCATGTATCTATTTTTGTGCCAGCACTGTACTGTTTTGATCGCTACCAGCTTTGTTATATAATTTGAAGTCTGGAACTGTAATGACTCCAAGTTTATCTTTGCTTTTCAAGATTTATTTGGTTATTTGGAGTCTTTTGTAGTTCAATACAATTTGTAGGGTTGTATTTTCTAGCTCTGTGAAAAATGATGTCAAAATTTAATAGGAATTGCATTAAATGTGTCAACTATTTGAGTAGTATAGACATTTTAACAATGTTTGTTCTTCCGATCCATGAGCATGGAATATCTTTCTATTTCTTTGTGTTGTCTTCAATTTCTTTTACCAGTGTTTAATAGTTTTCAGAGTCCAAGACTTTCACCTCTTTGGTGAGGTTTATTCCTAGGTATCTGATTGGTTTTGGTGCAATTGTAAATGCAACTGATTCCTCAATTTCTCTTTCTGGGGCTTTATTAATGAATAGAAATGCAACCGATTTCTATACATTGATTTTGGTATCCTGTGACGTTACTGAATTTATCAATTCTAGCAGTTGTTTGGTGGAGTCTTTCTGGTTTTCTATATAAAGTATCATGTCATCTGCAAATAGTGAAAGTTTTAGTTCTTCCTTACTGATTTAGATGTCTTTTTTTTTTTTTTTTTGGTCATCATCGTCTGATTGCGGCGGCCAGGATCTCCAGTACTATGTTAAATACTGCGTGTGATTTGGGAAAGTTTTGCTTCCTACTTTTTAAGTTTTATATATTTCATATCAATTTTATGATTTTTCTCAAATCATCTCTGATTTGAAATTCCCCTTCTCAGCATACCCTGAGTATTCATGACATTGTCCCACATCATTCCTGTTGTGTGGCATTTGTGACCTTGTGGAGTATGGAGAGACCTCTCAGTCTCTGTAGATTCATTTCCCTACCCTTCTGCTCTTTCCATAACTCATCTTGTGACTTCAGTTCAGACATTATTTTGCTATTCATTTTATCTGTTCTTTTAATTTTTAAGATTGTGGTATTATATTCATTATAAAAGCTACCATTTTTAAGCATACAATGCAGCAGCATTTGGTCCATTCTCATCATTAGGCAGCCATTACCCATATTCATCCAAGGACTTTTTGAGCTTCACAAAGTGAGATCCTTTATTGGTAAACAACTTCTCATATTTAAAATTTTTGTTATACTATATGGAATGTATACATACATAGTATGCCAAAAAGCTCACAAATGTACTACCTAAAAGTGACTATACTCCTATAATTTTCACTAGGTAAAGATGGGTTAACTAGGATTCTGAAACCCTCTCCTAGCCTTCCCAATCATGGTATTTCCCTTACTCTGAAAAGATAAGCCCTATCTTCACTTATATCATCATATATTCGTTTTGGCTAGATAAAAACTGATCTATTTCTCTATTATTTCACCAATACCACACTGTTTTAATTACTAGGAATTTTATAAACAAGTCTTGAAGTCGAGTAGTGTCAGTCTTTCGATTTTTCCTCTTTCTATATTGTGTTTGCTATTCTGGATCTTTTACCTCTTCATATACACTTTGGAATAAGTTTGTTGATATTCACAAATAACTTGCTGAGATTTGATTGGGATTGTATATAATCTATAGATCAAATTGGGAAAAACTGACAGTGCCACTTTGGCAAAGTTGAGTCTTTCGATCCATGAACATGGGATATGTCTTCATTTATTTAGTTCTCTTTAATTTCATTCATCACAATTTTATAGTTTTCCTCAAGTAGATATAGTACATATTTTATAAGATTTATACCTAATATTTAGATTGGGGGGATTTTGATATAAATGATCACATTTTTTAATTTCAAGTTCCACTTGTTCATTGTTGGTATGTAGGAAAGAAGTTTACTTCTTTATATTAACCCTGTATCCTTCGACCTTGCTATTATTTCTTATTAGGTTCAAGAGGTTTTTCTTGTTGTTTTTGTTGATTCTTTTGGACTTCCTATATAGAAAACCATGGCATCTGTTAACAAAGGCTGTTTTATGTACTATTTTTCAGTCTGTATACCATTTATCTCCTTTTCTTTTCTTGTCGCCTTAGCAAGGACTTCTAGTATGACATTGAAAAGGAGTGGTTTGGGGCGCCTGGGTGGCTTAGTCGGTTAAGCGTCTGACTTTCGCTTAGGTCATGATCTCGCGGTTCGTGGGTTCGAGCCCCGCGTCGGGCTCTGTGCTGACTGCCAGCTCAGAGCCTGGAGCCTGTTTCGGAGTCTGTATCTCCCTCTCTCTCTGACCCTCCCCTGCTCACGCTGTCTCTCTCTCTCTCTCCTAGAAATAAATAAAACATTAAAAAAAAAAAAAAAGAAAACCAAAATGCCTCCACCAAAAACCTGCTAGAATCAATAAACAAATTCAGTTAAGCTGCAGGATACAAAAGCAATGTACAGAAATCTATCGCATTCCTATACGCCAATAATGAAGCTGCATAAGAAAAATTAAGAAAACAATTTCATTTACAATAGCACAAAAAGTAATAAGATACCTAGGAATAAACTAACCAAAGAGTTGAATTGTGCTCTAAACACTATAGAACACGAATGAAAGAAATTGAAGACAACACAAAGAAATGGAAAAAAAAAAAACCATGCTTAGTATTAGAAAAACAAATATTGTTAAAATATCCATACTACCCTAAGCAATCTACACATTTAATGCAATCCCTATCAAAACACCAACAGCTTTTTTCACAGAGCTAGGATAAACAATCCTAAAATTTGTTTGGAACCACAAAAGACCCCAAATAGCCAAAAGAATCTTTATAAAGAAAAACAAAGCTGGAGGCGTCACAATTCCAGACTTCAAGTTATATTACAAAGTTGTAGTGATCAAAACAGTATGGTACTGGCATTGAAATAGACATATTGACAAATACAACAGAATAGAAAACCCAGAAATAAATCTATGATTATACGGTCAATTTATCTTCAACACAGCACCAAAGAATATCCAATAAGAAAAGGACAGTCTTTTCAACAAATGGTGCTGGGAAAACTAGACAGTAACACACATAAGAAACTGGACCACTTTCTTGCACCGTACACAAAAATAAATTTGAAATACGTTAAAGACCTAAATGTGAGCTTTGAAACCATAAAAATCCTAGAAGAGAACACAAGCAGTCACCTCTTTGACATGGGCCATGCCAACTTCTCTCTAGGTATGTCTCCTGAGGCAAGAGGAACAAAGAAAAATGAAACTATTGGAGACCATCAAAATTAAAAGCTTCTACATGGTGAAGGAAACAATCAGCAGAACAAGAAGACAAGCTATGGAATGGGAAAAAGTACTTGCAAATGACACATCTAAGAACAACTTAGTATCCAAAATATATAAAGAACTTCTAAAAGTCAACACCTAAAAAAAAATAATCCAATTAAAAAATGGGCAGAAGGCATGAACAGACATTTCTCCAAGGATGACACACACATGGCCAACAGACACATGAAAAGATGTTCATCGTCACTTCCCATCATGGAAATGCAAATCCAAACTACAGTGAGATATCACCTCACAGCTACCAGAGTGGCTAAAATCAACCCCAGAAGACTACACAAGAAGCAACAATTGTTGGCAAAGATGTGGGAGAAAGGAATCCTCATGGAATGTTGGTGGGAATGCAAACTGGTGCAGCCACTGTGGAAAACAGTGTGGAGGTTCCTCAAAAAGTTAAAAATAGAACTACCCTACAAGTCAGCAATTGGACTATTAGGAATTTATCCAAAGAATACAACAACACTAGTTCAAAGGGATACATGCACTCCAATGTTTATAGCAGCATTATTTACAATAGCCAAGGTATAGGAGCAGCCCAAGTGTCCATGGGTTGATGAATGGATAAAGAAGTAGTATGTATATGCAATGGAATACATTACTCGGCCATAAAAAAGAATGAAATCTTGCCATTTGCAACAACATGGTTGGATTGGAGTTAGAGTATAATGGTAAGCAAAATGAGTTAGTCAGAGAAAGAAAAATACCATGTGATCTCATTCACATTTGGAATTTAAGATACAAAACAAATGGGGGTGGCTGAGAGAGAGAGAGAGAGAGATAAAGAAACAGATTGTTAATTATAGAGAATAAACTGATGGTTACCAGAAAGAAGAGGTAGGGGATGAGTGAAATAGGGCATGGGGATTAAGGAGAGAACTTTTCATGTTGAGCACACGGTTATTATATGGAATTGTTGAACCACTCTATTGTACACCTGAAACTAACATAACATTATATGTTAACTAATTGTAATTAAAATAAAAACTAAAAAATAACCAAAGTTTGGAAATAAAAAACTGCCAACCAACAATAATCTACCCAGAAATATACCCTTCAGAACTGGTGTGTCAGTCATTTATGCACCCGACTCTTGATCTTTTTTTTTTTTTTAATTTTTTAAATGTTTTTTTAAAATTTATTTTTGAGAGAGAGAGAGAGGCAGCATGAGCAGGGGAGGGTCAGAGAGAGAGGGAGACACAGAATCCGAAACAAGCCCTAGGCTCTGAGCTAGCTGTCAGCACAGAGCCCGACGTGGGGCTCGAACCCACAAACCGTGAGATCATGACCTGAGCCGAAGTCGGACGCTTAACCGACTGAGCCACCCAGGCGCCCCACAACTCTTGATCTTGGATCAGGTCATGATCTCATGGTTTCTGAGCTTGATCCCTGCATCAGGCTCTGCACTGACAACGTGGAGCCTGTTTGGGATTCTCTCCCCTCTCTGCCCCTACTCCACTTGCGCACACACTCTCTCTCTCCCTCTCAAAATAAATACACATAAAAAAATTTAAAGAATTGAAGGAAAGATTGAGTTTTCCAGACAAGCAATACCTGAAGGAGTTAATTACCACTAAACTGGCCTTAGAAATAATGTTAAAGGGACTTTTTAAAGCTGAAAAAGAAAGGAGCCCTGATTACTAACAGGAAAATGTTTGAAAGTATAAATCTTACTATTAAAGATAGTTAAATTAGAAAAAATATTGGGGGCTCCTGGGTAGCTCAATCCATTAAGTGTCTGACTCTTGATTTCAGTTTGGGTCATGATCTCACAGTTCATGAGTTCAAGCCCCATATTGGGCTCATGCTGACAGTGCATAGCCTGTTTGGGATTCTCTCTCTCCAACTGTCTCTGACCCTCGCCTGTTCTCCTTCTCTCTCAAAATAAATAAATAAGCTTAAAAATAAAGAAAGAATATTGGGGGTGGCTGGCTCAGCCAGTTAAGCATTTAACTCTTGATTTTGTCTCATGTCATGATCTCATGGTTGGTGGGATCGAGCCCAGCATAAGGCTCCAGGCTGACAGTGCAGAGCGTGCTTGGGATTCTCTCTCTCTCTCTCTCTCTCTCCCTCTCTCTCTGCCCCTCCCCTGCTCACATGCTATGCTCTCTTTTTCTCTCTGAAAATAAATAAACTTAAAAAAGTAATATCACGATGATAGCCTAATTACTTATAATCTGCTATGAAGGTTAAAAGACAAAAGTAATAAGAATAACAAAATACAATGTGTTAATGGATACACTGTAAAAAAATGTAAACTGTGACATCAAAAACATAAAAGCTGGGGAGTGGTGTAAGCAGAGCTTGAGAATGCATTCAAATGTAAGTTACTATTATTATAAGCTTAAAATAGACCATTATAACCTTAAGATGCTTTATATAAACCTCATGGTAACCACAAAGCAAAACTTCCAATGGGTACACAAAAGGTGAGAAGAATCTAAGCATGCCACTAGAAATAATCATGAAATCACAAAGAGAGGAAGAGAAGGAACAAAGTAATTGAAAACAGCCAAAAAAAAAAAAAAAGAAGAACAAAATCGCCATAAGTCCATACTCATTAATAATTATGCTAAATGTAAACAGATTAAATCTTCGAATCAAAAGATGTAGAGTGACTGAAGAGACACAAAAGCAAGACCGAAGGATATGCTGCCTGCAAAGGTACAGTTATTTGCATTTAATGCTTATGTATTAGGTAACAGTAACCTCTTTTTGAAGCAATGATTAAAAAGTTGCTCCTGTAGCTCTTGAGGGCTCCTTTACCAGCTTTCCCTCGGATCCATATTTGCCTATATTATCTTATTATGATCAGAGCCCAGTTAATGTTTATCTTATGTTCAAACACTGAAAAGTTTCACCTTTTTGAAGGTGTTAGGAATCCTTTTAAAACATATCATGAAACTAGAGATACTTTCTCTGAGGACATGGCAGATTCATTCACTCACCGTGTGCTCCAGACTTCTAGAATAAATTCCCATACTGCAGACGACAGAGGAATCAAAGCTGCACTTGCCCTTATAGCTGGATACAATTTAGTTCCCATCAGTTGGAAATGTTTGCTCGAACTTGAATCTGGAGCTGGTATGCTAGGTGTCTATTTTGCCGATATTGGTTACAATTGGAATATCCTGGCCCAGAAGATAAATTTTGCTGCAATTTCTGGTTACACGAATAAGGTGATAGGTTTCTAAAATTAATGTTCTTGGGGTACCTGGGTGACTCAGTCTGTTAAGAGTCCAACTTTGGCTCAGGTCATGATCTTGCAGTTCGTGGTTTCGAGCCCCGCATCGGGCTCTGTGCTGACTGCCAGCTCAGAGCCTGGAGCCTGTTTCGGATTCTGTGACTCCCTCTCTCTCTGACCCTCCCCTGCTCACGCTGTCTCTCTCTCTCTCTCTCTCTCTCAGAAATAGATAAAACATTAAAAAAATTAATGTTCTTGTAATAGCTTTGTGTTTCCCATATTTTAACTAAGTTTTTGTTCCTACAAATTGGCAGTTTCCTGGCTGAGATGAGCAAAGCGCTTTTCATTACGAGTCAGCATGCGATGTTGTGGTGAGAGTTGTCCCAAGGGGCCCAGCCTGGGGACTGACTGGTCCCCTGGCTCTTCCAACACTTTTGTAAGTCTCGTCCTGTGAATTACATTCAATATCTGCTTAACCTGTCAACGGTGACTGTTATCTACAACGGATCTCTGCATGTTACAGTATCCGGTACCCAAGGGATTTCAGACAAGAATAGCATCCTTCAAGTGCTTATTGAAAACAACTATGTTGTGGACTGGTGAGCGGTAGGATCTTGGCCAATAAAGGTAGCTGTAAGCTTACTCATGAGTTGATTCCAACGGCTGGTGTTGTTCTAGAATGTAGCTTTACTTCAGCAAATCAACATGGCCCTGGTCCTAGCTAGGCAACTACGGATCAGGAAAATGCTGTCTTCTCTCTTCTCTGATGAGTAGAAAACAGCAGAGGTAGGATCTCCTGTATGGAGAACAGTCCTACCTTTATGGTCTTGCCTTGAGACCATCAACTCTCTGATTCTCATAATTCACTAAGTGAAAGGAGCCAGACGCAAAAGGACAGATATGGAATGATTCCACTTATATAAAATACCTAGAAAAGGTACATTCTGAGACAGAAAGTGGAGGAGAGGTTTCCAGGAGCAGGGAACAGGGCAAATGGAATTATTGCTTAGCGGGTACAGGGATGATAGAAAAGTTTTGGAAACAGATCATGGTGATGGGTACACCACACTGTGAGTGTAATTAATATCACTGAATAATATGCTTCAAAATGGTTAACATGGCAAATTATATATATATATACATATATACAATATCTGATATATGTAATATGTATCATATGGCAAATAAAAATACTGTTTAGCACAGTAATTTTTTAAAGAAGAAATTGAAGTTCTTCTTAAATTTTTTCTCTAACCAACATAGGTAGAGGGGCTCTTGGTTCCTGGGCAATTCCATCTTGAACGAAGAGCGGGCTTCCTGTAGTAAGTGATACCAGCGTTCTCCACTGGAATGTGTGTGTGCCCTGGAGTGTCACAGATAATACATTAGGTACAGTTGATTCAACAATGTCCCATTGGAAGAGTGCAGAGAGGTAACAAAACATAAAGATGATCACCGTCCCAGGCCCCATATTCCAAATACAGAAAGCAAGCTAATTCTCAGTCTATAAAATAAGTACCATAAGCCAATGTGTGTTTTTGAAATTTTGTACCAGGGTTTGTCGAAAATCATAGCAAATAAAGAATGGTATCTAAGGGAAGGACAGTAGACAGAAGGAAGCTTTTGGTTTCACGCCTATCGATAAAGCCAATCATCTGAAACTATGACTTGTGTACCTGTGGTTCACTGAAAGAAATACCTTGGTTTGTGAGCATAATTCGTTCCAGAAATATGCTTATAATCCAAAGCACTTGTATATCAAGGCGAATTTCAGGAGCCATGGGCTCAGTTGTGATCATGTGCCGTTCAGGGTCATGTACTACTCGTATTGCAAAGCATCGCTCATTTATAAGGTTAGAATTTATTAGAAACGCTTGCTCATCTTGCAGAACACTCACAGAACAAGTTACTCCCAATCCAACGTTTTACTGTATTCCTTTTACTCAATAAGCACTTATTTTTCACCAATAAGTTTCCATCTGCTATTCCGCTTAAGAGGTTAATGCTGCCTCTATAGAATTAAGATAGCTGGGGGGAGGGGAGAACCCACATATACTTTCATTTCCTTTCTGGGAACGTATCATCTGAGGCATTACTGTCTTCCTACAACGTCGCGAAATTGGAACGTGGTCGCCTCAGGCACCAAGCCACTCGAAATTCTGTTCTTTCTCGTGCAGTTTATCTAATGGTCTCAATTCCCTTTGCCTCTTGGAGCAGCGAGGCTGGCACTTTTGAAGGCAGGTGTGCTTATCTCTGTAGGCGTGTCTCACAGGAGTAAGAGCCCAGCCCTAGGAGCTCCATGGACTTTAATCTTTAATAACAGAAACTGTTTTTTACTCCCCAGAAATTTCAGTGTCCGCTGGCTGTCTGGCTGCATTTATTTCCCAACAGCTTTCTCTTTGAGAGAGAGCTGCTTACGGGGCCTTCAGATACCGCTCGTTAGAGCCCCTGGAAGGTACACAGAGGCCATTGTAGTGATTTTCAGCTGTTGACATTGTTCCTGGTTCATACTGCTTTTCACTGGATGATGGCTTATTGTGAGCGTCAGAGTAAAAGGTATACTGGAAGCCAAAGGGCTTGGCTCAGATTCCAATCAAATGTTGTGTGTTCTTTCTCTAGTCTGCAAGTTTGATTGTTTGGTTTCAAGAAATGGGCACATTGACCCCAGGAGACTGTCTGCCATGGCTAGAGCATTAAGACAGCTGAAGAGCAGGTGGTCTAAAATCCACAGCCCTTTCAGTTAATTTAGTGGACTCACTTAGATCTAATTCTATGAAAAAACCCAGTTAGCGGCCATCAAGCTGTCAATCAGAGACTCTTGAGTGAAAAGATAGTAAAGCAATAGGATTAAAGTAAGGTAATTTTATTCGCTGCGTAGAAGACTTTATATCATGGAAAGGAGTAGCGAAACCAACTGGTGTTACATAGGATCAACTGAAGTTTGTTTGTTTATTAAGGTCTTTTTCACTATAGGTGTTCTGAAAAAGTCCATAAAGAGGGTTCTCTTTTACTTTTATGACCAAATAGGTTTGGTCATAAAAGTAAAATCATATATTATAGGTGGTTATAAAAATTAAAAAGACCCTGTAGAATCTCTGACTGCTGCCTGGAGGTCACAGTCCTTTTATTATGATTAGGTGGGAAAGTTTTCTGCTTTGAAGACCAGGCCCCTGGCTCTGTATTGATTATACTGTTTTTGAATAGCAGATGTTTCCCGTTCCTCATTTAGTGTAGCCCTAATACATTAGAAACACCTAAAGACCCAAGGCAGGTCAGCAGGAGAGCTTTGCAATATTTAAAACAAGTGAGTACCTTCTGGAATGTAAAATGCAGCACTACAGAAAGGTAGACAAGAAAAAAAGGGAAAATGATTTCTCATTTGTTTGGGAAACAACCCAGGTGTCCATCAGTAGATGAATGGATAAATGGTATATATACACCACATCTTCTTTATCCAATCATCTGTGGATATATACGTGTGTAGTTATATATGTATATACATCTTTATCCATTCATCCATTGATATATATGTATGTTGTACACATGTGTATATATATGTACATATATACACTTGAGTTGCCATTTGCAATGTGGGTGGAACTGGAGGGTATAATGCTAGGCAAAATAAGTCAGTCAGAGAAAGACAAATACCATCTGATTTCACTCATATGTGGAATTTAAGAAACATAACAAAAAAAAGACAACAAAACAGACAACTCTAGAGAACAAAGGGATGGTCACAGAGGGGAGGGGGTAGGGGATGGGGGGGTGGGAGATGGGTGAAATGGGTGAAGGGGATTAAGAGTACACTTGTGATGGGCACTGAGTAATGTACAGAGTTGTTGAATCAATATATTGTGTACCTGAAAGTAATAGAACATGTTAACTTACTGGAAGTAAAATAAAAATTTAAAAAGCCAAAAAAAACAAAAAACAAAAAAAAAACCCACCCTCATACAGTGATCATTTGTTGCCAATAAATATAGATCTTGTTTGTCTTTTTAAAAACAAACATGAGGAGCGCCTGGGTGGCTCAGCCTGGTTAAGTGTAAGACTGCAGCTCAGGTCATGATCTCACAGTATGTGAGTTCGAACCCCCCCATCGGGCTCTGTGCTGATAGTGCAGAGCCTGCTTGGGATTCCGCCTTTCTCTGCCCCTTCCCCACTTGTGCTTGAGCTCTCTTTTTCAAAATAAATAAATAAACTTCAAAAGATTTTAAAAACATTGTTTATAAAAAGGAATATGATATACATTTTTGTATATTTATTATATTTCAATAAGAAGTTACAGGGAATGAAAAGTAAACACAGACTATTTTACTTTTTATCTTATTTTTTAAAATAGGCTCCACACCTAGCGCAGAGCCTAATGTGGGGCTCAAAATCACAACCCGGAGATCAAAATCTGAGCTGAGATCAAGGATTGGTTGCTTAACCCACTAAGCCAGGCAGGCACCCCTGCAGAGTATTTTAAGAGATCACAAAGATTCCTTTCCAGACCGACAAGAATTAGACAACTAACATGCTATCCAACCCTGTCAGGGATGTAAGAAAATGTGATCGCTCTTGCTCTCTTAGTGAGAACATAAGTTAGTAGCACCATCCTTGGAAAGGAAAAATCTAGCGCTATTTAGGACACAACTCCACTCCTGGAAATACACCAAGAAACTCTCTGTTAAGCCCACAGGGACCATGGATGCGCTCACCAGCACGAGTTCTTTGCACGGGGTATCAAAAATGTAACGAGGTTCTACTGCACTTAAAGTGCTTGGATGCTGGTACCTTTCACATGCGAGGGACCACACGCATGTTGGCTACCGATCGAAAAGCAGAAGCCGATGGGACAAACCTGGCTGAGTGCAGGACGCCATGTGGAAGCCCAAGCCATCCATTTAAATATTACGCCACGAAATCCACTTGTAGAGTAAATAAGACATTTTCCCCTTGGTTTCCAGGCTTGCGGAGAAAAGTGGAGGAAAAAAAGCAGAAAAAAATCGCTGGTGGAAGAGTAAGCTCATGAAAAGGGGTAATGAAGCCTGAAGCAATTCGGGTTTCTAAAAGGTCTCTGGAGCCGCGGGAAGTCGTTCTGGACGATACGGATGATGACGGCCCGGAAAGCCGCCGGGGCCGACGAGGACTCGCGAAGTGAAGGGACAAGCAAAGAAAGTCATGTTCAGCTGACATCGTGAGTGGCAGAAAAGTAATGAAAAAATAAGGCCTCGGAGCTGCAGATAAGTCAAAGAGCTAGAAGACAGGCAGAGGTGAGCCGGCTGCAGAGCGAGCGAGGTTTAAGCTTCCGAGCCCCTCCCTCGCTCCGACCCCGCAGAGGGTCAGCACCTAATCCGTGTTCTTCCTTATCAGGACAACCTGCCCAGATCTGATAAGCCTGTAACGGAAGCCAGGTGTCCTGCGTAAGGTCTCCCCTCCAGAGAAAAGCCTTAGTCACTTGGTCCTTCCGTTGAGAGCAAGGACCTGACGGAGCAGTGGTCCCATTAAGTGACCCCTAGACGGTTAGGGAGAAGGCGTCCCAGGGATCAGCTACCGCGGATGGTTTCTTTCCCCTCCCCCTCGGCGCAAAATAAATGCTCTTGGGGATGACCCCAGGACAAACACGGAGCAGCAACAGCCGGAACACCAAACAGGCGCCAGTGTCTTCATCTTGAGTCCCACACGGGGTGAAGGAAGCATCGGGGCCTGGTGTGTCTCCGACAGGTGTAGCTTATCAAATTGACTCCACGGTTCAGCTTTCTCCTGGGGGCCCAGAAAGAAAATCTGAAAGAACTGGAAACCCTTGGAAAGGACACCGGTAGGTCAGTAGCCAGCTTCGCATTTAATATCATGAGGACTGATTGCTCTGCTAGCTGGGGCTGCATAAGGAGAAGGCGGCAACCTGCGAAACTGCTGCATCTGGGCAGAGACTGTCAGCATCCCACAGACCTGGAGACCGGACCCGCCTCCTGCAGAGCCTTATTACTGCGCTCCGTTAGCTAAATAAACGTGTAATCTGGAGCCGCTGGCATAAATTGCCTATTTCACAGCCTGCTCTGGAAACACGGAGAAAAATCAGGGAGAGACAGAGAGATTCTTGTAATTCCATCCACTGAGGGCAAATTGATGAAGCAGTTTATGCAGCTCATTAATTAAGGGAGCTGACCCCTGAAGGGTAACACACGCCAGCTGGAGGGGTCCAGCCAGTCAAGGCAAGTAGATGCGGCCTCTGCACTGCAGCTGGACTCGACAGAATTTACTGTTGGTTAGCCCCTTGCCACCTTTTCCAAGCTTGGGCCTGGCAGCTTCCGCCTCACCCGGGAATCTGTTGGGATGCAGACTCTTGGGCCCCATCCAAACCCACTGAACCCACATTTAAAGATCCCTAAAGGATGCATAGGTGCAATAAAGTTTGAGAAGCACTAGCTTAATGGAGTAACATGTAGAGGTTCCAAAACTGCCCCCAAAGCTGAGATCTGAGAACACACACAAGGCACTGGTTCTCACAGGCTTTAGAATCACCCCCCGCCCCCCAAATGCACATGCTGGATCATCTGTCATCAACCTCGCATCCTTGGGTAAATTGTCAACCTCAGTGGCTTCTGTTTCCTTACTGGAACTTTGAACAACACGGGTTTGAAATGTGAGGCCACTTACTTATAGGTATATTTTTTTCATAAAGACAGGACAGTACTGTAAGTGCATTTATGATTTTCTTAACATTTTCTTTTGCCTAGCTTACTCTGTTGCAAGAATAAAGTATGTAATGCATATAACATACCAAATATGCATTGACTGTTTATGCGATCAGTAAGTCTTCTCACTGACAGTGAGCTATTAGTGATGTTTTGGGGGAGACCAAAGTTATACAAAGATTTCTGACTGCTCAGGAATCAGTGCCCCTAACCCTCATGCCGTTTGAGGTCAACATATATATATATATATATAAAATCCTGTATAATATATATACATATATATATGATTGTGGTATGCACGCCAAGCTCAGAGCATGAGGCCTGTGTGAGCCCCTAATGTAAGTTTGCTTTTAATATTACCATGATTTGGGGTACAGAGACTTAAGGTATGATTTGGGAAAATGTAACTGGGTTCAATGACCTCTGCTGCTAGCCTTGATTATGTGATTGCTGACCGTCTGCTTGTCTCCTCAGCTCAGTTCTCTGCAGGAAATACGTGGACGTCCTCAGTGGCATTGTTTGAATTCTAAACACTCCCCTTGCCGCTTGGCACAACTGTGGGATTAGCTCATTTTTCCAGCAAGCTTTTATTTTTCCCCCAGGACTTGCAGTTTTCAAAAGTAGGCCAAACTAGAAAATGTGCTGGTCTTTGCACAAATTGTTTGCAATTCAGCACCATGTAGGTACTCAACTGGACCATCTCCACATTTAGGCATCTCAAAGGAGCAGACACCGAGGAGAAAATTCTAAGACTTTTTTAAATTCCGCTAGAAATTGGGTTAACCCAAAAGCCCAGGTTTCTAAAGTCCAGAAAAATAATTACTTTAGAAATCAGGGGGATTGTGGGAAAGTTCCTGGCAGGTGGTCTAGGGGGGTGAGGAACCACTATAGTCCATATAAAAATATACAGAGGCGCCTGGGTGACTCAGTGGGTTAAGCACCAGGCTCTGGATTTCAGCCCAGCTTATGATCTCATGGTTTGGGAGTTTGTGCCCCTTGTTGGGCTCTGTGCTAATGGCATGGAGCCTGCTTGATATTCTCTCTCTCTCTCTCTCTCTCTCTCAAAATAAATTAAAAAAAAAACACATTAAGCATATATATATATATTTAATATATATACACACACATACAGGGTTATCTCTCTTCTATCCCTCTTTGATCCTATATTCTCATATGTATTCTCATACGATTCCTTGATATGCTCTCTCTCCCTTCCAGAATCTAAACAAACAAAAATCTTTGTGAGAGGAAATTAGAACATAAGAATGAGAATCCCACATAACTAGGTAGCTACAGACAAAAGAATACCGAGTAGTGATCAATAGAAAGGACTTTTACCTTAAAAAGGACTCCTCTATGCCGTCTCTTACTCCAACGTAAAATGGATGGAACCATCTCTACTTGATAGGATGAGGGTCTGATTCTTACAATGTCCTGGAGAGTAGCTGCAAGCTTTAAAGCAGTTCTTCTAAACACTACAGGGCGTCAGAAACACCCAGGGAGCTTGTGAAATACCTATTTCTGGGCTCCATCCCTGCTCTCTGATTCCGCAGGTCTGGGGAGGAGTCTGAGAATTTGCATTTCTAACAAGCTTGCAGGTGATGCTGATGTTGCTGGTGTATGGGGTGGGGGTGGGGGCAGCACAGACGCAGAACATATCTCATGTTTGCCTCCCTCCTCCTTTTCTCCTTTTACTGTGACAAATACATCTTTAAAAGAGAGTCTAAAATGCCCTGGCAAGCCCGGGTGGCTCAGTGGGTTAAGCCTCCGACTTTGGCCTAGGTCATGATCTCGCCATTCCCGGGAGTTCGAGCCCAGCGTCGGGCTCTGTGCTGACAGCTCAGAGCCTGGAGCCTGTTTCAAGTTCTGTGTCTCCCTCTCTTTCTCTGCCCCTACCCTGCTCATGCCCTGTCCCTCTCTCAAAAATAAATTTAAAAAAAATTTTTTTAATGCTCTGGTTATGTCTTTGCCAATGACTGCAGATGAATATCTTAGTTTTCATTTCTATTTGGATCTCTTACTAGCAGTATACACGAGTTAGTACTTCCAAGCCCGGCGTCCCCCGGGGTTCGGGTGGCTGGGAGGTGGTGTGGTGTGGTGCTTAGGAACGGGGCTGGGGCAGGGCTCTAGGCTGGAGCTGCTGCTGGCCACACTTCTGCTTACATGCGTAGCTCTTGCTTTATATTTCTGTGCCTCTTTTTCCTGTTTTGTTTGTTTGTTTATTTGTTTGCTCGCCTTTTTTTAAAAATAGAAATCACATGACTACATCCCTGTTAGTGTTTCTGTGAGGATTAAATGAATAAATAAATATAAGGAAGCCATTTACAACAAGATTTGGCACAAAGTCTTTGAATTCAAGTTAGGCATGCTTATCGGCATGAGAAAAAATACCTCAAATGTCAGGATGCCTCTGAGTGCTATAGGTATTTCTTCCATGATGTTTATATAAATTGCACTCGGTCTGAAAAGGGTTCAATATCCTCATTTTTTAACAGGGATGAAAAAATAGAACCTTTTGAGGTCTGTTGGATTATTTGCCCAAACAAATGGCAGAATCAACATTTTCTCCTCAGTCATCCTGTGCAAAGCCTGTGGTTTTATCCTCCCCCCCCCCCACCGTTTCTCATTAATGTGTATATTTTTGGAGTATAGAGCTTGCTGACTTCTTTGAAGCTACTCTACCACACTTCCCAGAGCACTTTCCTGAAGGCCCATGACGTATATATTTGACAATATGGTGAAACAATTTTCAGGAGGCTCAATCACATCCGCTTTAGTGGAAATGAAATTAGATTGATCTATTAAGGGCTGTCGTTCTCATTGTAAAATGTTCAGGTAGAAATGAAGTCCCTAAATGAGAACTTTATTTCTTTAATTTTTTTTTTATTATTTATTTTTGAGACAGAAAGAGAGAGGCAGGGATAGAGGGAGACAGAGAATCCCAAGCAGGCTCCTCATTGTCAGCGCAGAGCCCAATGTGGTTCTTGAACACACGAACCATGAGATCATGACCTGAGCTGAAATCAAGAGTCAAACATTCAATGGACGGAACCCCCAGGGCGCCCCTAAATGAGAACTTTAAAATAAGGATTGTGTGTAAAAACAAAGAGCTTCCCTTCACACAACAATATTAGGGATTAATTTTACAATTCTCTCCATAGAAATATTTCACAAAGACTTCAGGTTCAAGAGGGAAGCCTATGCATGCATCGTTTCTCCTTCCTCCGGAAGGAAGACTACATCAGCAGTGGGGCGCCTGGGTGGCCCAGTCAGTTGGGTGTCTGACTTCGGCTCAGGTCATGATCTTGCAGTTCACGAGTTCAAGTCCCCCGTGGGGCGCTGTGCTGACAGCTCAGAGCCTGGAGCCTGTTTCAGATTCTGTGTCTCCCTCTCTCTCTGCCCCCCCTCCACACACAATAAACATGAAAAACGTTTTAAATGGCTAAAACAATAGTGACTAAGGGAATGAAGGATGCTGCAGAGGTCACCAATGTGTAAGCAATTATGACAAAATTTTTAAAGATTAAAAACAGTTCCGGTGTCGACAGATACAATGGGCAGAAAAACCACACCCTATACTATGTTCAGAGGTGCCAGGGGAAGACGTAGGAACACGTCTGCTGTAGGAATCCCAGAGGCGCGCTGGACAAAGACGCGGGCAGATCTTTTCAGAGCAGTCAGCAACCCCGTTATCCCTAATCTCCTCTCAGAGAGTAGACTCCTTGGCATTTTGCCAAAAACAAACAACAGACAGGTCTTCCTTCTAGAAGGAAATCGAATAGAATGACTACAGAAAGCTAGAGATGTTGATGCCTCATGGGGAGAATAAAACCTCCTCATTTTGACATGTGATGCATTTGCCTTCTGATAGATATTCAGCTCTGTACCTGCTCACACTAAATTTTTCTATGTTTATTTACTTTTGAGAGAGAGAGAGAGAGCATCAGCAGGGGAGGGACAGGGAGATGGGACAGAGGAGCCAAAGCAGGCTCTCAGCTGACAGCAGTGAGCCATCTGCAGGGCTCAAATTCAGGAACCCTGCGTTTCATGACCTGAGCCACCCACGCGAACCTAAGCGAAAAGATTTACTCTGCTGGATATTGTAAGGGCAAATACAAAGAAGCTTAATTCTCCCTGTTGAAAAGAGGAAAATAAGACTTCTCTCTCTCTTTTTTAAAGCATTTTCTTTTCATAAGCATTTATGGGTAAATGTTGTGTTTTTTTAAGCCTCTTTCCAGTTTTACAAAACAAGAATGTCTTTCTCAAGGACTTTGGAGGCGTCCTTGTGAAATGCAAACATCCAGGAAGATAGGACCTCTATCTTCCAGTCCTGCTTGGAGGATAGGAGCCTAACTTTTATTGATTTTAAGTCTTTGTTTTGATTCCCAGTAGTTAACATACAGTGTTGTATTAGTTTCAGGTATGCAGTATAGTGATGCCACACTTCCATATGACACCTGGTGCTCATGTGAGCTCCTTAATCCTCGTCGCCTATGTAACCCATGCCCCCTCCCCTCCCCTCCCCTCCGGTAACCACCAGTCTGTTCTCTATAGTCAAGAGTCTGTTTCTTGGTTTCCCCGCCCCTCCCTCTCATTTTCCCTTTGCTCATTCATTTTGTTTCTTAATTCCATGTAGGAGTGAAATCATACGGTATTCTTCTTTCTCTGCCTAACTAATTTCACTTAGGATTACACTGTCTAGCTCTATCCATGTCATTGCAAGTGACGAGATTCCGTTCTTTTTAAGGGCTGAATGATGTTCATATATATTATATATTCATGAACATGAATTATATAAAAAAACATATATAATCACATTTTCTTTATCCGTTCATCAGTCCATGGACACTTAGGCTGCTTCCATTATTTGGCTATTGTAGATAATGCTGCTATAAACGTTGGGGTACATGTATCCCTTTGAATTAGTGTCTTTTATATTCTTTGGGTAAATGCCCCTACTGTGATTGCTGGACTGCAGGGTGGTTCTATTTTAAACTTTCTGAGGAAACTTCATACTGTTTTCCACAGTGGCTGTGCCAGTTTGCAGTCCCCCTAACAGTGCACAGGGTTCCTTTTTCTCCACACCCTCGTCAACACCCGTTGTTTCTTATGGTGAGTTTAGCCATTCTGATAGGTGTGAGGTGATATCTCACTGTAGTCTGGATTTGCATTTCCCTGATGGGAAGTGATCAGAACATCTTTTCATGTGTCTGTTGGCCATGTGTGTGTCTTCCTTGGAGAAATGTCTATTCATGCCTTCTGTCCATTTAAATTTGATTATTAGTTTTTGGGGTGGAGATTTAGAAGTTCTTTATGTATTTTGGATACTAAGCCTTTACCAGCTATGTCGTTTACAAATATCTTTTCCCATTCCATAGGTTCCCTTTTAGGTATGTTCATTGTTGCCTTCACTGTGCAGAAGCTTTTTGTTTTGATGTAGTCTCCCATAGTTTATTTTTGCTTTTGTTTCCCTTGCCTCAGGAGACCTGTCTAGTAAACAGTGGCTCTGGCCTGTGTCAAAGGGGTTATTGCTTGAGTTCTCTTCTAGTATTTTGTGGCTTCAGGGCTCACATTCAGGTCTTTAATCCATTTGGAATTTACTTTTGTGTATGGTATAATAAGTATTCCAATTTCTTTCTTTTGCATGTTACTGTTCAGTTTTCCCAACTTTGTAGGAGAGACTGTCCCTTTCCCATAGGAAGTAATTTGCTGCTTTGTAGGTGATTGATTAACCATATAGTTGTGGGTTTATTTCTACATTTCCTATTCTGTTTTATTGATTTGTGTGTCTGTTTCTGTGCCAGTACCATCCTGCTTTGAGAACAACAGCTTTGTAATATACCTTGAAGTCCAGAATTATGATGCCTCCAGCTTTGCTTTTCTTTTTCAAGATCGCTTTGGCGATTTGGGGTCTTTTGTGGTTCCATTCCACAAAAGGGGTATGGATTGTTTGTTCTAGCTCTGTGAAAAATGCTGTTGGTATGTTGATAGGGATTGCATGAAATGTTTAGATTTCTTTAGGTAATATAGACATTTGAACAATATTTCTTCTTCCAGTCCATGAGCATGGAATCTCTTTCCATTTCTTCACACTGTCTTTAATGCCTTTCATTAGTGTTTTATAGTTTTTGGAGTATAGGTCATTTACTTCTTTGGTTAGGTTTATTTCTAGGTATCCTGTAATTTTGTGTGCGATTGTAAATGGGATTGTTTCCTTAACTTCTCTTTCTGCTGCTCCATTATTGGTATATAGAAATCCAACGGATTTCTGTACATGGATTTTTGTATCCTGCAACTTTACTGAATTTGTTTATTTTTCCAGCAGATTTTTGGTGGAGCCTTTTTGGTGTTCTATACAGAGTGTCCTGTCATCTGTAAATAGTGAAAGTTTTACTTCTTCCTCATTGACTTGGATGCCTTTATTTCTTTTTGTTAACTGATTGCTTTGGCTAGGACTTGCACTGCTCTGTGGAATAGAAATTGTGAGAGTGGACTTGTTTGTCTTGTTCTTGACCGTAGGGCAAAAGTTGTCCGTTTTTCCCCATTGAGAATGCTATTAGCTGGGGAATTTCTTTTTAAAAATTTTTTAAATGTTTTTATTTATTTCTGAAAGAGAGAGACAGTGTGAGCAGGAGAGGGTCAGAGAGAGAGGGAGACACAGAATCTGAAGCAGCTCCAGGCTCTGAGCTAGTTGTCAGCACAGAGCCCACCACGGGACTCAAACCCACGAACCGCGAGATCATGACCTGAGCTGAAGTCGGACACTTAACCAACTGAGCCACCCGGGCGCCCCAAGCTGGGGATTTTCATAAATGCCCTGTATTATGTTGAGGTGTTCTCCCTCTAAACCTACTTTGTTGAGGGTTTTTTGGTTTTTTTTGTTGCTGTGGTTGTTTAATCATGAATGATACTGTACTTTCTTAGATGCTTTTCCTGGAGAAAATCATATGGTTCTTATCCTTTCACTTGTTGATGTGATGTATTTTTTGATTGATTTTTGAATAAAAACCACCCTTGCGACCCAGGAGTAAGTCCCACTTGGTCCTGGTGAATGATTTTTTTTTCACATATTGTTGGAATCGGGTTGCTAGTATTTTGTTGAGGATTTTTGCATTTATGTTCATCAGGGATACTGGCTGTGGTTCTCATTTTTAGTGGTGTCTTTATCTGGTTTTGGTATCAGGGTAATCCTGGCCTCATAGAATGAACTAGGAAGTTTTCTTTTTTTTTCTAAGTTTTGGAATAGGTTTAGAAGAATAGATATTAACTCTCTCTTAAATGTTTGGTAGAATTCACCTGTGAAGCCATCTGTTCCTACCTTTGTTTGTTGGGAGTTTTTTGTTTTGTTTTGTTTTGTTTTTATAGCTTCGATTTCTTTGCTGGTTATTGGTCATTCAGCTTTTCTATTTCTTCCTCTTTCAGTTTCGGTCATTTATATGTTTCTGGGAATTTATCCATTTCTTCCAAATTGTCCAATTTATTGGCATATAGCTGCTCATAATATTCTCTTATAATTGTTTGTATTTCTGCGGTGTTAGCTTTATTTCTTTTCTCTTAATTTGTGATTTTATTTATTTGAGCCCTTTCTTCTTTTTTCTTTATAAGTCTGGCTGAAGGTTTATCAATTTCATTGATTTTTTTTTCAAGGAACCAGCTCCTGGTTTCATTGATCTGTTGTATTGTTCCTGTAATTTCTATATCATTTATAGCTGCACTATTTTTATTATTTCCTTCCTTCTGCTGGTTTTAGGATTTGTTTGTTGTTCTTTTTCTAGCTCCTTTAGGCATAAGGTTAGGTTGTTTATTTGACATTTTTCTTGCTTCTGGAGGTAGGCTTCTACTGTTATAAACTACCCTTTTAGGCCTACTTTTACTGCATCCCAAAGGTTTTCAACTGTTTTGTTTTCATTTTCATTTGTTTCTATGAATTTTTTTACTTCTTTGATTTCCTTGTTGAACCATTCATTGTTTAGTAGCATATTATTCAACCTCCATGTATCTGTGCTCTTTCTAGATTTTTCCTTATGATTGACTTCTTTTTTTAAAATAGTTTATTGTCAAATTGATTTCCATATAACACCCAGTGCTCATCCCCACAAGTGCCCTCCTCCATGCCCATCACCCCCTTTCCCCTCTCCCCCAACCCATCTGCCCTCAGTTTGTTCTCGGCATTCAAGAGTCTCTCATGGTTTGCCTCCCTCCCTATCCCCCACTATTTTTCCCCTTCTTCTCACCTATGGTCCTCCAATAAGTTCCTCCTAATCCTCCTATACATGCAAATATATGGTATCTGTCCTTCTCTGCCTGACTTATTTCGCTCAACATAACACCCTCAAGGTCCATCCATGTTGCTACACATGGCCGGATTTCATTCTTTCTCATTGCCATGTAGTATTCCATTGTATAGATGAACCACATCTTCTTGATCCATTCATCTGTTGATGGACACTTAGGCTCTTTCCATGTTTTGGCTATTGTTGAGAGTGCTGCCGTGAACATTGGGGTACATGTGCTCCTATGCATCAGCACTCCTGTATCCCTTGGGTAAATTCCTAGCAGTGCTATTGCTGGGTCCTAGGGGAGTTCTATTGTTAATCTTCTGAGGAACCTCCACACTGTTTTCCAGAGGGGCTGCACCAGTTTCCATTCCCACCAACAGTGTAGGAGCGTGCTTATTTCTCCACATCCTCACCAGCATCTAGAGTCCCCTGATTTGCTCATGTTAGCCACTCTGACTGGCGTGAGGAGGTATCTCAGTGTGGTTTTGATTGACTTCTAGTTTCATATCATTGTAGCCAGAAAAGATGCATGGTATGATTTTGATCTTGAATTTGCTGAGGCTGGTTTTTTGGGCTAATATGTGATCTGTTCTGGAGAATGTTCTGTGTACTCCTGAAGTGAATATACATTCTGCTGTTTTAGGAAAGAATGTTCTGAATATATCTGTTAAGTCCATCTGTTCCAGTCTGTCATTCAAAGCCACTGTTTACTTGCTGATTTTCTATTTAGATAGTCTGTTCATTGAAGTAAGTGGGGTGGTGAAGTCCCCTACAAGTATTGTATGATTATCTTTTAGTTCCTTTATATTTATAATTAACTGTCTTTTGTATTTGAGTGTTCCTACACTAGGTGCATAATTGATTACAATTCTTATATCTTCTTTTTGGACTGTTCCCTTTGTTATTATATAGTGTCCTTCCTTCTCTTATTACAGATCTCAACAAAAATAAATAAGTACTCTCCTCTGCTCTACTCTAATATCTCCATTAGCTAGTGCACCTATTTCCCCTAATTGATTCAGTCTTATTTACAGATGTCTTTTATCATTACAACATCAACTTGAGGAAGAATAATCAGAATCACCTCTGCAATTCCATTTCACTTTGAGCCCTAGACTATTTCTGACAGAAAATCTACTGTCTTCACATCACTGATGTGCTTTGCAAAAATGCCAATACATTATAGGCTTTCCTAGACATTTCCTACATTCTATCAATATTTCCCTTTAAAAAATGTTTCCTTTAATTCCTTCTTGCCTTTAGAATAATTTAGCATTTTTAATTGTGCTTTCTCTTTAATGTTTTGTAAATTATATACTCTATTTTAGTGGGTGAGCCACACATCTTATGTTCTAAAGTACATCCATCTTCTTTCTGCTCTTGTGAACAAAACCTAGTGATTAGTTTTTTGATCATTCAATATTTGTTTATATATGTCCATACGTGCCACTTTCTTTGCTTTTTATTCCCCCTCATATCTTATGCTTTTCATCTCAGATTACATCCTTTCTGCACTATCAGTGAGTGTTTACTTTCAGTCATTTCATTAATCCTAAAAGTATTTAAGAATTTATAATCTGTCTGTGCTTCTCATTCACATTTTCAAGCCTCAGTGAACTCCTTGAAAAAGACGAAACATCTTATTTTTGAATTATGTAATTGAAGTGTCTTTAATTTTTAGGCTCTGATCATGATGTGGTTTGTTTCTGGTGACTACCTTTTGAGCTTTGTCTTTCTGTGTATCCTGTGATCCACCCCCAGCCTGTCTCAATGAGCTGCTACTGCACACAGGGGAATTCTTTGAGGTCTGGGATAATGTAGGTTTTTCAACAGAGAATTTTCATCGCTTCTAACAGTGTTTCTAGGGACTTTGAGTCAGTAAGGACTATAAGTTAAATTCTTGGTTTCATTACTTTTGGACAACTTTGGCAGTTCATTTGACTTTCCTGTTCTGTAAAGTGGCTGCTTAAGTCATTTAAGTCCATTTTTCTACTGGATTTCTTGTCTAGTTCATACAGAGATTCTAACTTTTTTAGAGAAGAGATCTATTTTAGTTGAATATGGCACAAATTTCTTTTTTCTCAGTATGTGACATGTCTTCGCATTTTTTTTTTTTTTACAGTAGCTTTTCAGAAAAGGGGATCATTTGTGTAATATATTCACAAATATTGAGTATTTCTCTAGTTTTGTTTAGGGACTGCTTCTCTACTCTTATAAATATAATTAATACTCTTTCTAAATGTTTTATAGTTGCCATACATATCTAAGCAGCTTATCTCCCTCAAAATTGTATAAAAGGTAAGAGTTGCAATTTTTCCTCACGTATCTAACTGGTGTAAATAACACTATTCATTGAGAAACCCATCTTCTCCCCACTTAATCTACAATGCTAAAGTTGAAAAGCACTGAGTTTCTATATTGTCATTTGTCTCTTCCTGGGCTTCTTCTCTGTTCCCTTGGTCTATTTGTTTGTCACTCAGTCAAAATCACACTGTTTTAATTAATAACCTTTAAAATTAGTCTTTCTTTTTAATCTTTGCCTTGTTTCCCATCTTGTTGGTTTCCTTTGTATTTTGCTTTTTGAGGGGTGGGGGGACATTGGATTTCATATACTAATTTTATTTTATTTTATTATTTTTTATGTTTATTCATTTTTGAGAAACAGAGGCAGAGCGTGAGGAGGGAGGGGCAGAGAGAGAGCTAGACGCAGAATCTGAAGCAGGCTCCAGGCTCTGAGCTGTCAGCACAGAGCTTGATGAGGGGCTCAAACCCATCACTCATAAGATCATGACCTGAGTCAAAGTCAGAGGCTTAATCAACTGAGAGCCACCTGAGCGCCCCATTCATATGCAAGTTTTAAACTGAAATTGTCAAGTTCTGTTAGTCATCTATTGACTTTTCTATTGGAATTAAATCACCTTTTAGGTTAATTTTAGGAGTGCCTATGTCTCTACTTAAGTCTTCTCATCCATAAGCATAGTATATTTCTCCTTTTTAAGTCTACACTACTGTTTTCCAAAACATATCATTTTATTTTATAAAGCACCATACATTTTGTGTTAGTTTTATCCATAGATATCCCAAGTTGCCTGGTCTTATTGGTAACATCTTTTGTTCCTCATATTTAAGATCTAACCACACTCCTATGCTTCTCACTTGCCAAATTGTTGGTAGCTTTGATTTCATTTTATCTTACTCAAGCTTTGTGGCATTTTAATCTTTAATGATTTGATGTACTTTTTTCCCTAAAGAGCTAGGCCTTTTTCCACAAAACATTTCTGCAATCAGGCAGAATAGGATAACTTAAATAACCAAGGAATAAAAATGTGGTTGTTTGAACAGTAGGGCCATAGGGTCCTAGGACACAACTAATCTGAATATCTCCCCTTCAGTAATGTTTATTTATTTTTATTTTTTTAAATGTTTTATTTATGTCTGAGAGAGAGAGAGACAGCGTGAGCAGGGGAGGGTCAGAGAGAGAGGGAGACACAGAATCTGAAACAGGCTCCAGGCTCTGAGCTAGCTGTCAACACAGAACCCGACACGGGGCTCAAACCCACTAACGGTGAGATCGTGACCTGAGCCGAAGTCAGACATTTAACCGACTGAGCCACCCAATTGAGCCACCCAGGCGCCCCCTTCAGTGATGTTTAAAAGGCCGGTAATTCTATGACAATTTCCATGGGAGAAAAAAAAATAGGAGAGATCTGGATCTGAAAGTTAACTAAAGAAAAATTCTAAACCCAGAATGAAAACAAATACTTGAAAGGCTAATTATGTTTTCATCGTAGGCTGGTGATTCTATATCACCCATAGGTATCTATGCTATTAAATAAAACATAAAATGAAGCCCAACAATTGGTATCCATATTGTGGAGTTGCTTACTTTTTATTCAGTACTGTGACATTGGTGCCTTTGGAACCCAGGATACAGAACCAGTGCGACACTGTGCTGTTTTCTCCAGTGCTTTTCAAAAATTCTACATTTAGAAATTTAAAGGAGAGAATACAAAGCGATCTTTTGGGGACACATTTTTTTTGTTCTTATTTTGTTTTTAATTTATTTGAATTCAAGTTAGTTGATGTATAGTATTGGTTTCAGGAGTAGAATTTAGTGATTCATCACTTACCTATCATACCCAGTACACATCTCAACAAGCCCTCGTTAATGCCCATCCTTATGTTAAAATACAAAAGAAATTTAAACCACATACCAGGAATTTCATGTAGTATCTCTACTTGCTTTTACATCATGTTTTCCTTTCCTTTCTGTAGTTCTTGATCCTTCCGTGTACCAAGGCATTCATGAGTACAGTTCTCCTAGATCAGCAATATCTATTTGTCTATAAATAGATGCTCTCAGGTGATGATTCTGCCTTTCCCTTCCTTCCTAGCACACCAACACTTGATCTTAAGTTATTTATAGCTAAATATTCCATTTGATGTTGTGGACCCTTATCAGCAAGTCCTTAAAAATAAAATTTTATATGAGGAATGGAAATTAGGTTATGTGTGATTGGCTTAAATTAGAGTCTTCCCTGGGAATCTTGAGAGAATTTACCACTTCTGTGAGACTGAATCCTGCTGAAAAAAATGAACCTCAATTTATTATTTCCAGTCCCGGTTTCCCTGCATGCTAAGTTGACTACTAGATGGCTAAGAATAGCAACACACTGAAAACCTAAAACCAACCTAACAGTTTATGCTGCAGGAATTCAGAGTAAAGGGAAAATAGTACAAGAATATTCAGCAAATATTCAATCTCTTAGGGAATTAAGGGAAACATCATTGCCAAGAACAGCTTAACTTTAGGTTGACATTTTAGAACTTATGCCAGTAGCTTCAGTTCGTCTCAGAACACGGATTCGCCACCCCCGCCCCTTCTATTTGTGGCATTAACCTGGCTCAGCAAGTTTTTGTCTGGGGAAAATCTAAACCAGAAGTCATTCTATCTTTTTCTGCTTTACAAATATAGTATGAACTTACACGGTAACTTTTGGAAGTCAAATGTACTGACTCACTTTTATACTAACGGTATTCCTTTTTATCCTGTAATTCTATCCACATTTTCAACCAATATTTACTGAGCACCTCTTTGCACAGGCCCTTCTATAGGGGCCAGCGTTAGAAAATCCAGGCATAATTTCCTACTGTTAAGAGAATGTAGTATAATAGATGCACATTACATTCTGGTCCTTACGCAGTCAGAAGTTTGCTTGTGAGGAGAAATTGTCCCTTGGCATCATAAAACAATGACCAGCATAAGAGACTGGTCAACTCAGCATGCACCTAAATTTATTTTCAACATTCTTCAGTAAATGAATCTTTCCCACAATTCTGGGTTCTGAAGGCATGGTAGAAATTCAGTTGTGGTCCCAGAGTTTACCAGGAGAGATGAATACCTAAACAGATTATAATAGCCTATGATTAAGGGACACACTTAACAGCTTAGGATGGGCCAAGGAAAGATTCACAGAGTGGGTATCAACTGAACTCATAGGATAAAAGTCTATAGTGAGTTCAGTAAATGCAAGATTTTCCATGTGAATATTTGGGTGGGGGGGGAGGGAATTAGATTGGTAAGGTCACATGGGCCAGACCCAAGTTTTGTGATGAATTACACTAGATTCTACTGAATGATGAAGAGTGAATGTCTACAGTATTTATTTTTTAAATAAAAATCTGTTCCTTTCTATACATGAATACTTCAAACAGCACTTGACTCACAGAAACATACTGGAATATTCTGTCTCCAATGAAGGAGAAACTGACTTTTAAAGCACTTAAAATGTCAAATAACATTGTATAGCTGTCTGCTAGTGTGTATGAACTGTCAACACTCATTCATGTCTCCTTGTACCTTGGAGTTTCTCTTTTTTTGATACTATGATCCTACAACCAGTAGACTCCTCCTGAGAAATATGGAGGTCATGTGCCAGCTGGAGAATGTGTGAGTCCCTTTGCTGTCATCTTCCTGTGGATTTTATTTAAATAAAAGCTTCCGAGGAAGAAAGCTTTGATCAGTCGAAGTCCCCCAAAATACTAATAATGACACTGAAGTTGTTTTTGTGTGAAGATAATAAATATGATTGGCCCAGTCATAAAAAGTATGCCTGGGATTCGAGAGCACTTAGTTAGCTATGCAGGGACCCAGCTCTCCTTGACACCCTCCTTTGTAAATTAACAGAAAAAGGAAATGAAAGCGACAAGAAAGGCCAAGAAGTCAAAAGATAAAGAGCAAATACAGAGGAGTTTAGAAGGCACTTCTCCAAATTACAGCTGGCGGGGAGAATTGCATGATTCAGTATGAGTCAATTGACAAGTCTAAATAGGACCAATTTGTAGCAAGACTTTGACAACCTAAGTTTACTCTTTTTTTCCCCTACTTAAATTATTGGCATGGTCTTTTACAACAGTCAACAATAGCAATTATTAATATACTGATCAAACAAAAACTCAGCGTGTTAAAATGATAAACTCATTCGATACAGAGAATCTTCTATATTCCAGGTGTTATAGTTAAATAAAGCAAGCCCCAAACGTCATTAGGTTTATAGCTAAATAAGAAGTAAAAGACTTTACTCATTCATTTATTTAACAAACTTTTTTAAACCTAAAGACTCTGTTTTAAGTAGGGAGAATATAGCAAAGAATAAAAACAATAGGTCTTCTGCCTATAAGGCATTGTAATTTAAGGGATCTCTATACTTTTACATAGTGACTGTGCCAATTTACATTCCCACTAACCGTGCATTGGGGTTTATTTTCTCCACATGCTTGATAGTATTTGTTATGTCTTGTCTATAAGAACTATTCCAACACGTGTATGGTGGTACCAGTTTTGCCTGCCATCTGAAAGTTGATTTTACGTCCCTTTGCTTTTTATAAAAGACCTACATTAATACCTGTTTTTGCTAACTGAGAGAAGTCCAAAGAGGATTTTTGCCTTGACAGAATGATCGCTTATTTGTTTTATGCCCTTTTGGCTTATGGAACATTTCATAGGAATGCTCTATGTTTGAAAGTATAGGAAGCCTCATATCTCATTTTGGTTTTGATCTGCAGTTGCTCAATAACTAGTGATGTGGATCACCTTTCCATGTTCCTTTCTGGTCAGAAATGGCTGTTCAAGTCTTCTCTCTCTCTCTTTTTTTTCTTTTTTAAATTAGATTACTTTGTTCTTTGCTCTTGTGTTTTAGGATTTCCTTATACATTGTGGATGTTGATCCCTCACCAGATATATGCTTTGTAAATACTTTCTCCCATTCTGTAGGTTGCCTCTTTATTTTGCCGATTTTCTTTTTGTTATGCAGAAGCTTTTTAGTTTGATTTAGTCCCATTTGTTGATTTTTGCTTTAGGTGTCATATCCAAAACAATATTGTAGAAACCAGTGTTCTTTTCTAGGAGTATAATTTTAGTTCTTCAATCTAAGTCTATTCCATTTCAAGTTGATTTTTGTAAGTGCTGTAAGATAGGGGTCCAATTTCATTTTTATGCGTGCAGTTATTGAATTTTCTTAACATCTTTTATTGAAAAAACTATCTTCTCTCCATTGAGTATTCTTGGCAACCTTGTGAAATAGTAGTTGACCTTAAATAAAGGGATTTATTTCTATACTCTCAATTCTGTTTCACTGGTCTATGTGTCTGCTTTTAATGCTAGTATTACAATGTTTGATTACTCTAGCTTTTTATTATAGCTTAAAAATCAGGAAGTGTGATTCCCCAGCCTTTATTTTCAAGACTGTTTTGGCTTGTTTGGGTGTTTTATAATTCCATATGAATTTTAGGATTATTTTTGTATTTCTGTGAAAAATGCCATTGGAATTTTAATAGAGCTTGCATTGAATTATAGATGCCTTTGATTTTTTAACAATGTTAACTTTTCTGACCCATACACACTGGATAAATTCCTACTGATTTGGATCTTCAGTTTCTTTCCTCTTAGAGTTTTTTGGTGTATACGTACTTCATTTCATTGGTTAAATTTATTTCTAAGTGTTGTTTTTGATGTTATTTTGTAAATGGGATTGTTTTTTCTCTTTTTTCAGATAGTTCATTATTAGTGTACTCAACCAAACTTTGCTTCCATTCTTTCTTTCTTATCATTTTTTTTAAGTAGGCTCTATATCCAACATTGGTCTTGAACTAATGACTGCAAGATCAAGAGTCACATGCCCTGCCAACTGAGCCAGCCATGTGCCCACAAAACCCAACTAAATTTGTATGTTGACTTTGCATTCTGATACTTTACTAAATTTATTTATTCTGGGGTATTTTTTTTTTTATGGTGGAGTCTTTAGGCCTCGTATAACTGTGTCTTCTTTTTATTTTTTATCCATTTAGCCATTCTGTGCCTTTTTGGGGGAGAATTTAATCCATTTGCATTTAAAGTAATTCTTGATAGTTAAGTACTTATTACCATCTTGTTGTTTTCTGGCTATTTTGTAGTTCTTTTATTTTCATCCTTCTTTTTTGCTATCTTCCATTGTGAACTGATGATTTCCCAAAGCAGTATACTTCAATTCCTATCTTTTTCTTTTTTGTGTATCTACTAACAGTTTTTTGTTTTTTGGTTACCCTGAGGCTAATTTGAAATATTTTATTAATATTTTGTTTTAAGCTAATAGCAACTTATTTTGTATCACATACAAAAACTTGACCATTTTACTTCCCTTACCGTGGCACTTAATGCTTTGATGTCACAATTTACAACTTTTTGTAATCTATTAACAAGTTAATATAGTTATAGCTATTTTAAATATTTTGTATTTTTACATGTATATTAAAGTTAAGTCGTTAAGAAACCACAGTACTGGGGCGCCTGAGTGGCTTAGTAGGTTAAGCGTCCGACTTTCGCTTAGGTCATGATCTCGTGGTTCGTGGGTTCGAGCCCCGTGTCAGGCTCTGTGCTGACTGCCAGCTCAGAGCCTGGAGCCTGTTTCAGTCTGTGACTCCCTCTCTCTCTGACCCTCCCCTGCTCACGATGTCTCTCTCTCTCTCTCCTAGAAATAAATAAAACATTAAAAAAAAAAAAAGAAACTACAGTACTTGTTTGTCTGATGAAAGTCTTTGTCATTTCTTCATTGCTGAAGACAGCTTTCCTAGGTAAAGTATTATTGGTTGGCAGGTTTCTTTCTTTCATCATTTTGAATACCTCATGCCATTCTCTATTAGTCTGCAGGATTTCTGCTAAGAAATCTGTTGAGAGCCTTATGAGTGTTCTCTTATATGAGAGAATATTTTTCTGTCACTGCTTTTAAATTTCTTTGTTTTTTCATTTTAGATATTTTTATTATAATGTGTTTTAGAGAAGATAATTTTGAATTGATACTATTTGGTGATGTATTAACTTCATGAATTTGGATGTCCAAATCTCTCCTCAGGGATGGTAAATTCTCAATCATTATTTCCTTAAGCTTTCTGCTTCTTTTCTCCTATCTTCTTCTGGGACTCCAACAATATATAGATTGTTTCCCTTAATGGTGTTATACAGGCATTCTTCATTCTTTTGTCTTTTTGCTCTTCTTGATGATTTCTAATGATCTGTCTTCAAATTTACTGATTCTTTCTACTGCTTAGTTTCGTCTGTTGTTAAAGGTCACTATCGAACTATTCAGTCATCATCTTATTTTTGGGGGGGCATACTTCAAAATAAGGGAATGAGTATGCCATTTATAGAAATCAGGAGAATGATATTTTGAGAAGGAAAACAAGAGGGAAATCCATGAAGGAAACAAGAAGCACTTCAGCCCCCAGAATCCGGTATTATAACATAAGGGGTCTGAAATTTAACTAAAAAAGCCAGAACCTTCACATTAAACCTAAACAGGGCAGGGGTGCCTGTGTGGCTCAGTTGGTTAAGCGTCCAACTTCGGCTCAGGTCATGATCTCATGGTTCGTGGGTTCGAGCCCTGCATCGGGCTCTGTGCTGACAGCTCAGAGCCTGGAGCCTGCTCCGGATTCTGTATCTCTCTCTCTCTCTCTCTGCCCCTCCCTCTCTCATGTTCTGTCTCTGTCTCTCAGAAGTAAATAAACATTAGAAATTAATAAAAAAAAACCTAAACAGGGCAAATGTCTGCTAAAATAGAATGTTTAAATCACATAAAGGGTATCCTAATTTAATTAGAAACTTCCAGGATACACTTGACCTTCTAAGAAGCAAGAACCACAAAAGTCAATCAACTGATATTTATATCAAGATGAATCAGTGTTGGAATTGTCTGACAAAGATTTTAAAGCATCCATTATAAAAACGTTTTCCATATACATTTATATATGGTGATATCTAGAGAAATCATTAAGAAAAGTCTATAAAGCAATATACTCTAATATCATAAGTACATCAAGTGGAATTCTAAAGTATATTCATGCAGCCCACATTGATACAAGAAAAAAAATGAGACAGAGAAACAGATGAACAAACAGAAACAGATAATAAAATGGTAGACAATATCGAACATGGCAATAATTACTTAATTTTAGTCTTTTAATTATTTAATTATTTAGTTTTATTTTGTTATTAATATTTGTTTTTATTTAAATACAAGTTAGTTAACGTATAGTGTAATAATGATTTCAGGAATAGAATTTATATATATATATATATATATATATATATATCCATTCATCAGTCAGTGAACATTTGGGCTCTTTCCATACTTTGGCTATTGTCAGTAGCACTGCTATAAACATCGGGGTGCATGTGTCCCTTCCAAACATCACACCTGTATTCCTTGGATAAATACCTAGTAGTGCAAATGCTGGGTCATAAGGTAGTTCTATTTTTAATTTTTTTGAGGAACCTCCATACTCTTTTCCAGAGTGGCTGCACCAGTTTGCATCCCCACCAGCCGTGCAAAAGAGATCCTCTTTTTCAGCATCCTTGCCAATATCTGTTGTTGCCTGAGCTGTTAATTTTACCCATTCTGACAAGTATGCGGTGGTATCTCATTGTGGTTTTGATTTGTATTTCCCTGATGATGAGTGATATTGAGCATCTTTTCATGTCTGTTAGCCATCCAGATGTCTTCTTTGGAAAAGTGTCTATTTATGTTTTTTGCCCATTTCTTCACTGGACCATATGAGAGTTTGATAAGTTCTTTGTAGATTTTGGATACTAACCCTTTATCTGATATGTCATTTGCAAATATCTTCTCCCATTCTGTCAGTTGTCTTTTAGTTTTGCTGATTATTTCCTTCAACATGCAGAAGCTTTTTATATTGATGAGGTACCAATAGTTCATTTTTGTTTATGTTTCCCTTGCCTCCAGAGACAAGTTGACAGAAAGAAGTTGCTGCTGCTACCAAGGTCAAAGAGGTTTTTGCCTGCTTTCTCTTCTAGGATTTTGATGGCTTCCTATCTTACATTTGGGTCTTTTGTCCATTTTCTTCAATGTTTATATATTTTTGAGAGAGAGAGAGCACAAGTGGTGGGGGGAGAGAGAGAGAGAGAGAGAGAGAGAGAGAGAGAATCCAAAGCAGGCTCCAGGCTCTGAGCTGTCATCACAGAGCCTGATGCAGGGTGTGAACCCATGAACTGTGAGATTGTGACCCGAGCTGAAGTCAGACGCTTAACCGACTGACTCACCCAGATGCCCCAGATCTTTCAACCATTTTGAGTTTATTTTTGTGTATGGTGTCCAGGTTTATTCTTCATGTCACTGTCCAGTTTTTCCAACACGTTCATCAGGGAAATTGGTCTCTAGTTCTTTTCAGTGAGGTCTTTGTCTGGTTTTGAATCAAGGTAATGGTGGCCTCATAGCAGCATTTTGGAAGCTTTCCTTCTGTTTTTTTGGAACAACTTCAAAAGAATAGGTGTTAACTCCTCTCTAAATGTTTGGTAGAATTCCTCTTGGTTTTTGATTACTGATTCAATTTCTTTACTCGTCATGGGCCTGTTCAAATTTTCTATTCCTGTTTCAGTTTTGGTAGTTTATATGTTTCTAAGAATTTATCCATTTCTTCCAGATCGCTCCATTTTTTGGTATATAATTGCTCAAGATATTCTCTTATTATTATTTGTATTCCTGCAATGTTGGTTGTGATCTCTCCTCTTTCATTCTTGATTTTATTTATTTGGGTCCTTTTCCTTTTGCTTTTTGATCAGTCTGGCTAGGGATTTATCAATGTTGTTAATTTTTTGAAAGAACCAGATCTTGGTTTCATTGATCTGTTCTACTGGTGTTTTTTTTTTTTAATTTCAATATCAATAATTTCTGCTCTAATCTTCATTATTTCCTTTCTTCTGCTGGTTTTGGGTTTTACTTGCTGTTCTTTTTCCAGCTCTTTAATGTGTAAGGTTAAGCTGTGTATCTGAGACCTTTCTTCCTTCTTTAAGAATACTTGGATTGCTATATACTTCCTTCTTATAACTGCCTTTGCTGCATCTCAGAGTTTTTGTGCTATCATGCTGTTATTTTCATTGGCTTCTATGTGCTTTTTAAAATTTTTTAAAGTTATTTATTTTTGAGAGAGACACACACAGAGTGTGAATGGGGGAGGGGCAGAGAGAGAGGGAGACACAGAATACTAAGCAGGCTTCAGGCTCTCAGCTGTCAGCACAAATCCTGATGCAGGGCTTGAACTCATGAGCTTCAAGATTATGACCTGAGCCGAAGTTAGAAGCTTAACTGACTGAGCCACCCAGGTGCCCCTTCCATGTGCTTTGAATTTTCTCTTTAATTTCTCAGTTAACCCATTAATTCTTTAGTAGGATGTTCTTTGATCTCCAAATATTCATGGACTTTCCAAATTTTTCTTGTGTTGATTTTGAGCTCAATAGTGTCATGGTCTGAAAATACGCATCTCAATCTTCCTATACCTGTTGAGGTCTGATTTATGACCCAGTATGTGATTTGTTTTGGAAAATGTTCCACGTGCACTTGAGAAGAATGTGTTTTCTTCTGCTTTAGGATGAGATGTTCTGAACATATCTATTAAGTCCATGTGGTCTGGTGTGTCATTCAAAGTCATTGTTTCCTTGTCAATTTTCTACTTAGATTATCTGTCCATTGCTGTAAGTGATGTGTTCAAGTCCCCTACTATTATGGTATTATTAACAATGAATTTCTTTGTGTTTGGTATTAATTGATTTATATATTTGTGTGCCTTCATACTGGAGGCATAAATATTTTCAATTGTTAGATCTTGATGGATAGACCCATTAATTATGATATAATGCCCTTCTTCATCTCTTGTTATGGTCTTTATTTTAAAATCTAATTTGTCTACTATAAGCATGGCTATTCTGGCTTTCTTCTGGTGACCATTAACGTGGTAGATAGTTCTCCGTCCCCTTACATTCACCTTCAGGTGTCTTTAGGTCTAAAATGAGTCTCTTGTAAGCAGCATATAGGTGGGTTTTATTTTTTTTTTTAATCCATTCTGATGTGTCTTTTGATTGGAGTATTTAGTCCACTTACATTTAGAGTACTAAAAGATATGAATTTAGTGGCATATTGTTGCCTGTAGAGTTGGTGTTTCTGGTGATGTATCTGGTCCTTTCTAGTCTTTGTTGCTTTGGTCTTTTTTGTTTTGTTTTGTCTTTTCTGCACTCCAAAAGCCCCCATTAAAACTTCTTGCAGGGCTGGATTAGTGGTCACAAACTCCTCTAGTTTTTGTTTATCTAGGAAACTCTATCTTTCCTTCTATTTTGAATGACAGTCTTGCTGGATAAAGAATTCTTGGCTGCATATTTTTCTGATTCAGCACATTGAATATATCCTGCCACTCGCTTCTGGCCTGCCACATTTCTGTGGATAAGTCTACTTAGAACCTGATATGTCTTCCCTTATTAGGTTAAGGACCTTTTTTTCACTTATTGCTTTCATGATTCTTTCCTTGTCTATGTATTTTGTGAATTTGACTATGATATGTCTTAGTGATGGTTTGTTTTTGTTGAATCTAATGGGAATTCTCTGTGCTTCCTGGATTTTGATATCTGCGTCCTTCCCCAGATTAGGAAAATTTTCCACTATAATTTGCTCACATAAACTTTTTGCCCTTTTTTACTCTTTCTTTGTCTTCTAGGATTCTTATATTTTTGGATATTATGCATTTTTAATAAGTTACTGAATTCTCTAAGTCTTGTATCATGACCTTTTCCCTTTGTTTCCCTCTTTTTTTCTGTTTCATTATTCTCCATAATTTTATCTTCTAAATCACTGATTCACTGTTCTGCTTTGTCCATCCTTGCCATTGTGGTATCCTTTCAAGATTGCGTCTCAGTTATAACATTTTTAATTTCAGCCTGACTAGATTTTATTTCTTTTTTCCTCCATAGAAAAGGATTCTCTGGTGTTTTCTTTGCTTTTTTCAACCCCAGGTAGTATTCTTATTATTGTAGTTCTAAATCCTAGTTCAGTTATCTTACTTATATATGTGTTGACTAAGTCCCTGGCTGTAATTTCTTCCTATTCTTTCTTCTGGGATGAATTCCTTCATATTACCATTTTGGAGGAAGAAAAAATTAATAAGATAAAAAACAAAGGTTAAAACAAAACAAAAAATCAAATAAACAAAGCTAGATCCTAGTTGTATTCTGGTCTACTATTGAACAAAGCCTGACATAATAGAGAAAAAAGGGAAAAGAAAGAAAAAAAAGCTAAAATATTTTTTAAATTATATAATAAAATAGAATAAAATAAAGAAAATGAAATAGGATTAAAAATTTTTTAAATAAAAATAAAGTAAAAATAAAAAAAAATAAAATTTTCTCTTTCTGTATCCAAGAAAGTGAATGACAAGAAAGAAAAAAGAAAACAATTTAAGCAAAAACAGAAACCAAAAAAATTAACAAATAAATGAACCAGCAAACAAATGAAACCCAAATGAAGTTACATGCAGTTTCCCCTAAAACTGAAACTATGAAGCCTTCTATAATCTGCCCACAAAGCAGGTGGAGTGACTTGTGCTGGTCTTCTGGAAGATGTGCTTGGAGGGTGCAGTTAGGCGGAGCTTGGTGTAATGGCTCTGTTCTCCACTAGGTTGCTTAGCTTACTGGATGGATAAGTGTGTGTGTAAGTGTGTGTGTGTGTGTGTGTGTGTGTGTGTGTGTGATGATGTCACAACAGGTCCTGAAATCATTGAAAAGTAAGTGAATATTACACACTATTTTATATTCCTAAATTTAACAATTTAGAAGAAATGGATTAACTCTTTAAAAACCACGAATCACCAAAAGTCAGCCAAATTAAATCATTAGCCCCAATTATTCTACAACTATTATAGAAATTGAATTTGCAATTAAGAACTTCCCAGAAAAGATATATCCAGGCCCAGTTTCATTGGAGAATAAATTTACCAAAACCTTTAAAGAAGAATTAATGTCATTCTACATATTATTTTTCCAGAAAGTTAAAGTGAATGGAGCACTTCCTTACTGATTTTCTGAGGGCAGAATTTTTCTGACATCAAAACCAAAATAGTGTAAAAAACAAAAAGAAATAAAACTACAGATGAATATCTCTAATGACTTTAGTTGTGCCAATCCTCAAAAAGCGTTAGCAAATCAAATTCAACAATGTATTTTAAAAAATACACCAAGGCCAAGTGGGATTTATGCTGATATACAAGCCTAGTTCAACATTCACAAACCGTTTAGGGGCTATTGTAGAAGGGCGGAGGGGACAGGTGAGGTTATGAAAGTCATTAAAAGAAGTCTCATGATGGCACATGTAAGTATCTTCCTTGTGGTGCTTACAGGAAGGTACACATGTGATTGTATTGCATAGACACACACAAATGAATGCATATAAAACTGATGACAGTGGAATAAGTTGTATTTGGTCAGCAAATTATGGTGAGATTGAGATGGGCAATAGAAAGAGTAGTGAAGATTGTTTAGAAATAGAAGCCGCAAAATTTCATATTAAGAAAGCGCAAGAGATCTCAGCCATGATGAAGAAACCCACACCTAGACCCATAGTAGTGAAACTGCGTGCAATGAAAAGAAACAAGATCCCAGTAGCCGGTGACAAGACTGTCTAAAGAGAAATGAGACAGCTGCTTCTTTGGTAGCAAAAACAGAATTCAAAAGAAGTCAGTGATGCCATAAAAGTGCTGAAAGAAACTAAAGCTGTTTCAAGAGGACAAAATAAAGAAGTGTCAGAGAAAAGAAATGAGTTTCTTATCCAGACAACTTCATTGACAGGATTTCAGAATAAAGGAAAATAATTCTACACGTACTTTGTGATGAAATGGAAATAGTGAGCAAAGAAAATCACGGGTAAATATGAGCAATCACTGACAATACAGCAGAATATTTTTAATGTCTGACTTACAGGGTTACAGCAATACATATTTTTAAAGCCTAATTCATAGATAATCAAAAATAACACACACGGGAAAAGAAATGGAAGGCAATGTTTGAAGTTAAAACTAAGGCTCTTGTATTGTTTAAGAGGAATATAAATATATTGATTTGATTTTTTTTGGTTACGTATGCTAAAACAGTTAAAAGTAACTACTGAAAAAAATGTAACACCAATTTGAAATTGTCAAACAAAAAAGCTAAGGAGAAAAAGTGGAAAAAGAAATAAAACCTCAGCAAGTGAAAGGGGGGAGGAAAAATATTAAAAGTTGAAGGGAAAAGACTATAGAAAAATGTAAATGTCACATTAATTTAAAAAATCATTAAACTATCCCATTAAAAGACATAGATTCTCAGATTAGGTAACAAAAGGCGTATAGCAAAATGCAGTGGAGAGTGACATTCATAAACTTAAGGACAAAGCAAAAATCATACTGAAAGGGGGAAAAGTGTAAAGACGTGGTAATGGGCTAATTTGGACACATTCAAATAAAGGATGATGGAAAAGGTTTGGAAGATCACTGGCTTCTGGCATGATGGAGTAAAAAGGCTGAAAAGTCACTTCCCCAGAATGCCTCTAAAAAACAGTCCCAGACGAGCATTATAATGCTCAGAAATTAACCAAAAAGCGTACACCCAACTGATGCCTGTTAAAAACTACTGAACCTGGAGACAAAAGGTGCAGAAACGTGTTTTTCTTTCCTGGGGCTGCTCCATCCTCCACCAGACTCAGTCAGAACGGTTTTTCAGCCAGGACAGGGCCGGCTATGAGACAGTAAGCTTTACGGTCACTACGAGATGGGGCGTATTTGAGTTGAAGCACAATCCATTCAAGGGACAATCCAAGCAGCAAGTAGACAGGAGGGCCAGGTGCTGGTCCTTTGGAGAGCAAACAGCAGACAAGTGGACTGACCAGTGGTTTTCCAAGGAGTTCCCGAAGGCCAGAAAGCCAGAGGGGGCTTGATAATCTCATCCCGTGTCCTGGGGTGACTGGAGGCTGTGTCAGAGCCTGTCACCTGCATTTTCCTGACTGATAAAGCCAAAGCTTGTACAAACTCGATGTGAGAGTCTGGCGCACAGTAAAACCCAGGGAAGGCTTGGGAGTGACCTGAATTCTGAACGTACTCCCCTAGCTCTAGCTGACAAACAAATCCATTAGCAGAGGGTGGGAGCCTTAGTGACTTGAAATATTTGAATGCAACCTCTAACCAGACTTAAAATACGAAGATGAGAAATCTTTACAAATGAGCAAATAACACTAGCAGCCGCACATTATGAGGGAGAAAGGCATCACAAATCGTTTCCAAGCAAGTTAAGACATAGTCAAAACAACAAACACCTTCAGGCAGGGGAAGAACCCAGAAGTGCTATCGTATGTTATCTAAAATGCCTAATATTTAAGAAAACATGGTAAGATATTTCAAGAAATAAGTGGGATTCATACTCTGGGGGGAAAAAGATGCAAGAGTTGATAGGAACTATATCTGAGTGTTCCCAGATGTTGGATTTTACAGACAAATAATTCAAAGAAGATATAAATATATCAATGAGGCAAAAATCAACCACTTTTAAAATAAAGTGTAATCACAGTGAATCAGCAAATAGCAAATCTCAAAAATAGAGAAGTTCTAGAAATGCAATGACAAGGTTGAAATGTGATAACTGAAATGAGATATTTACTACTGGGGCTCGCTGATTGGAAATAGCGGCAGAATCAGTGGATTCAAGATAGATTTAACAGAAATCATCCAGTCTGACAGATTCGTAGGAAAAAGACTGAAGTATGGAAAAGACCCTAAACACTGGTGGGGCGGAGCATTTGGGAGGCTCAGTTGGTTAAGCAGTGGACTCTTGGTTTTGGCCCAGGTCATGATCTCATGGTTCGTGAGATTGAACCCCGCATCCGTCTCTGTGCCAGCAGTGCCAAGCCTGTTTGGGATTCTCTCTGCCCCTCCTGCAGTCTCTCTCTCTCTCTCTTAAATAAATAAACTTATTTTTTAAAAAATACAGGTAGGGGGGCACCTGGGTGGCTCAGTCGGTTGAGCATCTGACCTCGGCTCAGGTCATGATCTCACAGGTTGTGGGTTCGAGCCCCGCGTCAGGCTCTGTGCTGACAGCTCAGAGCCTGGAGCTGCTTCAGATTCTGTGTCTCCCTCTCTCTGCCCCTCCCCTGCTCACACTGTCTCTCTCTCTCTCTCAGAAATAAATTAAAAACATTAAAAAAAAATACAGGTGGGGCATGATGTAAATTAGGTCAAGCATGCCAACAGGCATGTAATGGGAGTCCTAGAAAGACAGGAGGGAGAAAAAGGAATGGAAACAAATCTTTAAATATAACTAGAAACTTCCCAAATTTATGATACACATCTGCCCATAATGCTAAGAACTTCAGTGGACTCCCAAGCAGACTACACTAAAAAATATCTACACCTACCCAGATCAAACTGCTAAAAACCAAAGATGAGCTCATTTTGACAGCTGCAAGAGAGAAATGACTCATCAGATAGAAAAACAGAAGATCAATGGCTGATTTTTCTTCAGAGACAATGGAGTTCATGACCGTGTAATAAGATTCTCAAGGTTTTTGAAAGAAAGAAACTATACTTCACTAACAAAGACAAGATAAATACAGATAAAGAAAGATGGAGATAATTATTGCTGAAAGACCTCCCCCAACCAAAGTAGGAAAAGTCTTTTAGCTGAAAGGAAGTGACACTAGATGGTGACTTGTATCCATAAAAAGTAATGACAAGAACTGAAAAAATGCAATATATGTGAATAATTATAAGACTATATAAATATATCTTTTTACAAATTTCTCAACTTTCCCTAAAAAGTATAAGATGATATAAAGCAATAATCACAATACTGTGTAGTTGTTATATAATAGAGATTTATTTTTAATGTTTGTTTACAAGAGAGAGAGAGAGAGAGTGCAAGAACAGGGGAGGGGGACAGAGAGAGGAGAGAAAGAATCCCAAGCAGGTCACACTCAGCACAAAGCCCAACACGGGGTTCAAACCGACAAAACTTGAAATCTTGACCTTAGCCAAAATCAAGAGTTGGGCGCTAACCTGACTGAGCCACACAGACCCTCCGGCATAACTTGTAGATTCAAAATACGTGACAACAAAACTACAAACATTGAGAAGATAAGATGTATTGGGGCAAAATTTCTACTCTTGGATTGTCTGTAATAATTCTTAAGTCAATTAAAATAAATTAAAATGTACATTCCCGCCCCCACCCCCAGAGCCACCAGTAAGAAAATAGAACAAAATAATATAGTTAAGAGTCAACATAGGACTAAAAGGGACACACATTTACAAAAATTCGTGTAAAAGGATGAGCAGAGAGAAGTAGAGGACCACAAAAGATGTGAGACAAGTAGAAAACAAATACCAAGATGTCAAGATGGCAAATCCAACTGCAGTAACAAATACATTTAACGTCAATGTTGTAAACATCCTCTGCAAAAGGAATTGTTACAGAGGATGCAACGTACAGTTGTGTCCAAAAGACACACCCCTTAGACTGAAAAACAGGTTGTGGGGGATAAAGATATTATCATGAAAAGTATTAACTGTCATAGAGCTGGAGTGGCTTTCGTTCATATACAACAGCAGAAACGTGTGCATGTATTCACGCGTGTACCAGTAATCACAGCAAAGGCATTTGTAATAGAGAAAATGAAATCATGAAAACAGAAAGGGAAGGAAGACAGATATCCACCAACGAAAGACCCGGTGCACAATTGTAGGATGGTCAGTCCGATAGTATAAAACGTAAAGTAACGGAACCCGAACTATTTGCTACAACACTAATAATCCTACAAGCTTAAGAGTAACTAAACGAGGGCCTGGATGCAGTAGATGATATACCTAATGATCCCATTTATGAAATTTCAGGAAACACAAAATTAAGTTGCTGTTAAATTTTGATGATGCTAATCTTTGGGTGGGAGCAGAGAAACATGATGAAATATGGAAGGCTGGAAATATCTATTCCTTGATCTGGATAATACTTGGTGTGTGTGATGTATGATTACCCACCAAACTATACAATATGTTGTGTATACTTTTCTGTATATAAAATAAACTATAAAAATACGTAGAAACAATATCTAATGATTTTTAAAATCCTAGGCTTTGCAGTTTGCTGGTTTTTCATCCCTAAGCATTCTAAGTACGCCTGTTCAGACGCGTAAACAATTATATGTTGCGTATATAATTATACATCACGTAGTTATAAATCTTTACAAAGCGGACTCCACAGGGACGGCAGGGATACTGACCCCTACTGTGGGGACACCAAGTCTTATTCTTTGCAGAGGTGCTACCTGGGTCCTCATTTCAGGTGTTCCTGCCTACGATTATCTTCCCATGTGAAGGAGTTCAACAGAAAATTCTTGTGTACCCCATTCATATAGAGCTGGCCTCTCTGTTCCCTTGCCCAAACCCAGTCCGAACTAGTGTGGGGTACCATCTCTTCCTACAACAGCTTACAGGCAAGTTGTAGGTCTTTGGTCAAGGCTCTCTGTCGTTCAAAACACAGAAAACCAATTTTATTTTAACCTACGTAAGCCCGGGGGGGTTGCTGTGTGGGTGTGACATGTAACAGAAGGGAATGGTGCAATCTTTGCCGTGTTAAAGGCAGGGGGTGCAGACTGATTTCAGGAACAACTGCTAGTGTGTTACTCTATTAGGTCAGCCTGGGTCCGGGGAATTACGAAGCTTTGTCTAAGGGGAGTGTCATCTTCCTCCTACAGTCATGAAGGAATGTGGCGGGAGGGAGGAGCTCCCTGGAGAATGTGAAAAGCGGAGAGGTCTGAACATTTGGATGTCCACAAGAAGGAAAGAAAATACATGTAGGAAGCTACATAAAATTCATTCTTCCCTCCCCCAGCTTTATTGAGGTATAACTGATAAATAAAATTGTAATGTATTTAAATTGTAAAGTGTGACAATAATTCAGTATTCATATACATTATGGAATGATTACCATCCATCCCCTTAGATATTTATTTTTATTTCTTTTGGTGTGAAAGCTTGAGATATCTCTTAGCAAATTTCAAGTATACAATAAACGTAACTATAATCATTTAATATGATTATACGATTAACTATAGTCACCATGCCTATACATGTACATTACATCCTCAGAAATTAACTCATAACTGCAATTTGTGCTATGTTATATCCAACGTGCCTCTACTTTTCCCACCTTCCTCTAGCCCCTGACAACAAGTATTCTACTCTCTGTGTCTGTGAGATTGACTTTCTTTTTTATTCCACAGATAAGTGAGATCATACAGTACTTGTTACTCTCCATTTGGCTTATTTCACTTAGCATAATATTCATCCATATTGTCACAAACAGCAGGATTTCCTTTTTTATGGCTGAATAATGACACAGAGGTTGTTTCCAAATCTTGGTTATTCAGAATAATGCTGCAATGAACACGGGGATGCAGATATCTCTTTGAAACACTGATTTCATTTCCTTTGAATATATACCCGGAAGTGCTGGATCACATGGTACTTTTAATTTTTAATTATGTGAAGATACCCCATACCATTCTTCCTAGTGGTTGAACCAATCTACATTCTCAATAACAGTGTACAAGAATTCCATTCATCCACATCTATGCTACCATTTGTTATCTTTTTAAATTTCTTTTTTAATGTCCATTTATTTGTGAGCAGGGGAGGGTCAGAGAGAGAGGGAGACACAGAATCCAAAACAGACTCCAGGCTCTGAGCTGTCAGCACAGAGCCCAGCATGGAGATTGAACTCACAAGCTGTGAGATCATGACCTGAGTCGAAGTCAGAAGCGTAACCGACTGAGCCACCTGACGATAGCCGTTCTAACAGGTGTGAGGTGATATTGTCTCATTATAGTTTTGATTTGCATTTCCCTGGTGATAAGTGATGTTAAGCATCTTTTCACATGCTTGTTAGCTGGCTGTATGTGGTCTTTGGAAAAAAAATGTCTATTCAGACCCTTTGCCCATTTTAAAAACTGGGTTATTATTTTTCATATTGAGTTATATGAGTTCTTTGTATTTTTATATTAAACCCTTATCTGATACATGGTGTGCAAATATTTCCTCCCGTACTGTAGGCTGCCTTTTCATTTTGTTGATTGTTTCCTTTGCCGTGCAGAAACATTTTAGTCTGAGGTAGTTCCACTTGTTTATTTTTCCTTTCTGTTGCCTGTGCTTTTTTTCTTCTCAGTTTTTTATTTAAATTCTATTTAGTTAACATATAGTGTAATATTGGTTTCAGGAGTAGAATTTAGTGATTTGTCACTTATATATAACAGCCAGTGCTCAACAAAACACGTGTCCTTCTTAATACCCATCACCCACTTAGACTATCCTCTGCCCTCCTGCCCTCCATTGACCTTCAGCTTGTTCTTATAGTTAAGAGTCTCTTACGATTTTTTCCCTCTCTTTTTCTCCCCTTCCTCTGTGTTCATCTGTTTGTTTTCCTAAATTCCACATATGAGTGAAATCATACAGGGTTTGTCTTTCTCTGACTGATTTGTTTAGCATAATACACTCTAGCTTTATCCATGTCATTGCAAATGGTGAGATTTCATTCTTCTTGATGGCTGAGTAATATTCCTGTATGTGTGTGTGTGTGTGTGTGTGTGTCTGTGTGTGTGTGTCTGTGTGTGTCTGTGTGTACATATTGGCTATTGTTGAGAATGTTGCCTGTGCTTTTGGTGTCAGATACAAAAAAAATCATCGCCAAGGCTGAGGTCAAGGAGCTTTCTTCCCTATGTTCTCTTCTAGGAGATTTATGATTTCTGGTATTACATTTAAGTTTTTGATCCAGACTGAGTTGATTTTTGCCTATAGTGTGAGATAAGGGTCCCATTTCATTCCTTTTGTATGTGGATGTCCAAATTTCCCAGCACCGTTTATTGAAAAGACCACTGTCTCCCCAACATGTTTTCTTGGCACTTTTGTTGAAAAGTAGATGACCATATATGTATGGGCTCTTTGTTCTGCTCTGTTGATCTATGTGTCTGTTTTTATGCCAGTACCACACTGTTTTGATTACGATAATTTTGCAATATAGCTTAAAATCAGAAAGTGTAATGCCTCTGGATTTACTCTTCTTGCTCAATATTACTTCAGCTAGTTAAGGTCCTTTGTGATTTCATATTTATTTTAGGATTGTTTTTTTATTTCTGTGAAAAATGCCATTGGAATTTTGATAGGGATTGCATTTGAATATGTAGATTACTTTAAGTCATATGGGCATTTTAACAACATTCTTCCAATTCATGAATACAGGCTATCTTTCCATTTATTTGTGTCTTCTTCAGTTCCTTTTATAAATTTTTTATAGTTTATAGTGATTCGGTTTGCTCCTAAGTATTATTTTTGATGCTCTTATGAATGGGATTGTTTTCCTAAATCATTTCTTGATTAGAGAAGAATAGGGCACCCTGGGTGGCTCAGTTGGCTAGGGATCCGACTTCAACTCAGGTCATGATCTCACAGTCTGAGTTTGAGCCCTGCAATTGGCTCTGTGCTCAGAGCTCAGAGCCTGGAGTCTGCTTAAGAATCTGTGTCTCTCTCACTCTCTGCCCTTCCTTCCTCTCAAAAATGAATAAATGTTTAAAAAAATTTTTTAAGTATACAAGGGCCATTAGAACCATGGAAAGATATAAGGAAAATGTGACCCATATTTCCCAAGCATGCTTAGTGGAGGAGTAGAAGCTTAAACCAAGCTTAAAATGAGCCCCAGAAGATCACTGAGTGGGGAGATAGCTGTGTTTGGCAAGGAAGCGAACACATGTATTTTGGAGAGGGCCCCCCATATAAAGAGAATAGGGAAAAAACCCCACAAACTTGCATGACTGGGACAAGAGCTTTATTTTGAAAAGGAAAAAAAAAAAGACATGTAAAGTGAGGTCAAATTTCAAAATTAAAATATTATTATACCAATTCAAAACATCCATTTCTTTCACACTGATTCTTAGAGGGGAGGAAAAAGTACATGTCAGAAGGAGCTTCTCCACCAACTGGAGACTACTGGAAACTCATTCATGTCTCATAACCTGTAGAAGCATCAGCAGATCTGAGATCTTCCCTCCTACATCTGAAGTAGCTGGAGGGAGATAACTACAAAGATTCAATGAAACATTTGTCTTCTAGTGAAAAGTACACTGCTATATGAGATTGCCGTAGGGAAGACGGCTGTACCCAGGGCAATGAGCCTCATGGACCCAGCTTGTTGGGTTAAAAAAGTTTCTTTTAGGTGCTTTTGCACTAAACAAAGAAACTGATACAAAAACTTGAAAAATACCTTTCCTGTGGGAAAGACTTTCCAGTCTAGTATCAGTTTTTTTTCTTGCCAAGTTCACATTACAAGAGAAGAGCGTCAGCTTGGAGTCCAAGGAGTTAAGTTTTGGAATTGTTTTATGTTTACAGTTTTTGAAGTTTTAAAAAAAAGTTAAGTCTAAAGAATTGAGTTAGACATATTCCTTGGCTCAGAAAAAAAAAAACAAACTATAATCAGTGATCCATGCAGAGATCCTCTCCTTTAAAAATTTTTTCCCTATATTCCATTTATCACTCCTAAGAGACCTCAGTCTAATATATCCTTACATAAACATGCATCTTTGCTTAATATGTTGCATTTCCCCCTAAGTTTTAATTTACAAAATTCCTATTGTTCTATAGACTTTATTCTGTTTTTATTTTTTTACGCAATGCATATTCAATTTCTGCTTATAGATAGAATATAAATATATCTGCTGCATTTCAATCTATTTTCTATCTTAATGGTAGACCCCTAATAGGCCTCCATTTCCCTACTATCATAAATAACAATGGGAAGAAGCTATGCTCTCTTATTTACATATCTTTGTTCTTGTACCATACACTAAGGTCATGGGACAAACAAATATGCTGAACTGATTTTTGATAAAGCTCAAAAGCAATCCAATGGAGGAAAAATAATCTTTTCAACAAATGGTGCCAGCATAATTTAATATCCATAAGCTAAAAAAAAAAAGAACCTTGACTTAAACCTCACACCCTATGTAAAAATTTACTCACAATGGGTCACAGAGTGAATGTAAAATGCAATGTTACATTAACGTTACATCTTTTAGAAAAACACACAGGAGAAACCTTCAGGGCTCAGAGAAGAGTTCTTAGACTTGAAATGAAAAGCAAGTTCCATAGGAGGAGAAATTGATAAACTGTACACATCAACATTTAAAACACTGCTCTAGAAAGAGAGAAAACAAGGGGCAGATTGGAAGAAAATACTTGCAGACCATATCCCCAATAGAGAGCTGAGATCTGAAATATATAAAGACTTCTCAAAATCCAGCAGTAAAAGTAACAAGCATTACAGTTTGAAATGGTCAAAAGACGTGAACAGACATCTCACGGAAGAGCCTGTCATTTCACAAGTGATTAATAAGCACGTGAAATGATGCTAAACATTATTAGCCATCAGGGGAATGCAAATAAAAACTACAAGGAGGTATCGCTGCACGTTTATCAGAATTAAAAAAACAAGCAGTGTAAACAATGTTTTCAGTGAGTATATGGAGAAACTGGATGACTCAAACATTGCTGGTAGGAATGTATAATGTCCAACCACTTTGGAAAAGAGTATGGCAGTTTCTTACCAAAGCTAACTGACCATGTTTCTTCAAGCCAAATATGTGCTTACCACAAACTCAGCAATTTCACTATTGAGGATTTCTCCCAGAGAAATGAAATTTTATGTTTACAAGTGTTCATAGCTACTTTATTCATAACAGTCTCAAGCTATAAACAACCTACAACCTAGTGTCCTTCAACAGGTAAATAGTTGAAAAACTACAGTATGTCCATACTAACAAATACTATTCATCAAAACAAACAAAAAAAGAACAGACTATCGAGACATATGGCAACGGGGATGGCTCTCAATGTCAATATATTAAGTGAAAATGTCAAAAGATTATTGTTACGGGCTGAGTTGTTTCCTCAAAATTCATATGTTGGGGCACCAGGGTGGCTCAGTTGGTTAAGCGGCCAACTTTGGCTCAGGTCATGATCTCACGTTCGTGGGTTCAAGCCCCACATCGGGTTCTGTGCTGACAGCTCAGAGCCTGGAGCCTCCTTCAGATTCTGTATCTTCCTGTCTCTCTGCCCCTCCCCCTCTCATGCTCTGTCTCTCTCTGTCTCAAAAATAAATAAAACATTTAACAAATTTATATGTTAAAGTCTCAACTCTCTAGGGGTGCCTGGGTGACTCAATCGGTTGAGCATCTGACTTCAGCTCAGGTCATGATCTCATGGTGCTGACAGCTCAGAGCCTGGAGCCTGCTTCAGATTCTGTGTCTCATTCTCTCTCTGCCCCACTTGTGCTGTATCTCTCTCTGTCTCTAATAAATAAATAAATATTAAAAAATAATAATGTCCTTACTCTCAGTACTTCAGAAAGTAGCTGTATTTGGAAATAAGGTCTTTAAAGATATGATCAAGTTAAATGAGGTCACTAAGGTGGGGCTCTAATCCAATGTTACAGGTATCCTTCTAAGAGTTGGAAGAGAGAACAGGGCCATGTGGGAACAGAGGGATGACCAGATGTGGACTCAGTGAGAAAGTAGCACCTACAAGCCAAGGAGGGAGGCCTCAGGAAGAACTAAGTCTGCCTACACTTGGCCTTGGATTTCTAGCCTCCAGCAGTGTGAGGAAATATATCACTGTTGTTTCAGCCAGTCTACAGTGTTTTGTTATTGCAGCTCTAGAAAACTCATGCAGTTATGTGCTATATGATTCCACTCACATAGTATTTTTGAAATGACAAAAGTGTAGAGATTGAAGACATATTAGTGGTTGCCAGAGATTAAGGAGGAGTGAAGGAGTGAGGCAACTTTACCCACAAAAGTGTAATGCAAAGGAGCCTTGTAATGGAACTTTCCTTACCTTCACTGCAGTGGTGGCCACATATGTCTACCCATGTGATAAAGTTGCAGTGAGCTAAATACACACGCACGATGAGGGCACGTAAAACAGACAGAATCGCAATAAGATGAATGGATTCTATCAATGTTGCTTTCCTGGTCATGATATTTATTGTCCTATCATGTGCAAGATGTTACCATGGGGGGAACTATAAACAGAATCGATTATTTCTCACCCTCTATGTGAACATACAACTATTTCAATATAGAAAGTTAAAAAATTAGAAATATGCTAAAAAATAGAAAGATGCTTAAGCCTTGCACTATGTTCTCTTTCTCTAGAGATGATTTGAATTTGTTTCTGGAAAGTGTCTAGGATCCCAGCAATGCATGGTTGCCTTAATCTAATCAGGAATTGACTTCGGCTGAGGTAGCCCGTAAGAAAGCTCTTCTATTTCCAGTGCACCCTTCCTCTGTGTAGCCCTTTGCCATTACAATCAAGGAGTTTGTAATAAAGTTTTGTAATAACGTTTTACTGAGACACAAGCACATTTATTGAAAAATTGTCAGCATCTATTTTTATGCTTTAGTTGTAGAGCTGAGTATTACACAAATGGCATGGTATGCAAAGCAAAGGTATTTTCTTTTTTTTTTTTTTTAACGTTGAGACAGAAACAGAGTGTGAGTGGGGGAGGGACACAGAGAGAGAGAATCCAAAGCAGGCTCTAGGCTCCAAGCTGTCAGCACAGACCCTGACACGGGGCTCGAACTCACAGTCTATGAGATCATGACCTGAGCTGATGTCGGACACTTGACCGACTGAGCCCCCCAGACACCCCAAAAGTATTTTCCATCCGGCTCTTTGCACAGAAAGTTTGCCTGCTCCTCTTTGAACAATTTTTTTCTTTCTCTTCTCAATTCAGCAAATGACTTTGGAGGAAGAGCAGCTTGAAATGACAGTCTTACCTTCCCATTTTCATTTTTTTCCTAGATTCTGTTCCCTGGTAATTCTCCACAGCCTTGTTATCAATCCAGTGTCTTCAAACAGGCTTTATTTGCAGTGATTCTAATTGTTCTTGGCAGGACGGTTGGTCTACTTTGCCTAGTCGGCCATCACCAGAAATAAAAGTCACAAATGCCCCTGGCTTCAGCTTTCAGAGCACCTGATCAAAGTAAAACTTCTCTATTAACCACACAAGCATGACTTTTCAAGATCAGAACATTTAGGTCATATCCATCAGAAGCATCCAAATTGTGAGTTTCACCATTTACTCAGGGTTTCAATCATCTTTGTGAAGAGTCCCTAGTGAATTTATAAGACTGTCTGGCCATGTGAATAATTTGAGAATCATTAAACCAGAAATAGTCATTGGAATATCCATTATCCACAGGCACTGCTTTAGAGTAGCTAGAAAGAGCAAGGTCGGGCACCTTCAGCTTTGGAGGCTATTTAAGGGGGTAAAATTAAAAAGACTGTGAGAGAAGTGGCTTTGATAAGCTTCAAAGAGGCACTTGAAAGGAATGGAAGCGTGCTCAACAGTGGGTGAGTAGAGGTGTCGTGGTCACGAAGGGCAGGAGTGAGAAATTCAGGAATATATAGCTCCAACAGAGAGGCATGTGTAAAAGGAGCGAAGGTATCCAATTGGAGGCATAGAATTTGTTTGCTATATATATTTTTCCCTCCATTGACTGGTGGTCAAACACCGACCCCTTTGTAATAGCACCTTCAGTGGTTTGTACTATTGTGCGGTGAGTTTTCATCTCAGAACGTGTGGCCGTGAGAACAGGAGTTCAGACAGACTTTTGTTTTGTTTTGTTTCTATGAGATGAAAGTGTTTTCCATTCAGAACATATGATGAAAACGCTCAAAATCTCCCCACGGTGAAGTTCCAACCCCTGGTTCATTTGTAATTTAGAAACAGTGGCGAAGATATTGTAGATACACAGAGACCAGACATAATGGTGTGACATTGTTGTTAATGATTAGGAATGTGATGGCGTCTACAATAACGAGCGTCACTCTGTCCGCTGATATTCGTTCAGTCTTATGGTGCCATTGTACCTCAAAACCTTATATACCTCCCAAAGGCAAATTATTTAGAAATAATGAAGAGAATTCTAATCACATTCTTAAATTCTTACCTGAAAATGGATTTACCTTCCAAACGTTACCTTCAGAAAGCTAATCTCAGGTAGACTGTCGTGCTGACTGTACTTCATTCAGGAACTATGGATGCACAGCCCCAGGTAGACATCCAAACCAGCTGTGGTCACCACTAGCCCACAAGGCACCTCGGTGAGAGTTTGAAATAACGCTCTTTCCTTTTAGGGCGACACGGCTACATTGATGTATGGCTTGGAAGCATGGACAGGGGATGTGTGTAGATTAGAAAAAGGAACCATGGTTGGTAAGGGGAGACTGGACTAGATTTCATCTGTTCCTCACCCTCTTGGCCAGATGTCCTTGTGAATTCAGTTTATGATGTCCCTGAAAGCCATCTTCTATTAAATTGTAGGAGTTGTGCCTGGCATCTGGCTCTAGAAAAGTCATTTATCTTTGCTGTTATAAACCTTCATTTTGAGCCGCAATTTGGGGCTAAATGATTACATTCCAGAAGAATTTGTAATTTTCACTATGTGTGTGGAATTTTAAACATGGCTATTAATAAACTAGGGTTTGGGTGTCTACTGTTAATACAGCTACCACTATTACTACTAATGATAGTAGCTCACATTTATTTATTGTAATAATTGCTCAGGCCAGAGTGGAAGGCACATAATATATCAATACTCCAGGCAAAATGTGATAACAAAAATTTGTTTCTCTTAGTTGAAACATTCTGAACAAAAGAGCCTACCCCCTGTATGTTTTCAGTAATTGTTGCTGAATGAGTGAATGAGTGAATGAATGAGTGAATGAATAACAGAGCAGGCCAAGTACCTCTGCCACGTGACCATCACAATACTCACTGTCTTTGACCAGATTACAAAAATCAGAATTGCTTTAAGTCAGGCAAATTGGGTTTGAATTCTGGTATTCACAATTTATTAGCTATTGACTAATCTTAGTTCTTTTTTTTTTCCTCTGTAAAATTAGGGAATAAACAAGCCTCCACAAGGTTGTTCAAGGATTAAATAAAGGTAGGTCTGTAGAAGGCTTTATATTTTGCCTGATACCCAATAATCTTTGATATATGGTAGTTTTTATTTTCAGCTTTAAAAAAAATTAGATCTTCCCTGTTTATTGGTGGTACAATCATCCATCCGCTGCTGAAGGCCAGAAATCTGGAACTCATTACCATGCTTTTTCCTTACAAACCCAAATCGCCCCTTCAAAAATGTTACAGAGACCAACATCATCATCTTCCCGAGGCTAGCCCAACCATGCCACTCTTTTGTTTGCCTCATCAATATGCCTCCTACCCCAATCCATTTCCTGTAAAACAAGTTGCAGACTTTAAAACTAGCACTCAAGTCTATTTACAACCTGGTCTCGCCTATTCCTTTAAACTAATTTTTTTGTCCTTCTCCCACCCCTGTACCAACCTTAGGCCAAGAACCTTTGTCCAGCTTAAAATTTGGCAAACCTCATTATGAAAACAATGGCCATATTCAATGAGCTCTTTGAGACCACGTGTGCTGGCATCCCTTATCTCCATGAGGCTTTGAGATGACCCCTCGGGGACACCCTGCACTGCTCCAGTCGAGTCACTTCCACTAGGTTTTGATTCTCCAGGATGCCTCCCCTTCATGTAGAACGTATCCCATCTGCTTCATTCAGGTTAAGAGTCTGACCCAACTTGCACCTAAAATGACGGATTTAAAATTTATTTTATTTCTTCAATAAGGAGGGTTTTGATCGAGAGATCTCTTGTCATCTCTCCCCCCTCCTTTCTCAAGCACGTTATCTCTTTCAGTGCGTTTTTTTTTTTTTTTTCTAGGAGAGAGAGAAAGAGACAGCGTGAGCAGGGAAGGGTCAGAGAGAGAGAGGGAGTCACAGACTGAAACAGGCTCCAGGCTCTGAGCTGGCAGTCAGCACAGAGCCCGACACGGGGCTAGAACCCAAGAACCGCGAGATCATGACCTAAGCGAAAGTCGGATGCTTAACCGACTAAGCCACCCAGGCGCCCCAGTCTTTCAGTGCTTTTGCTTGATATTATCTCACTGTTGATGCTGAGATTATCAATGTATTTTGAATACCATGGAGGAATGGCACTAAAATAGACATGACTTCTTGTTCACTTATCATTGATCCAGGCAGAATCCATTAAAAAAATACAAAAAACTCCTGACAGGAAATGACAAAGTCATTACCAACATCCTGAAATTCTCAAGGGCTGTGGGAGCACAGGTTCTCCCTACGTGCAGCTAATGCAAGAGAGCAGTGCGATAAAGCAGCATAAAGCCCACCCGTTACTATTACAGGATGTTGCCTTGATCGGTCGATGCCACAAAGAGTCTGGATGCTAAGGAGTCAGGAGATATGTGAGCAGGCAATCCGGGTGGGTTGGCCATCATTAGTTGCAACACAGGGATTAGGACAGCAGCATGTGGGCTAAATCTGAGCTAAATGGCTAAATGGCGCATGTATCCTGCACCACTTACATTGAGTGAGATACATGCAAGACTGCAATGGGTCTTTCCAGTCTTTCCAGACATTTCACAGCTATATTTATGTCTTTGCATTTCTAGAAGAGTTTTGCAACAGAGTACCTGGTTATACCTTTCAGATAATGTGAAGTTAGACATGCTTAAAAAACCAAGTCTGGGCTTTCTCCGTCTACCATTTTGGTGTCCCAGAGATATTCGAAACCAAGAAGACATTAGGGTTCTGAGGTACTTTATTTAGATCCATGCACACCTTCCTAAGCATGTTAATTCTGCATATATCTCCGCCTCCTAGGCAGGATGGATTCTGTTGGGTATGATGCCAAGCTGGGGATAAAGGCTGGGTGGTGCGTGACTTTGAGAACCTCAGCAAGAACGTATTTCAGGGTAATGTTCATCAGTCTGTGGCTCCTTTAAGTGAGAAATCTCTGGAAGGACAATAGTTGCACACATTACAGCTGATCATCCTAATCAATGAATATGTTACTTTCTCACATCCTCATTTGAAATCTCACCTCATCCACATAGCCCACAAATTGAGGAAACTGCTTGTTTCCAGAGATCAAAATAGAACTATCCGTTTATAGCTACTCTCACCCACCTGGAATTTCTGTAGAGGATTTTGTCTGGTGGTGAACAAACACATTTGCATTATTTTGTCTGATCACAACCCAGAGATCCAGAATCAGTAGAATCAAGAAGGCCTCCATTGGAAATGGGGGGTGGGCATCTGTGTTTATCTCCTCTCCATACCAAGATCCAACTGAAATGGCAATGACATATCCTCTTCACAGGGAAAAGATGGACGCCCACTCAAAGTTTGGTTAAGATACTGACACCGATGATTTTACACACACACACACACACACACACACACACACACACACATACACACCCCAAGAGGTATGAAAAGAATTTTTGCCCACATAATGAGACATTCTGAGGAGACAAAAGTGGCTTCCAGGTGATTTGAAAATGGCTTCAGAGCTCAGAAAAAGGAAACATACTTCGATTTTTTATTATGGTCTAGGGGTGGGGCTGGGTCAAGGTCAAGATTTCTGCACATGACTTGAACTTCACCCCAGTGGCAAAGAAGGGAGCACCCAGGCTTTCTCACCTGCTTGCCCAGACGGGGGCCGAAAGGGAAGAAGGAAGAATGCGGCCTACAAGATGTCAGGAAACATTTTTGAAAATTGAGTCTCTATTACATAAATGAATTAAAATGCTACAGCATTTAAGGCTAAAATAACCTGAATGGGAACATCAGTGGGTGAGAAATTTCAACAAGGTGTTGAAAAGTAAAAGCAATGGAGGAATCGGCTGGGAAGATAGAGAAACAGGCTAACATGTGGAGAGTCTGTTTACATGTATGCTACTTTTCTAAGGCCCAACACCAGGGAGGAAGGATGAGGTTTAAGCATGGAAATGGACAGTGGTTGAAACACTTAAGTGCTGACATTCCTTAGGAAATTGCTCCTCTCAGTAGACCTTTGTTTGCCTGAACCACCCGACTGCGTTTCTATGACTTCAAGTGTCAAGTACACATTGACCATTTACAGTCTTATGGCCTCAGTTCTGATTTTCTCCTGACCTCCATACCTAAACATCCACCTGCCTGTTGAAGACCTTTACCTGTGTGACTGACAGGCAACTTCAATGACACGACCCAGAATAGGATTCAGTCTTTTTCTTTCACTTGTTCAAGCTTTGTGCCGTATTCCCATGAGTGACTTTGTACCGTATTCTCATGCGCGATTCACCTAGTCACTTAAGCCAAAAAACACTACCCCCCCCCAACTCACACACACATTCTGACCGTGACAAAGTCTTGCTGCTTCCATGTACCTCCCCCTTCTTTCTTACTGCCACTGCCTTGCTTCAGGCTCTCATCATATATTACCTGAACTATTGTTGTGACCAGGATTCCCATTTCTGAACTTGATCTTCCTAAATTTAAATTCTGATCACTTCTAGGCTTAAAATCTTAAGTAGCTCCCAGTACATTCTAGATATTTCAGCATAGCACTCAAGCTTCTGAACATTTGCTATTTCTTTCTCCTTTTCAATCCTCCCCACCCACTCGGGGCATTAGAACACAGACAATGCAAATCTCGTGTTTTACTTATATATCTGAATCTTCAGCACCTACTGTTTAACAGCTTAATATGAAAGTTAATTAAGAAATATGTGAAATGAATAAATGCATTCCACAAGTATTAGTGCCATCTTGAAAATCGGACTTGATTCTCTCTCAATCAAGAGAGAGAAAGAAAAATCAATTCATTGTTCCTCCAAAGGATGCAATTCTTTCAACCCTGATTTTACAGAAGGACCATGAAGGTGGGAGACTTCAACAGGGCTGAGAGGAGAGACCCAACAGGTGCTGATCTAAATGTTAACATCTCAGGGGTGCCTGGGTGGCTCAGTCAGGTAAGTATTTGACTCTTGGTTTCAGCTCAGGTCATAATCTCACAGGTTGTGAGTTCAAGCCCTACCATCCAGCTCTTCACAGACGGTGTGGATTCTGCTTGGGATTCTGTCTCTCCCTCTCTCTCAGTCCCTCCCCTGATTGCATTCTCTCCCTCTCTCTCTCTCTCTGTAAATAAATAAATAAATAAATAAACTTAAAAAAAATGTTAACAATTCATAATTTATAGTTTTAGTATATTTAGTAGATTAGTGTCTAAAGTTGGTTGGAAATAGCATTCTCTAATTCCAAACTTCTACGTGCATAAATTTTACTGAAAATACTGGAAGATTTTTTTTCTCATGACTAGGATTGCTTTACTGAAGTATAACTCAGATGTGAACTTGGTCCTCCCAATAATTAAGCTGCAGCAAGACGTAATTCCACCATCTGAGAGTGTCCAAAGTCTCTTGAAGATGCTGGGCACCCCATCTGTTATCTTAAACCTAAGTCCTACATACATACATATGGAAACATATACATACACACTCTGCTGCATAAGTCAAGATATGAAAATCTTTACACAAGACACACACAACTTTAACACTCGGGTCTTTCACCAATTTCCTCAAGAAATCCAATTATACCCCTCTACCTCAATAATTCCTTCTCCCCTCCTTCCCTTCTCTCCCCTTCGTACTCTAACTTCTCACATCCCCTCATTCCTGCTTCCGTAAAATTCTTCTCATTTAACTGAGGACTTAATCTTCCCCCTTGACCACAAACCACTCGCATAAACATACTGTTTGATGTTGTCAGCAGAAAAAAAAATTCTGATCATGTGACTGGACCCTTCCCCCATTTCCTTTGGAATGCAGTCAGCATTATAAATAACATTTCATTTCTTTGTTTTTAAAATTTTTTAATGTTATTTATTTTGAGAGAGAGAGAGACAGAGAGAGAGAGACAGAGTGAGCAGGGGAGGGGCAGAGAGGGAGGGAGACACAGAATCAAGCTCCGAGCTATAAGCACAGAGCCTGACTTGGGGCTTGAATTCACAAACCATGAGATCATGACCTGAGCTGAAGTCAGATACTCAACTGACTGAGCCATCCACGTGCCCCCATTTCTTTTTTTAAGTTTATTTTTTTATTTTGAGAAAGAGAGAAAGCAGATGAGGGACAGAGAGAGGGAGAGAATCTGAAGCAGGCTCCCTGCCATCAGTGCAGAGCTCAACGTGGGGCTTGATTCCAGGAAGACTGAGATCATGACCTGAGCCAAAATCAAGAGTCAGGTGCTTAGCTGATGAGCCACCCGGGCGCCCCATAACATTTTACTTGTATTGTATTAGGAAGTATATTAAAAAGTATATGCTTATTTGGGGGGGGGGCGGGAGCCTGGGTGGCTCAGTCAGTTAAGTGCCTGACTTCGGCTCAGGTCATAATATCACAGTTTGTCGGTTCAAGCCCCACATCGGGCTCTGTGCTGACAGCTAGCTCAGAGTCTGGAGACTGTTTCAGATTTGTGTCTCCCTCTCTCTCCACCCTGCCCCTGCTCACGCTGTCTCTCTCTCTCTCTCAGAAATAAATAAAACATTAAAAAAGAGTTTTTAAAAAGTATATGCTTTTTTAAAAGTATATACTTTTTTTTTTTAAAGAAGCTTTATTTATCTTACAAAATTCTTTGGAATAAGAACCCTTAATTAAAAATTGCCTTATCAAAAAGTGTATATAATCTAGTGTTTAAAAACATATATATATCTTTCTGAAAGTCAGTGTTTAATATATATCTCTTAATTATGCCTTCTTTTCAGCAGGATGTGAAATAGTCCATGTGGCCCATGACTATACTTCCTCCTATGTGGTTTCTTAGAGCTATTGGTTCTCAGTATATGGTCTTCCAGGGGAATAAGTTCCTTTGTGGTATTCTCCTGTCCCAACCTCCATCAGACTTCCTGACTCACTCATCTTCCTGAGTACTGGAACTCTCCACCTATATGATCCATAGGCTCCCAAATGCAACAGGCCCATAGCCAAACCCACTACTTTGCCCACATCCCCACTCCTGTGTTTCATAGTTCAATCAAGATGGGAAAGTATGGGCCTCTCCCACTCTTTTCAAGCAGCAAGTATTTATCAAACTTATGCTTTATGCCAGGAAAGATGCCAGGTTCCAGCAATAGAACCATGAACATGACTGCGTTGTACTATTTCTCCGCCATATTGAGTTTACCACCCAGATCACCCACATCCACTTCTACCACTCCTCGCCAGTTTAGGTCTTTTCTGATCTTATCTGCTTCTGAAATGCTCCCTAATCTTACCTCTCCTCCTCTCCCCACCTTTACCCACCACAGTTTCCCACTTGTAGGCCTGACCAGTTGTCTTGCTCTCTGAAAATAGATAGTCAGTGTTATTTATTGCATGTTACACGATTTTATACAATAATTTTGTATGGTGACAGTTGATAATGAGACCTATTATAATCATTTTCTAATTTATAAGAATATTGAACCACTATGTTGTGCACCTGAAACTAGGATAATAATGTATCCATTACATCCAATAAAAAAAAAACGAAAAGGAAAAACTCCACAGGTACCCAGTGGTCATAAAAAATAGCAAACTCCTCTTGTTTTGCAGGGTCTTTTGGGTCTGGCTCCTGCTCACTGCACTAGTTTTATATTTATTCCTAGTTCCTTACCTTTAAAATTCCAAAAACCTATACACTCATTCACGATGTACATTGACCATGTTTGTGTCCTGTATAGAATAGCATTCTGCCTAATTTCCATCAATAAAGGTCTTACTCATCATTCAAGATCCCATGCTGCTTCACCTGAGAACTCTTCCCTTCCCCATCTGTCTCCAGCTCATTCCATTGCTCTTTGGAAAGACCACCGTTTTATTAGTGACCAAATAACCCGATACTGTGATTGATGATTCACCTCCCAATATAGTGTAAACTCCTCTACTGAAAGACAGCACCCAATTTAGAGTTTTACTCTCCTGGATGTGCCTGATCACAAAAGAACTGCTGTAACAGCTCTAAATGTTACCCACACAACTCAGGTGCGAAAAAATGTCACATTCGTTCATCTTATTAAATCATATAAAGCAGTTCTCAGATCCCTACATGGCTCAGCTGGTGGCAAATTTCATCTCAGTTAGGAATTGTAGCTGTTCTTCCTCGATGCAGAAATATTCAAAGAATATTCCAGAATGACTGACAGAGGGCCTTCTAATTTCATTCCACGCTTTCCACCAGGATAAGCTCAAAATCCTAATCTTTATAGATTCGCTCGAGAAGGAAGTTCCTTCTCTCATTTGAGTCGATGTCGGCCGTAGGGAATTTTGACTCCGGATTGCGGGACCGTAGCCATTCTTCATTCGACGTCCTTTCTCCACCCTTGGACTTTTCTCATTACCCTCCAAATGGTCCCGTCCCTTGAAGGAACCCTGCAATGGACCTGGTTGGATGTCTGGCATTCACAGAAAAGGCATTAAATTTGTTCCTTTCCCAATCTAAGAAAAGAATGTTTGCTTGCTCTGATTGGCTCTCCTTTTACTCCCTCCCTGAAGATTTCCTTTCTCTCCTTCTCCAAGCAAAAACCTTCATATGTTGTTTTATTTTGAGGTTCTGACAATGACTGCTTTGGTTCCTATAATACTGTTGTAGGAATAAAAAGCTACAGAGTTTGGGGGACTGTGAGGGGTGTTGATTCTTCCTCTTATGCTCAACCTGCTGTAATGATGAAAACAATGCATAACTAAATACCTCAAAAATTATCCGTTTGTTTATGGAATAAATAGTGAGCTCTAGTTATGATCTATAAAGTGAAATCTGTTTACATTGTTTACAGATTTGTATTATCTGAGATAAGACTAAGTGTCTTTTAGGTCTGCATCCAGCAGCCTACTCAGGCTGATCTGCTTAGCTCCATGACCATTAGGGGGCAGCCAAGAACCTAATCCTTTTATTACACTGCAATCATGGAACATTTTCAATTAGATCTCTTTCTTGGGCCTTATACTAGTCAGCCATTCCTAACAAAAACAAAAACAAAAAACCACCACCAAACAAACAACAACAAAAACAAACAAACAAGCATAAAAACTGTACTATCATGATGCGAGGTACCCTTCAATAGCATCCGTCTTGTACCTCATGCCCCCCACAAATCTCTAACTCACACAGCCACACACACCTCACAACTGCACACCACAGCTATCACTAAGGGCTGTTTTCATTTCCAAAATTACACTCTTGCCAAAGTGTTCTTACCCCTTCATTAAATAGCTGAATTTAAAGAGAGAGAGAGAGAGATAGTAATTTGACAGCATCTGTAAAAACAAACAAACAAAAAACAAGAGGTGACATTAATTCACGAAACATTTATACTGAACAAAAACCAAACCAGCGAATGTTTATGTCATGGATTCTGGTCAGCCTAATTCTACCTTCTATGCGATGCTCACATACGAACAAACAAAATGGTAGCATGGTGTAATTAAATTTCCTGTGTCTTACCCTGTGCCTCTGTAAAGGCAAAGGAAAATATTTATTTCAAGGATATTTTCCCGGCATGCTGATGTAAACATTGCTGGTTTTGTTACACAGTCGAATTATATACGTGTGTGTGTGTGTGTGTGTGTGTGTTTTCTGCATATGTATATATTCACCCCAATCCTCTCCTTTCAATTTCATTTCCTTTTCTATCCTTGAATCTGTTCCTCTCTCTATATACACACCAAAATACATGCACACATGCACACAGATGTAAATGAATATACATACATATGTGACCAGCTGATAAGAGTGAGGTTGACATAGAGTTCTCTGCTTTCCAGATTCAGCTAAACTCACGTCCAGCTAGAATGCTGTGACCCTGACTTTCAGAAGTGAGCAATGAAGCTCAAAAAGAGTTACTCAGGATGACTAAAGAGGTGTTGAAATCACAGCACCCACTGCATTCCGTTGTGTGTGATGGCGGGAGAATTGCAAATAGTCGGAATTCTTGACTGTCAAAACAGAGGGCAAGATATTAGACCCCAGCGAATCTCAGAGAAATTAGGGCAAATGGAAACACTATAGCTTCTCTTTATCGAGAGGATGGTGAAAATCACCATTGCTTGGCCTTATAAAAAGCAATAAATCTGGAACACCATGCTTTCCCCCCCTTCATTGTTTTTTTCTAGCTCATAACCCATTGTCTATCTTTTTTTCACCCTCAGAAGCAATAATCCCAATGGAAAAATTCTTCCCTCTTTGATCTGTCTCGACAAATCAATTTGGGATTTCTAAAACAGAAAAGAGGATATGGATATAAGAATATCCAGTCTTAAAGCTATATTCAATTTTTATCGCCAAGACTGCAGCTGTTGGAACCATTCTTGTTTTTTTCTAGCTCTTAAATAGACTTAAATATCTTCTTTGGACAATCTTATTTCAGGTACAACCAAGCACGGGTGTTAGAAGAAGGAGGAAGAGAAAAGGAGGAAGGAAGGAGAAGAAGGGGAGGGGAGGAGGGATAGAGGTGAGCAGGGGAAGGGGGTGCAGGGGGACCAAAAGGAAGTCATTTAATGTTGAAGACGTTGTTTTTAATAAAACACCCAGGTTGATTTTTATGCTAGAACCCACCATGCTGGGAGTTGTTATTCTTTTTAGCAAAAGGGAATCGAGTAGGAAGGGATAGTAATACTACAAGAATGTGAACATAATAGAAATCTCACTGCCTTTGTTGGTGGCATCTCACATGAAAAATGTGTGAGAAGCGAATGAAGAGCCTCACTGTTTGTAACTTAGGAAATTGCTACTGTTTGGGCTCTAAAAACATCCATCTTCAAGATGGACATATTTGCGAGAGTTGAGGAGAAATAAAATGCAAAGATGAGTGATAAAGGACTTGTCTATCTGATTCTCAGTAATTACGTTTGCAAAGTTGTTCTATTCAGGTACACTCAGAATACTGAATGTGAATTAATTTGCCAGAAGAGAAAAACAAAGTCTGATTTAATTTCATCACCCATTCAGAAGGGAACAGTCCACAAATTTGAAGGAAAGAAAGGTGTGTGTGTGTGTGTGTGTGTGTGTGTGTGTGTGTGTGTGTTTTCATTATTTAGAGGGCATTTTCAAACTAAATGAATTGATCTTATTTTTTTTTAAATTTATTTCTGAGAAAGAGAGAGAGGCAGCGTGAGCAGGGGAGGGGCAGAGAGAGAGGGAGACACAGAATCTGAAGCAGGTCCCAGGCTCTGAGCTGTTACCACAGAGCCGGATGCGGGACTCGAACTCACAAACCGTGAGATCACGACCTGAGCCGAAGTCGGACACTTAACTGACTGAGCCACCCAAGCGCCCCTAAACAAATTGATCTTAAGAGTCTCAAGTTCCATTGTTCTTTAGTATAATCTCTACTTCCCAAAACTTGTTTTAGACTACAGAGAGGAATGACAATGTTGGAAGGCAAGTCTCAGAGAAGCCCATGTATCAAGAGACTCAACCAGGGAGAACATATTCCTTGATTGCTTCTCGAAATGAAAAATTCTAATGCTGGGGCCACATCTTCACTCAGCCAGCATAGCTGGAGACCTGAGAACAAATTCCGAAGCAGCCAGTTGCTATATAAAACTAACCTTTCCGGTCAGGTTAACGTTTTAGGGATTTAAAGCTAATAGCCCTGAAGAGAAAGGAAGTCACAAGCAAGGAGGTACTGACAAGGGTCAGTGAACAGTGGGTCAGAGGCCTCACTGTTGTCCTTTGTCAGTTATAAAGATCTTTATGAAGATTATGTTTGCACTTTGGCTTTATGGAAAACCACTGAAGTTTTGTTTTTTTCCCCTTCCACCTGGGAAATGAGATTTTCCTGATTTTTGTGTATTGCCGAGGCAGAAAGACGGCTCCAAATCCGATCAGGGATAAATAACCTTCATGCCAAAAGAGCCTTTGCTATCTTGTTTTTCTGATTCAGCTTGACTCTGTTGTGAAATTCATAAGGAGTCGGTCCCTGCCTGATTCCACAGGAGGTGACCTCCAAACTGCACCACATTCTGATGAGCTTGGAAGGTCCCCTCAAATGAGCCAGCCTCAGGATCCAGAGTGGAGGGAATGGTTCTCCCAGAATTCAACCTCCCTTTGGTCTGTTCTTGGCTTCTGATTCCAATCTCAGAGAATGTGTGAGAACTACAGATTAAAGGGATAGAGTCTTAGTTAAACATGTTAATGTACACAAATGATTCACCTTACTTTCTCTTAAGTCCCACAAGAGTGGAAGTAAAGGACTAAAAAGCATAGCCCATGTGAAAGAAGGGAAGCATGAGATATGAGATTCAATGAGGAGACAATAGAGCATTTAAAAGGTTAATTTCAGGGTGGCTCAGTGGGTTGAGCGTCTGACTTCAGCTCAGGTCATGGTTCGTGAGTTCAAGCTCCGGCTCAGGCTCCGTGCTGATTGCTCAGAGCCTGGAGCTCCTTCAGATTCTCTCTCCCCTCCCTCACTCCCTCTCTGTCTCTCAAAAACGAATAAACGTTAAAATTTTTTGAAAAGCTTAATTCCATGAATTTTAGAAGCTGGAAAAAATATGGACAAGTGATAACTGGCTCTTTATACCCGACAGAGCTGAGAGCGTGGAACGGGAGGGTCATTGGGAAGCACACTGATTCATGCCGCAGGACCTCAGAACTTGGAGGTGGGGTCCGAGGTTGGTGTGCTGGGCAGAAGGGCGGAAAGAAGGATGGACAGTTTGTTTGAGGAGCAGTCAACCCCGTCACTCTCCAAATCCTTAGACCCAGCTAAGAGTTCTCTATAACCCCAGGATATGTCAGGTTTAGCTTCTGGGGTGCCATAATTAGGGATCGTGTGGTCATTAAGCATAATTAGTACATGACTGAAGTTCCTGTCTGGAAATAGGTGAATGGTGAGGACCTCTGGCCTCTTCCGTGTTTTGGCCACCAGGCTCACCTCCTTCAGGCTGGAGGTCAGACGATTTCCCAGTCCAGGGACCATAGCTGCAGAGAATGACACTGGGAGTCTCTTAATAAAAAAAAAAAATCTACTTAACCCCTTATCACTCTACCTTCAAAACCACCTGTCAATTTGCCGTCCTCAGATTTTTAGTAACTCCCTTGCAAACTTGAACAGATTGCCAAGAATCAGAAGAAAGCGTACAGCAGAGACCATATTCATGAATTCACGGTAGGAACATAGAAAAGAAAGCAGAACAGACAGACAAAAAAAGACGGTAAAGCTTACACCTTTGAAAAGAAACAGTGGCAGAATATAATCAGATATAAAAATATTTAAATGGTTGTAGTCATACAAACACTAAATATTGATGGAACTAAAATTTGTGATATTACAATAGCAGGGAGACAGAGGAAAGAATGCCTTTATAATCCTTATAAGATATAAGATGAGCAGCAGCGTCTATATATAAATGTATTTATATATAGATAAACTCACCTGTGCTTGACATAATTCTGTTTTCAAGGTCAAGCTCATTTTAAACCTAACTAGACATTGACTGTGTGTATCTGGTAGAGATTTCCACTTTCTTGATTATTCTACATTTACATGAAAAGTACAATACATTATAATTTATTTAGTCATTACTACACCATTCCCGATAGTACGTGTCTTAGAAGGGCCAGTGTCAGAGCTATGCCTGCTACCATATTTTAGTAAGACTGGGTCCCTGAGAGTGTGTATAACTTCCTTTAATGGGTATTGAGATAATGCTAACTAGAAATATGGAAGCAATTTCCAGAAGAAATAGCAAAGCGAGTCTTAAATAGCTGCTTCTAAGAGCAGGAATTACGAATGGAGAGGGTTGGGGTGTATCAGTAATGAGTTGCTGAAAAGCAAACCACCCTATAACTTAGACTTAAAAGAATGCTTCTTTTTTGTCTTGAGTCTAATTTGGGCAGGGTTGATGGGGAACCTCTCTGCCTCTGGTAGCATCGACTGGGTGGCTTAAATGGGGTCGGAGAATCCACTGTTGTGGCAAATTTTAGAAAATACTGGAAGGTGGAAACTTTGGAAAGCATGGAGGGTTGTAGAAAGCGCATTTACGTGCGTGCTGTTTATTCGTTACGTTTATTCGCATTTCAACAGCGATCTTTGCTTTTCATCCAATATCTGATTACTCCAAGTGGGACTGCATGGCCGGAATTGACCACCACATTCCAGGGCTCATATCGACCCGTCCCAGACAAACCCAGCCTTGCATTCCTGTGCTGTTAGAAGCCACAACTATAAAAGGGTTGCAACTGTTGCAGATAAATAAAGGACACGTGTGAAATTGAATATCCGAGCCAAGGGCAGCGGTGTTACATGTTCATCTCTAACGATACATCCAAACAGGTGCAAGTAGAGCTGAGACGAGGGACATCAATCAGCAGGACTCATAGCTGAGCCCCCAGGATCCCGGACACCAGCATGACATATAGACAGGATGCTGCAGCTGTCAGGTCGGTGCCGGGGGCTGCATTCCATGGCTTTCCCCTGATTGACAGGTCTCTTCGAGATGCCTTGGGATTTTCTTACCATCTGGCAGTCTTCTCAGCATGGTTTATGTTTAACCGGTTCAGCTTCAGAAAAGCAGGGTAGACAGGAGAAAGTAGTAACCACTTCCTTTCAGCTAGAGATCAAGGAGGAAGGAAGCCCTGGGAAGTTAGATGAATGGAGATCACAGTGTCCTAGATTCTGATGCCCGATCGTATGCTCGTTTATTTCATATGATTGCATAGGTGTACGTGCCAGGAGCCAAGTGAGATACTGAGCTTGCGTGAATGAACAGGACTAATCAGGGTTCTCATGGAGCCCCCAGACTTGGGCTTTCAAAATGGAAGAGAGAGGCATGTAAGCAGGGCAGTGAGGATACATGGCGCTTTATAAGACAGGGTTCAGAAAGTAACGTCTGCCTTGCATTCTAAAGCATGAGTGTGACCTCGCCCTAATGGTGACCGTAAGTGTTGTGCAGGCTGGGAAGGAGAGGGAGAAAAGCAGCATCTAGCATCTAGAATGTTCAGGAAGCTCTGTGTAAAAGCACAGGGTCATGACATATAGCAGTTGCTCATGTGTGTACATTTTTTTTAAAAAAATTCTTCATGTTTTTATTTATTTTTGAGAGAGAAGAGCACAGATGGGGGAGAGGCAGAGAGAGAGGGAGACACAGATTCTGAAGCAAGCTCCAGGCTCTTAGCTGTCAGCACAGAGCCCGACGTGGGGCTCGAACTGGTGAACTGCAAGACCATGACCTGAGCTTAAGTCAGATGCTTAACCGACTGAGCCGTCCAGGTGCCCTTCATGTCTGTACATTCTTTTGACCAAAAAGCGGGCTCTAGAGCTGGGCAGTATGCCAGTTATAATTTGCATTATCTGAGCTATGTGGGCTAGACCTGAGTCTTCTGAGAACACCAAATAAATAAAACAATTGATTAAACTTGATTATGTCACCTTTAAAACACATGTTATATACTTTTTCCTAAAAACAAATAAACAAACAAACTTATCCTGATCAAGAAGAGAAAAATGAATTGAGAAAATCCAATGCTAAGAGGCACAGACCGAGAGGATTTAGTGATGGACTCCTGGACATTGGGCTTCTGTTCTTTAGGTAAAACTGTGTGGGAGAAAGTCCCTCAGAGAGCTTCAAGTTAAAATTGGTAATGACCAAGTATTCCTCAGTCGTTGACTCCTTTCTATAAGCAAAGGCCACTTACTCTGATCTGGAAACAACCAAAACTGCAAATCCAAGCTATTCCTTATTATTGACAGATTAACTTCTGCGCTTTTGCTGCTAAACTCCTAATCTCAGTGGTCTTTGTGTTCTTTCTCCACTCCTTTCTGTCTTAATCCGTTATAATCTGGCCCACTGCCTCCTCTCTCTGTCTGTCTCTAGCTCCCAACCCTCATATACAGATATATATGTATATATATCTTCTTCATAAAAGAAAAAAACCAAAAACTATTATTTATCACAATTTTGTAGGCCACAAGTTGGGGCTGTGATGCTGCCTGGGATCACTCAAGTGACTAGTCAGCTAGGAGTTCAGATTGAACTGGAACATCCAAGATGAACTCTCCTTGTTCTAGAGCCTCCCGCAGGGGCTTGGTAATCATTCAGTAGTTAAACTCGGACTTTTTGCGGTATGGAGGCTGGGCTCCAAAGCACAAGCAGCAGAAGCTACCAGTCCCCTTAAGGCCGGGGGTGGAAGTCCCAGAATGCCACTTCCACTGTATTCTGTTGATCAAAGAAAGGCCACACTACAGTCTCTACCCTGGCTATGAGGAGTGGCATTTGGTTTCAAGGATGGAAGGAACTCTCTGGAAACAATCTACTGAACACATATTCCCAAATAAAACTACTCTCGAGGACCATACACGGCATGCTTCCAAATAAATTAGAAACCTCTTTTCGGGGCACCTGGGTGGCTCAGCATCCGACCTTGGCTTAGATCATGATCTCACGGTTCCTGGGTTTGATCTCCTCATCGGGTTCTGTGCTGACAGCTCGGAGCCTGGAGCCTGCTTCAGATTCTGTATCTCCCTCTCCCTCTCCCCGCCCCCCCCCCAACCTGTCTCTGAAAAATAAACATAAAAAAAAGAGATGTCTTTTTGCACTATGTATCTGAGATTAATTTTTTACAATGCATTAGTTTCCTAGGGATACTAGAACAAAGCACCACAAACTACATGATCTAAAACAACACACATTCATACTATCCCAGGCCTGGAAGCTAAAAGGCCAAAATCAAGGTGTTGGTAGTATTGGCTTCTTCTAAGGGCTCGGAGAGAGAATGTGTCCCATGCTTCTTTCCTAGTTTCCGGTGTTTGCTAACATCCTTGGCATCGTGTGGTCCACAGATACATCACCCGAACTCTGCTTCTGTTTTCATGTGGCATTTTCCCTCTATCTCTGTCCAAATTTCTCTCTGCTTAGAAAGAGACCAGTCATTGATTAGGACCCCTCCCCCCCTCCAAGTACCTCCTCTTAACTTGATTACATTTGCAAAGACCTTATTTCCAAATAAGGTCACATTTTGAGGTCCTGGGGATTAGGAATTCAACATCTCTTTGGCGGGGCGGGGGGGGGGGGGGCGGTGATGCAATCATCACACACGTCGTCAAGAGATGCTGACATCATCAGCAACTGAAACCCCTTAACCGTGCCGCTGCGACCACGTCCAACATTCCAAACGTTTTCCTTTTTTAACTTACTCTTGAGACTCTTGATGGTGGTGTTTCAGTCCGCATTTCACGACCCCTAGCTCAGGGTTAAGCAGATTACAAACGCCTATTACAACTAGTTAGTTTTGATTACGAGACCTCCTGAGTTCACGTGTAGAAGAATGTGATCGTGACCCCCACGGCTCGTAAATACACACGTAGAATCCTACATGGTTGAAACCGTCTGACAAAGAGCGGCCACAGAGCTCTACGTTCGGAAGTGCCCTGTGGATTCTGGAAGTACAGCCGGCTCCTTGAAGTCCTGTGCTATCCTAATAGTCTTGTTGGGAGTATAGTATTTTACAGTAATGTTTTAATCTCAGGTTAGAGTCCTCATACTGTTTGAAGGGCTCAGCTAATGCTTAAGCTTTTTCAAATGTTCTTTTATACCCCTTCATTTTGGAGATCGTATACACTCATTTGAGACATTTTGTACAATATGAAAAAGTACACTAAATAAAATAACTACATATAATTCAACTACCTAAGTGCCACCTAATTTAACTTTCGGGACATTTCCTTCTAGTCTTCAATACACAATGTTTTTGTTTTTATTTTCTATATAACTGCTGCCCAAATCTGGCCCACCATCTGCTTTTGTGAATAAAGTTTTATTGGAACACAGCAGCACCCATTCGTTTATGTATCACCTGTTTTTAGGCTAAAGTGGCAGAGGTGAGTAGTTATGACAAAAATTATATATCCCACAGAGCTTAAAATATTTACTAACTGGTCCTGGGGTGATTGGGTGGCTCAGCCTGTTAAGCATCTGACTCTTGGTTCTGGCTTAGGTTACAATCTCACAGCTTCATGGGTTCGAGCCCCGCATCAGGCTGTGCTCTGGCAATGCGGAGCCTGCTTGGGATTCTCTCTCTCTTCCTCCCTCTCTGCTCCATCCCCACTCATGCTATCTCTGTCTCTCTCAAAATTAATAAATGAACTTAAAAAATAATTTACTAATTGGTCCTTACGGGGAAAGTTTGCTGATCCTTGACCTAAAGTGTGTTAAGTTCCATCAGAAGAGTACAAGTCTATTTCATTAATCACTATTCCTGAGCTCTTTACATAGTCCCTGATATCTAGGAAGTGATAACACAGGTTGGTCATCTGCTTTATACTGTACGTAATAATACTGACTCTGCTTTTTACTTAACATTGCAAACATCTCAGAACTTTACTCAGTAGTTTCTATGCATGATCCTCTTGTCTGTATAAGATGTTCTGGGTATAAGGGGAAGAGGAAGCACGGATATTAACGTTTCAAAGGCACTGAGTAAGCACTTAGCAGACATTTGTTCCATAATCTTCACAATCTTCTTAGGTACGAATTATTATCTTATTGTTACATTTGGGGAAACTGAGTTTCACGACGGTTAACTAACTGGCATAAATTCATAGTCTCCTATATTTAGACATTTTGTTTTTATCAAGTTACCACTATTTCAAGAAGACAAAGAGGGTAATGACTACACTTCACACGGACTTCTCCCATCTGTAAATTCATTTCTATAAGCTAGATCTCCAGAAGTGAAGTTATAATGTCCAATTTCTTCATAGTGCCAAATTATTTTTTGAGAGGACATTTAAACTCATTTTCTTACTGGTCTAATGATGTTGGGATGACGTTCCTAAGAATAGCCTACTTAGTTTGAAACACACACACACGCACACACATGCACGCAAGCACAAGCACACAGCATGCCTGAGTTAAAATATGAATCTCTTGAACAAAACCTGAGAATCAGCAGCTTAACACATTTTTCCAGTTGATGGCGATGACCAGCGACCATTCGTATTTGAGGAATCCTGTTTTTGTCCGAGCAAATTTGACATTTGAATAGCCTGGTATTTAGAAATTCAAACCATTAATCTGCCAGTAAGAGAGAAAAGGAAGGGTTTGCACTTTAAAACGTGTGCAGCTTAAAATAATGTGGCTATTTCCTGATGGTCTCCATAAAAACATTTTCCTCTAATACACTATAATGAAATAAGCCTAAACCTAGCCCCCTCCTTTAGATAAACAGCTACATTCAGAGCAGACATTTATACCTCAAAAAGGCTCAATACAATAAATAATCAAACAGTTCAATCCCAATGACCTCAGCAAACACTTCCTTTTATTTCTTGTTCTGAAAAAAAAGTATTTTCTACTACGATCTAATCTTGATTTGCATGTAAAATTGGGTACTTTGGGTAGAAAGGGGGAAATGAAGGGTTCCTATTTTGAGGCTTTTAGGTCCCAGACCAAATGTGGGGGTAGTGGACACACTATTCTGGCAGGTCGGGGAGAACCACGGTCCAGGGGAACAGTATCGAATCAAGATAATATTCTTGGCTCACTGCTGCAGCTGGCTCCCTAAAATTAACTGAGGTCATTTGTGCAATGGTCCCTAGCTCAATTCATGGTTTAGGCTGCCCTCCACAAAAGGTAGGAAAGTGAGGTGGCTGGAAAGAACATGGTCTGCTTCTCTTACTAACCTGGTGCTTTACTTATCCTCCTTGAATTGGGGCCATTTCAATCTGTTTTTCATGGAGACTGGAGGGGGTGGTTTACCCGGGATGTTTTCCGCAGCCCGGCTTATGTGGGATCTACCTGACTCTTCCATCCCGGCGTCTCATCCAGATGTCTTTTCCTGGGCTGTCTATGCCTCTGCTGCTGACCCAAATCGTACATCATTGTTCGTAATGAGATCTGTAATTCTCCTGAAATTCCAAAAGTCATCAAGAAGACCAGTATGGGAGCCCTGGTCTTTGAGGCAGTAAATATAAGCAGTGCCTTTATTTTGGCTCTTTCGGACACTCTCATGCCCCTAGCCACTCACCCTTCCCTTCTGGGTTTACTTCTCCATCCCTCTCAGGCTGTAAGAGTCCCTATCTGAGCCCTAGTTCGTGGCTAGCAGAGAACACACAATGTGGAGGGTGTTAATACCGGCAAAGTCAGCCAGTAATGGATGAGGTCTATGTGGGAAAAGTGTCTGGATCCCTCGACTGTAGGTGGGATCATGCGGGACCTGTTCTGCACTCTCTCACACTCCCCCAAGGAGGCTGAGAGAGTTCCCCATAGGAGTCCCTGCTGAATACCACATCCACAATTGGTTTTCTTCTTTTCTCTGCTTCACTTGCCTATGCTCTTAACTGTGCCTCCTGGGATCACATCCAGCTTTAAATATTTGCCCTTGAATCATTGTCTCAGGGTCCAATTTTGGAGAGAACTCAAGTCAGGACCGAAGCTCCCAGCAAGGTTGGACGGCTGACCTGCCCCCTCTCCAAGGGCTTTCTCTTCTAGCCAGTCTCGGTCCTGCTGCCTCTGGTCCTTGCTTCCATTACCTCTCCTGAGGCCATGGTTCCCAGGCATGGACCTGGCACCCAACTGATATTTATTGAATTAATATTAATATCATCACTAGAAATAATGTATTGAGAAGTCTCCCTGTGCCAGATAATGGGCTCAGTACTTCACTCATATTAATTCACTAATCATTCCATAAGCTTTGAATAAAATACTATGATGATGATGATGATTATCTTTGTTATGGAGAATGAGAATACTGGTTTGGTTGAGGTAACTGGTGGCACAAGATGGGTCTGGCTTCAGCCACACTCTTAACCACTGTACCTTCCTGGAATTTCAGCCTGGCTAGTACAACCCCGTAATTGACAATTATTGACTGAGGGGAAGAGACATGGCAGTCACAAGCACCTCAGTGGAATTTTCCTCTCCCACGGGTTGGGAGTATTTGGGATTTTTTATAGCCAACAGAATATAAAATAGTTTGGATGCTCTTTCTCATACACTGGCCTCTGATTATCCTGTCCTCTGAGAGTTGCCCAAGAGTGTATGAAGGCCCATCTCTCACTGCCTCCCCTGTTTGCAAGGCCACCAGCCTTTGTGATAACCCTGTGTGGGAAGAGACTCAAGAAAGCACCTCTCCCTAAAGAACACAGAAACAGTAGCCTGGATACTTGGGGTCTGGTTCTGACATCACTACCAAACAGCTGCTTCATATTGAATAAATTATATGATCCTCTTGGGGTTTCCATTATTCCCAGTTGAAGAGGTTGGAGGAGTTGGTCTTCAGGATTTGGTAAATCTATGAATCCACAACCATTCCTTATCATGAGTCAAGAGGAGAACTGTTGCTTCTACACACATTTCTCAAGCTATCAAAGACACATTTGTGTTTATTTGTGTTTTTTTCTTCTCTCCAGATTTTGCTATACCCTTGACATCATTTCAGATAATTGCCCATCTGTAACTTTCTAGAATATTACTGTTCAAAATACAATGAATCAACTATTGCAAAGACCTGTGCTGCCTTGGCCACTGCTTCCACTTTTATGTGTCTTTTAACATGAGTCACGTGTGACCTTAACTGTTGTTTGTGTGAACCTTTTTTTTCTAACTGCACTTTAACTTGAAAATTGGGGCTAACTCATCACCTGTGTTTCTTGCTTATACATACCTTGCGTGTAGTAAAAATCAATACATGTTCATTGAATTCCATTTAGCAGTCAGCGTGTCCTTTCCTCACCACATTTATGAGTCTTCATACTCTGTTAGTCAGTGTAGAAAATTCTGTTGCTGTGGACTACTTCTACAACAAGCCCCGCACTCCCCATCATATTGCCTGCAAAAACAAACAAACCCAAACAATTATGGATTCTAGTCTCAGATGTAAGGGCTTCTCCTTCTAAAGGTCCTGAGAGGCAATATGGTTAGGGGGCTGAAGATCCAGTTCAGTAGAACTGGAATTGAATCCAGGCTCTCATACATATAAGCTGTTTGCCCTGTAGACTATCTGAGCCTGAACTCCCTCATTGCCAACATGGGAATTGATAATGCAAAATGACGACTGGATGGGTTACATTAGTTGCGGTAGGTTGAGTGCTCAGTACCAAGGCTGGTACATAGAAAGTGCCAAAAGTGATGGGGCGCCTGGGTGGTTCAGTTGGTTGAGAGTGCAACTTCGGCTCAGGTAATGATCTCACAGTTTGTAAGTTTGAGCCCTGTGTGCTCTGTGCTGACAGCTCAGAGCCTGGAACCTGCTTTGGATTCTGCGTGTCTCTCTCTCTGCCCCTCCCCAGCTCATGCTCTCTCTCTCTCTCTTTCTCAAACATAAGTAAACATTAAAAATTTTTAAGTGATATATACAACATATATTACTACTACTACTAGCACTATTGCTGCTGCTACTACTATAACTATTGATACCCTTTCTAAGAAGAGGATCTTGACCTGCAATTCCTGCCTCAGTAGCTAAAAGTGTGTTAAAGGATGGTCTGGCCCAGAAGTCCATGTGCCCGTCGGAACAAGAATGACAATGCATATTTCCGATGAGCTCTGATTGAGGGACAGAGGAAGAGGCAATCCTATTTTTACAAATATCAAGTTAACTCATGCTTCCAAACAGCCCTATCATTATCTTGTTTGCTTAGAGAAATACAATTAGCTTGCCAGGGCAGATTTTATTACCTTTGTTCATTTTGATTTAGATGGAGATAGTGGGAAGGGAGGCAAAGGGAAGTGAGAGAGAGAGAGAGAACTGGGTAACTGAGTTGCACCTGCACCATATACATGGTACAGATTTATGAAAGCAACAACAACTAATTCCTGTGCATTTTGCTCTGTACCAAATATTAGCAGGATTGTTGTAGACATTTGGTAATCGCTCTCTCTCCCCCCCTCCCCCCCTTCCCCACCACACACACCACATCTTACTTGACATAAGAGAAGAAAAAGAACTGTTCAGAGCTTCTGACACATGGACAGCTTCGTCTGAGAACTCATGGGTAGAATGGAATTTTCAATTTTGGGTGAGCTACTTGTTTGTTCAGCCTCACAAAGTCCATTTTTCTCCTTGACTGATCCCGTTTTCAGATAGAATCATCACACATCCAAAGGCAATTGCCTGAATTGAATACATGCGACTCACAGCCGTGTTTATATAGTATTCTTTCAAGTTCAAGACCAAGCTAGTGAGTTTGTCATCATCATGAGGACACAGCCACCCTTGGTCAAACATCCAGGACTCATCTGTTCTCATTAAGAAATAAAATTACTGGAACATGTGACTGGGGGAAAGGTGCAAAAATCTCCGACAGTTAGGGAAGGTGGCTCACAGACCTTCAAAAATAATAGCCTCTCGGGCTCCTGGGAGGTTCAGTTGGTGAAGCCTCTGACTCTCACTTTTGGTTCAGGTCACAGTCTCACAGTTTGTCAGTTCAAGCCCTGTGTCGGGCTCTGTGCTGACACAGATCTGCTTGGGATTCTTGCTCTCCCTCCCACCCCTCTCTGCCTGTACTCTATGTGCTCTCTTCACTCTCTCTCAAAATAAAAATAATAAAAAGTAAAAAAATGACTTCTGAGTCTTGCCAACCTGAACTCTTCCTTTTATGTGTTTATCTTGTGGTTATTTTGCACAGTGACGCCAGAGTCATCTCCTAAAGCACAATTCAGATCCAGCACTACCCAGGCCAAAAGTCGTCTCTAGCATTTTGACTTTCAGGAAGTGATTTGTAGAGAAGAGAGCATGTGAACTGGTTCCTAGAGGATTAGCAGGACTCCTATAGGGTGAAGATAATCCAGGGGAAGGGAAACAGTCTGAGCAAATAAACAAGGCAGAAGGAGTTTGGGGAATAGCAAATAATTCTACCTTGGAGCGTAAAGTCTCTCTAGACTTCTTAGCATTTCTAATGCTGCAATGCTAACATTTACCTTGGGAGATCCTTGAATTAGATAACATTAGATCCTCTGATAGATAGAAGGAACTTGACTTAAAGAGGGAGGGATGAAGAACAGAGAAATAACAGAAAGGAGGAGGAAGTGAGAGAGAGACAGAGGGTAGAGGAGAGATACAATAAAAGAATAGTAAGAAATCAACAGGAGGACTGGACCCAAGTCTACAGTCATGAAGGACATCCCAGGTGACGTGAACACTTACTGCTTACATTCCAACCTATCTTGTACATGTGAGGCAGGTATGTGTGGTTAATGGAAATTGGCTCATCTTGGAAAGTACAGAAATCAATCTTTGAATGATTTCATGTTTTCTAGCCTGCCTTTATAACTGCTACAAAGGTACAAAAGAATGGGGAAATAGTTGAATGCAGTGCAAGGGATTATCTGTTGAATGTGAATTTCAGTGAAGTTTGAGGGTGCCTGCCCAGGTTCTGTCAAACCATTATTCAGAGTCACTCTGACCCTACTCCTCTCGGAGACTCTGTCTGCAATTGTCCGTCAGCACCCACATGTTCTAACCCCTGGCTACTGTTCTAACTCCATCCCCCTTCAGCTCCTACAACTTTCTTCCAGCTTGCAAGACAGCAACTGCATTGACCTTCTTAGAGTTGCTAAAACAAAGCAATGTGAACCTTACTCAGAGCCCGTCACTCCTTAGCCTCCTCACCGAAGATCTGTGTTCTTGAACTTGACAAGACTTGCTTTTTCTCTTCACTCAATTATCTCAAATGACACCCCCGAAGGAGGTCTTCCTTAATCACACTGGCAAAATAGCCACCCCCCCAGTCACTCTCTTACACATACCAGTACAACTTACCTCCACTACTTTAACTTATCTTATTAATTCTCTTATCTGCTGGCTTATTATCTACTTGGTAGGTAATGATAACTAATTGTAAAGTTTAACAGAAGAGCAAAAGACCTTGAGGAAGCATCAAAACACTGGAGAAGAACAAAGATGGAAGGCACCATTGATATCAAGACTTATACTATAAGACAACAGTGATCTGGACAGTATGGGGTTGCTGATAGAATTTTGTTCTATCTACATAGATCCGTGGAACGGAATGCTATGCCTGGCAGTAGACTCACACAATATATGGTCAACTGTAGCTACTCTGCTCGTAAGGTGGTGGAATACACCTCCTTAATCCTGAAGTGTTGGCTGAACACAGTCACTTCCTCCAAAGAGTATGGAAACGGGGAAAAAACAAAGTAACTTTACTCTGGAGAAACCTGACAAACAGGACCTGAGCTGAGAGATCAAGGTCAACATCAACAGTGATAAGCCATTTTGGTACTACGGTACACTCAATATGGCGTGATGAAAATGGCACTTTACCTTGTGATCTCCTCCCAAAACCCATGACTCCAGTCTGACTATGGGGAAAATATCAGACAAACTTCATTTCGGGGACATTCTACAAACTACCTGAGCATCAGTCTTCAAAGCCGTGAAGGTCATCAAAAGCAAGACAGGTCAGAGAGACTAGCAGAATCAAGAGGAACGTCAGGAGCAAGACTACTAAATTTCCTTAATGGGAAGTGTCCTTGAGGGGATCCTGGAACAGAAAATAGTAGGTAAAAACTGGGAGATCTAAATCAAGTATGGGAAAATAAAAAACATGAAAAAAAAATTGGAAACAGGGGTGCCTGTGTGGCTCAGTCGGTTAAGCGTCCGACTTTGACTCAGGTCATGATCTTGCGGTTCCTGGGTTTGAGCCCCGCATCGGGCTCTGTGCTGACAGCTCAGAGCTTGGAGCCTGCTTCAGATTCTGTGTCTCCTTCTCTCTCTGACCCTCCCTTGTTCATGCTGTCTCTCTCTCTGACAGAAATAAATAAAAAACATTAAAAAAATCTAAATCAAGTATGGGAGTTAGTTAATAATAATAATAATAATAAATATATTAATACAAATATATGTATATAGTATAGTAATACACAAATACTACATTAGAAATTGTGATAAATGTACTTTATTAATGTAAGGCATTAATCATTAACAATGGGGAAACCGGGTGTAGTATGTACAAGCACTTTCCATGTTATTTTTGCAACAGTCCTGTAAATCTAAAACTGTTCCAAAATGAAGTTTTACTTAAAACATAACAAACTCTTAGGGGTCTTCCTTTTGAGAATCAATATGAAATAAGAATATCAAGGCATTTAAAAATCCTCCAAAAATAAAGACACAAACCAAAAAGGGAAAACATTAGCAACATCCGAGGGATTAAAACTTTCTCCCTCTCGCTCTCTACTGCAAGCCCTCACTCCATGATGTGTTTTAGAACCACACATTCCACCACATTCAGGTACTAATTTTTCCTAAAAATTTTCATTGACGGTAAGCAGGCAAACGCTACGATATCTTAAGACCCAACAAGAAGACTGCATCATCTGCTGTCAACATGTCCCTAATCCATCCAGTCTTCCCAAGCAGGAATAAAGCTCCAGATTCACAAAAACTTGAAGCATTTTTTCATAGCGCTTTTCGCATAACATGGTTTTTTATCTTATTTTTTCCATGTCTCATCCGTCTTTGCCAAGTATAATCTCAAAATCGCAAGACCCGAGGTTGATTCATCTTTATAGTGATACAGACTCTTGCACAAAGCAGGGGGTTGCTCATGTGGTGGGTATGTGATAGAATACCTGCTCAGTGTAGAAAGGGAAAAAAGCATAGTTCAATTCTATTAGATTATACAGACATCCTCAATTGTGTCTTATTTTCTAACCATACAGGATAGATGGGCCCTGTGAGATTAATTTTACATGACCAAGGCAATTGATGTCAAAGGGGGGAAAAATCAACATGGGCTTCACTTCTGATTTTGACACATGTATTTTCTGGGGCCTCTGGGCATCAAAGTCTCTCCCTGCAAGCTTTGATGCATCACTTCATCACTAATGAAGATCTTTCTCAAACTCCTCTTGTTCACACATCCAGCTTCCTTGAGAGATCTGAACAAATGTCAATTGCTTCCTGTTCCAGTTCATCACTCAGGATGCCTGACAGCATCAGATTTTAATGAATGCCACCCTAGGACCCAGGCCCCGTAACCCCACCCTCTCCCCTTCTTGGCTCTCAGCCACACTAGCACCGCTTTGATGATGTGGATACATGGAAGTCTGTCGAACAGACGTAATCACCAGCTACCCTCCATTTAACAGTCAATCAATTTAGCTGACATGTTGTCCTTTTGGCTAGGTGTTCACTGTTCTTGACTGCCTGTAAAATTCTAAATCGGATTGAGCCATTTTTCTAAACATGTGCAAGGTTATGTTCTTTGTTCCTTGCTCAACCATCCAAGATTTTAAAAATGCTTCCTTATCTATCTACATCAAACTACATTTAACTCTGAGTCTGTATTCTTCTGGGTGACAAGAAAGCCAAGCTTGGTCAATGTTTGAGGTTGCAAACATTGGCTGAGGTTTTCTGTAACATTCAGATGAGAAGGAGGATGGGAGAGATGGGTTTAGAGAGAAGTTCATGGTGGGGCGCTTGGGTGGCTCAGTCGACTCTTGATTTTGGCTCAGGCCATGATCTCGTAGTTTGTGGGTTCAAGCCCCATGTTGGCCTCTCTGCTGACAGTTTGGAGCCTGCTTGGGATTCTCTCTCTCCCTCTGTCTCTCAAAATAAATAGACAAACTAACAAAAAAGGAGAGAGAAGTTCATTGTGACTGTCTCTTAAATGTTCTTTATCTGAAGTCAGGAGTTACCTCAAAGATTCAAAGATGGGTGGCTCTTCGCGCTTATTGTCAAATGGGCATCTTTTGATAACATAACGTATGGGATTCAGTGCAAAAAAGAAAACTCAGAGCCTCTTGTTCAGATTTATTAAGAATTTCAAGATGGTGAGAGCAGAGCTTTAAACCAAGTCCAGGTCCTTCTGAGCATGGGCCTGTGCACGTCCATGAAGCCTTACCTGCTACCATGTCCTTCATGTCAGCATTCTGGGTCACCCCAAGTCACCTTATAAGAGTTCTGGTGAGGCTGGCTGTCTCAGGAAATAGGTCCTTGTCAATTATGGAGCCGTGAAACCCAACTACCCTTCCTGTCATTCTGGACAGACCCTCTACCCCACTCTTTAAACAGCAGTCTGTCTCCTCCTAGAGCAGGCCAGCTCTTGGTCTTCTGGGGCTTTGGGCCAGAAAAACAAATCCCCTTGAACCTCGCCCCAGAGCTTAAGGAGGCTGCACTTTCCCAGGATATTGCTGCTGGAAGTGAAGTCTAACAGAAAAGGCATCACCAGGGAACTTGTTATCAATGCAGAATCTTAGACCACAACCAGACCCCCTGCATCTGAATCTGCATTTTTACAGGATCCACAACTCTAGGACTCGATGTGTTGCTAATTCTTCTCGGGATAGAGGGCAGGGAGGGCAAAGATGAGTACGTCTTGTGGTTTCTTCTTCTACACTGAGAAAAATGCACAAAGGAATTGTCGCACCCAACATTGGTAGCTAACAAACTAGTTAACAACAGAATTGAGTCCCCAGCATAGAGCAGGGAATTACAAACTCAAAGACATCTAAAGGCCAGGAAGGTGACTGAAATGGGGGAACTGGTTGTGGGTGAGGTGGTGGTGGGGATGCTGGAACTGGGGCAGACTGAGGAAAATGTTCTCTGACAGTAGCTGTGATGGGGCGGTGTGTGTCCCCTGTCCTGGATCTCCTTCTTCCTGTTTTTTTTTTTTTTTAATGTTTTATTTATTTCTAGGAGAGAGAGAGAGACAGTGTGAGCAGAGGAGGGTCAGAGAGAGAGGGAGTCACAGACTCTGAAGCAGGCTCCAAGCTCTGAGCTAGCTGTCAGCACAGAGCCCGACAGAGAGAGAGACAGACAGAGCTTGAGCAGGGAAGAGGCAGAGAGAGAGAGAGAGAGAGAATCTCAAGCAGTCTCCATGCTGACAGCACAGAGTCTGATGTGAGGCTCGAACTCATGAGCTTTGAGATCATGACCTGAGCTAAAACCAGGAGTTGGACACTCAACCANGTGTGAGCAGAGGAGGGTCAGAGAGAGAGGGAGTCACAGACTCTGAAGCAGGCTCCAGGCTCTGAGCTGTCAGCACAGAGCCCGATGCGGGGCTCAAACCCACGAACCGCGAGATCATGACCTAAGCGAAAGTCAGACGCTTAACTGACTAAGCCACCCAGGAGCCCCCTTCCTGTTTTTTTCTAAAGTTTATTTATTTATTTATTTATTTATTTATTTATTGAGAGAAAGAGAAAGAGGGCAGAGAGAGCTTGAGCAGGGAAGAGGCAGAGAGAGAGAGAGAGAGAGAATCTCAAGCAGTCTCCATGCTGCCAGCACAGAGTCTGATGTGAGGCTCGAACTCATGAGCTTTGAGATCATGACCTGAGCTAAAACCAGGAGTTGGACACTCAACCAACTGAGCCACCCGGGCACCCCCTGTGGGTCTTCTGATGCTCAAAAGAAAGTCAGAATTTGGACTGCACTTGACATCTTCAGCAACTAGTGACAACACGTTAATGGCCAAAGAAAGCACATTTCAAGACATGTTTAGTTGGCCGCGTGATCACTCATGCAAAGCTTTGCACAGCCATTTGGGAGGCGGCACAGGATGAAAGAGTGAATGACATCTCCACCACTCATTCCAATCTAGAAGAGATTATGTGCCACCCTTTTTCTTTGATGTTTCTCATTCATAAAACCCAAGCCAAACTGCGGCCGTGTACTACAGTAGATGGTCCGTGTATGCAAAAGCCCTGGGGGTCCTGGATAAGTATCAGCAGATTGTTAGGAAATTGTGGGGACTCCCCTGTCTGTAGTCATGTTCCATCCAATGTGACTTGCAGCTCGTCTGCCAAGAAGTGAAGAGTATTTCTCCTGTCCTTGAGTCTGGTCTGGCCTTGGACTTTGCTTTGGCTCGTAGACTGTGATGGAAGTGCCGTGTGTCGGTTGTGGGTCTCACTGTGTCCTCTCCGGAAGCCCCTCGCTGCCCTGAGTGGAAGCAGGCCGGCGTCTTGGAGGAGGAGGACAGCGTGGAGCCAGCACAACCCATCCCACGTAGGGCCATCGGGTGCCATCCAGCCCTGGGCAACCCCGACCATGTAGATCCATGAGCCCGGCCCAAATCGGCCAGAGGAGTGTGTGATTTTCTTTGTATTAATCTTGTTTAGGTTTTGCTGAGCTTCTGAAGTCTGCGTATTGATCGATTTTGGCGTGTTAGGAAACCTCATGTTTGCTGTTTCATGACTGCATCTCTCTGTCCTCATCTTCCTGGGACTACATCTGCCCATTTGTCACACCACCTGTATCCCACACATTTCCTGTGCTGCTCTGCCCTTCCCAGCATTCCCGTGCCGTTTTGCTTGAATGTGAATATATTCTATCTGTGTTTGAGGGCAAACTCTGGGCTTCTGCTGAATGTTCTGTTCCCGGCACGCAGGAGTACTCGGTTACAGGCATTGTACTTTTTAAAAAAATCATTTCAATGTTTGTTTATTTTTGAGAGAGAGAGAGAGGAGAGAGAGCATGAGTGGGGGAGGGGCAGAGAGTGAGGGGGACAGAGGATCCAACGTGGGCTCTGTGCTGACAGCAGAGAGCCCGATGTGGGGCTCTAACTCGTGAACTGTGAGATCATGGCCTGAGCCCAAGTTGGATGTTTAACTAACAGCCACCCAGGAGCCCTTAAGCATTATACTTTTTTTTTTTTTTCAGAATGTCCATTTGATTCTTTTTTGTAAATCCCAAATCTCAAATGAAATTTATTTAAAAAATCTATATTCTCCATCTTATTTATGATAGCCATTTTAAACTCCCCCAGCTACTCCTATATCTTCTTTATCTTTGGGCTTGCTTCTATTATCTGATACTTCTTTTTTTTATTCTCCTTGCACGTCTTTTGATTTTTTTTCATTTAAGTGAGGCATTGTGAATAACAGATTTTGCGACCGCTGATGAGATGATGTTACTGTTTTCCCACAGAGGGAAAATAATGAAGTGAATTCATTTTAGAAGGAATAAATACTGAGATGGAAAGGAGAACATCTGGGTTGCAGTCCTGACACTCACTATGAGCTATCAAAATTCACCCTGAGGGGCCTCTGTTAGCATTAAACGCTCTCTACAGTCTTGTTATAGGCGAGAGTTTACAATTCAGTGATTTCCTACTGCTATAGTGATGTACAAAATCTTGTGGAAAGGAGAAGAATAAACAGTGTTTAAGTTTAATGATACCTTTCTGAGATGAGGAAACTCAAGCCCAGAACATCAATTAACTTGCCTATAGTCGAAGAAATTACTTAGGACTTTCGAATCAGCTTCACTCGTGGACATTCGAGTTCATCAAAAAAAGTCATCGGGACCTTGAGGAAGCATATTTATTTTGAGACTATTTTAAATATGGTTAATTCAATTTTTCAGGTAGCTTTTAATGTTGGTATTCAATGAGTGCCTAGTAAAACCTAGTTATTTATTCTACAGTAAAAATAGAGATGTGGTATTGGAATTCAACAGAACACAAAAGTACCAACAATACCTAAACACCCAAACAGTTCTGGGAAATCGAATTTTACTCATTTTAGCAAATAATCCACAATCTGATGTCACATGAGCATGTCCAGGCCGGTGGGCACGTACGCGCGCGCACACACACAGACACACACATTTTTTTCTTCCATCTGCGTGGTTTTCCTTCTGCTTTCTTTGCCGAGAACGTTACAACATCCAAATAAGTAGCCGGTATCCAGATGACCGTGTGAATCTGCTCTTCTCCTGACATAGGCAAAAAATAAAATGTTGGTGCTACTCATAGGTAGTACCAAAACGAGTTTTTTCATTCGCTATAGTGTATATAAAAAGAAATGTAAGCTCTTTCTCGGTTATGAACCTTCGCCAAACTCAGAGGTAAAGCAATAAAATAAAACACACGACAACAATGAAACGCCTTTACCTGTGTGTCTTGAAATAATTTCTACTTTAAAATATCGACCTTCTAGGCAACTATAGGGAATACATTTTGAAACAATCATCGATTTGTTGTGAAATCACTGTTTTTAAATTAAATATTTTATTTTTTATATTTCAGATCTAGTTGAAACTTCTTAGGTAAATAGACCCTTTCCATTCTTCACCCTTTTCCCCAAAATGAACCACTAGCCTGCATGCATATTTACATGCATATTTTAAATTATACTTTATTCATGTTCATAAACCACACATTGACTTATTTGGGATGTTTTCAAGTTTGTCTAAGTATTATATTTTAAGTACTTCTCTACAGGCTGTATGTAGTTTGAGATCCGGAGGTTTTAGGTGTGTTACTGGTTAAACTGTGTCCCCCAGAAAGATAAGCTCAAGTCCTAATTCCCGGGACCCGTGAGTGTGACTGTGTTTGGAAATAGGGTCTTGGTGGATGTAATCAAGTTAAGAGGAAGTAGTTGAGTGGGCCTTAACCTCCTCTTGATGAGTGTCCTTAGGAGGGGAGAAAAGACCCAGACACCAAGACAGACACATGGATAACAGACAGACAGCCATGTGAAGAAGACAAAGGCAGAGCTCGGAGCTCAGCTACCACAGGCCAAGGGGCACCTGGGGACACCAGAACCTGAAAGAAGTAAGGAAGCATTTTCCCTAAGAGGCTTTGGAGGAAACGTGATCCTACCAATACCTTGGTTTTGGACTTCCAGACTCCAAAGCTGTGCAGGAATATATTTTCATTGTTTGAAGCTACACAGTCTGTGGCATTTTGTGGTCACGGTGATAGGAGACTAACACAGAACTTGAGGACAAAAAAAAAAAAAGAATTTAATGCAAAGAAAAATAACTGTGCGTGTTTTCAATGCCCAGAGGCATTTCTGGGTCCTTGGTCCGGGCAAAGCTGGGCATACTTGGGCAGTGTGTCTGTCCCCACTGGTAATGGGGTGCTCCCACACAGACGTGTTACAAGAGGCTGGAGAGAAGTGCGGTATTTTGGGGTCATCCCAAAGTGGGACCCAACACCAACATGCAAGAGGCATGGTCTAGGTGTAGTGTACACTGATGGTGGCTGAGTGGGGGTGTATGTGCCCCTTTGCCTGAATGAGTGGGGGATGGCAAGGTCAGAAAATGAGACGCCAGTGATAGATTCTTCCAGGAGGACACTCTCACAGAATGTAAGAGAAAAATTTATTTAAAATTTTTTAAATGTTTATTTATTTTTGAGAGAGAGAGTGAGCAGAGGAGGGGCAGAGAGAGAGGAAGACACAGAATCCGAAGCAGCTCCAGGCTCTGAGCTGTCAGCACAGAGCCCAACGTGGGGCTCGAACCCACGAACAATGAAATTGTGATCTGAGCTGAAGTCGGATGCTTAACCAACTGAGCCACCCAGGAGCCCTGAGAAAAATTTAAATATCCACAAAAATGTGTAGGTTTCCAGAAAGTACCTTAATAGTGAGAACTTCAGGGTGCTTTTGAGGTCAATGCAGCAGCATCTTGTTCATTGAGGATTACACACAATGTTGCACTAAAAACTTTGGCTTAGTATCGATCCCTGAACACCGTTCAGGAAATATGGCATCTTGCACTTCTATTTACAAACGAGGAGTATGAAAACATGAGAGAGATAAAGAGGCTTGCACAAATCCTGGTGAGTGTTGTGTGTGTGTGTGGGGTGTGATGAGGCCTGGGGGCGGGGCTGCTGGGATTCAAATGCGAGCCTTCTGACGTCATGTAAAAGATGCTCTTTATATCTTACACTGCCGGAGCAGCCATAGGTAGGGGTGAAGGAGTAACATGTCATCACTCCTCACACCAAGTCATACCGACTCATTCACAGCCAGTCGATCCAGCAACTGGAACAAATCATTCAATTAGTTGCTTGAAGGTGTGAATAAGATTGGATCCATATATAGACAGACAAACAGATAGATGATAGATAGCAGATGCGGATATGGGTGTGGTGGGGTGTGTGTGGGTGTCAAGAAATATGCTAGGACACCGTCTGGCACAGAGTAGAGTGTAAGCAGTAGAAGCCCCTGGATTTCCTTTAGAGCTTTACATTTTTCCAGAGAGCTTTGCATCTTTACATAAAGGAAAACAGAGTGCAGACATCATATCTTCCGGTACAGTGCGGATCCTTCCCTGATGGAAGGGGTGCTGAGCGAGCTTGGTAATCTTCAGTGAGATGACACGCAGGCAGAGTAAAGGAATAAATCATCAAATGATGTGCCAGCAGATTTGGCTGCAAGGGTGTTTATCTAACTCTCTTTAAACAACTCTTTTCAGGGCATCTCGCTGTTTCTCCCTTAGGAAACTATTTCATTGTATAATTGCCCTTGCTTCGAGTGAAATTTTCTTCATGTCCAATTTAAATGGCTGCTTCCCCCCCCACCCCCCGCCAATCTCAAGCCACTGCTCTCTCTCTCACATTACTATTAAGCACCTTAAGTAACTCCTCTCTCTTTTGAAAAGGATGAAGTTGGCTTGTACATTTCATTTAGAAATGCGACCTCATTCTTATAGATCAAGAAATGTAAGCCACTCGAAAAAGACAGGTGAGCATCCTGGTTCTTGGGGAAATGGGCGATTTTCCTGCTTGTGAGTTTTTCTCTAGCTTAGAAACAATTCGTGGGGCTGAGGCAATGAGCCAGACAGTGGCTTCCATGTAGTGTTTCTTCTGGTGTCCCTGTTAGAGACAGGTAACCACACTCATTTCTTCACAGAAATGTGAACCCCACGTTAGTTGAGATATTTTACAAAAGAGGACATATTTGCCCAGACAGAGGTGCTTACTGACTTACTTGCTCACGAATAAAGGAGAATCAGCTGTAATCTCCATGTGCCAAAGAGGCAGAACCGCAAGAAGGTGCTAGTCTTGTGACAGAGCCACGGTGACATGAACATGGATGGATTCAAATGTATTAACACAGGAAACACTTTGAGGGTACAGAGGAAACAATATGGCCCTCAGCGGCTCTCACAACCACCTGTTATCTTGGGCCATTCATTAAAAAAATTAATGTTTATTTTATTGTTTTAGAGAGACAGAGAGAGCGAGCACAAGCAGGGGAGGGACAGAAAGAGAGGGAGACACAGAATTGGAAACAGGCTCCAGGCTCTGAGCTGTCAGCACAGAGCCCAATGTGGGGCTCGAACTCATGAACCGTGAGATCATGTCCTGAGCTGAAAAGTCTGAAGCTTAACCTCCTGAGCCACCCAGGGCCTCCTTCACCATTTATCAAACAAGAGGAACAAGAGGTTGGCCTCAGATTTCGCTGTGTATTGTGTATGGACACTGAATGCTGTTGGCCCCCCTTCCATGCTGTCTCCAGTCTTCCCTTGCTGTCCTTCACCCTGACAGGTGGACACAGACTGTGCCCTGGGATGCAACTTAAGACACAGAACTTACACGCACAGGTTCCCATCCAAGAGGGAAAGACCGGACCTACACCGCTGCGAAGCCTGGCCATACATGGAACAGAACTGCCCAGGGGAAGAGCCACGGTTCACTTCGAACTTCTCCCAACCCGGTGGAGGGGTAGCTGTAGTTCAACAGCCAACCTTAACTACCATTGTGTTCACCTCCACTTGTGAATGGAGAGCCTGGTCAGGTCTAACCCAGCCTACTCTTTGAGGCCCGTGCTTCTTCCGGAACCAGGGCTGGATCCTTTCACCTTTGACTCTGAAATCCTCAGAAGTCCCTGGGGACCCAGCTGTCAAGGCCTTGCCACCCGGGCCATCTGTACCCCTGTAAATACTCCCCCCATCCTCGTTCTCATTCTAGTCGCCTCCCGCTCCAAGCAGCCTGAACGAGAACGTCCACACATTCTTGTTTCTTTCTTTGGCTCTCAGCTGGGGTTCACACTCGCTTCAGGTCCACCTGCCCCCACTCCATCTAACCAGCGCAGCTCAGCTCAAAGGCCTCTTAAAACATCAGCCAGAAGCCATCTGCTCCTTCCCCCGAATCCTATATGTTTATGTTCATTTATGTATTTTGAGAGAGACAGAGAGAAAGAGAGAGAGCATGCCTGTGAGCAGGGGAGGGGCAGAGAGAGAGGGAGAGAGAGAGAGAGAGAGAAAGAATCCCAAGGAGGCTCCATGCTCAGCACAAGCCCGACACAAGGTTTGATTTCATGAACCGTGATCTGAGCCAAAGTCAAGAACCAGATGCTTAACCAACTAAGCCATCCAGGCACCCTTAAAATCCCATTTTTTCATGAGGGCTATATTTCTAGTCATTGATTTACTGGTGTAATTTATTCTGAAGACTCATAAAGTTCTTCAAGGTGGGGCCTCTGTAGCTTGGCACAATGTCTTGAAATCAGTAAGTAGATAAAAGTTGGTTGAGTAAAATAAATGCATAAATCGCTTATTTTCTTTTACACTCACAGAGAGGTGTTCACGATCATTGGAGATTATTGCATCTCTATATCTCTATGACTATTACCATAATTTTAGCTATAAATATAAATATACATTCTTTCAACATTAAGAATTTAAAAATTAGCCCAGAAATATTGGCAATATGGCATTACCTTCCAAGCTCACATACTTGTGGAGGGAAAAGCTCACACTAGAGCAGTTACAGAAGATGTCATAGTCGGAAGCAGGGTTGTGATATTATGTGTTGATATATAAAGTAGTTTCTATAGAGATGAAGGAACTATATTGTATTCCTTTTTAGGGGCCTATAATATAATGTTTAAAATATATGTTCCTGGGGCACCTGGGTGGCTCAGTCGGTTAAGCGTCCGACTTTGGCTCGGGTCGTGATCTCGCAGTTTGTGAGTTCAAGCCCATGTCGGGCTCTGCACTGACAGCTCAGGGCCTGGAGCCTGCTTGGGATTCTATGTCTCCCCTTCTCTCTGCCCTTACCTACTCATTCTCTGTTTCTCTCTCTCTCTCAAAAATAAATAGCCCTGCCCCGATGGTGCTCTGTCTCTCCCTCTCTCAAAAATAAACATTAAAAAAAATTTTTTTAAATATTTATTCCTCAAAATATTATTCATTTGATACAGTCTGTGAAAGAAAGGTATTGTGTTCAGCTAGGCATGAGAAACCATGCAAATTATATCTTCCACTTGGAAACTCATAATCTAAAGCGATATATTAAAGGTTTCCAGAAATTGGAATCTTTAAAAGGGTTGCTCAACCTCCAGTAACCTTGTTTCCCACCCATTATTATCCTTGGAACTGACTTTGTCAGATAACGACTGTTCCTAACCCAAGGAAAGGGTCTTCCATGGAAAGATAGTTTAGAAACTACTGTTCTAAGGTATTACTTGGGAACAAACCCAAATGACTTGTTTTGACTCTGCCCTTAGGGGAAGGTATTTACAAGGCTTTCTTTCTGGTCTCCAGGCGATCGAGTCCCCCGTGATGACAGGTGGTAGGGCACAGGAGAGGGGTGGGCCTCACCTCTGTGACCGGGGCGTACCCATGCACACTGGACACAGCAGGGTGGGGGCAGAAAACATCCTACTGCACTCCCGCTGCTGGCAAATGTGGAAGCGGACCCTGAAAGTGCATTTATTAGATCTCAGAGCCATTTCTTCTGCCATGTTCTTCCTTCCGCGATTATATTTGCTTCGTACTTCAAATCTCTCTTGTAAAGCTTATGAAGTGTGTACCCCACTTATTTTTATAAGGATGATTTATAACTTTCTTTGAAATCCTCCAACCGCACTTCTAAGTAATTACATAATTCCATTTCCATAATGTTATATAACACACTCTCCTATCCCATCCCACATCCTGTGAAACTATATTAAAACAATAAAATAATTATGGCTGAAATTCATTGGCATCCTAGTCAGAACATTTAGTTCTAACTATCGCAGAATAACTAAGTGTATGATAAAACTTACAAGAATAAATCTAAGTGCTTTAAATTTATTTGTACTCATTTGGAACGGTGCCACCTAATTAGGCTATAATCGAGAATGCAGTAAAGTTTGCCAAATAAATGAATGCATAAGTCACTCTTGTTCTCATTTACACCCACACAGAGGATCATGAGGGATGAATGTATCTACTGATCTATATTGTTACATATATATGTGTCCACGTCTCTCTATATAAGCCCATGAGCTGAATAATGTATCATTACAAAATGTGATTGGGATAAAATTATTAAGCAACGTGAAACACTGCAATGTTCTGATGATCAATTCTGGAAACACTTCACTGATAAAACATTCTACACAGCCATGTCCAGCAGCATAGTGTAAAAGGCCGTACGCATAGCATAAGATTTGGAATAATGTAAATCAGAATTTATCAATTCTTTAGAGAAGAGGGCTCAGCCTGAAATAGTATACAAAGAGCTTCATGCAAGAAAAGTCAAAACTCTAAAGAGGAAAGAGATTGGCATGTTTGGGGGAGGGAGGCCAAAGAGAGAGAAGACCTGTCTTTACCAAAGGCATGATGTATGTTTCAAATCCCTGGGAAAGAAGGCTCAGTCATGCTAGGAATCATTAAAGAAAAGATACACATTTCTCAGAATTCTATGAAAAGAAGAAAAACACTCAGACTCATATTTGGATACTTGATCTGGGATCACCTCCAAGATGAGAAACCTAAATGGAGACCACATTGCTGAAGTGAACCTCAGTTGGTCAGCCCCCTCCTTCCATTAGGGGAAGGCATTAAGTAGGCAGACACATTGCTCCTTCTCAGAGCGGCTATCGGTTTAATAGCTACTCAGCCTATTGGTTTAATGAGTCCATAAAAAAATGCAACATCCTCTTTTTATAATGTTTTTCATGTGTAAGGTTTCCTTACAAATAAAGAAATTCAGGAGACTGAGATTTAGGTAAATGGGACAGACGTCACAAGGAATGAGGCTAATGAGCATAGGCGTAAAAGTGCCTCTTTAAATGGAAAAAGGAAATGCTACTACAAAATTAAGAAATGGTAATCCTTGTGGCACATATATGGCTCACATGCTTGGGAATCTGACTCTCGGTTTTGGCTCAGGCCATGATCTCATGTCATGAGCTCTAAACTATCAGCGTGGGATTCTCTCTCTCCCTCCCTTTCTGCTCCTCCTTCCCTCTCTCTCTCTCTCAAAATAAATAAGTAAAACCTTACCAAAAAAGAAGAAATACTAGGTCAAATTTTTTGTAATTTTTGTATATTTAAATCTTAGTTAACCAGTGCAATATTGGTTTCAGGAGTAGAATTCGGTGATTCATCACTTGTGTACAAAACTCACTGCTCATCACAAGGGCCCTCCTTAATACCCATTCCCCATCCTGACCATCTCCCATCCACCTCCCTCCATCAACCCTCAGGTTGTTCTCTATCATTAAGAGTCTTTTCGGGCACCTGCGTGGCTCAGTCGGTTAAGCATCCGACTTTGGCTCAGGTCATGATCTCGAGATCTGGTCTGTTTGTTCAAGCCCCGTGTCGGGCTCTGTGCGGACACCTCCGAGCCTAGAGCCTGCTTCCAATTCTGTGTCTCCCTCTCTCTGCCCCTCCCCACTCACACTCTGTCTCTATCTCTCTCTTTCAAAAATGAATAAACATTAAATTTTTTTTTTAAAAAAGAGTCTCTTGTTGTGTGTTTCCTTGCACCTTCTCACACAGAGTTTTTAACTATTACCTTAACTCTATCTCCAACTAATCAACATGAAAATGGGAAGATCTAATATAGATCATGTGATAATATGAAGAACAGTGGGAATTATCCAGATACACTTTCCCTGCCCCTCTCATTGGCAATAATGGTTTTTAGGCAGAGAGTATAAAATAGATAACTATTAATCATTGTACTGCGATAGCAGTGTGAAGGTTATGAGGTTATAGTCCCCCAATAAATACCTCCCAGAAGGGCCAAAGCTGATATTTGATGTCCTGTTATTATTTTTTCAAAGGTTGTTATAAATCAATCTTACCTGCAGAATCTATAGAGGATTAAATAAACATTTAGGATTTGATCAAAACAGGCTTCTTCTAAATGTTTTTTTCCCAATGTTCTAAGTCTTTGTGACTAAATTCTTGTGATATTTTACCTTCTTTTCAGTTACTCGGATAAACATTAGCACCTTTGAATTACTGACTCACCCTTAAAACTAATGACACGTTATACTGTATGACCCAATATAATTGATAGAATTAGACCATGCCTCTTCTGACTTCCCTCTAAACAAAGAAATGTTGTTTTCCAGGTAGAATGAGGAACTCAAAGAAGGTAGAACAGGGATTGCTATAGGGCAGCTGTGATCAGGTCTCTCAGGTGTTATCAGTTGGGGGAAATATAGATACGTGGATTCAGTAAACCAAAATCAAGGTATATGTTTCAAAAATGTGCAGCCGATGAATGGATGAGATGGAAGCCATCTTATTCCCAGGACCCCTGTTGTATTAGGACAAGAAAATACAATTGGTTAGGTGTTTCCCACCACATCTCCCAGCGCAATGCCAATTCATTATCAAATACCTGGAACATCTTTACCTTGCATTGTGCATGCAATAAAGTCCCAAGGGACACGAGTCACACATGAGCAAACACATACTGGGACAGAGAGTGAACCAAACTGGTGGTAAAAACATGACCTTCCTCCATAAGGCCAAATCATTTTATTTTGATTCAACACTACAATACAGTATATATCCATTAAAAAAAAAAAGAAAACTCTATAGTGTATATAAATTAGTCCTTCCAATCATCAATTCTTTTCTTTCCCATTACAGCTTTGGTACAATGTGATTTCAGCATATAATTTTTAAATACTTGTAGCATCACAAACTCAACACAAAGTACAAAACTAAGAATCCAAATGAGGGATATATTATAATCTACACAGTGGTGTTCAGTGGTAGGAGAAAATCTTACCTTGATGAATTCATGTCACTAGCTAAGCTATAAAGGCGTACCTAGCAGACATGACAGAAATATGCACCATTAACCAGCTAACGTGTGTATTTGTCTTTGTGGGGTTTTCTTTTTTTTTTTTCTTTTTTTTTTTTTTTTACAGAATACCGGCAGCGACCCTCTGAGTGTTGAGAGAATGTGTAAGTCCTCGGCCAGTGTCCCACCTTGTTCCTCTTGCCTCGGTGGCCATGACTCATCTTGAGAAACGTCCCACAGCCAGAGCGCTCAGAATTTGACCTGCCACCCGGTGTTGTTGACATTTGCACAATTTGTCCGGCAGCTAGCCGCCATCACAGGGACAGTGCTGGAGGGGCAGTGTGGACCGATCAGCCTAAGGTTGTTCTGAGGGGTCGGCGGTGTGACGTTACAGTAAACAGGCATCGCGGTGGCCTGGAGGGACCCTTGACCTGCCTGGTTAGGTAGCATGATTGCCTGTTGGTATGACTGCTGGGGCAGCCCTTGAGAGCCCTGGGTCATTGGCACCTGGAGGGAGACACAAGAGAGAGAGCCCATCGTGAAGAGGTTGTGTTTGCGGGTCCAGGGAGCTACCGCCATGTCACAAAACATACGCAAGCGTTTGGGTTAGATCTAACTGGTCACCCATCCCGGACTGCCCTTTTATCAACTGTTTTACATCGGGCAAGTCACATAGCCTCTCTGATTCCCTAGACCATTTGCATAATGACACCTGCTCAAAGGGCCACTGGAAGCCGTGCAGAGATGATGTACCGGTGCTGGGACCTATCTGGTGAATGCTCGGAAGGTGCTGGTTCAGAGCTTCCTTCCTTCCTCTCCTGTTACCTTCCAGGGACTAGTCTGGATCTCCCGCTCTGGCTTTCGCTTGGTGGGGAAAGCCGCACTCCCATCCTGGTTTTCTGTAGATACAGTGGCCTCGAATCATCTACAGCAAAGGGGGCTCTTGTCTCTTTTGTCCCTCCCTCGCTCTCAACCTGCAGCGTCAGAGAGCACGAAGCTGGAGGTAGAAAGCGATGCAATGTGAACAAGCACTGTCAGCGTAGGAGGGCCGAGGACAGACTTCTTATTTTGCTTTGGTTTGTGGCTTTGTTTGTTCGTTTGTTCGTTTCAGAGCCAGAAGTAGCTGGTGCAGCTGTATTTCATGACCAAAGCATTTCCCTAACCCTTTGGCGTACTTCAGGAAGTAAATCACAAAAGGGTACGTGATATTTTTTAAATGCCCGGGATGGGTATAGTCACGAAAATGCAGTTGGTAGACCCTCTGCACACACCTTTTGAAGAAACCTGAACTGCCCTCGCTCTTTTTAAGTTAAAATTGTGGTAAAATGAACTTTCAGAGGTTGTGTCCAAAAATGAATGGAAGCTTGCCATGAAGGCTTTTTCCCAAGAAGCAAAATTTCAACGGCCTATCAGAAGGTCTTCACGAATGACACTTTAGGCTGTAGAATTTTTTTTCCATGAGTGGAAGTTTCAATAACTTTAGCAGGACATTCAAAAGCCATGGTAGTTAGAGAAGCATGCCTGTCCCACTCTACTTTTCTTCTAAGCTTGATTCAAAGTCAACCACCCGCAGGTGCTGGGCGCTGCACCCCACTCCCCCCACCCCACCCCCACCCCCTGCCAGCCACCCAGTTACAGGGCGTCCTCACAGCCTCTACTTGGGCAAGTGCTACTTTATAAAGCACAATTTCCGAAGCTGCTGACGCACACCTGATAAGAAGACATTGCTGGGTAGGAGACCATCAGGCTCTGCACCGGTGCCGCAGGTTGGGTGCGCATCACGCTCTGGTTCTGAGGAGGCGGCTGCTGCACACCTGTGGCACTTTGGAACCCCTGCCGCCCAGACAGGACTGGCTGGTAACCTGCAAAGAAAAACCACCTTTTGACCCGGTTGTGCCAGGAAGAACACAATGGATATGTCACAGCATCAGAGTGCTTGGTCACAAGGCGCCCTTCAGACGCCCTTCGGCACTGCGTTATACAAATACTGATTTCCTAGGAAGGTCTCCTTCTGTGCTAAGAGTGGACAAGGGGACGATGCCAAAAAATTTGCTGATATTCACATCCTGATGCAGAACGATCAGTGAAGACAATTTGACGCTGGTACTTTTTTTTTTTTTTATGGTACAAAGACAGGAACCTCTATTGGTATTGTCTGACAGCTATAAATTATACCTCTCGTATTTGTTGTTTGCTTTGTTTCAATGATATCTGGAGTATTCACACACGATCAGGTGGTTTTCCTTCTAATTAAATTGGCTCATTCTCTTACTATCTCACCTTTCAGCAAAAGCTCATTTCACCCAGGGATCATCAAAGTGGCTTCTGAGTTTGTGTCTTCCATGCCCTAGTGAACAAAATGATTCACCCTCTGACTAATTCAATGTTCAATGCCTTGGACAAAAGGCAGCAACTAGAGGAAGATGTGGCATGCTTTTTACTGTTTCAACACCAACTCCCAGGAGAACATTCTGGTAAAACACTCCAATAAGTGACCATGTACCATGAACAGATAATACAGAATGCAGCACTTAAAAGAGTGTATCTGTTGTGTCCTTGTGAGTGGGTCAGTTGCTTGGATTTCTTTTCTTTTTTTTGAAGTGGATCACAATTTATTTCTTGTGATTATTTTAATCCCCCCACAAGTGGCTTAAAATGCATTCTTTTTTTTTCAAGTTTTTATTCATTTATTTTGAGAAAGGAGGGGCAGAGAGAGAGGGAGAGAGAGAGTCCCAAGCAGGCTCCATACTGTCAGTGCAGAGCCCGATGCGGGGCTTGAACTCACGAACGGTGAGATCGTGACCTGAGCCAAGATCAAGAGTGGGATGCTTAACCGACTGGGCCACCCAGGTGCCCCAAAAATGCATTCTTAAAAGAAGTGAACTGTTCTTATAAATTCTGGGAAGAAGGTTACAATTACATGAAAATGATGTGGTGGTAGAAATATAAAACAGATTTACTTCATGATGTAAAACAAGGTCTTTCCAGAGCTCGTACCATGAACCCTACTGACTCCTTTAGAGAAAGTGGAACCATCGACTTAACACAATTCTCAGAAAATCTTTAAGATCTTAGATTGTTTTAAAACACAGACACTAAGCTATGGTTGACGGTCAGATTTAAAAAATGGAAACAATCGATATGCATTGTTAATAAATAACCTGTATTTCGAGAGCACATGAGAGTTTTCACTTTCTGTGGAGGACAGTAAAGTTATATTCCAGTCTTTGGCAGAGGACAATATCTTGCTCTCCTTTGGCTTACATCCAAGCGCCTTCACTCAACTTAGAAATACTGTGGAAACAATGGCTTCCAAATAGTCCCTGAGTTAGGAGATGAGCTCTGCTGGTCACACCACATGGAAACAAGCTATCTTCAGTCTAGAACACCTGAGACAACAACCTTTCTGGGGAAAGGCCAAGCTAGAAGCCCTACCCTGTGCCTGCTGATGGGGGTGGGGAGGTGGCGGGCAAGGGTGGAATTTAGAAAACCACCCTTTGATCTTTCTGTGTCCCATTGTTTTACCCTCACGTTAGTCACCCTACTTCAGTCTCCAAGTGGTTTTAACTTATTGAGTTCTTTTAAGTTTTTAAAAGGACATCACATATTAAGAATATAATTAAGAGTAATGGCCATCTGCCCCTGCATCTACTTTGTGCCCACAGTCAAAGCCTTCCCTGGACATGCTCTGCAGGCTGACATAAGACTCAGAACATCAGCTCATGGGGCTGCATACCTAGGAGGTTTACAGGTTATACAAAAAAGGAAAGCCCATCAGACTTTGAGAACAAGAAATTGGTATGAAAGCCACGTCATGGTCCTCACTGTCTCCCAGAATACCTCATACACAGAGGCACCTGGGAGACATTTGTTTTAACATTGCAGACATACCGAGTTTCATTGAGCTTTGCTTTAACACGCTCTGCAGATACTGCGTCTTCTGCAAATGGAAGGTTGGCAGCAACCTCCCTTCAGATGAGTCCATTGGCACCATTTCTCCAACAGCATTTGCTTGCTCTCATCTTTGTGTTACATTTTGGCAATTCTCAAAGCCTGTCAAGGTTTTTCATTATTATGTTTGTCATGGCGATCTGTGATCAGTGACCAGGGACCGCACCTCGTGGAAAGCTCAGATGACGGCTAGCCTATTTTAGCCATGGGTATTTTTTAATTATGGTATGCACATTGCATTTTTAGACATAATGTAAATAGGCTACAGTACAGTGCAGTGTGAACGTAACTCTTATACGCAGTGGGAAGCCAAAAAAAATTCGTTTGACTCGCTTTATTACGATCTTCGCTTTGTTGCAGTGGTCTGGACCCGAACTCGCCATGTCTCTGAGGTACATCTCTCCTTGCAAACAATTGCTTTCTATTCTTTCCCTTGCCTAGATATACCACCCTGATGCATATATCCATTGGCCCTGAAAAATTCTGCTCTTTTACTATTTTTATGACATTATTCCTAGCTGTATCAAACTCATTCTAGCAAGAATTGTTTTACATGTAGGAAAATAACTTGCTATGAATGTAGAACACTTATCACCAACAGTCTTCCTTACCATTTAATTCCACAGCAAAGAACAGACAATGTGAACACACTTTACAGTCCATATAATGGTAAATGTAATAGAGCCTTATTTCTGGCTGGAGACTCAAAGCACAGGTTGAAAAGGTGAAGGACATCTTTTGAAATTCTGACTTCTATCTGGGAAAATGGTGAAAGCCCCATTGGTTTTGCAGAACATACGTAGGTAAGATGAGAACAAAAAGAGGGGAGGAGTGAAGGGGGGTGGGGGAGGAAAGAGGCGGTGGCCTTGCTTCAAGAGATTATTTATGTATTTGCTTACTGAACCCTTCCATTCTCTCACAGAGCCGTCTTCAAAATGTTCAACAATAAACTGACATAACCTATGAGAGACGCATTTATTACACCAGCTCTAAACCAAAATAGGGGTGAAAGGAAATGAGTCTTTTGTTTTTAAGTTTATTTACTTATTTTGAGGGAAAGAGTGAGAGAGAGAATCCCAAGCAGGCTCTGCATTGTCAGCCTGGAGCCCAACATGGGGCTCGAACTCACAAACCAGGAGCTCACGACCAGAGCCAAAACCAAGAGTCAGATGCTTAACCAACTGAGGTGCCCAGGTGCCCAGTCTTATGATAATAGAGCCGTTCAGACCTACAGAAGCAGAATGTCTTGATAGGAAAAGGAAGTGCACTTCAAATAATATTAAAGGAGAGAGAAAGCTTCTGGGGGCTGTGTGGTCCCATCGTGGTCCAGGCCCAGACCTGGGGGTGTGATGCATCTTTGCGGAGAGCACTGATGCAGTGCACAACAGTGGCTCCCTCCCCAGGCGAGACTTGTGAATGTAAATAGTAGTGCAGAGACACCAGCCCCCAGCTCTGCACTGGGGCCCCGCGGTAACCACGCTTAAGGCACATAAAGATATGTGGGGGAGGCGAATAATGCTCTGAAGTTTCAAAATGAAAACTTAAGTGAGGGGAGGCCCACCTGACATTCATGAATCCCATCGTTTTCTCCACACGCTCCCCAGGCAAGAGATCGACACCTAGGATTGTTGCCCTGGAGCTGCCCGTTTCCTTAAGTGACGTTAGAGACGGAAGGGTGCAGCATGGTGCTGAAGACAGAAGGCTTTTTGGATGTGAATCTGAGCCTTGGTCCAGAAACAGACCAACAGAACTGCTAGACCAGTGACCTAAGAATGAACCAACAGCATCTGCCCGGGACACAGCCCACCCGAAGGCGAGTTGGCAGAGTTAGAGGGAACCTGCTTGTCTTGTCCGTTCAAATGAGAAATGTGTTCCGGTTTGTCAATTCTTGGCTGTGAAATGATCACTTTTTCATATTTATTGAGGATTCGCGAGATATAATGCATCTTACGAAACAGAAACAGCCACCGTAGCTGCCCTGTAGGCTTGCTATGGAAATCATAAAGACATTAGCTGTTTTTATTTCTTTTGCAGCCCAGATTAATTCAATTTTCAAGTCCCATGTATCATTTGTTTTCTGAAGGTAAAAAGGTTAGGAATGGATGAACGGCTCCTAGCAAATAAAAAAAATGCACTCTGTGGAGATTGAAGGGCTGAAAGATTAAAAATGTCTGGATCTTATCAATCTGAAAACGGAATTGTGTTCTTAGCGAAATACAACAGTTATTGAATACTCTTTAGTTTGAGGATAATTCATTAATATTCTGCCAAGGAAACATTTCTCCTCATGTGCCACAATTATGAAAAATCAGAATGAAAATTGATGTGGGACTATAAATTGGCAAGATTGTGACGGACCTTATTTTAACTAGGATTTGAATACTCTGTTACAGATCCAACAATCGGAAACTGAACGAGATGGCAAAGTAGCAAACTGTATTTGCAGGGTATTGCTGCCTCAGCTGTTGTTAGTTACAGATGTGAAGACGGGAAAATGAGCAGTTAAGAGGGCAAGTGTCTACAGAACAAATTAATGAGAAGGGAGCCAGTTTTTATCACCTCCGCCAAACCCACCCAAGCGTTGGAATGAACATGCTGTGTTAATTAAGTAAAATATTCGTAATGTGGTGGACTGTCTTCAAATACTAAAATTAATAATTTTAATATGAAAGTTACTTATCTCGGAATGATAAGATGTTGATATTTTTCTATGTTCCTAGGGGACACATGAGCTATCTCTGAATCCAAATTCTGCTCCTTGTAAATAGCTTTGAAATGGAATTACAGTAGGTCAACTGTGGCAGGGCTGGTGAAGAATATGAAGAAAAATGCTGATTCAGAACTGGCTTCTCCCTCTGCTGAATTTTTATAGTTTGTGCCTTGTGCCATTTTTCAATATCTTCCAAGTTCGCCTTCTTGGGTGCCCATCAATTCCTTCACACTTCCATCTTCTTTGAAGATTTTCCATTATAGATGAAATAGCTAGCTATATTTGTTGATCACTTAGTCTAATCCAAACAGTGAGTTAAATGCTTTTACCTTTTGTCATGACAATCCCATTATGAGATAGTCACTATTACTAAATTCTTTTTACAAAAGAGAAGACTGACTTAGGTGTAGGGTTTTTTTCAAGGACACACAGCTACTAGGAGGACAGGCTCAAATTTTAGTTGTGGTTTTTTGACATCAGTGCCCTTGCTGATACTCACTAAATTGTAGGAATATTTATTATACATTATTCCAATTTTCATACCCTAACAAATCCTTGAGTGTGTCAGGTATTTAGTGGCAATTTATTGCATTAATTATTTCTCAGTAATTAAAAAAATTAAATGGACAAGGATTATAACTCACACTTTGTTGAAGACGATCTTGTTAGTATCAAAGAAAGGAAATCAAAGGCAAAGCATAACTTCCCTGTCAAAACCAACTCCTACCACTCAATAGCAGTTTTACAGTCTTCTTCCTCAGATTAGGGGATACCAGATAAGCAGCTGGGTTGAAATAGGTAGGGGTAAGTCAAACAGACTCTAGTCCCTTCATTCACCCCATTAGTTTCTAATAAGCTGATACTATAGTTTTCAATTACTAGGACCATTTCAAATAATAGCTCTCTCTACACTCTTTGAAGACTCTGTATAGCTACTGGACTGTTTTCTCAAAATGATCTTGAAATATCAGGTAAAAGTAACTTGTGTCTATATTAAATGTAAGAATTATCATTTGACTGTTCTAGGCAACTGGTTGCCTCTGGGAAAGTCAGTTGGCCTTTGGAAACAAAACTAGTATTAATAGTTTGAAAAGATAAAAATAGGCAAGAGAAAAGAGGTATACTGAGGCTCTGCGTCTGATCTAGGATGTCAAGGAATCAAGGAATCAAGATCCCCCAGGCCACTTAGAGATGGCTGTACCTTTGGAGTTTATAGAGCTATCATTATGCTCTAATTCTGTGAATACTATGGCTTTCTTCCAACTTTTATTTGTTACCAGGGCACTGTCCCTATGATGGGGAGTCCTTTTCCGTGTCATCTATCTATAGCATCTTGGTGCTCAAGGTAGCCTTGGAGAGAGAGGATGGATATGCAACATGGTATCATGGTATCTCTGGTTTTCTGAAAGAGGAACCACTGTCTTATGCTTTAGAGAGGTGGACTTGGGGCAATGGATACCCCTTGCCTGCCACCCCACCCTCATGTAAGGTGGATAATGGCCTTGATCGATTATCTCACTTCAGGCCTTCCAGAAGCAGAGGGCCCTCAGATACTAAGGAAGACACATGATTCTGGGCTTTGCAGATGCTGGCCTGTTCCAGTACAAATCCCAGGTGTGACAATGTAGGCCAACTGGGCTCAGCTTTGACAAACAAGGCGTTAATCTTTTGAAGCACTTGCCTCTATGCCAAACTCCCAATCTATGTGGCCTAAACCCTAAGTAGGACGTTTCAAACAGCAGAGCAGTATACTGGCGTGCCTGGGCAGCTCAGTCAGTTAAGTGTCTGACTCTTGATTTCTGCTCAGGTCATGATCTCATGGTTCATGAGATCAAGCCCTACATCGGGCTCCATGCTGGCAGCGTGGAGCCTGCTTGGGACTCTCTCTCCCTCTCTTTCTGCCCCTCCCCTGCTGAGGCACTCTCTCTCTCTTAAAATAAATAAACAAAACTTTAAAACAAACCAAAAAAACTCACCACCACCACCACCACAACAAAACACAGAGGAGCAACATAAACTAGATTGGAAAACATTTTTTATCTCTAAACATGTCAAAAAATTAAGATATATGATAAAAACACCCAGCCTGGAAACAGTAATCAGACACTGTTCTGTTCTTACAGATGAAGTAAAATAGCATGAAACGGTCCTACGACTTCAAAAGGAGAAGTGCAATCAATTCTTTTTTTTTTTTTTTTTCTTTTAGCTTAAAGCCCATCATGTCTTCTTTCATCTTTGTGTAAGCATCTGTCTCCACTTCATTTACGGGCTGTGTCTACACCCTTCCTCTTCTCCTCTCCGTCTATTATCCTGTGGTATTCATTGCATAGGGACACGATGCAGAATGACCTGTAGGGACTCTGCAAGGGAACGGGTGTGATGCAGCTCATGTCCTGGAAAAGACCAGTCCAACCTAATGAATTTGAGGAAGGCTATGACAGGCTTTACGTGGGACTATGCTTCCTGAAGCTGTAGCTTTTCTTCGCACGTGTTCTTTTGCTCATTAGCTTTCATGCTGCACAGAGTATAATTCTTAAAAGCCTCTTTCCTGTCCCCGGAGAACATCACGCATGGGTCATTTTCTAATGGCAGTACACATCAGATGAACCAGCCTATTACTGCCAGCTCGGGGGCCTCTTCACTGCAATTATACCATCCTGATCCATGTTATCGCAACTACAAAGCTAGTTTTCTTTCTGTCTTTTTCTTAAATCAGGGCAACATGAGAGACATTGTTGAATGACTACAGGAATGAATCATGCACGGACTTTCAATGAACACCTCCGACAGGAGCTGCACTGAATCCCATTTTAAATGGAAGAGGCTGTCATATTATTGAAGTCATTCTCTGAACTTTCCCGGCCCAGAGGGCCATGCTGACAGCCAGAGAGCTTCAGCAACCCAGAGGGAGAGAAGCTACACAAAAGACCCGCACACGTTTTACTTTCTTAATGAGGCTGCTGCAAGGCTGCGCGGCTTAGAAGATAACGCCGTGTTCCTGCATCCCTGCACTTGTGTCCGAGTTAACTGTGGGCATCATACAGCCGGGCTGGTGACAGCCAAGTGCCGCTGAGGCACCGTGAGAACCTCTCTTCTCAGACTAGGCTTGGGGCAAAGTCAAGGTTGGGAATGGCTCTAATCACTGCCCCTGTAATATCGCGCTGCTCTCCCCCCTTCCCCGTGGGCATCTTCATTGATGATTTGGTGTTGATCAGCCAGCTCGAACAGGATAATCGTGAGGTCGGATGTCACAGGGTTAATATCACTGTGATCAAGGAACCATCCCTGTCACAGGGCTGCAGGCTACAACCTGGCCCCGGCTCCATATTTTGCAAATAAGTGCTGTGGATGCAGATTGAATCTGTAGAAATCCATCTGTCACTACAACTAGAAAAACGAGTTCACAGGCAACGAATGGGGAATCAAAAGTGCCTCCTTGATAGAAGAAAGCATTCTACGTTATTTTTCCCAAGTACCCAAAAATAATTATCTTCTTTTCTTCCACTCCAGACTGCCAAGAGTTCTTATCCAAACCTTACTCTAGTGGCAGATTTAAGAGTATTATTGTTCTACTGATACGGTCTTCTCAAAGGGAACAGCAGTGATCTAGGACAGGGACAATGTGGACCAGAACTAAAGCAGCGGAGGTAGGAATGGAGAGAAGGGACATATATTGAAAGAAATTTACAATGTGAATTGTGAGAAACCGGCATCTTGTAGTGTTCGTGGTATCACATGCTTGATGGAAGTGGACTGACTGTCCCACCATCATGAATACCAGTCACCCACTGGAAAATTGACTCTCTGCAAAACAAAAGCTCTGATTTGTAGTTCTTGTCCACTTCCCTGGTGTAAACATTCCCACCGTGGCCCGTTTCAAGCTTCAAGCATCTTAACAACTCGCTGGCAAGGTTCCTGATTTTTTTTTAACAGTTGTGCTTGTGAGCCGGAATGAGACAGCTCAGCACAGTGAAGCCACTGACCTAAATTCAATGCCAAGCAATCAGATGTTCAGTTCAGTTCAGTTCAGTTTCTCTGTTTTTTGTTTTTTGTTTTTTATCATTCCTTTTCAAGTCTTACTTACTCTTTTCTTTGACATTTTGCATAAGAATGATTATAAGAGCCATTAGGACATAAGTGGGGCAAGTGGTAGAGCCCAGCCATGAAAAGAACTTGCAGGACTCTAAGATGCCCTAGGACAGAAGCCCGTCTCAGACTCTAGGATCCCTGACAGGGAGATGCCCTTGTGGTGTGAGTGAGGAAATGGGGAGCCTGTGAGGGAAGGCTTCCAGGAGATCAGTTTGAACCTGGTATTGGAAGATGAGTCGGTGCATGCTAATGGAGTGGGATGAAGTGGGAATAACCACGATAAAGGAAGTAGAACACATGGGACACCTGGGTGGCTCAGTCGGCTGAGTGGTCGATTTCTGCTCAGGTCATGATCTCACGGTTCCTGAGTTCCAGCTCCGCATCAGGCTCTGCGCTGACAGCCCAGAGCCTGGAGCCTGCTTCAGATTCCATGTCTCCCTCTCTCTCTGCCCCTCCCGTTTGCACTCTGTCTCTCTCTCCCTCAAAAATAAATAAAATGTATGGAGCAACATGGGAAAAGCTAAGAGATGTGGGAAATATGTTTAAGGACTCTAAGTATTTAGAGGCAGCAGCAGGTTAGAAATGAGAAAAGGCAGTACAGGGGGAGAGAAGGGGAGTTGGGTTCAAATCCTTGGGCCTTGAACACCATTTATGAAACTGGAACTTAAAAGTGGAAAGATTTAGGGTGCAATGTAAGGTTTTTAAGCTGAACAATGAAATGACAGATGGCCCTTTCATAAAGATTCCTCAGAAGCCACTTGGGGGTTGCATACATGGAGGTAGAGAATCTCCTCTTGGGAGGCCATGGCAATCACCTAGGGTAGAGACAATGAATACATGCGCCAAGGAGGAATGGTAGGGGTGGAGAGAATGGACACATCAGAGACATACTTAGCATGTGAACCATCAGACATTGACATCTAGGAGCTGTAGGGAGGAGTGACAGGAAGGAGGAACCCAAGAATCAGCCTCAAGTTCTGTTTTGGTGAGGGGTGTTGACTGTAGTGCCCTCGCTGTGAATACAAGTGGGACAAGTAAATGGAGGTAAGCAGGAAACACACGAGCAAAAGAGTTCTAGAGCTCAGGCCATCAGCGTGTCTTAGACGTTCAGATTCAGCAGTCGTCAGGGTATTGCTGCTCTTGGAAGACAGTATATTCATGAGTGGGTACAGACTGGGGAGACAAACCACATGGAGCCCTAAGGCACATCAGGATTCAGATACAGATCTGAGAACATGACACCTGAACAGGAGAATGAGGAGTGATGGAAAAATTAGGAGAACCAGAAGAGAATGGCAGGAAGGCAAAAAAGGGAGAGAAGCGTTTCAAGAAAGGGGAACGTGCCAATGACTAGTGCTGTAGAATTTCTGAGAGAGAGAAGAAATAACTCCTGTGGTTCAAAGATATACTGGTGATCTTGACAAAAGCAAAGGCAGTGATGGACAAAGCAGGCAAGCCCGAAGGCAAAGGAAAAAAGTGGATTCCTTTGAAAAGTCTGACAGTGCGACCAAGCTGTGAGCAGAGAACAGAGCAGAGAGCCAGAGGGGCATGTAGGGTTGCCAGGATTTGTGGGTTTGTGTTGTCGCTGTTTTGACATGGGATGAATGGAAGGGTTTTTATATTTTGGAAAATGAAGTAAAGAGAAAAAGATTTAAAAATCTGGAAAGAATAAGAAAATGTATGAACTTGTCATGAGTCACAGTACATTAAACATCAAGGGATACACACAATCGGGAAGTCTGGGACCTGAGTGACAGAGAGTCTGCATTTTCTCTCCCACCCAGCTGATAGCTTCCAGTGTCACCTCCTCACTATTATATACGTCATCTAACCTAGCAGTAAAATAGCTTGGGCCTTTCCTTTCTGCCAAGTTCGTTGAAGACAGGACGGCGCAGAGAGCTTATGAGGAGGTATGACAAAATGCCGGAAGAGAATTTGAGAAGGCACCAGAGGATACCCAAGATAACTTCTGACAAGAAGCTGAAGGAAAGAGGCCCTTATTCATTTTATGAATCTGATTAGTGTTGCATTCAATAATGAATTGAAATAATGAAGAAAGCCTTGATTAGAAGTGAATGAAAAGCCCCTGGTCCCAGGACTCTCCATCCAAAATCAATCAGTAGGATCCATTGATATGATGACCTGCTGTATGTTATCTGCCAAAGTAGACAATCAAGTGAAATTTCCATAAAAACAAAAAGAAAACAAGCCTCAGGAAGATGTCCTCTGTTACCGTTGGACTTTATACTCTTTGAACAAATGTGCAAAAATGCCAAGGACGAATGTTTTCAAGATTTATTTTTTCTGATTTTTCCTTAAGGTCTGAATAGATCTGATCAGTTAGTTTTGAACTTCAGGATGCCAAAACTTAAAAGTTCAACTTATTTACATTTACTTACAACCCAAGAGTGAGTGATTATCTCTAGATTATGTAATGTGTAGCTAAAACAAAACAAAACCCACCACAAGCTTGATATAAATGTATGCATTCTATCTACAGCTCCAAGAACACTGTGGAGGTAAACCTTTGTACTGGTCTCTTTATAGGGTTTGGACAACATGACTTCCGATTCCCTAAAATTCTGTCTCTTTATCAATACTCAACAGATGACCCCAAAACAAAGCCTCTGGTAGCAGACGATGTCACAACTCTAAGCGCCAATAAAGAGACACTTTCTGTGCATCTCCATAATCACTTGTGGTATTCCTTGGTAACAGCAATAAGGATGTTAATCTCACCATGTCAGGAACTGTTATATAAAAGGGTTGTTTCATCTGGATTGAGACAGTGATCAGAAGTCTTCAGCCTTGTCTATCCAAAGACAAATGTGCTCATCTTTTCAGCTGGAATAGAAGGCCACGGTCAATCTGTAAATCTGATGTCACAGTAATTAAGGTGAAAATGAAATTGTGGAACAAATGGTGTGTCCTGAAGACCCTTTCAATCACCCCTTTGGGGCAGGCTGTCTCCCCAGGACCGAGCAGTTTTGTTTTTTAATGGCCTGCTCCAGGGTAGGAAGCTCCAGGATTCAGATCATTCACTTGTTAATTTTTCCCTTCAACTCCCGGCATCCGAGGGTGATACTCACATGTCACATGCTTCGTTGCTTTATAAGCACCCCAGTGGAGCACAAGAATTTTAAAATAGTCACACTTTTCTTACTAGAGGTTTCTTTCCAGGCCGAGGAGGAACCCCCTTACAAGGCATAGCTGGCTCTCCAAACCTCAGGCAGAGGGAGCCCTCTGGGCCAAATGAACCACTGCTCTTTAGTACAATGAGATGATGTCTCACTGTTCCACTCAGTCCTGCCTCAACATCCTCTCTCTATTTCTGATCGCCTGCTTCCCCACCTGGCTGGAGCTCTTTTCCCTGGGTCCATGGTTCTCAGTGTTGCCCTGTCTCTGAATAATGCAGAGGGGTGATTAAAACACAAATCACTGGTCTCCAGAGGTATTGGTTCAGGAGGTGTGGGTTGGGGGCTGAGAATCTGCATTTCTGACAGGTCTGCTGTGATGGCGGTACTGCTGATCTGGGGGACCACGCTCCGAGAACCCCTGCTGGACCTTCGTTCTCAATAAATACTTTTGCCTTGAATTCCTGTTGCTTAACCCACTCATTAGTTTTCCCTTTACAAAGTGGGTGATGGGATCTGGCAAGTCACACTCTGTGGGAGGCCACCTCTCCTCTTTGACTTCATGTCCCTTATCTGTAAAAGGGAGACAATCTTCTTCTCAGTGGGTGTGAGGATGGGCTAAGGGCCCCCTTGTAACACACCTCCCAGTATCTGAGCACCTGGCAATCACCAACACATGTGAGTCCCTTCCTCTGTTCTTTGCACTTTCCATCTTGTATGGACTTGGATTATATTTTATTACTTATTAGGGTCCTGCTTCCCAGGGAGATCACGACCCTCGGGAAGAGAAAGTCTATCTTACACATCTCTATCTAGCCCCGAATTCTACGTCCAATACTTCAAGAACCTACTGCCCCTATTACACTCACCCTACGAGAATCCTTGTGTTAACTATTATGTGATGTCGCATAACAGAAAATAAGCCAAAACCCACAAATCTGAAAGAAAAGAATGAAGACATGATGTGCTCAGAACAGAGAGCCCAAAGACCTGCCCGTGGGTGACGGGCGGCAGGAGGTGAAGGATTTGTCACCTCCACAGCAGAAGGTTTTTGCAAAGCTGACTAGATGTCAACTACCATCTCATATCCTCTTTGCCTCCTGACAAAAAACAAAGAAGTTCCTTCTAACAGCAAATCAAGAGGGCACAGCAGTGTATTCTAAATCCGCCTCTTGCTCCCAAGCTGGGGGCAGAGATAGACCCAGAAAAGGAAAGGGGGAGGAAATACGGGAAGGAGCGGATAAAGGGAGTGGAGGGAGAGAAGGAAAAATGCATCTGGGGAGAGACGATGTTTGCCATTCTCAAGTCTATCAGTTAGCATTTGGTGAGGCCTCTGGGAAACCAGATCGGATATCTACAGCCTCCTATTTCTTGGGATGTAACCGTGGGTTTGCTACCCAATGGTTATAATCCTTGTGGCTGTGCCTCAACCTCCCTTAGTCCTAAAAGAAGAGCAACCTACCTAGACCTCACCTGCCTTCCCTGGTACAGTTCGAGCTGATTTCCCTTGTTTTTCTAATCTTGTTGGCTCTCACTAAGCCTGCGGGCATTCAACTTGACCATGGCCCACCCATCTGGAATCTCCTGGCCCACCTCGCTCCAGGTGGTGAGGCTGAGGTTGACAGGGTGAAGAAGGCACTTGCACAGGACCACACACAGAGTTTCCCAGGAACGGGGGACTACATCCCATTTTCCTGTTGGTCGGTTCACCAGCACGCATTCTGTAACGCCTGCTCCAAACAGGACGGACTGGGTTGCTCGGAATATTTTTGTTTCCTAAGTGTTCACAACTAAGGAATTGAGTTGTGTCATTCTGGAAACAATCCACATCCATTTCAAAAACGAACAAGAATGCCATTTCCACACAGGTGAAAACTCGGTTGCTGTTTTCGTATTATTATTACTAAGAGTTTGGAGAGAACATCTCATGTACCTGACCTGGAGCTCACCTAGCTTGTCTGCAGTAGCTACCAACAGATTTCTCTAGGACAGCACGTAGTAGGGCCTTAGGGAAAGAAAATAAGCATTTTGGAGATTCAGGGAACTCATGAGTTACAAAACCCAGAATCAAACCATCTCTTTGGAAACCTATCAGCCCAATTGTATCCCAACATTTAGATACAAATATTCGCAGTTATTAACCAACAGTTCATATCACGGATCAGTGGGTACAATTATCCTCATTTGACAGAGGATGAAATGAAGCACAAGGAATTGAATAGACAGGTCAGGGCCACATCGCCCTGAAGTACCAGACTGTAGTCTACTCCTTTCTCCTCTGCCCCCCACCCCGGGGGCCCGGCAGGCAACAGAATTCCACTCAATGATTCACCCGAAGAGATATTAATAAAGAGAGAATTGCCAAGCCAGTAGGCAATTTAAGGGACCAACTAGCGAAGGAGGCACCCGGAGCCTAATGCCAGAGGGGGCGCTGTTTTCACTCTTTGGTCTGAAGGTCTCAGGAGAGGAGGCAGGATTAGCAGAAGCCAGTAAGAGCGGGAGGGGCCCCCCTGAGAACCAAGTGCACATCCAGGGAATGGCACGGAGACACCCATCTCTCTCTCTCGGCTCTCTGATCTCTTGCTGCTGACGCCTTCTGCTATAGAAGAATCCTGGAATCGCCTGGAATCCCCAGGCCACAGGCAGTTGAGAGGGACAGTCTTCAAGGTGAGAAGCGAAGGAAGGAGAACAGCTAGGCGATGGGGGGAGAGGCGAACGGAAAATAACGCCACACCCCTTCCCTCCGAGCATTACCAGGAGGATGTTCCCATGACGGGGAGCGTTTCCAAAGCCACCACACCAACCTGCTCAAATGAAGATTTTAAAGAGAGTGGATAACAACTTTAGCTGAGGTTTTACAGGTCTCTTCTTTTTTCTCCTTTCAAAACTTATCCTTTCTAACACACGATAATATGTCAGAGTAGGCACTCAGCATGACTGCTTGGGCAATTAAGTAAATGTTAACTCTCAAATTTGTATGTCATTAGATACTAGGCAGAATATTTGACTCTCTGCCCTACTGCTCGCCTCTCCATTTTGAGGAAATGGCAATGTTTGCAGGGAATTGATAATAACTTAGGAAGTACGATTAACTGATGTTGCTGTTTAAATATCCCGTAGTACAAAGGAAAAAGTTAAATTATGATTCAACTCCAGCGGTACTACTCATTTTGTTGGAATCTGACATTTTTCTTCACTGGCAGCAGAACGAGATTGCTGAGATCAAATGGGTAACAAAGGGCAGAGGCTGTTTCAGGGGAGATGAAAAAAGAAAAAGGACGATTTAGCTTATTTCAACAATGACCCTAACTGACTCTTGTATTCCCCATGCTTGTTTGGTTTGGAAAGAGCTCTGTTATAAACTGGTCTTAAATTTAGTACGTACAGCCATAATCTTTTTTCAAATATTTAAAGCAACTATCAGCAAGATGAAGCCGTATGAAGGAATGCTTAAACGAGACTTTAAATAAGACTTCCGTTGTTAAATCTAAGGAGCTTCTGCTTCCTGATGGAATAATTACAGACAGGGGGCCAAAGGTTACCTCTTCTACCCACTGGCCCTGTGACCGGGGAAGTTGTCTAACACTGTTGAGCTTTGTTTTGCTTGCCTCTTAACTGGGAGCTGGCAATTCCCAATTTCCTAGGGCTTTTGTGAAAGTCAAGTCGATATCAGGTAATGAGACTAACATGTTCTTCGGCACCCGGCATTTATTCCATGGTAGCTGACACGTGTTTCTACCACATGATACTACAGAAATGAAAGTATTCTCACTTCCTCCAGAATCGTGTTTTCAATGAAGAACAAACTGGGTATTGATAATACCAGAATGGGCCCCACGTACCGAAACCAAAAAACAAAAACAAAACCTAAAAACCTGGAACTGCCCCTTGACCTGACCACGTGGAGGCAGACTTCGGTGCACCAAATTTCCTTATGAGCCAAGGCACAGTCAGTAAGGGCAATTTACATGGATGTAACCATGGGTAATGCAGTGATTGTACTCCTTTGCCCTTGGATTCTGGGAAGTCATAATCTCTAGGAGCAAAAAACCATCAGAAGTGCTTCTGAACGGGAAGGTAGGCAAAGTACTAGTATAGGAGGGGATGGAAGAGACAAACTGGCCATAACTGGGGAGCAGATGTCCAGGCAGGAATCATTTGGAAAGGCATTTGGCCCCAGACTCCAAGCACTGGGGAAGCACTGCTTTCTGGGCTGTAACTTCCGGAGAGCCAGGGGTACTGTATCTTTTTGTTTCCAGGCTCTACTCCATGTCCATTACCAAAGAAGCAGCAGAATGTAAGGCTTCCTTTAATTCCTGTATCTGGTCACCAAATCAAAGCTATGCTTGCACCTCCCCTAGGCTTTGTGTGCTCCCCCTGATCAAAGCACTCAGGAAAAGGAGCGCTCTCCTTCATCCAGAGCTGTCTCAGAGCAAAAGGGTGCTCAGTGCACCCTGGGCTCAGGCAAGGCACCTTTCAGTCTTTTTCTGGTGACATTATTAGGCCCATTGAATAATGGGGCCCCCTGTCATCGCATCAAATATATGACACAAAGCAGCGTCCCCCTCCTCCACATCCCCGGGTCAGCTGCTGTTGCGAAAAGCTGTCCCCTAACTTATTAGACGATTGCATTGCCTCCCCGCTTCTAGAAACCCCGGGATGTTTGCAGAGGGCAGAGAATCTTCCACTTTACAAACATTTCTAACCTACCCGTTTTGTACAAATTTTTGTGCTAGACGATTAAGCAAGTGATTTTTAAGAATAATTACAATATTTTAATTAACATATTATTGATTATATGATTCTTTCAAATGTAATATTTAATAATATATAATATATATAATATATTGTTTTCCATAACTATGGAAATAAAGGAAACTATGTTTTCCTCAACTATGTAAGATAAAAGATCATGATTTGTGAGCAAATAGCTTTTGAAATGTTGGGCCCGGGCAACTAAATGAATAATAAAATGAGCCTTTTAGCTAAAGACGTATTACAGTACCAAAACAGGTTTGAAACATGCTTTTTAACTTGATTTTGATGATTTTTGTGTTTCATTTCTAACTGATAAGACAAAAGGTTTCATGCCATATACTGCAAGCACTTAACCACACACACACAGAGACACAGACACAGACACATACACACACACACACCATGGTAGATTATAGATAGCCTCTATTCCTTCTAAACAAAAAGCCAAATTGGATGTAAATGTCATCACTTTCCTCTTTTGACCTGTGGAATGCATTTATTTATTTACTTCTAATCACTAGTTTTTCTTTATAAGTATCAGCTAAAAGAGCACAAAATGAAGATTAAAATCCATCTCTCTCATTTCTCATATTTTATAAAATATAAGAGAGGCAGGGGCGCCTGGGTGGCTCAGTCGGTTGAACAGCTGACTTCAGCTCAGGTCATGATCTCACAGCTCGTGGGTTCGAGCCCCATGCTGGGCTCTGTGCTGACAGCTCAGAGCATGGAGCCTGCTTTGGATTCTGTGTCTCCCTCTGTCTCTGCCCCTCCCCAACTCACGCTCTGTTTCTCTCAATCTCTCAAAAATAAATAAACATTAAAAATTTAAAAAAAATAATAGAGGCAGATTTGGCAATTATGCATAGGGGGATCCATACGTATCTATCAGTGGCTGTTGCTCTAGTACAATTATTAACTGCCTTCCTTCTCACTCTCAAATGTGTAAGGGTTCAGATGGTGAACTGCATTGTGACTATATATATGTGTGTGCATACATAATAACTCTGCAATATATATATAGGTGTATGTATACACACATACACATATATGTACTTTTACATATACACGTGTACTTTTGCATGTGTGTATACATACATATACATATGTACACATGAATATACTTTTTATGATGATAGTGATGATTTGATTGAAATGAAGTTAGATAAATTTTACCCTGTGTGCTGCCCGTAAATTCCACTGCAAAGTCTGTTGCCCTTTCTCTTCCTGTCCTCAGTCAATGGGTCCTTATGCATATAAGTTAAACAATGTATGGCTCAGAATTAACAATATTGGAAATAGGGACACCTAGTGGCTCAGTCAATTGAGCGTCCAACTGTTGATTTTGGCTCAAGTCATGATCCCAGGGTTGTGGGATCGAGCCCCATGTCGGCCTCTGCACTTGGTAGGGAGCCTGCTTCACATTATCTTCCTTGCCCTCTGCCCCTCTCTGCCACTTAGGCTCTCTCTCTCTCACTCTGTAAAATTAAACAAACGATACTTCAGAAACAGTTTGGCAGATAATTGGGTTCAAAACAAAGCATGAGTGACTTAGCAAGGGCAAGCTCTCTCATCTAGTCTACCAACAGCCTCCCACTCAGAGCACATCTTCAGAATTATTTTCCCCAGGGATGGGGAGGGGCATGGAGTGGTTATATTATTTGATGTATTAATCGTCTTTCAATTGGCCTATTTACTGTTTGTAACAGCAAAAGACTCCCAGAAACCCTAAAGTCCTGACTTTGGGAATTGCTGTTTAATCTCCTCTCTAATCTTTGGAAGAGAACAGAGACAATAGATGTCACGGACAGTTCGTGGGTCAAGGACACTGACACTGAACAATCACAGAGGAGAAAGTATCACATTGAGAATGTACTGAAAGTCTTGAATCCTTTTCCTAGTCAGTTGTATCCAGGCACATGCAAAAAACATTTTGCCTAAAACTGGCTTTAGTAACTCTAGAAACCCAATCACCGAGTCCAGAATTTAAAACTCTTGATCTAGCCAGATAGATGAGCAATTCTCATTCTTTATCATTCAGATATAGACAAATTGGAACAGAGTTCACTTCTCAATTCACTCTTCCAGCAGGATTCTAGGTATTAAAAAGCAGTGGAAGAGAGGGAGGCTGGGCTTAAGGAATACACAGAAACACCTCTGCATTGATGGAAGACCAGCTGAATGTTACTTCGACAAGTTCGGGTGTCTATGACCAATCCGACAGAGACTACCAATGAAAATAACATGCTCCTTTGAGAGATCTTTGTGAATTGAATATAAAAGGGCATCTGTCCTGCTATGGACATCCCAAAGTATAAAGTCTTTTATTTCAATGCCTCTCATTCAGTTACATCTACAGCCATGTTGTTTTGCTTTCCAATCGCTTGCACTATGGAAAATCCTTCTTCATCTCAATTAATTGGTAAGGACATTATAGAGGGACATCCTCCATCCTACCTCCACTACATTCACAAAGAACGACCCGGCCATCAATATGACACCCGTGTAACCGCAAAGACCAGGACACAGACGCTGTCATACCAGAGTGATCAAAACGGGGTCAGCCCGACCTTCTGTTAAGAGTGTCCGCTGAGCTGACATCGCGTGCCATGGCGCTGTCGGGGAACACAAAGCTACAAATGCCCGTATTTAATTAGATGTAGCCAAAGATGTGCTGCGGCACGATAATTAGTTCCATTATTAACTGACCGAAAAACACATAGAGCTGTTTCTTTTGAGAATACAATTTTAATTAAGGCAAGTTGGTATTTCAGCAGGTGAAGGCCCCTGGAAAGCTTCCATGATGAAACCTCATGACCATTAGGTCCTAAGCGGCCTGGCATTATTAACAAGATCACGATGAAGGACAAAGATGAGCAGTTTAAAAATAGATGATTACGCTGGCTTTACCTGGGTGTGAACGAGCTACTATTGGATAGCTCATAGCCACAACCACATATCTGATGATGCATCTCAGCGGATGCACACGTTATCATCTCAGATCAGGGAAAAAGCTTCTCTGGGAGGAAGCAAGGATGGTTACTGTTTTAGTTTGTAGGTACACATTGTCGAGTCATGAAAGGCAGTGTGTGATAGGAAAGCCTCGGCCTTGGGAGACGGGCTCCTTTGTGTCTCTCAGAGGAATACTTCCCCTTGCCAAACCTCAATTTCCGTCATCTGTAAATGAGGAGAGAGACATAACTGATGGCCTCTATCTCCCAGGATTGGGGTGAGGATTAAATAATGGAACACCTGTAAACACAGTATCTGGTGTATGGAAAGCTGCTTTTGTTTAGAACTTAAAAAAATAATTTGGAGTTAGAAATTCACTTGCTGCTAAGAGCAACATCACCCCCAGGGTCTGCCCAAAAGACATCAGGCACTAATAATACGCTGTATCAAGACAATATACTTTTTATTCATTTTTCAAGAGCCAGCTTTAAGTCTTATGAATAATAAGCAATTCAATGCTTAGGCTGAAGATATGGCTACGAAATCCGTTTCTTGAAGTACAAAATCCTTTTGATCTCACTTCAATAAAAAGGGGGAAAATCTATGAGGAAGAGCCTGCTGTAGGCAGAAATAATTGCAATCTAATCATGCCAGGCTCGGTCACAGAAGTGCAGTTCTGGAAGAACAGCTGATCTGGGTTCCGGCTCACACCCTACACTGGGAGGCTGACATCAATACATCAACCGGGGCAGAGGCAGGGAGCTGTTTCTGGGCATCCTAAGCCCTTTAATTTATCTGCAGCTACAGAATCTGTGATCACCACGCAGATGATTGCCCAAAATAACGTGGGATAAAAAGAGAGGAGGATTATATCGCGTAGGAGTAAATTCAGTGGACCAGAAAGAAAACGGGTTGGCTTCGAAAAGGCGTGATGGATTTGCAATGGAGAATGCAAGGCTGTGGGGACCACCCAGGAGAACGTGAGCTCACCTCTGAATGCAGAAAATGCGCTGAGTCTCTGAAACGCATCTATAACTGATCACTGATCAACCACCTGGCAATCTGAATGGGAGCTTACACCTTTACTCTGCCCTATGGCTCTGAGCAAGTGACTTTCTCACCTTTGGTCTTTTTTTTTTTTTAATGTTTTATTTATGTCTGAGAGAGAGAGAGAGAGAGAGAGAGAGAGAGAGAGAGAGAGAGAGAGCGTGAGCAGGGGAGGGTCAGAGAGAGCGGGAGACACAGAATCTGAAACAAGCTCCAGGCTCTGAGCTGTCAGCACAGAGCCCGACACGGGGCTTGAACCCACGAACCATGAGATCATGACCTGAGCTGAAGTCAGACGCTTAACCGACTAAGACTGAGCCACTCAGGCGCCACCCCCCACCCCCCCGCCTTTTTTTCCCTTCACCTTTGGTCTTAGTTTCCTCGCTGGGCAGTACGACTATAGAGCTGGGGTCCTGAGCTAACCCGGGGCTTTAAGCTCTCTTCTGACGGTCCAAAAATGAAGCAGGATTGTTTTACTGAAGACAATTAAGTAAACGATTTCTGATGCAAACTCTTTGAGCTCTGGGAGATGTCTCCCAGTTAAATACCCTTTCTTTTGATCCCATTGCCAAGAGTAGCTGACACTAATACCACATCGACAGATGCCCTCAACTGCCTCAAATCTTAAATGTGTCCAATTCATCAAAGGTTACATTTCTGACCGGGCACAAAAACCAGCTGCAACCAAAATTAGAACTCAAATGGCTTCAAAGGACAGCTACATTTGCTACTTTAAAAAGATAATAGTAAGTCTGAACCAAATCTGATGGTATGTTTGTTTAAAGAGAGAGAGAGAGAGAGAGAGAAGGATCCTGCCTAATGTGAATTGGATTTTTATTGAGTCTGTTAAGGTCAGTCTAATCAATATCTTTGGGAAAAAACAAAACAAAGCAACCCAAAAAATTCTCTTGACCTGAAGAAAGGGAGGTCCAAAAAGCATTTTACAATATTTTGTTAATATATATCACTATCCAATGACCTTAAGTCACTTTTGTTCTCCATCTTGAGTGTGATCCCCAAAGAGATGGCTCGGAGTTATTTATCTTTGTCTGATTTTCCCCACTTTCCTTTCCCCACACCCTCCATAGCAACAAATCCTGTACACACAGCAGCTGCCCAGTAAATACCCGAATCAATGGTGATGGACTCCCCAGAGCATTACCGCCTGGGATTAAGTAACATTTCACCTACACATCTTGTTTCTAAAGAGTAGAACCCAGAGGCCAACAAGCAAAACAGGCAAAGGACAGCAGCCTACACCTGGGGCAGGGTAGCCAATCTGAAGTCCAGCTGGGAGGAACTTGTACCTTCAACTCTTCTAGTCCTGGTCCCACCAGATGTGAGCCTGACTCCTTGGGAAGGACAGTTTCCAGCACAAGAGAGAGGGAATTCTCTCCCAGCAGAGCCACACACAGATGAATGCCATGGCTTGAGGCAAAGCATGTAACTCACTATACCTGTTTCTTAGGTGAAAAATGAGGAAGCCAGAGGATTCCTTCAGCTCCGACAATTCATGTCCTTAAGGATTCGCCTGTATCGACCAGCATTCTTCTGTTCTACTTTGAAAACTCTGGCTCTTTACTGACCATTCATTCCTTCTCTCTGTCACACCAAACAGCCATCTGACCAAAACAATGTATCATGGCGGTGATCTCCCACATCTCTCCCCACTGTTGCATAAATCACCCACATGATCACAAAACGTCCATCAGGGCACACAGGCTCCCGCCTGGGAGTGCAGTCGGCAAGCTACTGCTTCCGGTTTTCACACTTGGTGTTCATACTTCTGCAGCATATCTACCATGCTCAGAAATGACGCTCAGCGGTCGCATCATCAGTACAAGTTGGCAAAGTCACTGCCTGCCAGGGAAGATTCATAATCAAATTGTTACTCATTACAGTGAGGAAGGCTGGGTGTAGTCCAGGCCGTTCTTCAAGGGTCTTCAAAACCATAGCACCATCACACACACTTAATGCCGTTTGCGGGACAAAGAACGACATGGTCTTTCAGAACATTCCTCCCCCAGACCATTAAGATACAAAGCTGCAATTCCAAAAGTAGATGTGGCCTGAGCTATAAACACCTCAAACGGTTCCCATGACCAAGAATGCTGACCCATATTACCAACCTTACTACCAAATAACCCTTAAAGAAACTGTCATTGGAAAATCCAAGCCCTTCTTTCCCAGGCCAACCTGGTGAAGAGAAATGAGGAGAATGAATAATTTTAGACATCCAGAACACTAAAGTGCCTTCTTTACGAGAACTCAGAAGCCCAGATGGGGCTCTGCTAGAAAGGGTTTCATATGAAACAGGTTTAGTTTTCATCCCAGAGACAATGAAAAAGCAGCACATTTCAGATGGGTGTTTTGTTCACTAAATGCTGTGGTTGAGAAGCTTTCTAGCTGCCTTTAGATTTCCACTGATGCAATGGGTTCTTTCAACTGTGACCACGCAGATGGTGGGTCACCTGAATTGTGAAACCTCGTCTCAGTGAGCTGCATATTCCACACTCCCGCAGACTTGTACGCTCTTTATTTTTGTAGTAAGGGGCGAGCTGCAGTGAATTTTCAAGCCAAACCACTATATATGCCCTTCTAAGCAAGGCCTTTACTCCCACACTACGTTTCCCTAGCAGATGGCCTTTTCTGTTTCTTGGGGACGGAGCAGGGCTTTGGTGATAGGAATATATGTTTTTCTAGGCAGGTAGAAAAGGAAGTTTGCCCCAAGTTAACATCAAAGAAGCTGCATAAAGATTGCTCTGGGACAGTCTGCCGGACTCCCAAGAATAAAACTGTAATCTGACAAATTATTACTCATTATAGTGAGGAAGGCCATCCAGCAGAGGAGTGATGGGGTGTCTCACTAGCAAAGGACAGAGGGAAATAGAGAGTCGTCCCAGGGAGTTTAACAGAAGCAAAGCAGGACTGTATCAAGGAGTCAATATCCTGTGTGGACTGAATCGTGGACCCAGGATCCTATCTCCTTGGGAACCACAAAGTAGAGGCAGGCATGGAACATTGTCCTCAGAAGCTCCTGTCTGAAACCTTGCGTGTGGGATGTGCATCAAGGCTGTTCTTTATGTTGCAGGGACTGAGGTCTTCCAAGCAAGAGTGGGAAGTGTTATCTTCAACTGGGATAACTTCAGACAACAAAGTTTAATAATCTATAATTTCAAGATGTTTATTTATTTTGAGAGAGAGAGAGTGAGCCAATGAGCAGGGGAGGGGCAGAGAAAGAGGGAGAGAGAGAATCCCAAGCAGGTTCTGCACTGTCAGCCCAGAGCCTGATGCAGGGCTCGATCCCTTCAAGGATTTTCTGTCTTCATGTCCCTTTACCTTCGACCCAGGCTTAACACAGGTGGACACCCCACAGACACAATTCCTGTATTGTAATCCTTTCTCGTTTCCACAGCGTTTCTAACTCCATAGTAAACTGTGCCTTCAAGATGAACTTCGGATACTGAAAAATATCATGGCAGGATGTAAAGAACGCAATGACAATATGAGAAAAAATCACAGGCATTTAGTGATAAAACAATGATAAGTAATAATACAGTCATATTATAGTAATTTTGAAAAGGATGCAGATGGCCTTCCAATGAAGAGACAAATGAGAGTGAATCGTGCTCAGTTAAGCACTTGAAAAACATGTAATACTCAACATGTTACAATGGAACTTTAAAAAACATTTTTTTATGTTTTATTTATTTCTGAGAGAGAGAGAGAGTGAGACAGCATGAGCAGGGGAGGGTCAGAGAGAGAGAGAGGGAGACACAGAATATGAAACAGACTCCAGGCTCTGAGCTGTCAGCACAGAGCCTGACCCAGGGCTCAAACCCACAAACCGTGAGATCATGACCTGAGCCGAAGTCGGACGCTTAACCGACTGAGCCACCCATGTGCCCCAACAATGGAACTTTTAGCAGAAAGCAAATTTGCAAACGGATTCCACACACAAGGGTTGCCAATTAAGTGTGCAGACAACTGTCGGTGAAGGATTGCTCTTGTATTATTGGAGTCAGATGCACTACCATTTGCACAGTGAGGGCCCTACTGTTGTAGGATTGTATAGCTCTTTTCTTTCAAAATACACTGTTATTAAAATTAATGGTACTACCATAAACTATCACTTGTTTTCCTTCTTCGAATGGGTATTTATACAACAACGCTAGTCCCATAAATAACTGGTTTTCTAGAAAAGGAATTGCTAATATGTGTCAGGCAATGTCCCAGATTTTGGGAAAATGAATAAATCTTCCAAAAAAAAGATGGTTCTCTTTTTACGTAAACTGTTTGGAGTGGAATTTGCAAACTGAATCCATTCTGGGGGACAGTAACCCAGCTTCCCTTCCATGGTGGCAAAGAGAGAAGGCAATGGGGTGAGGGCCTGGGAAAGGATATGGGAAGGAAAGAGACAGAATTCTAGAGTCCTGAATCTGAGTACCTGTCTCCACCCCCAGCCTTTCTATCCTTTATCACCATCCTCCACCCATCCACACATCGATGCATCATGCACACACATATACATGCATAAACACACCCACACGCATTCACACACACAGCACATACACAACACAATTCTCAAGAGCAGCTAGCAGGAAGTTTTATATAAAGATGAAGAACACTGCAAATCATGAGAGAAGGGTGGAAAAATCTAAAATTCCACGATAGGGCACGTGGGTCCCCTCCTGACAATTAAGACAGAAAGAAAGAATTAAAACTTATTCAAACACTGCAATGCACGTATGCACATGGGAAAACATTTGGGCTTTGAAACAAATAAATTAGTCTCTAATTATAAAACCTGGCTTCAATATAGACACTGTTTTCTCTGCTTGGAATGAACCATTGGGGCAATTACAAACAAAAGTATTTTCCGATCACATAAGCAGTGATGGCAAATTCGTTTATAATTATTTAACAGGTTTTCAGTCGAGCCAGTAAAAGCAGAGCGCACTTTATTGTCCATCGTGCAAAACAGAGTCCTGAAATACTATTAAAATCAGATTGTTTTCCTCACTGGGAACTGCAGATGCAACATCATGATGTAAGATATTTTCCCTCTCAGGCGTCAAAAGGGTGCAAATCAGGTTTGAGTTCGGGTTTGGTCATTGTCAAATAAAGGGAAAACTGGAGGTCAGTCCCAGAGACCGCAACGGGCAAAGATGCAATTCTGCCGCCTGATTAATCGGAATTAGTCTTTAGAGCTGTCAGTAGAGATGGATATTTGCCAACCACTGGGTTGCTCCACCTCATACATGCACAGCGCACCCAACAGGAACCATTTGCGTTTCGTCCTATTTCTTTGCGGACTGGTTTCACTGAGACACTGGGGCAGTAAAGCGCTACATGAAGTTTAACCCCCATCGCTAGCATTTAATGCCCACATTACTATAGCAATAATAAAGGAATAAATTGCTACTAAATGATAAGCAGGGGGGAAAAATGGCCGCATTTCTCAGTGAGCTTCCATGATTTCCTTGGAATAGTTCCTTGGATCTTAAAAAATATATTACGAGCTTCCTAATTTCATTTTAGGAAACGGGTTATGATGCATTACAAGTTACACAAATAGAAGTCCTGGAGAGCATTGCATCTATAAAGCATGGAGATAACTTATTGTCCTCGCAAATGATAAGACTGCTAACAGTGGCAGCTGTGATTTATTGAAGCAATTCAAATACACTTGGAAAGTATATTAGCTTTGCCTCTGCCCACAAAGGGCGCGTTTGCGCAGGGCTAGCCACACCAGTGATAAATTACAGACCAGATCCAAGCGAAGGCAATTGGCACATCAAATACCTAAAGGCTCCAACTTGCAGTAAGAATGTGTTTTCCTGAATAACCCCCCCACACAGGGGCATCTAGGGTAAGCAAGGAACCAAATTAACACCTGATTGCTTTATTTTTGTGACTGTGTTCTTCTTATTTTTTTTAATAATAAAGCTTCTCTTGTTTTCATCCATGAAGAAACTGGCACCTCTCCCTGCTGCATTCAGCATTGCCTGAAGCAGTCACTGTTACCTCAGTAGGGTGCCATTTACAATCCTAACTGCTGGAGATTTACAAATTGCTTCCAGAACAAAACTTGGCAGAGCCAAGTGCCTATATGTTACCAAAGAACCCAAAATGCCCAGTGTCCCCTTGCAAGGAATACAAACATATGTCTCTATGTGACAAGCATTTAAAACCCAGAAAGTTATGTTTCTAGCACTGAGGCAGTGTCCAAAGTCATATAGTTTATGTGGCTGAGATTTGAAGCCAGGTGATCTAACTTCTTAGCTCTTATCTCTAACCATTCTATTCCACAGGGCAGATTATTTATGTCTAGTAATTATTGAAGCCAATCTGCTTAAAAGGACCCGTTTTTATCTTTTCCATCTTTTTCAGTTTTGATCTCAGTAGGAAGAACCTACTTACATTCAGTTAATTTAATAAGCATTGAAAGCACTGCAGTCATTTACATTTTCACGTCACCTCTCTGCTTCTTGGGATGACTGAGCTTTGTCCCTTGGCAAGAAGGCATGCAAAACCCTGTCCCAGCTATGCCCAATTGACAGGAAGGATCAGTGATTGATTTTCTGTACAACGATGCTTCACTTATGCAATGAACTAAAGAACTCTGGGTAGCAGAGACTACAGTTCACTACATGTTACATTATTTCTGTGCTAAACCCATGTTTTCTTTCTTCGCTAAGAAGCTTAGCTATCACTCAGAATCAATTTCAGACATGTTTCTAACAAGCTTTGTTATCACGCTCTCAATCCAAATCACAGTAGAAGAAAAAAAGTTGGGGCCAAGGCAATTCTGCTTAGAATTTGACATTTTGACAGACATAAACCAGGAAAAACAAGTGTAGGCCTGGGATATTTAGGGAAAGAACAAACAATGTTATGTTCAGTGTACATACTCCGTTCAATAAGGTAACAAAGTACATTTAAGTTCCATTTCTACAAAGGACAATGTTTTTTTTTTTTTTTTAATTCACCTAAGCAGAATTTTCCCTGTCCTTCAGCAATAGTACATGCATGCAACAACAATGTATTTATTTCACATGATTTTAATTCTGATGCTGTGACTTTATATTTAATCAACAGCACATAGAGAATGACTTCACATCCTCAGCAGGGAAGAGGTTTTGAAAATAATGAGCGCTAACCTGCTTACCATATGTCAAAGTAGTTAAAAACCCCCTATAGATTCTGCATATCTATACGTGTATGTGTGTGCATACTGATAGATAGATACGTAATGAATTTCTACCTTTCATATACAAACAATAGAAGTATTTTTTTTAGTAAAAGTAGGAGACTTAAATTTACCTTTCCACAACCATTGAGGAAAACAAAATGCACATGTATGCAAACATAAAACTAAAACTTCCACAAAACATTATCCAGGGTTCTTTCTTTTGCCTAGTAGCTCTCTATTCTTGCTGTCCTCTTTTGTGATCTGACAAAACTGTACCTCAGAGGGTCACCTGGAGTTAGGGACACAGGGGTGACATTCAGTAAGGCCAGTTCCTGACTTCTACCCATTGTTTCCTAAACCACGACTTCTTCACAGGGCTGTTGGAAGAAAGCACATAACAATCCAAACTTAATCTTGAAGACCTGGGGCACACATCAGCCCTTGGAGAGAAAAAATCAAAAAGAATACACAGAGAGGAAAAAGAAAAAAAAAAAAAAAACAATAAAATCTGATGCCACGTCACTTTATGTTGGTCAAGTTTTGTATTTCTAGTGCAAGCTGTCAGGCTTTAAAATCAGAGCATTAAAAGTAATCATTTCTACAAATGCTAGTGTTTATCATCCCAAACTATGCATATAATACAGCTGTAATTTTTCTTGAAGTCTCCAAGAAACTTCACAAGACCTAAAACTATTATTTCCATCAACTTTCTATTTTCTTGGCTTGCCAACAAAAGTTAAACCTTTTACCAGACTCTCCTATGAGACAAGAGGAGGTAGGGACACTTAATTTCCTAAAACAAATAAAAATCTTTTTAAGGCACCTTAAAAATTTTAGCCAGCCTCAGTATTTCAACCCCACCTGAAAGCCATATTTGGACTACAAGATGGTCATCAGCAAAATTTTACTGTTGCCAAACAATTTTTGAGTATTTCTACAAATATTAGGAGGTGATGAAAAATTTGGAAATGATACCACTGAATACTTGATTTCTATACCAGAACGGTGGGATGCCCCTATATAGGCCTCTAAATTGTCACTACCGCCCATTGCGACTTCAAACTCAAGATTATTGTGCTGTACTCACTTGCGTAAAATTTACGAAATTTTGGAGTAGTCCCTAAAAGGCTTTTGATTGCCAAAAAGAGAACCACTGGGTTACCATTTTGGTACCTGTCGAAGATCCACGTGGCTCCACAGGATTAGGTGAATAGCTCTTTTCCTTACTAGGTGTAATTGCACAGAGAAAAGCAAGGTGGAGCAGGAAGCTGCCGCCTGACTCCTTGCCCTTCACAACGTATGTCAATGACAGGTGGCTGTTACACACACACCAAGACCTCAAAAACGTTATCAAATGCACAAACCAAAGTAGGCAGTCCTTCACAATGTGAACCCACAAGGTAGTGTTGACTCTCTGAAGAGTTGTCCTAAGGCTGCGTAAGAATCCTGCCCTCTTCTACCAAGAGCCAGGTTGGAAGAGAAATATCCAAGAGGGGCAGAAATGAGACAAGACGGGGGAACTATGAACCAGAAGCATTGGGAGCTTAATACACCCAAAGTATGTCATTGGATTATAGTAGAGAACCTTTGATAGGTTTCCTCAACCCCAACTTTGAAATCACATTCTTTTAATTTTTTAAAAAATGTTTTATATTTATTTCTGAGAGAGAGAAAGAGAGAGAGAGCAAGCGTGAGCAGGGGAGGGTCAGAGAGAGAGGGAGATACAGAATCTGAAGCAGGCTCCAGGCTCTGAGCTGTCAGCATAAAGCCCGATGCGGGGCTCGAACCCACGAACCATAAGATCATGACCTGAGCCAAAGTCGGACACATAACCAACTGAACCACCCAGGCGCCCCTGAAATCACATTTTTAAAAAGACATGCAGAATCACTAATCTAAGACCTAAGTTCAAGGTGCTTTCCTTTATCCTATCTAATTGTTTCATCCTATGTTTGTGTCCCCTACTGGGGTCCCGTGAATCCACTCTCCAGTGGTTATTTCCAAAGTCTGAAGTATTTCAGAAAACCTAGTTGGCCTAAGCATTTGGATCAGGAAAAATTTAGTAAAAGAAATCACAGAGGGATATGAAGACTTGATCCCTCTGTGCTGGGACCAAGTGATCTTGGGAATAATGGTGCTTTATAGCTAAGTTGGCTCCCAAGGTCCCATCTGGTTTTAAACTTCTGGCCATCAATCCGATGTTAAATGAAGACTTACAAAACCCCAACACATGCAAGTCTTTGAATCAGGATTAAGTCATATGCCTAGAAACAAATTTTCCAGCATTTGGTCTTATTATTTTAGGAAGTTGTAGCATCTGTCATTTGCTCATTCAAGAAATCCTGCCTGTGTGCCTGCTACGTGAGGTTTATATTGACACAGTTGGTATCAACTGGTAGGAAGTGGTCAAGGATGTTTTCCTGTCCCAGCCTTTTAGCTCTCATGAATCCAATATTCACCAGAAATAAGTAGACATTATAATGAGAGAAAATATATGAGGACCTGCAAGTCTCAGCCTGAGGGTGATAACCTGAATAGTATCATATATCTGTTGCCAACATTTTTGATTGTACATAAAAAACAAATACACTAGAACTGAGAAATAATATCAGCATTTCTCAAATAGCATCACAAATGTCATTTTTACAGTAGTCAAAGGATGGTCTATCTTGTTTACCAACACAAATAAGAACATTTCCCATGACAGAATATCTCTGTAATTATGGCTTAAAAACATGAAGACATATCAGCTAACTTTTGGACAAACATTTTATGTGTAAAAAAAAGAATATATATTCCATATGTGTATGTGAGTATGTGCATCTGTGTGTGTGTGTAGAGGTTATTCCCAAGTTTATGACTTTGATGTTAAGGGCTCTTTGTTTGGAAAAAGCTCTTTGTTATTTAAGCGTGTTGTAAAATCACAACAGATTTGAGTGGATTTGTGATGAATGGCGCAAATGGCTTCAATGTGAGATGACACCAGGTCTGTGTATCCAGATATCATTGGACCCTTGGCTGGTCCTAATTGAGGCTCAGTAAACACTCACTGAATAAATCCCTGGTTACAAAATTGATGTTTGGCTCTGACTTGGAAATTTAACTTGCAGAAAGTCATGATACACCGAAGAAAACTTTTTTGCTCATGCCATTAAACTTCTAGTATCTACCTTCTGAAAACCCATGCTATCTTAGCTTCTACCACTTAATAATAAAAAAACCACAGGGGCGCCTGGGTGGCTTAGTCGGTTAAGTGTCCCGACTTTCGCTTAGGTCATGATCTCGCAGTTCGTGGGTTCGAGCCCTGGGTCGGGCTCTGTGCTGACTGGCAGCTCAGAGCCTGGAGCCTGTTTCAGAGTCTGTCACTCCCTCTCTCTCTGACCCTCCCCTGCTCACGCTGTCTCTCTCTCTCCTAGAATAAAAATATTAAAAATAATAATAATAATAATAAAAAAACCACATTGGTTCCACTCAGAATATATTGCCATTGGAGAAGATGAAAATGTTCCTTTTAAAAACAGAGTAGAACCCCAGCGTTGCTGATAACCTCAATGGGACACCCTCCATGGGCATCAAGGCACAGAGGAGGAGAAGGTAGTGCAGGAAGGCTATTATCTAACAGAAAGTCCCTATCTTCATGGTGCAGTTGCTGTCGAACTTCACGTAACTATGTGAAGAAGAAGCACTCATGAGGGCACAGAGATCATATAAGTGGCTTTGCCTTATAAGTAGTCAAGCTTGCTGGTCAGATGTCACTTTTTTCATGTGCCTTGACTACATCTAACTGCTCAGCCACTTCCTAGTCATAATCATCTCTGAATGCATCCCTAGATAGAGAGAAAAAAAACATTTGCCTTGTTGGATCATATTCCTGGCCCCATAGACTCCTTGGAAAATGTGGAAGGAAATTCTGATGGTATCCTGCCTATGGATTGTTTAGAACATAGGGAAGGAAAAAAAAAAATCAGAAGAACTCTCAAAGTAGATTTCTTTGGGCTGAGAAATGAAGTCATCCTTGACCGCTTAAATATTAATTCCTTAAGAATGTATTTTGGAAAAGCTGATCTTGTCTGACCACTAGAATCAGTTACACTTTTTGTTTTAAGGCTTTTAAAGAGACTAGAGAAAACCAGTCTCCCCATAAAAACAGAGGAAGCCTTGGGAAGAGGTAGTGGCCAACCCTCGCAATTCAGAAAAATCAAGTTATCTGCATTTTTTACAAGCTCCCCTCCTCATCTTAATATGGGCAGAACATCTCTTGGGAGACAATGAAGTAGGGACTCTACCCATGCATGTCTTCCAATGGCTGATTTCTATCACCTCATCCCCTTTCCCGAAGAAAAGTCTAACATCGACTGTTGTGTGACGGGGTCTTTAACTCGGAACGCTTTAAAGTTGCAGTTTGCTTTTACAGCGCCTCCAAATCCTCCCAGGTACATAATAAAGTCCTAATAAATCAACGGAATTCATCTCAAGTCCCTTGAAGGCCAACAGACATTAAACTCCCAGGTGATTTATTGTTCTTCTTCCTACTTCTACTTGCACGCCTGTTGGCTCCCAAAATAGAGCCATCTGTGGTGATGCACGGAGATCCTGGCTTCCCGGGAGACTCTCACATTCCCCAAACCCAATAGAGCCTCGTGCTACAAATCTAGCAGAAAGAGCCAGATGGCAGTTGTCCTACAAGGGCTGGCTGTTACCACCAGGCAAACGTACTGAATCGCGGAGCCGGTCTCCACGACAATACCACAGACCCCGAGGGCCACCAGCGTGCGCTGGAACAGGAAGACAGCTCCCGGGGTGCTGAGAGCTGGCATTACGGAGGCACATAATTATAGTCAGTTACTGTCACCACAACCCAGCGACAAAGACAACAATAAAGGGAGAGGAGAAAAGAAAAAAGAAAAAGAAAGCAAGCTTTCGGTCTTTTAACTGTTTGTCATAAACTCTTGAATCAGCCCCAGCATGCCCTTTTTACATTACTAATCTCCATTTATAAACACACCCAGATCCGATGTGATGTTTAACAGACGCAGTCCCGTTCCCCAGGGTATAAGGTCATTCCTGCGACATTAGAGTGGCTTAAAATGAGAAGGAACACAGAAATGCCGTTTCTGTTCTGGTTAATTCTGGCTGGCGGTAAAAGAATCCAGCATGCTCGTGTTTGTGGACATTATAAAAATGCTTTGGCAAAGCACATTGGTTTTCCACCTTAATATCTCTCTTCCACTCCTCAGTTTAAAAAGAATGGGCAGAGGCACCTGGGTGGCTCAGTTGGTTTTAGGTAGGGTAGCCTCCCTAAGGTAAAAAAAAGGGCTCAAGGCAACCTGGCTACGAATGCATACGAGCATCCCTCATGACCTTGTAACATGAGACCACTTAATCAGACCTCATGTTTGTGTGTCACCACATATGGGAGACAAAGAAGTAGAAAATATACAGAAAACGACACCATGTGGCACTCGGGTCTCAGTTCTTTGGGTGCAGAGCTAGCTGGGCGGTGATGGCACGAATAAAGTTGCTTCCTGGAAAGAAGACCCTCAGGGTCATGACCCTCTGTGCAAGAATACAGATTAAGCGTCCAACTTCGGCTCAGGTCATGATCTCCTGATTCATGAGATCACGCCCTGTGCTGACGATGCGAACCCTGTTTGGGAGTCTCTCTCTGCTCACACTTTCTCTCTCCCTCAAAAACAAAAACAAAAACAAAAAACCAAAAAACAGAATGGGTAGATTTCTGCAAGCCAAGGAAAGAGGCCTCTAGCCCCCATACGTGTGAGAAGGGAAACGACAGTACTTTACACCCTCCCCCCCCACACACACTCAAAGCAGATACTAGTTCTCTGAGCTTTGCTACTTGTGCTAAAGACTCATTCCTGGACAAGGGACTCAATCTGTTGCCAAACTCCTCACATTCTGAAAGGTCCAAGCTGAACAGGGCATGCAGTTCCCCAGGAAAGAAGCAAAAGCCCACAGTACAGTAAATGTCCTTCAATAACTGACAAGCTCAGCAGCCGAATAAATTAGACACCAACAACTGTACAGCATGCATATTCTCTTTCATTGTCTGAGAAGAAAAAAAACAATAGATAAGAGGGATAAAGTGCATTGGGAAGAGGTAGAGCTTTAGCTCCTGATAGGGTTTTATTGATATCCTGGGGCACAGGAAGAGCTCAGGACTGAAAAAATCCCATCAGTTAATCCCCATACTTGCTGATGGACATCTCTGAAACTAGACTTCAGAGATCACCTATCTATAAGTTCGCAGGTCTATATTTGCCTCACTGTTTTTAACAGGGGGAGAAAGGAGCTCATTTTGGAGCTCATTTAGAAGTATACTTAAGAAGTAGGTCATAAGTTTTGCCAAACTAATGCATTAATTCCACAGCAGTCACCAAACATGCCATTAAGTCCTGCAAGAGATGTAAAAATACCTTTGATGCAAGTTTCAGGGACTGAAAATAAACGTGAAAGGGCTACTCGTCATTAAAATTCAGCTCATTAGGACAACCACATTCTCTCTCTCTCTCTCTCTCTATCAAACACACACACACACACACACACACACACACACACGCACAGATTTCTTACAACCCAGCTTCCCCTTTCTCCATTTTTACATGTCTAAAAAAGATCAGCTAAAGTCATAATGAGAAAATGCCCATTTCACAGCTAAACTGTTTTCATTAATGGAAAAACAGAGCAAGTGGTTGGTAGTAGCGCCTTTGGGTCACTCACTGATCAGGAGCAGGGACTCTGGCCACCATAGTAGTTTCTGTGCCTGGTCAACGGCAGTGCTGAGGGCACTAGGGAAGGAGGTGGGGAGCAAATGTTTTCCTTCTTCTTCTTCTCCTCCCCCTCCCCTCCCTCCCTCTTCTCCTTCCCCTCCCCCTCCTCTCCCTCCCTCTTCTCCTTCCCCTCCCCCTCCTCTCCCTCCCTCTTCTCCTTCCCCTCCCCCTTCTCTCTCTTTCTTTTTTTTTTTTTTTTTTTTTTTTCTTTTTTTCTTTATTTTTTTTTTTGCCACATCCCTGTTGCCAAAGAAGCCATCTCTCTTGTGTGGCCAGTTCACAGAGGCACTCGAGGTAGAAAGACTCCAAAGCAAAGCCTGTGAGCCCCTTGAATTGTATGCGTTTTAACAGCGGGTAATTAAAAAGACAAAAGCACTTGAAAGAAGGTGGAAAAATAACCCAGAAACTTCTGTGGAGTCGTCCCAGCTCAGGCAGAGCAACTGCAAGCCAACGACAATGGTTTATTATGAACTGTTTGTTGGACTTGGAAGTTAAAGAAGATAGATAAATGAGAGACGTGAAAGCTTTCGTCTTTCCCCTCACCCTTAAATGCTTCTGCTTTTGGCTCAAAGGAGAAACCAGGAACATAGGACTCTGTGTTATAATGGCTGTGATTCTAGAAGATATCATGGGGGATGTGGGGCTCACATTGAGTGACCCCCAATAATGGAGGCAATGCCCTGGTCCTCTCTGGACCGACAAGGTTGGAAGCAGGATGATGGCTATTATTGCTATGAAAAGTGTGTCACAGGCTATTCCAAATTGAATTTGTAAATGCTCCCTTTTGTTTGCTGCCAATATATAAAAATATTGTATACTGTATTTTGATTCCTCTATAGCGTCCTTATATTTCTCAAAGTTGTTAAATTCACTAGTGAGTTCTAGTAGTTGTTCTGTATACTGTTCAGAATTTTTCGTGTAAATATGTACGTCATCTGCAAACACAACTTCACATCTAAAAGTGTCACAGACGTTGGAAGAGTTAGTTTACATGCGAATGTAGAATGAGTTCTGGGTAAGTAAAAATGCTGTATTAATACGGAAGTGGCATAATCTGTGATTGCAAAACAGGTCTATGTCTATAACGTGTACGTACATAAGCTCAGAGGCAGAAAAAGAAGAGGCAAAAATAATGAGATTTCATTATTGTGTTGGCATAAAGTTTTTGTGTCTTCTTAAAAAGAAATCCTTTACTGCAAGTACTGTGTTGTTTTGACAATGTATAGAAGTTACATATGCAAAAGAAAAGAGCACAAATTCTCATTAGAACAATTTCCTCTTTCTCCTAATTCTTGCCACAGTTTTCAGCAAGGCAGGAGCTTTTCACTCTGATTTATGTTTTGGACTGTTCTTTGACTCCCCTCCACAGTAGGAGCTGAGCCTTTCTTTCCAGAAAGATCTAGTTAGTCTCAAGCAGGGGAATCCAAGTGTCCATCAAGATTCACTGAAGAGCGCCCCCAGCCTTCTGATCTCCGCAGCGTAATACCACACACACTCTGGCTAACACCTTCTGTGCATAGGTGAGTAATTAGAGTGCTATTTGTTTGTAAGTTGCTATTGTTGGGGGAAAATGCATGTACTGGCTGCATGGAGGTAACTGCAAATTCTATCGCATGTTTCTACAATCCCTCGAATGCGTGGCCACCGTACTACCCTGCACACTGTCAACTGTGTTCGGGGCTCCATGCCATTACTTTCTTATTCTCAAAACAGTCATGGCCCACACGGCTCATGAGAAGTGCAGTGGTGCTGGACCCAGTACAAAAATAAAAACAAAACGCACGAGCAGGAGCATCTGGGACAATGTTAAAAATGCAATGATAATGAGTCTCTCGGTGCCTCCACGGAAATGGTGAGGGAATCAGGGAGAGGATGTCAGCAGGCAATTAGAGATTGGTGGCCGCCTTGAAGGACATGGGAAGCAACAGGGCTGCCAGGGAGGGGGGGCAGGCAGCTGGGAATAGCACCTGGAGGAGGCCATGGAGGGAGGTCTGTGGCAGCTTCGGGGGTTTGGGTGAGTGCTTATGTGTAAAAGCTGCTGCACGCCATGGGCATGCTCGTCCAGTGAACAGATGTGCAGAGATGCCTGTGCTATGGAATCCTGATGTAACACGGAATCAATTCGTGACCTTATTGTAAGCATCCGACCCCCGCTGGCTCTAAACTGGGGGTGTGAGTCACCGTGTTTCCTTTAGAATGATACTACTCCCAGGCTCCACAATCCTGCAGTCTTCCTGGGTTGTAGAGATTGCTACTTGGCTTTGAACTCTAATGTTCAGATGCCTCTGTGGAGACAGGAAGGCTCATGGCATTTCAGGGATGGAGGGGGTGACTAGGATTTATTCTTATGCTGATCGTCTGGGGAAGGGGCAAAACATCAAGTGTGAGTCCAAGTAGATTGGCTTTGCTGAATATACATTTGTGTCGCCGCCAAAAGCAGCCACATCCAAAGACAGTAGAAAGAAGAAAGAATTTCAGAAAACAGCTATTTCAGGACTGCTGATCTCTGAGTTCGTAGCCTTTACATTTCATGATTTGTACACTGCCTTCCATTCAAAGGAACACCCACATGTCCATGCAATGGTAGCCCCCTTGGGAGTGACAAATGTAAACACTATCCAAAAGCCTGACAACTTTCCTGTGGGTACCACTGCATCATTGAATTTGGGAAACAAAATAAAAATAACATCCTTAAAGATACTCTTTGCTTTTTTTTTCCACTACAATTTCCAAGTGAAGTCACTAACCTGGAGCGTAACCTTATACTGGCTCTCGGGACAGCAAGGTAGAGAGAAGACAGTTTAGTGCTCTTCATGCTCTTTGTTCAGAAGGCGGGGAGGGGCACCTGGGTGGCTCTGGTTGAGTGTCCGACGTCGGCTCAGGTCACGATCTCGCTATTCACAAGTTCAAGCCCTGCATCAGACTCTATGCTGACAGCTCAGAGCCTGGAGCCTGCTTTGGATTCTGTGTCTCCCTTGCTCTCTGCCCCTCCTCCGCTCACACTCTGTCTCTCACTCTCTCTCAAAAACAAATAAACATTAAAATTTTTATTTAAAAACCTGGGAATGGGGCGCCTGGGTGGCTTAGTCGGTTAAGCGTCCGACTTTTGCTTGGGTCGTGATCTCGCGGTTCGTGGGTTCGAGCCCCGCGTCGGGCTCTGTGCTGACTGCCAGCTCAGAGCCTGGAGCCTATTTCACAGTCTGTGTCTCCCTCTCTCTCTGACCCTCCCCTGCTCATGCTGTCTCTCTCTCTCTCTCTCTCCTAGAAATAAATAAAAATATTAAAAAAAAAAAACTGGGAAAACTCAGTACGTTCTTATTAATCATTGGAATGTTGGATCATGAATGTCTCTGGAAGGAGTGTGTGGAATGGAAAGAAACAAATTTGGTAAAATGAGAAGAAACGCAGACAACTAAAGCATGATATGAAATCACCCAGAGTTAGGAGTGAAAAGCGTATTTATGGCAAGGAGAAAAAAAAAAAAAAAAAGAGGTCCAGAGAATTACTGGAGATGGGGAAGCAAGGAAGACCTTGAAGAATTGAAACAACAAAGTGCTTCCAAAGAAAGAAGGGGCTGAGAAATGGGGCGAAGTTTTGCTCCAGGCTTAGCTCAGGGCGGAAATTAACAGGAAACTGACAACAAAATAACAAGAAAGAAAAGGAGGAGAAAATTAGAAAGCTGGGCCAAGACTACAGATGTCACCAAACATCCTAACTTCTCTTCATTTAGTTCAGTGAAATCATCAGGTAAACCTGACCATGGGAACTTGTGTTTGAGTTCTTTAGATTTTTCTAAGGAGTTCAGTTTCTCTCTTAGGAAAACTGCGTGGGAATGTTAGAGTTTTCTTTACTTGCCGCTTTTCTCTCCTTGCAATCTCTAATCCAAATCTTTTTTCTAACAAACTACTGCTTCTTTTTGTTGCATAAATAAAAAAAATAAAAATAAAACACACCGTTATGAACTGTTTTACTCCCTTTCTTTATAGAAAAGCAGAAATCCCAACCATACCAGTAGTGCCTAACTACATAATTAATAAATATATAAGCACCAAAAGCTACATAAAATGCCAAGTGCCAAAGTAACTATTAGAAACGTTGTGGGCGCCTGGGTGGCTCAGTCTGTTAAGTGTCAGGCTTTGGCTCAGGTCATGATCTCAGGCTTCATGAGTTGGAGCCTCACATCTGGCTCCCGGCTGACAATGCAGAGCCTGCTTGGGGTTCTCTCTCTCAGTCGCCTGGACTGTCCTGGTAACCTGTCAAGATTTTCAGACCTAAAAATAGCATAATTCCTATTATTGTTCCTAATAATGTTAACCTTTCCCATAACCCCAGCTTAATACTTCTCATTCCCATTTCTGTAAATGGAATAATTAGACCAATTAATGAAAGAAACACACGAACATTTCCATAGAAACCTTTACCAGACTCATATTTTCAGAACTGCGTGTTCCACAAGGATTTATCCATGGGACTTCCACTGATGTTAACAGAAATCAGACGATTAAGTCCTTCTGTAACTCTTTGATAACTGACCCCTTCCATTTTAGTAACATAATAATGCAGACCCCCCCCCCCCCCACAAGGTAAAAATGTCTAATTCCAGAGTGGTCAAGTGTAACAATTTCTACATTGCTTCTTTGAGTGATTATTGGTTATACATTTTTAAAATGTATTTTAAAAATAGATAATCTGATTTGTAAGGTTTTAAATATTAAAATGTATGTAAATTATATGTAAGATAGTTAGACAAACCCAGTATTTTTTAAACCCATCAAGGCTGGGGAAGGTTATTTAAGACTAAAAAAGAAAACCCCGCAGCGCCACCAACTGGGTGGCTCAATCGGTTAAACGCCGCTGACTCTGGGTTTCCATCAGGTCATGACCTGGCCGTTGGTGAGTTTGAGCCCAGTGTCGGATTCTGTGCTGATCTGAGCTGATCTGCACTGACCTGCGCTGACCTGCACTGACAGCGAGGAGCCTGCCTAGGATTCTCTTTCTCTCTCCCTCTCTCTCTGCCCCTCCCCTCATCTCTCTCTCTGCCCCTCCCTGTTTTCTCTCCCTCTCTCTCTGTCCCTCCCCCAATCTCTCTCCCTCTCTCTGCCTTTCCCCCATTCTCTCTCTCTCTCAAAATAAATAAATAAAATTAAAAAAGAAAAAAGAAAAGGAAAATCCCACTATCTAGAGATTAACTATCCTATTGGTCATACTGGCATTCTAAATTCTTTCTTCAGCACTGATGTCCTCTCTCCCCATCTCCACCCATCCCCAATGGGAAAAAAAAGTCAAGGTGAGGAATACAATGAAAGAGAAATACGTTTTTAAAGGTAAAACTTCTCTCCTATTGCACTGATGCTGATTAAGAAGTCAAGCTTAAAATAGAGGATTCAATGTCAACTTCACACAAGTGCTCTGGTGAAGTCAATTTATAGACTCCACGAAGGTACATGTCTCCCCATCGCAAATGTGTTGCCAAACAACATTAGAGACAATACTCTTGTTTCTTACTAGGAGGTGTTCATATGAACAATATTCTATCACAACAAAGATAGTACTATGACCAGAGGAAAGGCAGCTACATATGTTACCACTTACTGCGCTTCTATGCAGCTCTATCAGGAGAGGAGCTGCGGCTGTGGTCTGTTTTCAAATACACATGTGTCACAGATAATTAGGTCTTTCCGCCAGAAATGCCACCATGTCCATCCCTTTGGTAGACACTCAAAAGGGAAGTAAAGGAAGGAAGGAGGGAGCTGCCATGAACTAAAGTGCTATGAGTAGATTTTCAGGCCCCGTTATTCCCTGCCATCTGACCACTTTCAAAATTAGTCAGCTGAAATGAGTTTTGATGAGAACATTATTACTTTAAATTTATACAAATCCTCAAATCACTGAGCACACAAAAATCCAAACATATTATACCCTGGAAAGCGGCCCAGAGAGTCTGTGACCTCTTCCTCCGGCAAATGTCCAAACTTTGAAAAATGTGTCTGTTTGTTGATGTGGGTTGGTGTGTTAGGCTGTCTTTGTATTGTTTTAATGTTTTATTTATTTCTGAGAGATAAGAGGAGAGAAAGAGCATGAGCTGGGGAAGGGCAGAATCTGAAGAAGGCTCCAGGCTCGGTGCTGTCAGCACAAAGCCCTATGTAAGGTTCAAACCCATGAACTGTGAGATCATGACCTGAGTGGAAGTCGGAGGCTCAACTGACTGAGCCACCCAGGCACCCCTAGGCTGTCTTTCTATTTGATTTCATAACTTTTAACTACAGTTTTGCTCTTATTCATATTTGAAATGGATGATGGAAAGATTCCATTTAGCCCTTTAAATCTTCACACATTCTCTTTTCTTCCCTCTCTCTCACATGTTCACACATCCACACCCACCCCTAATCCTCTGTGTGTATGCTAACTTGAAAACAGGCACACAGGGGCGCCTGGGTGAGCATCCGACCCTTGATTTGGGGTCAGGTCATGATCTCACAGTAGTGAGACCGAGCCCTGTGTTGCACTCTGCACTGGGGATGCAGCCTGTCTGAGATCCTCTCTCTGTCCTCCCCTTCCCCTACTCAAGTGCATGCTCTTTCTCTCTAAAAAAAATAAAATAGATACACATATTATTCATTCTTTCAACCCTTAAGAGTACCTCCTGGGTAGAGGAATCATGCTGTTTACTTTCTATCTCAAACTTTGGATCTGTGCCCATTACCACATTAATTCTAAGTACTCACAAGCTATAATTCATAAGAGTCACAGGATAGCTATGAAGTATAGATTTTTTGCCTCAAATATAAAGGATATCAAACCAGAGTGAATTTGGGCGGATTCTGTCCCTCTGCAATGGTATATGCACAGACTGGCCATGACTGAGAAGTTGCTATGTATGAATCACTCTCCAGATGACGGACCATTAGCACCAGCATCCCTTGGGAGTGAGCTCGAAATGCAGAATTTCAGGGCTCACCCCACAATCACTGCATCAATATGTACATCTGATCAAGATCCTGGGTGGTGTTCATGCTCATTAACGTTTGGGGAGCCCCAGCTACAGTAACCCTCCCTCCAACATCCACAACACGTGAGGGAGTGAGAACAGCATGTCCCAAGCTCTTCTCAGGCACCCAGAGAGGCACAGAAACATCCAAATGGACTGTTATATAGTTAGTATTTCTGACAGGCTGACCCCTCCGATTCTCTAGTTCTTCAGTGAAGAATTCCCGACACGCAAAAGATTTCCCGCGTGTGTAGAATGGAGGTTTGGATCAATGCAATCTATATCCTAAAGGTCTAGTGTCCTAAAGATTCCTGGACTATGCTGTTATTCCAGCATCAGTGAGCAAAACAAAACAAACAAGATCTATGTGCCCGACCGGGTTTTCTCCTCCCTGGATGTTCGTCTGTATGCCTTTTCTTTACATACATCTTGAATTCACTGCAAACACTCTTTATCTGCATCTATCCTTCTTCCTGATTCACCCGGACAACGGGAAGCCCATTTCAAGGCTCGTGTCTGTTTCCTCTACTTGGAGAGGTGGGGGGTGGGGAAGCTCCAACTTCTGTCTTACGCATGGGGGAGGGGAGGGGTGATAACACGTCTTCAAGTTCTCTGCATAGTACTTTACTCTTGTCTGCATGCTCTCCTTATAACCTGCTTGTTAAGTTCAAAGCCAAGGGCAGAACCTCACACAGTCGGACTCTGTCAGACTAAGTAAGCTTGCTGGGTTTCTGAAACCGACCTGTGTCACCGAATCTGTCAATACTGAGGGAGGAAAAGCCCCCTTTCTATCTCTGACAAGAGAGCCTCCATATTGGGCAGGAGGCTGACCTTCAGGCTCATTTAACCAAACTGAGCGTTTACATTCCACTTCTACTATTCCCACCTCATGATGGCTGTTGAGACCATCCAACGACAATGCTAAAGACCTCGCCACTGTCTCCTGCAGGATTCCAATTCTGCTCTGCAAGGGGGGCTGGCTCATCATTTACCCAACACAGAGCCATGACAGGGCCAGAGCACAAGTGACGTCAATAGGCTTAAGGAGACCTGACAAAAGCTGCCTGGGCTCCTGTGGTGGGAGGCATTCTTGAAGATTTCCTCTTCCTGGTTTCCTTCTGAGCTATCATTTCAAAAGTAAACCATTTTCATGGAAAGTGCTCTATGACACCGGTTTTTACTGCAAATGAAGCATTCAGCAGATGGTCCAGAGTGGGAGAGGGGTGCAGGAAAGACGCCGAAAAAGCAGAGGTGACTGGCATCTCCACAGTTTTCAGAGTCTACACCAAAGGCTTGGTCGCTGTTACAGCCTAAAGGAATGAAGGGCATTGCGTCTCCCCCTTTCAGCTCTGCTCCCCTGCCACTCTTTCTTCCTACTGTTCTACTTTGCTGACATTCAAGAATCCAGACTCTCCAGATCCACTGGAAGGGCAGAACCGTTGGACTGTATGCTGTAGACGGTAATCTACATTATTGTTGTAGCTAACCCTGAAGCAATATCACTGGCATTAGGCAAAGTGCTGGGAGCCAGACAAGAGAGGGGTGCAGGGGCCATGTCGAGGAACAGCAGACCCAGACCCACCGGTCCCAGGGCCTGACTTCCCAGAGTATTTCTAACTTTTTTTTTAAGAGAATCAAACAGTTTCTTTCTTACTGGGGGGGGCGGGGCGGGGGGGACCGGATGCTAACATGTTTTTTTTTTTTTTTTAATGTTTATTTTTGAGAGAGTGAGAGAGACAGAGTGTGAGCAGGGGAGGGGCAGAGAGGGAGACACAGAATCTGAAGCAGGCTCCAGGCTCTGAGCTGTCAGCACAGCGCCCAATGTGGGGCTCAAATTCACAAACTGCAAGATCATGACCTGAGCCAAACTCAGACGCTTAACTGACTGAGCACCTCTGGGCGACCCATAACATGCTTTAAATAACTTCAGAGTCTCCCCTGCATCCTTGGACTTCAGGGAAAATTTGCCTTGAAATTCATGTCAGGACTATAGGAAGTCTTAGAGTTACAGTTGTGACTATCATCTCTCAGCAACAGAGAGAACTAATGAGCAGAAAACCAGCAAAAATATAGAAGATCTGAACAACAAAATAAGCTAACAGGAGGTAACCGGCATGTCTAGACACTGCACCAAACATCAGCAGAATACCCAGCTTTTTCAAGAGCATGTAGAGCATTCAGCAAGTTAGACCATATCCTGGCCCATAAAGCCAACCTCACCAATCTTCTAAGGATTGAAGTCATACAGAGTATGTCCTTTGACTCTAATGGGATCAGTCTAGAATCAGTAACAGGAGCACAACAGGAAAACCTCCAGACACTTGGGCATCAAACAAAACACTTCTAAATAATCTACACATCAAGGAGGAAATCTCAAAGGGAAAAAAAAAAGCACATACAATGAATGAAAATGAAAATAAAGTGCATAAAAATACCGGGTATGCTGCTAAACCAGGGCTACGAAGGGAGCCTAGAGCATTAAATGCTTACATTAGAAAAGAAAAAAGGTCTTAGATCAATAATTTCCCCTCCTACCTCAAGAAACTACATAGAGCAAAACAGAGTGAAAATGCACTGAAGGAAGAAAATAAAGAAAGAACAGAAATCAATGGAATTGAAACAATGAAACAATAGAGAAGACCAATAAAACAAAGTGCTAGTTCTTTGAAAAGATCAATGAAATTGATACATCTAGCAAGATTTATAAAAATATGAAAAGAGAATTTAAAAATCACCAATATCAAGAATAAAATGGGATATTCCAACATATTTTGCAGTTGGTCAAAGGGTAAGAAAGAAATGCCACTAATAAGTTTCCACTCATAAATCCAACAACTTCTTAGAAATGAGCCAATTCCTCAATGACCACAGAAGACCAAAACTCAGCAAAGATGAGACAGGTCATCTGAATACTCTGATAATCATAAAAAATTCCTAATTAGAAGGCTCTAGGAATTTTGTTCACATAAAAAGTAAAAAAATAATGCTTCTAAAAACCCCCAGGTCCAGACAATATCACTAGAAGCTTCTATCAAACATTTAAGGAAGATTCAGCCCCATTTTTATAGAGATCCTTCCAAAAAGATAGGAGGGTTGCTCCCCAATTCACTTTACGAGGGCACTATTATTCTGACACCAAAATCAGGATGTATTCATGCCCACATGTCCACTTATGAAGGCATATAGGAACTTACAAGCTCATTTTTGTGGCTTTTAGAACATGTTCAAGATTATGAACAGCGGAGAATGAAATTACATGTATTTCTTTTTAGTCAAACTGAAAAGGAAGTTTGGCATTGGATACAAGATCCAAGATGAATTCTTTTTTTTCTCTCTCCAATGTGTGATCTGCACATAAATGTCTCAGCTGCACTCTGTCATTTGCTGTTAGTGACCAGCCCTGCAAAGGAGTATGAAGCCTGTGGTGGGTCAGGAGGCCAACGTCGAGTTCCCCCTTTGCTCTGCTGTAAGCCGCCTGTGCGCTTGGACACTGAAATGTCTGGCTCCATAACGTGGCCCTGATGGTTGAGGGCCAAAGCTCGTTTCTCTATGAACATCCATGATGGTAAATAAAGGGAAAACCAGTAAACTATGTCTATGTGATTGTGAGAAAGGGGTTAATGTGCAGCCTTAAAACCAGTCAAGCCTGGGTGCTCCCCTCGATCTGATCGGCCTTGGGACCCCGAGTAATGTATTTCTGAACAGGGGTGCTAACAGCCAATGCTTTCCTTGTACATTTGCGGTGGATGCGAAAAAGTGCCACGTTTGTAAATACTAAACACAGCAACTAGCCCATTAGGGACTTAACGGACGGTGGCTGTAATTACTGCTAACATTTTTGTGGCCTTAAAAATGTTTTTAAACCAGAATAAAACCATGGCAACACGGGGATTACCTAAAAGCCATATGGTAGCTGACTACTACATAAGCCTAAAGCCTGAAGAAATGGAAGGTTTATTCATCAGCACTTCATTTCAGTGTTCACCCCTGGGAAAAAAAATCTGCTCTCAGGTAGGACACCCTCACTTCCAAGTCTTTCAAAGCCAGAAGGATTCTCACTACAATTAAATAATGATTAAGAACACTGCCAAGGAGGGAGCCGCGGGACTCAGTTGGTGAAGCACCCGACTTCGGCTCAGGTCATGATCTCATGGTTCATGAGTCTGAGCCCCGTGTCGGGCTCTGTGCTGAAAGCTTTCTAGCTCTAACCTGATAACTGCCTTTCTATGTGGCTTTAGGGCATCAACAACTGTCTCATAAAGAAAAGTATTTGCTTTCACTATTGGGGCTACCTGATAATGTTAAATTGACAGTAGACATTTTTTTCCATTAGGGACACTTCTACATTAAGGTTTTGATTTCCCTTGTATATGTAGCTGCACAATCCAGAGATCACTGTTTAAATCTACCATTGAATTTCTCCAAAATTTCTGAATTTTAATGCCCTTGTTTATAATACCCACCAGCATCGGCTCATCAGCCACTGGTAAAGAGTAAAGAGTACAAAGTCACCAGGAAGAAGAACTTATGCCCCCTACTGGGCTTCAGGGTGACTCTAGGGTCCTACTTAATTACAGAATATCCAATTTACGTTATAAAGATTCACTGTGTACAGTTTTAAGGCCTAGGAAAGATGTGGTGACTTACAGAGATTTCAGTTTGGCCAAGAATGTAGGACAAGGAAGAGACAAATCTCACTACAATTAAATAAAGATTAAGAACACTGCCAGTGGGGCACCTGGGTGCCTCAGTTGGTTGAGCGTCCGACTTTGGCTCAGATCATGATCTCACAGTCCATGAGTTCGAGCCCCGCGTCAGGCTCTGTGCTGACAGCTCAGATTCTGTGCCTCACCTCCCTACCCCCACTCACACACTGTCTTGCTCTTTCTCTCAAAAATAAATAAATGTAAACTAAAAATTTTTTAAAAAAAGAACACTGCCAAGAATCAAAGTAGATTAAAATCTCATATGGTTATAACCGACATAAATTTGCTCCACACTAATGTCCAGCCATGGGATGCTGTGTTTACTGGGACGTAATCCAGTCAGTAGCCTATGAAGGTGGGAGAGGGTCAGGTCCAGGTCCAAGACTGCAGGGGGTAGGAGGAAGAGCTAGTCAGGGGGTCCCTGGTCCCCAAGTCCATTCACAGAGAGAGGCGGTCTGGCTCCAAGCTCCTCCAGGAAATGCAGCTTTTACAGTCATCCAAAGAGGCTCTTGCCACCATGAGGTATTCCATCAACACAGATTTGCTTCCCCAAGTAACCACCAGGGCCCTTTGGGAATTCTCTGTTAGCGTCACTCAACTCAGGAAAAGGCCAGCTGGCTGTAATCATGTGCTGTCAGAGCCATCGCACGAGCTGGAATACCATGATTTTGTTAGAGAAGAGAAGAATCCTAGTGAGGTCAGGGGACACCGTCTGTCCTTCCCAAGCCTTCAGTAATTCAACACTGCCGAACGGTGGAAACTGCACTGAGATTTTCGGTTGATATCGGGTGGGGCAGTCTCAAAAGCTGGAAGCATAAAAGTCTTAGGCCATGTGTATAGGTCAATGGCGTCGCTTTGGGGAGGATTTCGTTCACACATCATTTCCCTTTTCTCGTGTCTCCACAGACCACCTTAGCCCCCTCACTTCTTTGACACCCGACATGCTCACTTCTATTGTGAGCATGATACCACTTTGAAACGCACCCTTCTAATTACGCACCCTGTCTAATTAGAATGACATCCTTCTAATTACGGTGTCATTACCTCACCCTGGGGGTGGCATCCCCATGGTGATGTGGGGGCGTGGGACAAGTCAATGTCACCAGGCTGCCCCGAGATGTAGCTGGGGTCAGTCAGGTCTCTGTGAGATGGGGGGGTTGCACCCCTAAATTCTCCCACAATGTTTAAAAATTTTTTAATGTTTATTTTTGAGAGAGAGAGAGAATGTGAGTGGGGGAGGCACAGAGGGAGAGGGAGACACAGAATCGGAAGCAGGCTCCAGGCTCTGAGCTGTCAGCACAGAGCCGGATGTGAGGCTCAAACTCATGAGACGTGAGATCATAATCTGAACCGAAGTTGGCCGCTTCACCGACTGGGCCACCCAGACGCCCCCCTGCCACAATGTTTTCAAAAAGATAAAAAAACGTCACAGTGTTCTCGTTGGTGTTGACACTCACCAATGAAGTTCGTGGGGGAGGGTCAGGGGAAGCCCACGCCCTGTCTTAAATCTACTGTCGGACGGACGTATGCGTCCAACTTCCTCAGCGCCCCACACAAACCCGGGGTTTTCTGACTTGGCGGGTTCTAGCATGTCTGTAACTGCATTCCCATGTAGGAACCACACACTCTGATGCAGGACTCACACATGTCTTTATAAAAATGTCAAAAAATCTAGCCAATCATTATCATCACTGGATGTCTGCATCTGTCTCCTACAGGCGCTGGCAACCGAAAGGAAAACTGCACTGTGGCCCCTGGGCGGGCCGCCAGGAGGTCCTAACTTAACTCGCTGACGTCAGCAGCAGGCAGGCAAGCAGCACATTGGTAATAGATCCAAATTGGTAGCAAAGTCACCACCAAGTGATAGAGATACATTTTCCTAACTTCAGACAAACGATTACCAAATAGTTTTTTTTTTTTTTTTTTTTTAAATAACTAATCATGCAAACGTTTCTGTGTTAGTGTTAGAAAAGCGCAGGGGCGCCAGGGCGGCTCATTCGGTTACGCTTCCGACTGGGGCTCAGGAGTTTGAGCCCCGCGTCAGGCTGTCTGCCGCCGGCACAGAACCTGCTTCGGGCCCCGCTGCCCCCTCTCCCTGCCCCTCCCCCGCTTCTGCTGTCTTGTGCGCACGCTCTCTCCCCCTTTCAACACCAAATAAACATTAAAAAAAAAAAAAAAAAAAGGAAGAAAGAAAAATGTCAAGTCAGTTCAGAGGTCGGTGCACACGTTCCCCGGGCGAACACGGCCGCCACGGCTCGAAGGCGTGTCCCGCAGGCCGTGAACACGGCGCTGGGAGAGGGGCCGCGCGTCTCCCCAACACGGCGGAACGCGGGGCCCGACCGCCGAGGACCGGGACGGCCCCCGCAGTCCGACACGGCGCTGGCCACGTCCGCCTTCCTACTCGCGGCGGGCCGGCTCGGCGCTAACGGACGGCGCGGGTCGCCGGCGCACGAAACGCGCGGGCGTCCTGCGTGCCGCACGCGCACACCTTCCGCGCCGCGCCGACGTCCGCTGGCGGGACGGCCAATGAGCGGCGGCGGCGCGCGCATGCGCTCTGGCGCGACCTACTTACGGGAGGCGGGTCCTGCTGGCGGGCGGCGGTCTTGGCCTTGGCCGTGAGCGCTGTCCCGCCCGGGGCCCTCCGTCCACGAGGCCCCGGGCCTGCGGGGCCCCCGCCGCCGTCAGGAGTGTGACACAGTAGGGAAAGAGACCGGTTCACTGTGAGACCTGCTACTCACTCTCGTACAGTGTATCGGCCCCCCTTCCCACTGCACAGTGTCTGCACGCGCCGGCCGCGGGGTCCCGCGGGGGCAAGGGCGGCGCCCGGCTTTCTGGGAGGCTCTGGGAACGCGCGGACTCTGTCCCCCTAGCCGGAGGGACGGGGGAGGGCTGTCTTCAGGGTGAAAAGGGGAGGGAAAAAAAAGAAAAGAGGAAAAGAAAAGGTCTGAACTAGGAAGGTGAGGGTGCGGTTGGGACTCTTTAAAAGAAACTGGGGCGCCTGGGTGGCTCAGTCGGTTAAGCGTCCGACTTTGCTCAAGTCATGATCTCGCGGTTCGTGGGTTCGAGCCCCGCGTCGGGCTCTGTGCTGACTGCCAGCTCGGAGCCTGGAGCCTGTTTCAGTCTGTGACTCCCTCTCTCTCTGACCCTCCCCTGCTCACGCTGTCTCTCTCTCTCTCTCTCTCCTAGAAATAAATAAAACATTTAAAAAAAAAAAAAAAAGAAACTAAGAAGGTCCGAAAAGAAGTTGAGGCGCCCATGCTCAGCATGCGGGTCTGGGGTGCGGAGCGACGTGGGCGTCACCGTCCTGTGCCCATTACTTGTCCACACAGAGCGAATCCAGCACGCGCTCCTCTTCTGCGGGTGAGGGGAACGAGGCGATTGGAGCTGACAGGCTTGGCCACTCCCCCGAAGAGGGCGGCGGAGAGAGTCACACGCGAACGTCACTCGGTTAGAGGAGGGAATGGAAAAGAGAGGCCGGTACCTGCTTGCTGCACTCCCTGCGGCATCTGCTGACCCCTCTGAGCACTGTACTGAACTGAGGCCAGGGGCCGGTACTGCTGCGTGGTTGAGGTAGGGTACTGACCAGACGGGTAATAATATACGGGCATCTGTGGAGGAAGGAGAGAAGCCACCGGGAGTGACAACTGTTCGTAAAGGAACGTCGTTAACATACAGTATTTGCTCCTCTTATGACATGACTCGATCACAGTCGATGGTAAAGACGGCCACCAAACATTTCCGCCTGGCTGCATGCGTGTGCATGCGACTCCTTTCCTGTGAAATCTATTCTCCAAGCCGCTGAGTCTGGGCTGGCTGTGTGACGCGCTTTGGCCACTGCTATGAGGCAGAAATGGCAACTCCTGATCCTTAAGAAGGCTGACAGCTCAACCCAGGAGGGGCATCCGGCCACCAGAGAAAGGAGTCCAGGCTCCCCTGCTGGAGAGAGAGGCCTTGCGGAGAAGAGAGGCACCCCAGGCGACCGGCCGCACCAGTGTCCTGGGCACCGAGCGAGGCCACCTTGGAGGTTCTGGCCCCGGTGTAGCTGCCCAGGCCACCAGCACAGGAAGCAGAGCTGAGCCGTCCCTGCTGAGTCCTGCCCTAACTGCTGTCGCAAGCGACACAGTGGATGCTGTCTCAAAACGCTGGATTTTTTTTTTTTTTCCAAATAAAAGAAGAGCGAACAAAATAGTCATCCACAACAACAAGAAGTTTATGGTAGTTTTAAATATTAAGTCTAATTAGGGGCACCCAGGTGGCTCAGTCACTTAAGCACCAGACTCCTGGTTTCAGCTCAGGTCATGATCTGCATGGACAGTGCAGAGCCTGGCTTGGGGTCCTCTCTCTCTCTCTCTCTCCTTCTCTCTGCCCCTCCTCTGCTCAGGCTCACTCTTTCTCCCAAAATGAATAAATAAATGAATCTTCAAAAAATAAATATTATATCTAACTTGAGTTATTCTTCTAATAGAAACACAGGGGAGACATGAAAATGGCTAATCTCTAGCCTAAAAGAAGCAGTGGATGGAGTTACAAAATACGATCATGTCTATCAAAGTAGAGTGATCAGCACCAAGCTAGCATCCTAAAGAATTTAGGTTCTATCAGAAAAAAGGAAATATGTTTAAAATCTGTTATGCCCCTTGTTATCACTTTCTAATGACTGGGAATGGCTGAAACTATTCTAATCACTTCCAATAAGCTTACAGTCAAATGTCTCTAGATTTGGAAAGTCTTCTTGCATGCCTCAGGTCGAGTAAGGCTGCTTTCTTACTAATCCTAAATATTTTTTTCATCTCCAGGCTTCTGACTATTCTATCAGCTTCTTTAGAGTGTAAAGAGGGGCACACCAGGAGACAGCCTTCAAGTATCACACACGTAGAATAAAATTACAAGTCACCTGTTTGAGAACTGTGATTTTACTGGATATGTTATTTTCTGATTTGTTCAAGTCAAATAGGAAACACAGATCATGTTTTCTTGCCTTCACGTAAAGTACAAACAAAAGATAACTTAGTTCCTGTTGAGCTGTGGTTCTACAATCTGGTGGAATTGTTATTCATTCTCGTTCTGACTGGTGATACAGACATCCAAAGGTAAGAGAATGAATGAGTCTCCACTGAACATGGGTCAGTATTTAGCAACTAATTGACTGTACATTTTGTTTATAGTGATTCTTTTCTTCCTATTTCTCCATTTCTTTGTAAGGCAGTGTATAACAATACAAATCCGAGTAATCCTAGAGTAATAACAGGTTTTAGTTAGGCTCTTTACCACCATTCTATATCAGAAGCCTCCTAAAATTAAGAATAAGAACAACTATTATGGAATTTATTCCATATTATGAGTCTTCTATTTATTTATAGGTCCTTTAGGAAGAATAACAGTTTGTTCCTTTAGGAAACTCCAACTTGATTCAACGTAAGCTCATAAATATATTACCCAGTCCTTGCTGTTTTCTCTCACATTCAATATGAAACATGAAAATACCTTCAGGGATGAGGGAGAGAGTTCAAACACTTGACAATATCTTGATGAGCACTCATGCTTTGGATGAAAGTATAATCTCTTGAAGGAAAGCCTCAATTTTCAGTGCTCGGTTGTTCTGTTTTGTCCTTGTTTTTTTTTTTTTTTTTTTCTCATCCTACCTTCTTTGATACCCCGATGGGCTGTGCTGGAGATTGGTCACCTCCATCCAGTGCCTCTCCCACGCAGGGCACTGGACAGCTCTTAGGAGTTTTAGCTCCCGATCATATTAAACACATGGGACATTGGCACTTGGCCCATCCTAGTCCTCCCTCCTGGAGGAAGGAAGCAGAGCGGGGCTCAGAGGAATCACCAAAGGATCCAGACAAAAGGTAGGAAGGGAGAAAAAGGTAAGGACAGCCCTCCAAAGGAGAAAATATATTTTCAAACAACTATGTGAAATCACGGAGAACCAAAAATACCAGTGGATTGGGAAAGGAAAGAAAGAAATGAGAAAAAAAAAAAAAAAAGCAACCATATTTAAAAATCTCTTCTCCCTCCACTTTCTTCAAATCCCTTTCTGTCTCATCCATGTGTTTCTCTCTTTGCCTTCCAGGGGGCGTTCGGAAGGGATGCATGATGTGTTAGACAAAACTGACCTTCCGGGTTATTAAGTAGGTTCGCTCTCTGCATACATTTCACATGTTTCTACATGCCCGTGGACCGACTGTACCTTCAGTTCTTTTCACTGTTTTATATTGAGCAATCAAGCTTTAAAAGGTTTACTAAATTGAAACTCACTGTGGGTTATACCCTGTACCTAAGAGGTTCACAGATATCCAGACAGACCATGAACCATGAACATCTGTTTTGTCTTTTCCCCCCCTCCCCCACCCCTTTCTATTTCCAAATCTTGTGAAGAAGGGATGAAAGCGTTTATGTTGCAGACACACCAGGGGTCCTGAGTTATCTTTGCCCCTGCAGCGCACTAACGTTGAAATTCATTCATCAAGGAAGATGGCTTTTTTTTTTATCTTAAAAAAAAAGTCTTCAATTAAACACTCTGCCAACTCTTCTCCTTGATGGCAGAAACGGGTAAGCACACTTAGCTGCTATTTAGGATCAAAGAGCCACACTATTTTCCCATTAATTAAGCTTAAATTATTTAATTTTTTACTAAAATAATTAATATATTAATGAGGTCCTTCCTCCTGTAACTTAAAATAATTTTTTCACAACTCCTTACGTCCTACCGGTGAAGAGACATTTCAGAGAAGGCAACTGAAGATGAACTAGTAATTAATCATTCAAAATAAAATGAACGACTGAATGAAAATCATTTCCTGGTGAAGGGTTTTGCATGGCTTGAAAAGAAAATAATTTATTCAAGATGTTAAGGCAGTGAAACAAATAATACGAAGGTGACAGCGTACTTTAAACAGCTCATCCACTGCAATATTTCTTAATTAGGATGGAATTTGCTTGGGATATGTGTGCCTTGAAAATGGACCAGAAAACACCTCTGTTGCAATTTACATCTTGACAGTGATCACTCCCAGGAGAGCACCAGAGATGTTTGGTGGTGAACAGTAACAGATCATCAGTCTTTGGGAAGACAGTAAAAATCAGTGATCTGTGGTGTCTTACATGCTCAAGTCAATTAAATATGATTAATGAGTACCTGTGAGAGCATGCGGGAGCTCTGCTCCCCGCCCTAGGGAGAGAAAAGGACAGTGGATGTCCGCCTTAGCTTCCTCCTTTATATTCATTGAGGAGCTCTGCCTGGAGCACCAGATTAGCTCCAGAAAATGCTTGAGGAAAGAACGCAGCTCCAGAGCAGCAGAAGGGGAGTCGAAAGTCCCCCAGGAGTTGGCTCTCTTTTTCCTTCCTTCTTTTCCTTTCTGGGCAAGCCAGTGAGCAGGACCTTGCACCGGAGGGAACGCTTTCCCGTGGCCCCCAGACCAGAAGCCTGGACATAGGACACGCCCCCCACTGTATCACCGGCAGTTGGGTCAGTTTCATCAAACTCACTTTCTGAGGCCCCCTCCCCCCGCCCCGAGGCTTTGTTCGAAGGCTGAATAGGACAGACAAGTTCTGCAGGTGGGGAATCTCAGTGTGGACCAGAAAGACCCGCACAGGTTGACCTGGTGAGATTCTACGTGGACATACAGAGATCAAATACCCAAGGAATCAACTCTAGGTCACGGGTGTGAGAAAAAACCCACTCACCTGTGCAGGTGGAGGCTGTTGCACAAATCCCTGTGGCGAGGGAGGGGGCTGGAGGACTTGCTGGGGGATGGGGGGTCCAGAGCCTGAGAAGCCCCCTGCCGGGAGCTGCTGGCCTGTGGAGGCGATGACGTAGCTCGGCTGTTGGGTTGGCTGCGGCATGAGGGATGCCGGGTAGACGGGACCAGATGCGGGCTCAGGGGTCTCTCCGGAGGACTGCCGGCTCAGGCTCATCTGGGTGAACTGCGTCGCCACGTCGTCTCTCTGCACGGAGACAAAATAGGAAGTTAGCCAGAGCAGCTTAGTGATGGCAGAGGCACACAGAGGCAGCCCCGGACCACAGGCCCGACAGGGGGGTAGGCAGGGCGTACAAACTGGAAACAGTAACAGAAAGGAATTCTCTGGAACAACAGGGAAACACAAGGGAAAACAGATCCGGGGGATCAGAGATGGTAAACGATTTGACCAAATCTCCCCAGTAGAGAGATTGTCTCAGTAGAGACAAACCATTATTTTGTCACTGAGGGCTCAGGCACCGGAGAGCAGGGCGGAGACAAGGAGGGCTTGGCGTCCTCTCCTGGGGACTCCGCTGGTCTCCCCAGGAGTAATCGCAGCCTCTGCCTTCTGGAGACTGGTATAAGGACCTTGGAGCCACCATCACACATGGCTGGCTACTGCCGAGATGCAGCCACCACGGGCGGGATTTCCTTTGTATACTGGGCAGTACTGTTCACTCGCCTCACTTGAAACTTAGGGGCAATGCTCATTCTTCTTGTCCGAAAGGACCTAGTCCATTGATGGGAAAGGAAGGGAGAATGGGGGGTTGGGGAGCTAGGGGAACCCCCACATCAGGAGCACAGGGTGACGCTGGTGACCATCTCAACAGACTTGAAGCTGTTTCCCAAACCCTCATGCCAAGTTCACGGGTGTGTCTGTTGCTGACTTCTAACTCGAGGGACATTCCATTCCTGCTCAGCCGATGAAGGGTCAGCAGGGTACCCGCCTGCCGAAGCAGCAACCCAGGGACCCATGGCAGAAGGGAAACCATCATTTTGGAGACGGGCTGCAGGGTTCTGGAATGAGACGCTCACCTATATGCCCCCTCAGGGTCAGCCCGGGGCCCCCACCCAGCCCTGCACAGGACAGGAGTAAAACCAGCCAACACGTGCTCCCAGGGGAGAGGTCACAAGCATGTCATACAGTACCATGGGGAACTGCGGCGTTGGCGACACAGGCAGGAGGTGCTGGGGAGGAAACGAGACCACGGGGTATTGCAAGGACTGCGGGGAAGCCTGCAGCCCTTGCACCGGCTGGAGGAAAGAAGAAGCTGGTCAGGTAACAGGGAAGCACGGGGGGCAGAAAGCCCTGGAAGCCCACCGCATCCCTATGGGTCCTCTTGGCTCCGTGCACTCCGGAGGCGGGAACCAGCCACCAACGGAAAGGCAAAGCCACGCAGGCCACAGCCAGCCCGCCTTGCGGGACGCAGGTTTGCTTGGAGGGAACACCCCTTTAAGAGGTTACTGCAGTATGATGGCACTTGCGCGGCTCATTCGGTGAAGTGTCTGATTTCAGCTTGGGTCACTATCTCGCGGTCCATGAGTTCGAGCCCCGTGTTGGGCTCGGTGCTGACAGCTCAGAGCCTGGAGCCTGCTTCCCATTCTGTGTCTCCCTCTCTCTCTGCTCCTCCCCCACCCACACTCTCTCTCTCTCAAAATAAACATTAAAAAAAATAAAAGAAAAGAAGTTACTGGAATATGTTTCATGTTATTGTTAGTCGACTCTAACGGGTCTAAAAATATTGCCCAAGGACTAAAAAGTAAGGCGGAAAAATAGACACGAGGTTCACTCTGGAGCCACTCGGAATGCTACAGTCTCCGGTGGACATCGCCATGTGGTGCCCTTCGAAGGAAGGGCCGCTCCGCATCTCTCAGAGAACAGCCAGGCCACCTCAGAATGAACTGCCTTCTGTTCTTCCCATGGATAAAGTGCTCAGTCCTACCCCCCTGCAGCCATGAGCTCATGGGCTGTGCTGGGAATGAGTGAGTGAGAAGATACAAAGGCCTGGGGGAGGTAATGAGTTCAGTCTCCAAGACAGGCTCCTTGATGTATAAAAACAGCATCAAGACCTAAGGAAAAACGTGGCATTCATTGTCCCCAGCGTGGCGCACTCACCGTGCAGATCGCCGGATGGGGCGTGCACGTCTATCTAACCTTGAAGATCCAGAGGAAAGCTTATTGACCTGCTGTCAAGGGCTCTAGGCTGGTTTTATTGCTGAGTGGGTGCAGGTGGCCCCAGTGACAAACATCCCCTCTTCCTGAGGCCCCGCTTGCTGCTCCAAGGACCGTGCAGCCTTTGTCTTGGAGAATGTCCCCTCCCCACCTTCCCGCCAGCTCCTACCTGAGTGACCAGTGGGCCCGCCACGTGTGGCTGGGGAGGCTGCACCCGCTGCTGTGGTTGGGGGGAGGGCTGCTGCTGGGGGGGCTGTTGGGACGGCCCCATCATGGCGCCTCGCAGGGGCTGCTGGCTGCTGGGGGGGTTGTATATTGCAGGGGTGCCATCAGGATTCACAAAGGGCTGGCCTGCAATGGAATCATAGCCTGGTTCAGGTGAGCTTCTCAAACAATCCTTCAGCAGGAATTGCTGTGCTGATAAGATACCCAAAAAGTAGCGTGAGGTCAAGGCGCAAGACAGTGGAAATCCAGGGCACCAGAACCTTCACGAGTGTGAAGACTTCCCTGGTGGTGACCTGTCCGGTTAAGCTAGCTAGCTGAGCAAGCCCAGGGCAATTTAAGAAGCAATAAATAGGGGGCACCTGGGTGGCTCCATTAGTTAAGCATCAGACTTCAGCTCAGGTCATGATCTCACAGTTCGTGGGTTCGAGCCCCACATTGGGCCTTGTGCTGACCGCTCAGAGCCTGGAGCTGCTTCGGATTCTGTGTTTCCCTCTGTCTCTGCCCCTCCCCTGCTCCCACTGTGTCTCTGTCTTCCTCAAAAATAAATACACATTAAAAAAAAAAGCAACAAATAAATCCATGGCTTTTGGGGGAGATTTGCTAGCGCTAAGTGCAGCTGGGTACCGTGGCGCTCGGTGGGAACACCTGTGGAGAGGCAATCTTCGAGAGGCACGTGTTTTGCTGGCTGCCCCTCACCGTTATCCGCGAGACGGCACGCACGGAGAGAGAGGGTTGCTTTCCCTTCACACGACCCCAGCTACGCTGGGTTACGCATTATTTACCCATAAGTTTGTTTCGCTTTCACTAGCCTTGCCACCAACTCAGAATCGTGGTCTGTTCTACCGATGCGTATACCACAGAACATACCACATCCATATACTCATTTCTCTAAACAGAAACAAGGAGAACACAGGGGTTTAGACTAGAAAGATGACGCAAACTCAGAGCATCACAACATCATCGCATAACAGAGAAGCAGACAGACATGATTTTGCCTTTGGAAATAATGGCATGGCGCCCTATTATCATTACTATTATTTGGGGAGGATTTTATGGCTTACAAAATAGTGTCAGGGGACCCTCAGCATGACTCTGGGAGGAAGGGAAGTATCATATCTCCCCAGGATGCAGAAGAGGCAATGACGGCCCACCAAGAAGGTTATGGAAAGAAGGAAGGAAGACAGAGGAAGCGCAGCAGACAGAAGAGGAGGAAAAGGAAGGTGAAGGAGGGAACAAATCTGGTGCCAGTGTGGCAGGTACAGGTACAGTGTGGCTTCCACACATGATCTCAGCTCCTCCAGTGAGCTCCCAGACACGTGATCTCGTTCCACTTTAGACACAAAAAATCAGAGCCCAGCTGGACCAAGCAACTCGTCCAGGAAGTGAGGACCAGGAAGTGAGGGCCAGGAGATGGCCCTGGTCAGCATGACTCCAAGGTCCTCTCACTTCTCATTACACCAAGTACCTGGAGTGGATTAGCCACGTTTACATAATGTGTACAGGCTACAATGAAATACAATGAGAGACACCCAGGAGTGCCTGGAAATCACTAATGCCTGAGAAGTCAGGCGGGGTGGGGGCAGTGTTTGAAGGTGGGATCACACTCAGGACGGGCAGAAAAAGAATGAGAAGAGTCAGAATATTCTGCTCCGCATTTAAGGAGAGGTACGAAGGCAGTTCCGTAAGCATGTAGTCTAACGCCTCCCCCCTACACTGTTCTGCTACATGGGGCTCCCAAAAGCACTCTTACCCAGGGCAGGCAGCAGGTGATGGCCGAAGAAAGCAGCCTTTTTCATTAACAATATATATGAAAACAACCAAAGAAGACCAGTGGTGTGAGGAAAATTAGCAACAAAATAGAACAGGTCAGAGCATGAGCATACAGAAGCTGAATTCCAGTGAAAACAACCATGCATGTTATTCAACAAGAACAGGCTGTTTTAAAATGGGAACTAATTAGCTAATGCATGTTAAGTAAAAGAAACCAGTCTCTGAAGGGTAGCGACTATGGAAATGTATAACCACATTTCGAATATATTCCAGGTCAGACAACACTTAACGGTAACGGAAGTGTGAATGGCAGGACCTCTACTGGGGGCGGGGGAAGCTTGCCAGGAGGCTAGAGTCACTCTGTGTCTCCTTCCCGGCGGTGCTCGCACAGGTGTTCTATATTCAAACACCTGCCAAGGCTACACGCATGGAGTGTGTATTTTATGAATTACGGTAAGAAAATACTCTGGAGTAAGTATGGAAGGCCAATGCTGTGGTTGTGAGTGGAGCCAAACAAACTTGATGTCAGCCCAGCGGGGACCTGGGAAGGAAGCTTAGTGTTTCCCATCACTAGCCCACAATTTCAGCCCAGATATACTGGTGTGTGTGTGTGTGTGTGTGTGTGTGTGTGTGTGTGTGTGTGTGTGTGACATGGCCCTTCCACACTGCATATTCATGAACATACCTACCAGAACTAAGGAAGTTCTGATAACAGTTTCATAACCATTCACCCTGTGCTGTGATGGAAAAGCAAATGAGCCAGAATTAGAGTCGCAGAACAATGACTCAATTTAGAGGTATTTAAAACATTAATGTTCTTCCTCAGTACCTGTTTTCCTATCGCTGCCATTTAATTTTAGCTACATTTCATTGTTTTAAGTTCCATTTTCTTTTTTTCGAAATAAGTTTCTTCTGGACTTAAAATCTGCAGCCCAGCCATTTTTCCGCCCCCAAAAGAGCAACTGGGGGAAGAATGGAAAAAAAAAGTTCAATTTCCAAAAACATCTATCAGCCCATTTAGTGTTTGAATTCTTAGTCCCCCTCCCCTTTCTGGAATTGTAAAAAGATAAGAGGAAAATTTTAGAGACCTGCACTTAAAAAGATGTTCACAATGACTTCATCAGAAATCATTTCAAAATCAGTCTCATTCTGGGGCTCCTGGGTGGCTCAATGGGTTGAACGTCTGACTTTTGATTTCGGCTCAGGTCATGATCCCAGGATCGTGGCACCGAGCCCTGTGCCGGGGTCCATGCTTCTATACTGAGCATGGAGCTTGCTTAGGTTTCTCTCTCTCTCTCTCTCTCTCTCTCTCTCTCTTTCCCTCTCTCCCTCTCTCTCTACCCCTACCCTCCCTCTGTAAAAAAAAAAAAAAAGAAAGAAAGAAAGAAAAAACAAAGAAGTCTCATTCTGTGCACACACACACAAATACACACAACACACACACACAGATGGAAAATAAAAATAAAACCATCTTTACTATATTTTCTACAACTTCCAATTTACCCAGTGAGAAGTAAGGTAGTGTGAAAAACAGACCATAATTAGGGTGAAAAAGATAACCGCAAATTATTCAGATGTCCTTTTTCATAAATTTTTAGATCCTCTGTGTGAAATATTAGTAATGTGCTATGAGCCAGATGAAAGAAATGTCTCCAAATGATTGCATATGAAGAGTACTAAGAACTCCCTTGGGTCGAGAGAGGGAGTAGGTTCTTCTAGAAGAGAAGAGAGTGTGAAAGACAGCTATTACACTCAATAAGGAGAGGTGGAAAGAAGTGAGAAAAAGAAACCGGCAAGATGTAGGCCAGGAAGCGAACAAAAACAATTTCCCAAGTGTGCGAGGACAGGTGACTATTGGTTTTCAAGTCAGGCAACAGTCGCCTCCCTGGATTCTGGTGTGTCTGCCAATCCAGCTGCAATTACAGCTGAATACAGGCAATTAGTTTGAATGACAGCTGCTGAGGACCAGAGGGGAAAGAAAGACTAGTCGGCCCTAGGACTAGCCAGCTTAGAAGAGGCTCTCATGTCAGAAACTGCTCAAGCACGCCCGGCAGGCCCTGGCATGCTCAATGGCACAGGTAACAGGTGCAGCAGTGGAGGTAAGCCAGGGGACCCTGAACTGAGCCAGGGCTGAGTGCTCCTTGCCCTCAAGAGCACGGCCTTCGGTGGAAAAGTTCTCTACTCTCCACATCATCGCAAATGATGTGCAGTAGAAATTATTTTATCAGTATAAAATTATTGAGCACCTGCACCAGGAATAAGGCTTGGTTATCCATTCCAGGGATGCAACACAAACACAAAAACAAAAAAATGAGTCTGAGCCCTCCCCACAGAGAGCTTATAAACCCAAGGGCAACTCACACTAGAAGCCAAGTAATCAAATGCTCTCAGTTTCTGATGCCAGCACATTTCTGCCAACTACTCAGCAGGAGGGTATTTATTTAAAGAGATACAGAGGGCATGAGAAAAAAAGATCTTCCTCTCCTACTCCTAGGAAGGTGGTCAATCAAATTACAGAGATGGTGCTGATTATGGACAGGCAAGAGTTAATTTAGATTTTGCAAAGATACATTTACAGACAGCACACAAAACCTTTTTGGTGCATTTAAGAAAGAGGTGCAAGCAGTTTGGATAAATAGATGCTAGAAGTCCTGTGGAAAACACAAAGGATAGTGTTACGGGAGCCCATCGGGGCATTTGAAAAAGATGGGCCCTAAAAGGCTGCTCAGAGTCAAGTCCCAGCCGATGGCATGCCCGTACCTCACACATTTGTGGATTTGCAAGAGATGAAGGCAAAGCGAAACGGCAAAACAACATATATGGGCCTTAACGAGTACGTGGGGGATGTTAATGTCTGTTGGCATCTCTGGGTAGCTCTGAATTGAAAGAACACAGCCAAACAAAGATAAGCTTTCTGCTCAAAACCTCTGAAAGGAGACTGAGTCCAAAATAGCAGGAAGATCAAACTCAAGAGTCAAACTCAGACTCGCCTTGTGAGGATGAGGATGTTACCCGGGGATGACTTTGAAAAAAGAGCCTCTGCAGCGACTCACTCACGCAGATGCCTGAAAAGCAGAGAAAGGATAGGCCAGAGATCCTGACTCAAAAACAGACCTTCTGAGAGCTGAGTCTAAGGCCAGACAGAATAAAAAGTCGGAATTGAATCTGGGGAACTGCCAAGATATATGTGGGTGGGTTGCAATCTGGTTGCCAATTATTCCGTACTTAGGATGAGCCCCGTCCATGGTGCTGACAAAGGAAGTTTCATTTTGTTTCATTTGTTAGAAGTGACTGGCAGGCACCTTATTGTTTTGCAATTATTGCTTGTCTTATGAGCACCGAAGACAGATACTTTATGAATAAACAGACCAAGAAAAAGAATCAGACTTAGAAATACAGAGAGCACACTGGTCGTTGCCAGAGCGAAGGGGGTTGAAGAGATGGGCCACATGGGTGAGGAGACATGGGAGGTGCAGGCTTCCAGCTTTGGAATGAATGAGACCTGGGGAAGAAAGGCACAGCATAGAGAATATAGTCCATGATACTGAAATAGTGTTGTATGCTGACACATCGTAGCCACCCTTGTGGTGAGCAGAGGGTAATACATGGAGAAGTTGAATTACATCACTATGGAAACTAATGTAACATTATGTGTCAATTATCCTCCAAATAAAAAAAAAATAGGGAGAGATATTTTGGGGCACCCAGGTGATTCAGTTGGTTAAGCTCTCAACTCTTGATTTCGGTTTAGGTCATGATCTCATGGTTCATGATTTTGAGCCCCTCGTCCGGCAATGTGCTGGCAGGGAGAAACCTACTTGGGATTCTCTCTCTCCCTCTCTCACTGCCCCTCTCCCTTCTCTAAATAAATAAAAACATTTTAAAAATCTGTAAAATATAGCCATTTTATCTTAGTTTTATCCATGAGCCACATTCTTAAGTAGATTAAAAAACTGTCCTACTATCCACATCAGTATATCCTGAGTAGTTAGATGTTATTTCAATACTATGTAATTATTGAGCACCTGTGTGTAAGCACGCTGACTAACACTACTTTGTTATCAACCCCAGTGAACCCAGTGAAGTAAAAAAATGGCCAAGGATGGCCCCTTCCCATAAGGAACTTACAAATGTGCCGGAAACAAGGCAATGAATCCAAGGACTATTCATACAAGAAGCAAAGTAGTCATATGCTGTTGGTTCTTAGTGCCAAAGAATTGCTACCATGTATTTGGCATAAGGGGATTTAGGGAAGGACAGGAGGGGTGGATTTCAGGGGTCCACAGAAATGACAGAGGAAGAGGAGTTCCAGCCCCAAGGAGGCAAATTTCCAGTTTCAGCTGTAGGTCATATGAGACTGAATAGATAGATAGGTGGGTAGATACGCAGACAGACAAACACACCACAGATAAAGACAGACACACGTACTTGTACATATGATACATGACAGATGTGTACCTACATACACACAAGTGCAGATTTTCAATTTGCAAAAACATAAACGATTTCTAGGGAAGAAGAAACACCTTTCATCTACTATCCCACCACTCGGCCATGGTATTAAAATATTAATACATCTACCTCCTGGGCTTGCGATATTTTAATATCTAGCATCTATCAGATCAGAGTAGTGTTTATGGAGAAATTGCTCAACAGTGTTATTAGATCCTTTTCCTCAGTTAGGATCCTTTTTCAAAGGAGGTATTTTGATAACGGCTCCAAATGACTGGATCCAATGAATAAGAATTGGAAGTTGGCACCAGAAAGCACTTCATTTCTTTTTCTAGAAGCAAGATTATACATGATAATATACCTATAACACATGCTCAACCATTATATCATTACAAGTAATATTTTTCCATTACACCCTAAAAAAATATTCTGTTGAGCTTTTTGAAACACAGCAATTTTGCTTAAAGCAAACGACTCAAAATGAATGCTTCTGTGTCTTCCTGTCTGCAAGCCCTCTGTCTCAATTAAAAGTGAAAGGATTTAAGCCAATGGAGTCAGACCATACTGAGCCAGTGCCCAGAGTAATGAATATAATCCTGGTTTTCTTTTAATTTCCTTTTAGTGCTTACAATGATACAAATAAAAGAAAAGCAATCTAATATTCTCCTTAGAAGTATCTATTCTGAAAGCCTTCAAATGGTTTTCAATAAAATGATTATGCCTTCTTTTCCCTGCAGCTTATGGCCTTTTCAAAATGTCTCAGTCAAACACCGTGCCTTGAGAATGTGCCATATGTTTTCATGAAAATGGGGCAATTATTCAAGTAACTCTTTTATTATCATTCTCATGTTTTCCTGAATTTCCTAATTCCTAGTAGTGCTTTATATGTGAGAAGATGGAGTCAGATCACTTTTATGAGGTTCTCATTCACTTCTGCATTTTCAAGTTTAGCAAACCCAGGACACACACTGGAACCATCAAAACCAAACCTCAGACACACCTTGAGACGATTCAGTGCTTTCCCGGTTACTTATAAAGGCTTCTAAGGAAGTGAGCAGCCAAAGTGAAGCCTTCTAACCTAGGGTTTCTTCGCCAGAACGCTACTGACATTTTGGGCTGGACCATCTTCACTAGAAGGGGCCGCCCTGTGCACAGTACGATGCTTAGCAGAGTCCCTCTGGTCTCTACCTTCTTAGATGCTAGTAGCAGCCCATCCCCCATTGGCCAAGATCATCAGAATGTCTGTGGATACTGCCAAATGGCCTTGGAGGCATGGTCATAATTGCCCCTGATTGAGAAGTTTCCCGCATGAGGGTAGATGCTTATCAGTCTATTTGCTCAGTGATCTGGGCCCTTTGGAATCAGTGTGGACATTAAGTGGTCAGGTAAGACCACTAGAGAAATTAAAAAGAAAAAAAAGAACCATTCATCATTGGAAGAAACAGACTCATGAAGTTAACAATTTTCCAAACCTCACCAAAACCAGTCTAGTCCTAAAATCCCTAAAATACATAAGAATTTTCTCCCTATGTCCTCTTTGCTATTCCTTATTCCTCAGCAGGAAATGGATGAAGTTGTAAGGCCAGAGCAACTTCTATAGGTAACAATCCGCTATCTGTCCCAATTGATATCTCATATTCGTGAAATACCTTGGCTGCAAAAACACTTTTGACATAATAAACAGGCTAACCCAGGATGTAGTCTGCAAAACACAGTATTTTAATTAGTATTTCCCAGATCATCACTTAATGGTTTCTGATCATAGCTCCCAGGAATACATGAAACATACCAGGGCCAAGGTGAGAGGACAGACAGAAACGTGGCTACTTCTGCGAAGAATCTAGAGTTATAACTACATAAACATTGGTATCAATATAGAGATAGAGATGACAGCTATATAGCGGCTCTTCCTAAATCAAGACCCGACACCTCGGTTCGTGCACCTACCTCCTCTGCTCAGGAATGTTCAGGAAACTCGCTGACGAATTTGTAAGCTCCAACCCAAGAACAGAACTCTGATCTAGCGTCCCAGTCACAGCAGAGGTAAGGAACTGACCTGTATGCGGATTGAGCAGGATACTTCCCGGTGGGATGCCTGTCACAGCCTCGAGTGGAAGGAGGATGTAGCTGGTGCTGGGGGCGGCCTGGCCCCCTGCTCCATTCTCGGGGTAGGCCACACAGCCAGGAGAGCCGGCCGACACACCTGGGGCAAGCGGCGTGCTCTGCAGAGGTGCGTGGGTGCGGGGCAGCGACCCCGAGGAGCCTGTGCTGCTGTTAGACTCGGAGCCTGCCACAGAGAAACAGATCAGGAAAGCATCCAGCACAGAGAATTCAGGCTCTAGACGCTTAGTTTACATAATCCATCCTTAAAAGGACGCAAGGTGACTGCCACAGGCCCAGAGCGACAGAGATGTCCCGCCAACATTTGGGGCTCACATTTTATTGAGATATTTACTAAATATATATTGCAGATGTGTCCATTGCTTAGGAAAAGAGAATTGAAGAATGAGCACTCTCGTTCAGCTTCTCCCATGCCCTTAGGGTGGTACATTGGTAAATGGCACCCTGAAGCTGGCGATTCTGTGCCTGGTGACACCCAACACCCTGAATAATTAAGGCCACAGGGATGTCCTACTGGAGTTGGGAGAACAAAGCGCCAGGTGGATGTTAAAGAGACTGCAGTCTACGAAGGAGTCCGACTGTGCTGATCCTGGGCATGGCTCAAAGATACTGGTTCTCCAACATATCCATAAAGCTGCATGTCCTTCAGAGGACACAAAAGAGTGAAATCATGGGGACGTTTGTGGACTGTGTAATTTGCAAACATGCAGGTAACCGGATTCCAAGGTGGAATCTAACCCAACTATCTCCCTCTCCCTGCACTGTGGACAAAGGAACACCTGCTGTATCCCACATCCATTAGGCACTACCTGCCCTTCACCATGACCAGAGCCAAGCAGCCCCAGCACCCTTGACCATGGCTGTTCTGGGCACTGAATGTTAAGCAGAGCATCAGAGAGAAAATGCACCAAGCAACATTTCTATATCAGTGAATCCTAACAGATGATTTGGATGATATCATAGGCTGCGAGAACATTGTACAAGAAAAATTTGAAATTATTAGCCCACAATTATCGATGGATATCATTAATGTGCATTCTTCTGTGTCAATAAAGGGAATATATTAGGGAAGAGCTAACATGGTTTTCAAGGTGCTAAAATGTGCCCTTGAATTAAACTGGAGATCTTTAAAAACAAGTGCTAGGACTATGGCATGTCATTGCAGAGGAGAGGGGCCATCAGAGGGAGTTTAGAGAAGAAAGACAGAGCTGTCGAGAAGGAAGACAGTGGTGTTTATTGAGCACCTAGTATGTGAGAACACCTAGAAACAGTAGTGTGCAATGCCATGTCCTTCAACCAGCTGGAGAAAAGCAGTGCCTGCATCAGAAACACTGAGAAGACGATGCACAGACAATGTGAGAAATCTGATTCCACAGGTTAGAAGGCCAGAAAGGAAAGCCATTTGGCTTTAACTTTCAACACTTGCAAAGATGGAGACCGCAATTCCTCCTTGGGGGGGAAGGCGGGGCTCAGCAACCACCATGCAGCCACAGTTCGTAACTGGCCTTTCCATTGCCTGGCATCCAGTTTTGAGGAGCTCATAAACATCTATGTATGTTCTACACGTAGCCAGCATTCCAGAAGTTGTTGATCCAGAATGCATGCTAGCTGTGGTGGTAAAAGGCACGGGATTAGAAGCGTTTGAAGGTTTGTTAAAAAATGAAACTGATATTTGAGAACTTTACTCCTTGGCGTGCTGAGAGTTGAAGTGTGTCCAGTCTCCTTTGCTCAGGGACTGAAACAATAACTGCACATATTTAGCCAGTGGATCTATGTGACAAGCACTGTGCTCATTGCTCTGTGTGAATTATCCAATCTCATTTTCACAGTGGCCTCATTTTGAATACGAGCATGGATCTTCAGAGATGTTAAGTCAATTTCCTAAGCATACTGCTTGTGTGGCAGTGTCTGGGTTCAAATCCTGGCAGTGTGGTCCTGTGGACCATGCCCCATGCCCGGGGTCGCCCCATGCAGGAGGGGCCAGGGCCCTAACCAGGCCTGTGCCAAGTACTGTGCCAAGTTCTAGGAGACACTGCACAGAAAGTCAGCACAGCCCATAATGAGATGCTCAGAAGTTGGAGCCGGACCCCACGGGGCAGCTGCAGAAGGTAACGTGACAAGACATCAAGGGGACTCATGAGGGACTCTGGTGAAGGCTCAAGAGGGAGACAGGAGGGGCACCTGGGTGGCTCAGTTGGTTAAGCATCCAACTCTTGGTTTCAGCTCCAGTCATGATCTCATAGCTCGTGGGTTCGAGCTGACAGCTCCACGCTGACAGCATGGAGCCTGCCTGGGATTCTCTCTCTCTGTGCCCTGCTCCCACTTGTGTTCTCTCTCCCTCTCTCTCGAAATAAATACATAAACTTTAAAAAGACAGAGAGAAAGGAAAAGAGGAAAATGGGGTGGGGGAGACTGTATGAAAGATCAGGAGGCAAAACAAAATGGAAAGCCAGCTGGGCAGAGGGGAAGGGTACGGGCAGACTCCCTTGACATAAGGGAGCACTTGCTTCCCTGGAAGCGTCCTGAGTTTCAGTTCTTTTCTGCCACAGACGAGCTATCTTTTCCTCATGAACTGACTACTTCTTTAGCCCTCAGTCTCCTCTTTTGGAAAATCTAAGCTGCCAGGAGAAATGGCGAGTGGCTGTGAGGATGATGGTCTTAAAGTTCCCCGTAGCTTGGCCAAACCGTAGACTGGTTTCTTCCAGCGGCTAGTCCCTCTACGCCTCCTTTACTACAGTGTGTCTGCCCCTTTCAGGTGTAACTCTCCCGTGAGCCTCCTACCACTTTTACAACTGAGCACGTCTTTCTTGAGGACTTGGGAGCCATCCCTTTGAAATGTAATAATCAAGAGAAGTGGTGCCATTGTCTGTCAGTTACTGTGGGAGGGTAGGAAGAAGACTGACTTTGATAAGCACCAATTAGCCAAGATAGCTTAGTCAAGTTCACCAACCCTGGTGCTTGTTTGTCTCCTGGCTTCCTCCAGCACTTAAAACCCCCAGCAGGGGAGCCTGGGTGGCTCACTTGGTTAGGCATCTGACTCTTGATCTTAGTTCAGGTCTTGAGCTCAAAATAGTGAGTTAAAGCCCTGTGTTGGGCTCAGTGCTGGGCATGAAGTCTTCTTAAAGGAAAACAAAAATGGGGTGGCTCAGTTAAGCATCTGACTCAATTTTAGCTCAGGTCATTATCTCATGGTATGTGGGATCAAGCCCCAGGTCGGGCTCTGCGCTAACAGCGAGAGACCTGTTTAAGATTCTCTCCCACTCTCTCTGCCCCTCCTCTGCTCATGCTCTCTCTCAAAATAAATAAGTAAACTTTAAAAAACACCTCCCCTGCTATCTGTTGGTGCAGGGTTAATTTCAGTCTTTCTCCCCTATTACGGTAGTCTTGACCCCTATAGAAATAGTTATGACTAGAACATTCCTTGCCTGTTTATCTCATCTGATGCAATTCTTCTCTTATAAGGACCCTGAGCCATAAGTATTTTTCCCTAAATTAACAGTTCAAGAAAATATCTCCAGATTCAGGGGTTAGGATTCGGTAGAATGACCTAAAGCTTCTGAGACTACAAGGAGAAAGAGAGCATCATGGATGCATTAGGATCATAATGAAAATAAACATACAAAAGAAAAAGGGGTAGAAAGAGGAGGTGTCTTACATTGGCTCTGAAAACACTCTGGAACCCTGGCATCCAGAAAACAAAATGGCACGCCACGTAAAATTACTAAAACAAAACACGAGGCCATCTTATTTCTCCAGAGCAGGTGTTCTCAAAGCATGGTCTGAAAACACATAATCTGCGCCTTCACAAATCCTCCAGGTGATTCCAGTGCAGCTGAAGTAGAGGACCCCTGCTCTGGAGATCAAGAGAGGAAGACGGTAAGAAAGTGTCTGTCACTTGGCCAGGGTGGAAAGAGATCGACATCACACTCATTTCCCAACCACATCGCAGCGACCAAGAAGCAGCTGAGGTTAGGATATGAGCATCATCCCATCCCCTCCACAAGGAGGATGCAATGACTCGATGACATCATCTACCTCTGGAGCTAAGTGCTAGACCTCTGGTAGGCTCAGGGTCGGGGACACATTAAGGGAAAGACAGCCCAGGACTTCACAGAGCATGTGCTTTTTTATGCGTTCAGACTTCAGCAATAAGGTCTTTCCAAAATGTAGGAAAACATGTTTCCACCTGGAGAAAGTCTCATTATGATCTATTTAAAGCTCGAACCTATGTAATTGGAGGACGAGAAGAGTAAGTTAAATGTCATAACTCCAGGCTTGGTTTCTGAAAGGTCAAAAAAAAGTTTGCCATTCCACTGTGAATAATGAGGCAAGAAAATGGGAAACTTGTGCCATTCTGAAGATCTGTGACAGCAAAACTGACAGCTTTGCTTCATAAAACCATCTTGGGAAACTGGAAGTTTGTTTTGACATTCTATCTTGATCGCCTTTAATTTTTTTTCTTTTTGCCTTCCGTTCCCGCACCTTGACAAGCTTTCAAAAGGAGACACTTAGATTAAAAGGGGGGAAAAAATGTCTGAAGCACTTACAATTTCTAATCATTCTTCAAAGAACATGGCATTTTAGCATTCTCGAAGTGTTTTAAATGTTTCCAAAGAGCTTTTCTTTGGAAGTGATTGGGGGGTTGGTGCACGGAGAAGGACGATTAATTTAAAAATCTTAAGAGCTCTTTTGGTGTGCTGGAATTTTTAAGTGCACCGTTTAAGGTCCTTGGTTTCTGCATTTTAAGGAGATTTAAACTATTTAACCTTTCTTAGTGTGCAAGAGCTCAAGTGCACCGCAGTGGGCTTTCTTGACTTCAGTTGCTGCAATAGTGGGATATAAGAGCAATTAATTAGAGTGAGAAATCAAGAATTCACCAATTGGTGATACGACAGAAGACAGAAGGCAGTGGGAGCCCACCTGAATCTTTCCAGGGAGCACGAGATATATATACATATAAGGTAGTGGCTGTCACTAAATGCTATTAATTTTCTGCCTGTGTAGGAAAACACGAGATAATTTCTTAGGAGCATTTTCAACAACATAATTATGTTAAGCCATTAGCATAATGAGCCTAGATTTCACAAGGAGCGCCCCCTAGCGTGAGTGTGGAGCTCAGTTAGGAAAGTACTCACAGGACAACGATGTCTAATCTCCGGTTGGTGTTGGCCGTTCACCACCCCACCCCCTTCCCTGCCACCCCACATCTGTGAATGCACCCCCAGTACATCCTGACATCCAGGGCACGTCACTGAATCACAGCTCTCCACCCCTGCCCTGGCTCCAAACCTTCTGAGGCAAAACCATACCCAAACGGGAATATTACATACTGAAAGCACACACTGAAGTTCATGGAGAGCTACTAAATGGATGTCTGTCAGCTCCCTGGGATTCTAAGAGATACTTTGATTGAGAACATTTGGAAATAATTTGAAAACAGTGGTGAGGGATTCTTGGGAGACAGAGGAGCTGGGAATGGCAGACCATGACGGGTATTTTTTGGACTCCTATGAGCCCCATGGGATTAATGTTCCTGTCACTTTAAAGTTGTTTCCAGGTAATGGCTCTCATTACTGCCCACCTCCCAAAGTCTATCCATGCCACTTGAACTACCTACCTCAAAAGGATCACTATTCACTTAGAAGAAAACAAACAGGAAAAAAGAGAGAGAGAGAGAGAGAGATGTCTGCACCTTACTACTTGAACTCCAAGCCTCTCTGAGTCTCACTTTCCATATTTGCAGGAATGGGAGCATTAAGTGGCAATAATGAAAATAAACATGAACTGGTGTTTGTTGAGGGCACAGAACTTGCCAGCTGTTACTCTAATTGCTATGTATATATTAACTCTTTCAGTCTTTGCTATAAACTTGCTATTGCAAGATACTACAATGATTCCCACATCTCGGATGAAGAAACTGAGACACAAACAGGTCACCTAACTCGCCCACCAGCACGCTAACAGCATTCCAGAGCAGGAACCAAAATTATCCATATTCTAACTACCTTACAATGTGGTTTTAAGAAACTGATCGTAGCATCAAATCTAAAAAAATAGCTTACTAGTCTTCATATACAGGTGCCTTGGGAACCATTTGTATATAAATAATTGAAGTTAAACGTACAATAGTTTGCCGAGGGGGGTTAAAGGAATATTCTCTCATAACTTAGATTTCATAGTGTGAAAGGTGAAATGACATGGGGTCACTTATGTCAAGAGGTTTGAAAATTGAGCCTGGAGGCCATTAAGGAGATGGGTGTTATATACATCCTCACCTGTAGGACCACGGACTTTTGAACTGGACCAAACTGCAAATACGCCAAGGACTCAGCCCAAATGCTTGCAACTGACTACAGTAAGAGACTGCTCAGTGATAGCCCTTGAAACCAATTCTGTTCAGTCAAGATCAGGGTTCTGACGCCAACACCAATAAAAAATTCTTTGTCAACAACGGACACAAGCATTCCCTTTTCGCTTTTAAAACCCCTGACTTGTGCTCCCAAGTACAACACTATTTGGATTGCTACCCATATCTATGTACCCAGACTGCAAGTCATTGATCCCAAATAAACGCTCTTGCTCAATTATTGCTTCCTGACAATTTTAGGTTGACAACAGATAAGGAAATCAAAGATTAGAGAGGTTAGTGACTTGACCTTGGCACACAACTCGCAAGAGACGGTACTAGTATTTCAATTGTACCTTCCGACTTCCCAGATATCCCAGCAATTAATACCATCACCATGAAGGAACTGGAAGCCAGAGGGAATGACGGCTGCATGAGTGGGGTAGAATCTAGATAATACCGCAGGACATAAACCCATTCAGTACTAACTACCTGCTTTGGACAGCTTCCCGGTGCTCCTGGTACTGGACGTGCTGTCGCCCCTGGTCAGCACCGTGACGCCCCCAAAACTTGCCGTCTTGGTCATGGCGGGCTTGAGATTGCGGTTGGAACTATCCGAGTCTGTGCTGCTCCAGGCCCTCTGGTGGTCCGACCACTTGAGCTCATTCTCAGAGCTGCTCTGTCGACTCCCGGATGTTCTCCCCGAGCCGTCTCTGTTGCCTCTGGAGCAGAGCCATCAGAAAGATGCACAGGGACAGTGTTACCTTCCATGAGCCAGATGGACATAGGGAGGGAACTTTCTCGGAAGGGCGGTCTACACTAGACCCTTCCTACCACCCTTCCCATGAACCCTATCAGCTCACAAACAGTGCCACAAATACCTCGTCGATGGGCACACAGATAACATATCACACATAATATGCATGTTTACAAACAGAAAAACCAACCCTAGAAACGTCACACCATCCCTCTGCCGGCGAAGGAGAAACAACTAGAAAAAAACATGGTATAAAACGTAGTCGTTAACTTCTCTTGTGGAGAGGAGAGGAGGAGACACTCTCCTGCCTCAAGTCACCAATGAATCAGTGTCTGGGAGCAATTACGGTCTTGAATGATTCTGAAAGCAACTCCCACGGAAGGCAAGTTTTGGGTGTCCCTTTCGCATGAAATAACTGGGCCATGGGAAAATGCACCCAGAGCTAGTGAAAACATTATTTTCTAGCTTTATGAAATGTCAATATGAACTCATTAAGGCTTTGACCAACAGCACAGAAATCACAGAAATGGCTCCATTCACCAAGGGTGTGAATTTTGCCCGGTGAGTTTGCCCTTCATGGGCAGAGGAAAGAGTCTTTGAATCCTTTTCACATGGAAAAACTTGTGATCATAACACCACCAGTGTAAACACTACACTGACACGAAACTTTCCAGGGGATCAATGGAAAGAACAGAAAAACTTCATAGGTGAAAGAACACGTTGGTTCAAATTCAAATTGAAAACTGAAAATATGGGAAGAGATCCAATACCCAGAGGTGAATTTTGAAATCCCCAGAAGATCTTGAAGACACAAAATTACACGTGCTTTATAGAGAAAGTTGATGAAATTTGCATTTTCATTGGTTTCCAATCTGCTTAAAGGGTAACTTAGTGTTTTCAAAGCCTTTCCTGCAGTTAGAAATAATACATTACAATACTCTAAGATTCTCATGGATTATAAGTAAGTAAAGGAAGCATAAATCATGGGCAATGGATACAATCCCTAATTTCATTATCCCTAAGCAATGTGATATGGCCAAGTCTTGATCCCAGTCTCACAGACGTGGTCCCTAGCTCTGTGAATAAGTCTCCTAAACACAACAATAGACCGCAGACAGGTTAGAAGTGAGCATATCTAATTGAAACACTTGCTAACCCAATTGTACAAAGGTACACAGAAAATTTTAGGTGTCGTTTCAACCTTCCTTACTAAAACTTTTCTTTCATTTTATAGGAACTGAAGAAGGTAAATAGATCCAAGTAAAAATGAATTGGCTTCTCTGTGATTGGAACTTTGCATAAGTGAGGGGAGGGCAGAACACACACACAAAAGCACTCAGCACCCTCCTGTCCGCCATCAATGTTTTCTTAGATTCTGTTAGTACCTCAGGGATTGCTGCTTTTAGAAAAATGATTTGAGGGGCACCTGGGTGGCTTAGTCGTTAAGCGTCCGACTTTTGCTTAGCTCATGATCTTGCAATTCGTGGGTTCGGGCCCCGCATCAGGCTCTGTGCTGACTGCCAGCTCGGAGCCCGGAGCCTATTTCAGAGTCTGTGTCTCCCTCTCTCTCTGACCCTCCCCTGCTCATGCGGTCTCTCTCTCTCTCTCTCCTAGAAATAAATAAAAAAATATATATAAAAAAAAAAAAAAAAAAAAAGAAAAATGATTTGAAAAAAGACCAGGTTGAGAGTAGAAAGTATCACACACCCAATGGCCAGGTGGCTTGAGTTCTTAAAACTCCTTTGAAATTCTAGAAAGCTAGAGGAGGGAGGGGGGAGGGGAAAAATAGCCTTTTTAAGGGTGTGGTGCTCCATTCCTGACTGTTTTCCTTTCAAGTTCTAAAATCAAGTTTATTCTTTTTGCATTTAATTCTGATTAATTTGACCTGCCTTTGACCATGCCTGGTGAAATCATTATTTAAGAACGGTAAATGCTCCAGGGCTGTGACAATAATCCCACATGTTGCTAATTTAGAATATTTGGTATAGGAAAAGATTCGGGGTGGTCCTTAGCCTCAGCATAGAGGATGCACCAGCAGGAAGCTCTCCCTATGCAGGTGATAATCATTAACTCTACTTCGGTGTCCCTCCCCCACGCAGAGCGCACCTCCAAGGAAGGAAATGCAGTGTGGCTGAGGCTTGCATCTACTATTCCTGGGTGCAAACAAGCGTGCTGGAGTTTTGCAGGCTTCACTCGGGTACTGGGTAACTCTTTGGCCAATGAGGCAACCCAAGATTTCCTTAACTTGTCTACCTCTACTTTCCACCAGCTCAAATCAGCATCCCAAGTCAGGATCTGTCAAATTCCCAACAAAGGGAATTTAAGTTGCTGCTTTAGAATTAGCATTAATGAGATTCATAATAATACATCTAATTTAATTTATGACATTGAATTTATACAGGTCTATTTATGGATTATTCACCTTAGCACTGGCAAGGTGAGGTCCAGAATTGAATTCCACATCTATTTGGGTATAGAATCATAGACCTCATAAAAAAACATACCCACAATTGTCTTCCTGTCCCTCCTAAGCCCAGTCTTTGTCCCTTCCTACTGGAAATCAGGAAGACCATGGAAATGAGATGTCTGGTCATCAAGAGGGTTGATACCCTTGTGTATGTAACAAGAATTTGATCCTAAAGTGGTCATAAAGCATATACTCTAAGTTCTGTTTCAGTGCCGATTAATATAACTAATGACATTTATTTTCCTTCATAACCGAACATGATATTTTTTTGACCAAGTTAGGTATGTATACTTTGAGTTGCTTTGCTATTGTGTGGATACATTTTTGTTAAGTCATCATCCTGAGCTTCTGTGCTTCGCGATTTGGTGGGTGATGGCACTCCTATTTGGGATGGCTGATCTGAGTACATGGTAGCTCTGGGTGGGGACCAGATCTGGGGCTATGTAAAACCAACCGGCCCATAGGGGGCAAGAACTCACATTTCATTTATATGGGCCTAAACAAACCATATCATGGTGTGAGTATAGGAGTACTGGTAAATTCTCATTCCTCTCTGGGTTTTTAAAAGGAGCAATGCAATGTTATCAATTTTTTTTAAATCTATAAGTGTGAAAGTAAATTGTCTGTCAACACAAGGAAGGCATTTGAGTATGTAGTTCAACCTGGAAAAGTGAAGGAAATTTTTTAAAAAAATTAATCTAATTTTTCTAATGATGAGGTCCTAAATTCACATTTACTGCAAAAAGATATTTTCTGAGCACACAGCCCATTTACTGTTCTTGGTCTTTTTTTTCCTTCTAAGTGGGCAAGAGGTTTCATTTGTTTGTGAACAAGTAAGTTTTCCTTTTCCTACAACAGACATGAATCCTAAGATTCATAAAATCAGTAACATATTATATATATATATAACACACAGTGAGTACATTGATAGAACTGTGTATCCTTTGCCCTAAAATGAATGCTAGAGATCTATTTAATAGAGTAGTGATAATACGGTTACAGTCCCTCAGCTTTCATGGAACGTCTAGCCTATAAAGAACTTAAAATGTATAAATTAATATGTAATAAATACATATATATCAGTCCCCTTATCTCACACAGATCTTGATTTAAGTAACTCCTTCTAATTGGAAGCAATCCTGTGCCTTCCTTTAGAAATAAAAGCTGTGCTGGGAAAAAGTATTGCTAGAAATATTATGATGGAGTGTAGTACCTAAAAATCAACTACTCAAATGGAGTTATCATTGGTTTGGTTTCCCATACTGGTATGTCTAGATCATTGCAAACTACCAGAGAAAATATAACTTGGTGCAATTCACCAAAGTTGACTTGGGCATGTTAAATCAGTGTGCTGCCAAAGTGAGCTCTTGTGGGGTAAAAAGGAAAAAAAAACAACAACCAAACTTCCACCCAAAACAGAAAATCAGAGCAAGAGCCCTAAAGGACAATATACACACCAATAATTTCCTGGTCCCATATCCCACATTATCCAATATGGATTCAGCACTAGCTCTGTAACAAGCTAGATAACAAAGATACAACCAAACATATTTATTTCATGAACAGAGATTTTACACTAATATACTTATATTTAACATTGATTCTACCACATAATATGAAAACACAGTTTGAAAAAAGTAAACCATACCAACCGAAAGAGCTGTCTTTTCTTATAGGTCCCATTGCATATATTACTGTCTTCCAAGAGCCTACTGGGAATGAAAAACATGGTTTTTATGATATAAAACCTAATGCCCCCACACTAAATGGCTGTGTCCTATATTGCAACATACCTGCTTTCAGATCAACCCCATATACTATGTTTTATGCGTGTGATGTTGAATTTTGCAATAATACATTAATGACAGCATGGTTTTTCCCTATCCTGAGATTAAGTCACTAATACTAGAGAAGAAGGAAAAGAAGAAAAAGTAGAAGGAATGGAAGAGGAGAGGAAGATAAAAGAAATTGGCATGGATATGTTAGACATGTAATTAAGGATATTAAAAGCTATGATCTTTTCTCCTTACAGAAATATTACAGTTCTCTTTTTTTTTCCCTTGGGGATAGTGAAAGACTGACATTCCAAAAACAGGTATCCAAGAAATATATCTCCTTTTGTAGGGAATCCACTCGATTAGATTTTTGCTTTTTGGAAATGTCAGGAATTGTTCATATGCGATGCATGCATGTGACCAATTACTATATTGACTAATGCAATTCAGTTTGAATTTAAGGGACATGTAAGTGCCTTAGCACTCATTTTATACAAAATCTAAGGAAATATAAAATTAGGGCATAAGGCATGGAAAATGATTGGCTGGATGACTGGGGAATAAGGTTTCCCACTAAACTGAATTATAAACACTCACTTCATCCTTTTGGTTAGAATACCAGAATTTTGGAATGTTTCAGAATCATCCCTAAGATATTCGTATTCATGGATTCTTAATTTAACTATAAATAGGGAATATTTACTTAAATGCGCATGAATTTTGACGTTGTTTTTGAATGCTTTCTACAGACGTGTTTTCTACTTTCATCCATGCATCTAGAAGAGGCTGTTCAATGGAGGGGGTTAGTGACTTGAAGATTTCTAATTGCTAATATTAAACATAGCTTTTTCCTCCAATCATCTCTAATGCCCGGTTTAAATTTTCTCTAAGTACTGGAATTTAATCAAACAGCCTCCATTTTAATCAGTTTTACAGGGGCACCCATTAAGCTGACACCTGAAATAAAATTAAGCACCACTCTTTGAAGGGAGACTATAGTTCCAGTCTAACTTGCTCACTCTGATGTCCCTCAAACATGATTAATAGAGCTAAGGTAGAATTCTTTAATTCCCCTTGAAAAGCTGCAGCGAGGTCAATGGAGCATTTGAATATCTATGCCAGTTGAGAACGATTCTTAAAAAGTATTTGTTAACGTGAAAAACTTCAGCTCATTCTCTCAAGACTTTGTGTAAGTTGTATACAAACTTACTCCTCTCACAACCATTACCCCCTGCCCCCAACTCCCAAGTTCCCAACTTTAGATCAGTTTTGCTAGATTTCCAAGGGAAAGCGAGAAACGTAAAACAATATTATCCCAATTATTATTTGCATAGCTGCATAGAATTATGGGGCACAGGAAATGGTTAATAATACCCAACATACAAATACTGTTAGCAGCCGAGTCTGTAAGTCAATGAAACTGCAAGTGCATTCATGCTTTGCAATGCCTGGTTAAGGCAGCAGAAATCCCACCTCAGGAAGGACCAGAAGTTGAGACTTTACATAAAGAAAATGTGCAAACTTATGTTTGGAAGTACCAGAGAAGTATTTCCCCAAATTAAATAGTTTTTAGGCATGCTAAATAACACATATGTGTGTGCATATAAGTGCGTACACAGAGATACATGTATTTACCCATACATATATTCAAGCGCACACTTATAGATAGGATATATACCTATGAATATGCAGGACACACATCACAGAATCTTTCCCTCTAATGACACGACAAAGCAAATTTCAACTTCATTTACCTGTTTTCCACAAAAAGGCTTTCCTGGGAGCAAACTGACTGGAAAAAAAAAAAAGGCATTGTATCAGATGTGCTGAGGGATCCCAATTCCTTGCCTGATTTTAAAACTACTTTTCCCCTCCAAGAGGAAAAGAATTAACATATGTAATATGCTTTGAAACAGTGGAAATATAAGAGGGAAAAACTGGTTAGAGGCAGAAGTAAACCATTCTATTCGGCACCCAAGTCCTTTTTCATCAGGGCATCTCCAGGTTATGAATACATTTAGCCCGTTCGGCATCAAGGTGAGAAGGAGAGAGATGTGAACGGAAGCGTCCAAGGACTGCGTGGCCACTGGATCCTGAGCTACTGTTGGATTCTTCTGGGGCCACAGACGTGCGGCCCCCAACGAGAGCCAAAAGGTAGGTTCAGATCAAGGTAGAGAACGTGCACTTAGCACGACCACCCTGACAACGGACAGCCACACAACCACAGTCCTGCAGGTGTTACCTGGGGATGATAGACGCTCGGGAAGTAAACAGATTGACTGCAAGACTGTCAAGATTGAGGAGATGACATCAATCCCTTTGAGGCGGGGGGAGGGGGTGAAGGGGGGAAGGTGAGGAGGGGACGCAGAAGACAGTTGAGAACAAAATGAAGTTAATTCGAACAAAAAATGCCAAGCCCCATCTAACGTTTTGTTTTGCTTTTCACACAGAAAAAAAAAAAAAAAAAGACTTTCTTCTTAGCTTCTGTCCCCCCAGCCATCACTTCTCTTCTCTCTTGTGTTTAATATACTCGCGGGGAAGAGAAAATTGTATTATCGTTATATGCTGGGGAAAGGCAGATCAAATTCAATTTGAACAAGCAGAAAAAAAAGAAGTTGAAACAGAACATGGTGCAATGCTCCTATAAACACCGTGACTGTTTAGGAATTCACATAAAACTGTTCTCAAAGTACTGAGTTCCTAAATATAAATGGATACACCATATTATACGTGCAGATTTTCCAAATGATGAATAAATGGCCTACTAAATAGATACATCGAGACGTAACAGGTCCAATTCAAGAGAAAATAACACTAAAGCAAATAAGGACCTTTCAATATTGAATTCTTAAAGTCAAAGATCAGCTAATGTAACAACGACTCACAGAGGCAAACAGGATGTTGGTGTCTCTGTACATTTTGTTGGGCAAGTCATTTCCTTCCACTAAACCAAAGGGCTAGCTTGGGGCATAATGTGTTCTCCCCAGTGGTTTGAGCATCTCAGTGAGGAGGGCATTGCTAAAACCATTTCTCTTTTAACCTTTGTGCATTTAACACACATCCTAACTATCAAGTGCAAAATGTCTTACTTAAGAAAAAGCCAAAAAAAAAAAAAAAAGTGCCAATTAAAAAAAAAGCTTTACAGAAAATCTTTCTTTTCAATTTGATGCTTATACGCATAAACAAGAACAAGCACATTTTATGGACCGCTAACATTATTCCTGTGAGGATCTCTTTATAGTAACGGAAATGTCCCACTGTCTTTGTCTTCTTTAGTTTCATTTTACTCCTGGTTTGAGTCAAGTCATGGAACTAATTGTCTCAGGTACACATTATGAACTCAATACTTTGCTGCTGCTCAGCTCATGTGGTTGAGAAGAGGTCAATTACGTTCATATGGTTCATGCCGAGTATTGGAATTACTGAAACTCTACTTTGAAGAGTTGAAGAGTTGATCAAAGACATACTGACCTCTTCAGACTCATTAATCTAATAGTATTTGGGGGAAAGTTAAGCTGCCCTTACTCTTTGAATTAAAGAAAAAAAAAAAAGGTACCTGCAAGTCAAAGATAACTTTCCCAAAAATGTATCTCAAGAGTATTTCCCAATGTTTGTGCAAAGGTCCTAAAAATCTACCACCTGATCCATCACATTTGCAGAAATAGGACAGATATGGTTATGGGCTGTGATTCAGCACTGATGACAATAAACTTGTGAAGAAAGTTATGTGAACAACTTGCACATTTAAATAGCAGAGAAAAAGAACACTGTCATAGTAATTAAGTGCAGCTTTTAAAGCTGTCACTTCTATGCATTCTCAGATATAAAGGGCTCTTTTTTCATTTTTAAGGAGAAAACGATTTTGCCTAATGGGTTACAGAAATCTCTCCCACACCCCACCCCGATCTGGGCGCACCGCATGCCTCCTCGAGCGTTGTCACAGGAGAGGGATCCCGGTACGTGCTGGAGAGATGGTGGCTGTGCTCCTCCCAGAATTCCTACTTATACATCAATATCCTTCAGAAAGCAGTCTCCGGTCAAGACAAGTCTTTCTCAAATATATTGCTTTATCAGCGTGACCTTGCCAAAGCCAGCAGACTTGCATTGAAGTCATCATAAAATAAGCTATGGAAATTCTTGCCAGAGGAAACAAGAGTTAGATTTCAAATATTTCCGACTACAAAAATTCACTTAGTTTTTGTTTGAGAACTAAATTGTGGTGTGCCTTGACTTCCAACAACTTCATTGTCAAGTAATAAACGTCCCCTATCTCGAGCCACCCAAATTCTCAAACTATATTTGAAATGATGTTTCTAGAAGATCCCCAAGTGATCTCTATATTTTGATTGTGGACCTACATTAAAAAAGCACACATACACACACATGCACACACGCACACATACGCATCCATCCCTTAGACACCAAGAAACTTTTGTAAACTCTTCAAGAACACTACTAATTTTAAAATAAATGTTAATTTTGCCAAAGTGTAAGTACCAGGAAGTATCTCTCTATAACTCGATTGTAACTTCAAGTAGGAAAAAAAAAAACCCAACCTCTACATAAATATGTCAATATTTGAACCTGTTTGAACAACTCCACTACTTAAATAATAATTGGTTGGCAAGGGAAGTTGCATTTATTACTTCAGTTCTTAAATTATGAAGACACTAAATTAAAGACCGGCTAAGGAAAACATTCTATGTTTGTAACTTAGTTTCCTAATGCTGGATTCTTTGCATTGGTTTTTAACTGACTTACTATATTTGATTTATTACCTTGAGTACCTCAACAATCTAGAGAGTAGTAATAGTCATTTGGGAATCTGGAGTTACATCCATTTGGTCTCCCTAAAGTGTCTTTAGGTAAGTGGTACGGAAGATCTATTACCGTATGTATTCAAGAAAGTTCCTATTGTTATGTTATGTCCTTGCATTTGTGTTAATAAAAGAGGGGCGCCTGGGTGGCTTAGTCAGTTAAGCGTCTGACTTTCGCTTAGGTCATGATCTCGCGGTTTGTGGGTTCGAGCCCCGCGTCGGGCTCTGTGCTGACTGCCAGCTCAGAGACTGGAGCCTATTTAAAAGTCTGTGACTCACTCTCTCTCTGACCCTCCCCTGCTCAAGCTGTCTCTCTCTCTCCTCGCAATAAATAAAAATTAATTAAAAAAAAAAAAGAAAAAAATAAAAGACAGTCACATCCTGTTAACACATGGAGGTCCCCAGTGATCCCTACCCCTTGGCGTTCACGTTTTATAGTACCTCCCACATGGCACTGCGTTTGGTCTGTGTGTCCAACCGAATACAGCAGAAGGGAAGGTATGTCAGATCCAAGATTAGGTTATGAAAGACCATGGCTTCCATCTCGGGCTCTTTCTCTCTCGGATCACTTGCTCTGGGGAAGTTCGTTACCATGTCATAAAGACACTCAGTAGCCTCTGGGGAGGCCCACATAGTGGGAGCTGAGATCTCGTTAGAGCCGGCCAGGAACTGAGGGCTGCTAATAACCACGTGGGTCATTTCAGGTGACCGTAACCTCACAAAAGACCGTGAGTCAGAACTAGGCGGCTAAGCAACCCTTGGGTTCCTGACCCACAGAACTTGTGAGGGAGAAAGCATTTTGTTTGTCCTCAGCCTTCAAATTTGGAGATGCTTTGCTGAGTAGCAACTAATAGCTAAAACTCAGGGAACATCAGATTTATGACTGTATTGTTTCTCCAGAGGGGCAGATCTAGGAAGAAAGGCATCATTTCTCCCTCTAGGAGAGTGACTCTTAACTTTCTAAGGGCCATGAAAACTTAGAAACAATCAAGACCTTGCCTTACAAAATGTACCTACATATATAATATTTTGCGGCTGATGTCAGGGACTTTCTTTAATCTTCGAAGTCTTTCTGTGAGTATCCTTTGGGTACAGGATACCAATGAAAAATAAACCCAGCCCAGGAGATCAGGTGGAAAAGTCATGCCAGAAACTGGCAGAGGCCTCTCTTGAATTGGTAAAGCCAGCAGTGTTGACCACCAGAAAGCCTATCACACTCTACTCCTACAGGGAGGGGGTCACAGCATTTCAAAGAAGGCTTCCTATTGATGTCATGAATTGGAAAGGTTGTGGCAAGAGCTTGGGATTTGAGCTTTCCCACACTTCCCTCTGCTTTGACTTTCAAAAAGTATGTTAATTCAGCAGTTGGCCACAGGGGCTTGCAGCAGCAGCAACAGCCTCCAATCTGCAACCTGAGACTCAGGCTCCTTGGTGCCCATCTCCTGGACAGGGCTGGAGGGCAATGCAAGGTATACAGGGAGTCACAGCCCTGCCTCCGCCTGTGATGACCTCTCTATCGGGAGCAGCGCAGGAATCACCCTCCCCACAGGAAGGCAATGGGGATGCCTCTCCGACCACCTAGCCCTTGAGTTTCTGGCAATGTACTTTGAAACAATATCATAATGTTTATAGATTCTCTGGGTGATCAGGATTTGCTTTTCAACACAACTCATTCAGAAGTTTTAAGACTTCTCAGCAGAGTCAGAGGGAAGGGTGTGTGTGTGTGTGTGTGTGTGTGTATGTGTGTGTGCGGCAGGCAGGGGGAGAGAAGGATGGGGATAGAAGAAGAAAGAGAAGAACAGATCTGGTTCACCGGGGGCACCTCCCAGAGACCGTGACCACCACAGAGCCTCTCGATGCTTCATCCTTGGACCCAGGAAGCACAATTAAGAGCCCACCATGGGCCAGGCTGCGCTTTGCACCTATTGATGCAAACTCGGACCATAAGAAAAGTCTAAGTGGCCCCCAAGCCTGCAGCATATTCTAGAACTGCACATGGACAGTGTCCTTCTACATCCACCTCCGTCTCCCTGTCTCCCAACTCTGCTAACTCCGGAGCTCTGAGCCAACTTATTCAATCATGACAATTCTATCTTATTGCATCCAAGACAGGTGGCGAGGAGTGAGAAGAGGTAGAAGACACCTGTATAAATAGGAAAGAAAGGCTCTGTTTGTCGAGTTGGAGTTTCCACTGCAGTTTTGTATTAAGGAGCCAGCATGAGCTGGAGGACCAGGGAAACTGGCTTGGGCTGGAAACCTTCAAGGTCAGAAGGCGCCTCCCTGCTAAGCAGTGGAGCCTTGGTCCCCCCCTGGCTTGGTAATGGCCTCGGTAGCAAAGCACAACAAAGGGGGAGGAAGGCCCACCTAACAGAGCAAGGCCATGGAGGAATTACACGCAACAGCTCACACCTCTACTTCTGCAAAGGGACGAGCCCGCACCATCTCAGTGGCTGCCAAATGAGTTCCTGGAATGGACAGCCTATGGCTCTAGCTCCCCCCTTTCACTTTCTTGCGTTTCAGTCCAGCTGCGTAAAAAATCACTTTTTCATTTCCATTTAATTTCATTGCATCTTATTATGGCCACCGTGGGTCAAAGGAGCGAGAAATCCCGACCACATTTTCTTTGCTGGGATTTGAACAAAGGAAATCACTTTATGATTATTCCCTTGACAAATAGCTCACAGACATGATTTGATCTAAGATTGAGGGGGCAGAGGAATATTAGCATTTAACTTTGATAGGAGACAATGCCAGTGCTTGCTAAGAATGCAGAAAATTCTGTTCATGTATGTGATTCACAGAATCTTCTTTCTTTTTTATATGTCTTTCCTCTGCACAACATTGGTATTAAAAAAGACAACTCGGGGCTCTCTGGGGGCTAATACAGATGTGAAGAGATTTCTTCAAATCTGGCAACTTCACAGGGCGCCTGGATGGCTCAGTCGGCTGAGTGTCTGACTTCAGCTCAGGTCATGATCTCACGGTATGTGAGTTGGAGCCCCGCATGGGGTTCTGTGCTGACAGCTCAGAGCCTGGAGCCTGCTTCGGATTCTGCGTCTCCCTCTCTCTCTGCTCCTCCCTCGCTCGCACTTTATCTGTCTCTCTCTCAAAAAATGAGTATACATTTAAAAAAATTAAAAACAATACATTTGGCAACTTAGCTCTGTACTCAGGATCCAATCATGTCTCTGTCCCTGCTTCCGTCATAGCCTCTGATCACATGCAACCCTTGGCTACAGTTCCATCACTTCCCTGAACCGGGTCCTCTTCCAGAAACACCTCTGGTCTGCTGCAGATCGATCTGTCCCTGGCTCTGGCTTCCTGGGTGAGTCCTGCCAGCTCGCTGTCCCCAGACACTAAAGAGGCAATTAAAACAGCTACTCACATCATGTGCAAATATTCTCTCCCTTACTCTCTGATACTCCTCTTCTCTCTCTTCAATTGATTTACTTCGTCTGTCATCTCTAAATGGATGCACTCTGTTTTGCTGAACAGAAAAAGAAATCAGCACGGTTATCCAAGTTGAGCCAGTGGAAATCTGCAGTTAAGCAACTGTCAGCTGAGAATAATAAATGTTCACTTAAACAAATGGAGCATGAAGAGTGTCATTCCCTCGGGTCCCTAAGGAGGCCGTGCTGGTGTGCGGGATGGGCGCCTGACACGCGGCAGCAGGTGTCTGCCACTCCTGCTTGCTTCCCCACCGGGTGCAGAGAGAACAGCTGTTTCCAGAACGAAAGCACCTGGATGTGTGTCAGGTGTCTAGCCAGTTCAGCTATGACGCGAGTCCCGGGGATGGACTCTGTCTCCTTTGCTAACCAGCCTGTGTGCTTCGGACTCTTTGGACGAAGGCAGAATGCTGAGGAAGTGGCTAGTTCAAGGTGGCTAAGGGGTGAAGGGGCTCTGAACAGTCGGGTACTGGAGACACAGAGCAAGGGAACAATGAGAGTAATGGGCAGAAAGGAAATCGTGGGCATAATGTCTCTGTGTTCTAATCTGTGTTTTATTCTTCACTCAGTGACTGATCCCATGCCCTGCATTTGGCCTAGAAAGTAGGAACTAACTTTGAAAAGCTGTTGGTTGGGGTCAACCTCAAGGCATCTAAAGTCACCATCCAAAGAACCCAGCATGAGGATTTTTCTTCTTCAGCCCTGGATCTGCACCCCTGCCTGCGTCTCGACTCCCCTCCCTCCTCATTCTTGCCATTCCTCACAAAACACTCCACGCTGACCACATTCATCCATTCAACAAACACCCACTAAGTAGGCGACACAAGCACACGTCTCAGAGTCAACAGGAACTGCCTGTAGCTTGATGGTGGTGGCTGTGGGGTAGGAAGAAGCGAGATACGAATGAGGAACAGGTATTTTTTTTTAAACTGCATCAGAGACACATGCACTGCCTTACGGTGAGTCACGAGAGTAATTAAAATAATGACTTGGATGAGATGCACATTGTCTTACCTTTAAGAATTCTAAAGCCAAGCCTATTTTCAAACAATCTATTTTGATTGCCAGGGACACGGTGTGCAACCGCGAGGGCATTATATAACTCTCTCCTGTTCGTGTCACTGTTATAACTTTATTGTCTGTTGCCGTTCACTTGGTTAGCTCCCTAATCACCCCGGATCCCATCCCCCATCGCCCCCCATCTGGAAAAGAGATTTGGCAAAGTCTCTCTACCACTGCTGAAGCACCATGAATAAGGCTGCTCTAGGACAACGTAATGTTCGAGCACGAGCAAAATACAGAAAAGGAGAACATTCTGCTCTAGTTCATGCAAAACAAGCAGACAGTTTAAACGGGCAGTAAAATGTGGGAGGGAGAGGGGGTGGAGGGAGACTAAAACATGAACTCGATTCCTTTCTGTGAAGACTTATGTTAGGAGGGAGAGTTGCAAAATCCACCTGTCCTCACCATAACAAGGTTTGTTCTTTACAGCTACACCAGTTGGTCATCGGTCCGTATTGAGAATCCAGCTCATATGTGCACAACTGAAGGACAAAGCTGTAGGAGCGGAAGTACTGCCAGAGTTACACAGACATCTGGAAATGCGATGACAAAGCTTTCCCGACAGCTCGGGCCGGTGGCTTCCCAACCCTGCCCCCCACCGCCAAACACATGCAGCAGAAACTGCGCCAAGCACCACCCATGCAGCCCGAGACACAGAGCCATTGCCGAAGCAATCAGGACAGGTTTTGGTGGCTACCCACTGAAGGCCAAAGGGGGAGCGAGGGAGGCAAGGAGGTTAGAGAGAGAGGACGGTGGCTTCGGAGGCGGGTGGGGGGGGGTGAGCCGGGGGAGGGAGGAGGGAACCACAGAAGGACAAGAACATAAGTCAGCCCACCTTCAAAAACAACAACGTCAGCCACTCTCAAACTTGAGAACCAACCTGATTGTCTTCTTTATCAATACTAGAGTTATCTCGCTTCAAGATAAACCGCTTCTGGGATTCTTCACCTTTTTCATCTTTTAAATGTTCACAAAACCTTTGCTCTGGTCTGCCAGCAAAGTAAAACATATCAATAAAAAAGTTCTGCCCCACCCCCGTTTCAAGTCATCTTCTTAAGTGTTGCTTTTTCCCCCACAGTGGCATTCAACGTCAAAACGAAGTTACATGTGCTTTTGAGACCAGAATAGCTGGCGTTACACAGGTGGGTAAATATGGGTCACCTCACAGGTCTTGTCAGGATACCGTTTGTTGCTTTGAATTCGAAGTCTTGTTTGCTGCATGCTTCTCACCACGGCTGAAGTTAAGAAAACATTTTTAAGACCTGAACATATAGAGCGTATAGATGTGTTCTTTCATTATTTTGACCTCTGCCATTCCTGAATGCAGTCAAGTTCCCAGCCATGTTGTGGAGCAAATACATACGTTGAGAACTTGGGGCTTGGGCAGACCACATTAATTCACCAATGTCCCCAGACAGGAGGGGAATCCTGTCATACTGTCCCTTCCAAGAGTCATCAGAAGCTATAGTGAGAGCCGATCACCTATAAATTATTTCCATCTTTGCCAATGACAAATGCTCTGGAATCTGGCTCCAGTAGACTCTGACATATCCTTGACCATGACTTGTAAATCAGTTCAGTAACTGGGGACACTGGACATATTTAGTTTAAACAGCTTAATGGCTGATTAGCATGGGGAAAATGCTCCAAGCAGTTACACGCTATTGATTAGTCAATTGATTTTTTTTTAGGTCCTCTTAATCATTTTGTGTTATTACTGGAAAGGGCTCCACTGTTCCTGTTAACTGCCCACACTCATCACTGCATGCCCCAGAACTCAGTGAATGGCTTGGGCATGGGCTCGTCCCCAGAGGAGGTGCTAAAATGTTTGTCCCGGGTTTAGAAGAAGTTGTAATTGATGACTCTCATTAAAGTATCTCTGTCATGTCTGATGTATTCCTTCTGAAGCCCAGTGGGTCTTCAATCTCTACTGGATTCATTATGCATTGGGTTATTGGAAAGCCACTTCACATACGGCTGACCAGTAATTAAGGGAATCTCGTAGTTTCCCTTCTAGCTCTAAAATAAGCAAATGGCACCTTGAAAACAAAGGGGTCTTTTCAGTGTATAGTTCAAATCTCGATGGGATGCATCCTTTTCTTAAATACATGCACATAAATCACACTGGTATTGGTGAGCAGACTCTATCAGAAAATCAGAATAATACCAGTCACTGCTTCCAGAACTGTGTGTAATTTTTGCAAAATGTTAGCATTGTCTTTTTCAGTCCTTACGGTACAACTCTGAGAAAGAGCAAATATTTTATGCTTCTTTCATAGATAAAGAAACCATCCCTCAGTGATCCTTTTGACTCCAGGTTTATAGATTTTCCCAGCAAGCCCCAGGCATCAAACAGCCTATTCACATCTTTGCAGAGATGTGATATGATTTGGTCTCTCTTCTTAGACAGCACACCCTGGACCCTCAAACCTCACGACAGAGAACAAAAACCTTGCATCGCATCATCCAAAAGATCAATGTAAATGTTTTCCACCAAAATTAAAATGTAAAATATAATATAACAAGCAATCTGGAAGTGCAAATATGACATTTTAAAACCGGAACACGAAGGGAACAAAGTAAACTTGCACTTTACAGTAAAAAGGCCATTTGCAGTGGAGAAATTAAACATGGCTTGGGGTAGCACATTCAAAGCACACTTCTTATTCCGCTGGAAAGTCTTACAATGTTAGCGTGAGTACTGGCAAGCCGCTGTAAACAGTTACCGTTCGCCAGGAATTTTTTAAAGGCATCCTAAAATTGCCAGCCTACCCTTAGATGTTACATTGGTTTTTTTCCTCTAGCAAGTGAAATTGGGTCAACTTAAATACAAACACTGACTGTATCAATGCTGAGAAAGTCTCTCCTAACATTCCTAAACTCTGTTTCTTGGTGAATTCCACTAGATAAAATGTGTCGCTTGCTAAGTTTACAGACCCATTTCTTGTATTTGATGCTAAGAATCTGTAACTGTTCATTTAGATAGGAGATGGTCTGAGAAGGTGAACTTTTGGAGTCACAAGCAGCAGGTGAATTTGCTTTAGATGAAGTTCTTCTTTAAGAAGAAAATCATTTTGAGACTTCAACATACTAACCAGGGTGATAATGGGAGTTTGTGTTGGTAGAGACTGTGTTTTTTTTTTTTTACTACGTAATTCTTAGTGTCTAGAATGGTGCCTGGATTCTAGGAAGCATTTGGTTGGATGAATAAACTAATCAGTGTGTGAATGAATGAAAATGTAATAGTGCGATATATGAATCACTGTATTTCAGGGACAGATCAAAGAGTTACTAAATAAGATGTGTGGTCATAAATTTTTAAATTATAAAACAGAACAAGAGAGAGTTTGGTTAGCAGGCACATACATTCAAATTTAGATCCCGAAGAAGATCTTTAAAAATCAAACTTATGCTTTTTGGTTCAAGTTGACAAAAAAGAATCATGTTACTTAAAAAAAGGTTTTAAATGTTGAGGTTATTTTGGGAAGAGAGGTGGAAATGAAAATCTTAGCTTTTCTAGCTTTGAAACTTCTCATTTAAAGTGTTATCGTTATAAGAGTTGTTCAAGCATTATTCCTGAGATTTCATTTGCATTCCTTTTATGGTGTTGGTCAATTTGTTTTTCATAGCAGCACGTGTTTACAAAAGATACATCCATCCCATAAGAAAAGAATAGTCAGAGGACCTCACTTTAATCAATAATGCAAATGTGATTTGAGCAAGAATATTTCTCATTCTAATATATATTATGCAAAGTGTAGTCTCCATAATAGCTTTTCAAAAAATATCTTGTTTATTTTCTTCAATCCCTATGAGTCCCAATTATCTGTCCCTTTGTGATTTTCTAAAAATATATTGAGTGGTTATACAGTCACCATTTGAAGTTTGTGCGAAACGAAAAAAACCCAAACCTAGTAAGACTGGCCCAGGTTGATTTTATCAAGAATTATCTATTACTCTAGAGCTAAAGAGCAATTTGCAGTTTAAACTCAGGCAGACTAAAGCATACATCTAAAGTACTGCATGTGATTAAACTACAAATTACCGGTAATGCACCATTATATTAGATCTTTTAAAAATCCTTTTTACCACTAATTTAACATCATAGCAATGTTATTTCTTAGCCATAAAATGAATGGAACTGAAGTAAGACACGATGGCTCTTTGTGGAAAGTGGGAACGGATCACTTTTAGTGTATCAATATGAAGACGCAACTCTAAGACTCCTCAAAGCTGCAAAATGTCATGGTATTGATCAAATTCATGATAACTACAGTCTACTGTATATCTCACAGTCATGGATAACACATACCTAATTGTTCTTCCCTACTTCCCTTCCCCACTATTCTAGTGTCCTCTATATCATCACCAAAAAGCAAAGAAAAGGAATTTAATGTTTCTTCTTGGTGAAAGATAGTTTCTTCTTAAGGTACTGTGTGTAGTAGATATCAACCACAAATCTCATTGCTCAGGAGTGGTGAACAGGACTGGCATTTCTAGTCAGTGTCCTGGTATCCCCAGTAGAAACTTTGGAAACTTAGAATTAAGTCCTTATTGTTTCTTATTAGACACAGCTCCTCACTGGAGAGGCAGCGTGGCTGAGTGAAACACCAAGTAAGACATTCAAACACTGTCTTCTCGTCCATCTATTATAATTTTAGGCTTCCCCCACCCTGAAACGTAAAATAGGTGAGCACTCATGATTATTTTAAGAAATCTTTCTGGGGGCGCCTGGGTGGCTTAGTCGGTTAAGCGTCCGACTTTCGCTTAGGTCATGATCTCGCTGTTCGTGGGTTCGAGCCCTGCGTCGGGTTCTGTGCTGACTGCCAGCTAAGAGCCTGGAGCCTGTTTCAGAGTCTGTGACTCTCTCTCTCTCTGACCCTCCCCTGCTCACGCTGTCTCTCTCTCTCTCCTAGAAATAAATAAAACATTTAAAAAAAAAATTTTAAGAAATCTTTCTGATCTAGAAATATTTCACCGCCTGGTTCTTGAGATGAAATTTATTATATTTCTTGCAAATAGTTAAACTTAATTCCTCCCCTGCTCTATACACATATAGATGAGGAATTCAATTCTACCAAACATGGACAGACTCAGACAGAAGCCTTTGAACTTCATATCGAAAAACTGAAAGACAGTCATCAACATGAATAAGTATCTTAACAAAGAAAGGTTTCTGTGCACAACAGGATAAAATATTTTGATGGTATATGATACCTATAAAAATAGTTTAAGAGTCGAACATATTAGAGGAGTGTAAGAAGAAGCACTTTTCTTCAATACTTTTAAGTCTTCATTTAAAACATTTATGGCTGATGTCTTTTATTTAAAAAATAAAGGGCTATCTCCTTCTTCAACTATTTCACAATTTCCATTGCCATTCAGTCATTGTATACCATTCTACTCTTTCTTAAATGAGAGCACACCTTGCAAACCCCATATATGCAGTGCTAAGCATGCAGCTTCAAACATCTTGCAAGCATCTTTCAAACTCATATTCTCAGTTTTCTATACATTGGACAAATTCATTTTATTCTTCTCTGTCTCGGCTGTACTGTATACATAAACAGGGACATGGAAGCCAACATGGGAAACACCTTGACTCTCCTTTAACATAAGGCCATTCATGAGCAACAATGAAATTGAGCAGAAGACTCAATGTCAACAAAGGTCTCTGAGGCATCTACTCTCATTGGTGCCAACACCCTGGGAAACAGGCTATATGCATTCAGAGCCTTGAGAGTGTCAATCCACCTTGACAAAGTGATTCCATTTCTAAGAATGAATCCAAAGAAAACAGTAACAAACGAATACACAGTTTCATTGTTCAAGACAGCAAAACAGTGGAAATCCATGGTGGCCTGATTAAGTAGCTTAACATATATAACGTACAGCTTTGTAAGATGATATCCAAGTCTGCTGACTAACATAGAAAAGTGATGTATAGAAGGATACACTCCATTCACATTGATGTTGAAACTGTAATATTTAATAAGAGTAAGGATAGCAGTAGTTTTCTCTGGATGGTGGGGTAATGGGCAACTTGCTGCTAATCTTTTATATATTTGTGATTATTAAAATAAATAGCATTTGATAACAACAAAATAATAAAACCTATTGGTTTAGAAAGATAGGAACCAAATCAACAACCTACAAGTGCTTTGTATATAATCACTGGATTGTGGACAATTAAAATATTCTTATCTTTTGAATGTTTTTTTCATGCCCTGTATCATTTTATAATCTAAAATCGATATATAGTTGTTTCATTTTGTCAACAATAACCCTTTTTTAATGCTATGTCCTTATTGATCTATATGCGTAGAGACTCGCATTTACTAATCATACTCTAACAGTAACAACTGTGTGGTCGTGTTCAATCTGAGGACCTTTTCTTCTCCTCTCTAAATAGAGAATCCAAATAATAATGATAGAGAAAAAAAGATAAGAGGGATGAGTAAAAAAGGAGAAATTATGAAATTGGGAGAAGAGAAAGCACTCATATGCATTAAGACCTAGAATGCTGTCTTCTCTGTTTGTGAATTCGGCTACTTCTGAACAGTACTGTCCATGGTATTCACAACAGTACCAAAGAGACATATACATCAGCCAGAAATACTCAGCTTTACAAAACAAGCATATTTCTGCAAGTTTACCTATAAACTGAGGATTTCCACAAATGAAAAAATTTTTAAAAAGGGCTAGATTATCAGTGAACCTTTCTTCCTTGAAGTTCTCCATCTTTCCATTTCAATATGACATGAACATTAAAAGGAAGTAGCATTAATATACCCAATGACCAAAGCTCCACTCCCTCCAAAACAAAGTTATTAGATTATTCACACAGTAAAACCTTGGTTTGTGAGCATACTTTGTTCCAGAAACATGCTCGTAATCCAAAGCACTCATACATCAAAGTGAATTTCAAGAACCTTTGGCTCAGTTGTGATCATGTGACATGCAGCATCACGTACTACTCATATTGCAAAACACCTTTCATTTATCAGGTTAAATTTATTAGAAATGTTTGCTCGTCTTGGGGAATACTCGCAGAACAAGTTACTCACAATCCAAGGTTTTACTGTACTTAACATCCCTAAGACAGAAGTGTGGTTTGTTTCCTTGTAAGAATGGAAGGTAATTAAAGTGTTTGGGAAGGTCAGACCCAATGCCAGTCACCAGTAAATCACTCAATAGACGTTATAAGCTATTATTATCATTGTTCATATCTTTCTGGTAGTCCAAATCTAAAGGCACACCAATGAATATTGAGCCAACATTTACGTTAGTGTTCATTTTAATGAGGGTAAATCCAATTGGCACTATAATATTCAAATAATGGTTTGATTCATGAGTTCCAAATGAAGTGGTAACAATTGTCTGAAAGTAATGTTTTCTTTGCAAACTGCTGAATGTGATTATTGTTTCTTGGCATGAAAGGCTTTTTGCTTACAATGCTGTGTACAAAAACATTCCATTTAAGCTTATATGCAAATATAGTATTTTCCTTGCTGAGAAGGTCCAGAGTGATCAGTGTGCTTTAACTGATACAGAATGACTAAATATTCTTTGCACGTGTAAAGCAATGCTGTTTGTTTCTTTTTCATTTTCCTGGTTTAAAGGGCAGGAGGGTAGGAAGTGAGTGCTGTGCTCCCCTGGACATGCTGTGGGATCTAGAAAGGCTGGGAGGTTGAAAGGAGTCCAGCGGTGGGGTAAAATGTATTAGGTGTGCATTCACTTCTCCGGGTAGATTCCAATTAATCGCTTGAAGATTGGTATCAATAATGAGAATCTAGCATTGAACTGTGCGGTTCAACGGAAACCAAACACCTTGGACCAGTAAACTACAACTTCTCTTTCTACCATATGGCCAATTCTAACTTCCCTAAAGCCATGATAATATGCTAATGACCTCTCCACTATCAGAAATGTTGAGATCCACAAGTCACAAGAGCCACACCAAGAAGACTAGCTCTTCGTTATACATCTCACCCTCAGGGAGGACCCCAAACTTTCAGCAAGGCACCAGTGCTGAAGTACTGCCAACCCTAACGATGGATCTAGATGCAAGAATGGGAGAGAGCTCTAGAACCAGGTCTAATTCTGCAGCCTCCAGCAAAGCTGTAGGTGGAAGCAACCAGGTCCCAGTAAGACTGCTTCCTCCAAATCTATCACACAGTTGAGATAACACTGTACTTACTACGTATGTGTATGGGGAACTGTTCTCCAACCACCCGAGTCTGTATGACACAGATTTTACACACACACACACACACACACACACACACACACACACACACACGAGTCCTGATCACAATTATCTCATTTCCTCAAATAAACAATAAACAGAAGATGGGCATCCTCTATAGCCTATACTTGTTTTGTTCAAAGCAGACCCTGACCACCTGAGAACTACTTTTCGCCTGGCCACGTCTAAGAACATGGAGGTGGGAGCTGGGTTTTGTCTTACTTCTGCGTATGTGGGGACAAGTTTTAATCCAGGGTGTTCCATGGCTCTAGGGTTTGGTTGGCATCACGTTTTTAACATCCACCTTAGCGTTACCATGGTTGCACTGAATTCTCTGCTCAACTTTAAATATAATTAAATGCAAATCAGGAAATCAAGGGGTAGGGTTTAGTTTTCTTCTTGCTCTTCATCATTTCAGGGTATTGGATCCGTTCATGTTAGTTTTTGATTCCCTGATGTTAGGAGGGGTCATGGCTGAGAGGCAAGTGTAGTCGATTTCAGTCTTGGGTCTTTGTCTTGACTGAGAATGATCAAGACACAAATCTCAGTTTTTGCTCCTGTAAAATGGTCTAGCTTTTTATACCTTGAATGTTGTAAGCTAAATAACCAAGCACTGATTTATCTAAAAAATAAAATCACTCCACGGAAAAGCTCTTTACAAAAAAGTTACATTAAAGATTCTAATATTAAAGAAAGAGCACGCATGTTTCATTTCTAAAATTAAGTGGCAAATTATCCATGCAGCACTCAAAGGGTCATACATCATTTCTGGTGGGGAAAACAACAATAAACTTCTTTTCTCTCCTCCAGATATATCTCTGAGACTTACCCATCTCATCTACAGGCTACGGCCTCTGAGGTATTTGAGAATAATAACATGAGAAAACACAAATATTTGAGAGCAATGATAGGGAGTTTGACCAATGTTAACAAATAAGTCTTACTTTGAGCCTGAGTATTGATGAAAGGACTAGGCTGTCTGTTCAGTCAATAAAGCATCATGGCTTCCCTAAGAGCAATGCAATCTGAGTTGGGTTTCTCGTCTTTGGCATTTAGTCAGATGATTTCTAGTCCTATATAAAGTGCAGAGTAAATTTACCATGTTTGGAAGGAACAGGAGACCAATCAACCACTCACAGATTTTCAAGAGGCACTTAAATAAATTGATGCCTGATCTTCAGAGGACTAGCAGTCTCAGGATGTGGCTCAGTTCACTGATGGTGGCATTCACATGCCCAGCCAAAGGGAAAGAAATAGAACACATGTGGGAGGGAAAGCCTGGGGTTTTAGGGAGTCTGTCTGTGTTGGTATAAATGCCCTGCATCACCTGTAGGGAGCAGAATGCTCAAGGGCCAGAAATCGATGATCCCCACCTTAAACCAGAGCCTCTTCAGAAAACCGAGCATAACAGGGGTCCGTTGCTGCTCTGGCACTCCCTTCCCGTGTCTGCCACTGGGCAGGGGGAAGGTCCCAAGTCCTGCCTCTCAAGGCAGGACGTAGCTTCCACTTCGGGGATTCTTTTTTTTTTTTTTTTTTTTTAATTTTTTTTTTTATTTATTTATTTCTAGGAGAGAGATAGAGACAGCATGAGCAGGGGAGGGTCAGAGAGAGAGGGAGTCACAGACTGAAACAGGCTCCAGGCTCCGAGCTGGCAGTCAGCACAGAGCCCGACACGGGGCTCGAACCCACGAACTGCGAGATCATGACCCAAGCGAAAGTCGGATGCTTAACCGACTAAGCCACCCAGGCGCCCCCCACTTCGGGGATTCTTAACAAAGTCAACTGGGCTCAACCGTTTCACCTAAGGGAAGCTTTAATTACACATAGGACAAGTTTATGGTTCTTGCGATTTATCAAATAGCTAATCCACGTCATTATGTTTCCTGGAACAAACAAACAGGCAAACTATGGTCATCCCTACCCAGGTCCGCACTTCTCAGGAATCCAGGCTTTGTATTATCTTAAGCTGTCACCCCAAACCTCTGCTTTTGGGTCACTATTCTTGATTCATGATTTCCGGGGCTGAGAACCACTCTCTTCCAACAGAGGTGCCATGTCTGTCTTTGATCTGCACTCTGGAAGTAGGGGATTTCAGGCAATGACAGTGGGTGGGTGCCCAAGTCAAAAGAGAAAGAAAAATATTCAAGAGATGACAACCGTTTAACATAACAATGATCTGGGACTAGTTAAATAGCTATTCTGACATACACAAAGACATTCAGATACACTTGAGGCTCTCTTTGCCTACGACGGATCTTGGCCCTTTGGAAAACGCTCATGCAAAGAGATGGTTTCAAGCCTCCAAATGATACAACCTGAGCACATATCCTTTCTCTAAGATGGGAGTAAGACAGGTGGAGGTGAAAAAAAAAATCATCTAATAAAAGGACAATGGGATGCTTTGGGCTAACCCCCTAGAAAAGTGAGCAAAAGACAAAGTGGAGATAAGGAAGGCAGAAACAGAGAAGGGCAGAGCTCCTCGTACAAAAACAGACTCAAATATGTGTAGCCTTTAAATCGTTTTTACAAAATCATTGTTCATATTTTTAGCCTCCATCCCAAATCTATTTTTTAAAAAGCAGCACTGTAGAGAGTGAATATGCTTTGTAAATATCACTTGTCACACCAGAATAACAGACCCTACCCGGATCCCCAAGGGGCTCATTCAGTGCCACCATCTAATCTGATGGGTCACCAAGAATCCCAACGGAAGAAAATATGAAAGTACGAGAGGCTGAAATGTATTTCAGGCAACCTACGGGGAAAAGGAGGAATAAAGTAAAGGTGGTAGAACATAACAGGGTGAGCCTCAGCTCAAAAACGTCATTGTTATTTCAACAAAAAGGCAGTCATTCTAAGGAGACCCAATTTGTGGACCGGCAGGTTCCAGGTTACATATACGTACCTGCTCTCACCCTGGCTAACTCAGAAAACCAACAAGGTTGTGGTGCTGTGAGAGGCGGGTGACTTCCCTTTGTTAATGCTCTAAAGCACCCGAGTTTGCTCAGAGGAAGCCATCATCCTGGAACGTCTCCCACATGAGCATGGCTGTCATTTCCTACTCTCTCTGGACTACTCGAATTTTCACTCCTACCTCAAGCTCTTGTGGCCGTAGCGTGAAACCATGGATTTGAACAACTGGGTTGCTTTTAGCAGTAGTTTTGTAATAATGCAATTGATAGCTTTATCTCTGACATTATTGATAAATGTAGCTCTTTTCATTCTTAAGGGGGAAATAACCAGATGGAAATGGAATAAAGCAAGGTTGAAATTGAATCGGTAACACCCCCTACCAAATATCACATCTTGGTCATAGTGATAAACACAGAAAATGTAGCAAGAAGTATCAAAAGGTGGGAAATGTGCTTTATTTGCTGATACCACTGAGTTCATTTTCAAAAATATCTCCCCTTCCCCCCACCCCCAGGGGCTCATTGCTTGTTTCTTATCAGTCAACAAAGGACTTAAAGACATGGAACTCCCAACCAATCTAAGGAATCTTCTTGAGGGTTTTGCACAAGATGTTCTGGGTGTTTTCACTCAAAGAGGGGTAGGTTATTTAAGAACACTGTTCTTGGCATTTAACAAACTGACCTGGATCTTAGCCATGCTAATCATTGCTTCTCTGTTAGTCCAACATTGCACCTGAGTTTGTGCCTCATTTTCTGCTTCTGTGAAATAAGACTCTAATTACCTTAGGGTGTAAATATGTTTTCAAGATTAAATGAAATAATATACATGAAATAAGAGGCAAAGTCTTGCAAGCAATGAATAATAAGTAGGTAATACTAGTCTATCACTTAAGTAACTGAAAAGTTAATCCTCAGAGAAATGTTTTCCATCATGAAAGATGGGTATATTTTCTCTCAGGATATTAGAGAAAATACTAGAGGCAAGGAAGTACTTACACACAGGTACGTATAATCCTCACAGTGTATTATCAAGACTTAAATGTTTTGAACCTCACATGAAGCTATCCTCTCTCCATGCAAAACTTAATATTCTTATATCACACTGCAGATTTACTCGAACTGCTTATAAGCTATAAAAGCAAGGATTCTGGGAAATGAGTCCCAGCTATGGTGTAGCTGACAGGCACCCACATCAGAAGATCGGTGTCAGTGAAATAGGAACATTAAAAATTACATTAAAATGTGCTTTCTCCCTGTCAGCCCTTTAGTTCATTTCTGTGTCCTCCACCCACAAGTCTCTGCATTTCTCCCAAGCTACGATGCCATTTAAAACATGCACCTTCATGTGTTTGCATGGCAGTAGCACAGAACTGGTACTCTGAAAAGGTATCTCTAAAACACAAAACCCGTGAGGGGCCATCTGAGGAATTTCTGCCTCAGTCTCCCTCCCTTGCATAAATGGAAACATCTCCATCCAAGAATGGATTAAAATCTATTACTGTGGTCCCCGGGACCATCGCATGCCAATTGCCTGGATGGCACAACTCTTGAAATCTTCAGAGAACCAACGAAAACCAAGACACCTACGACTTAAAGAGAAAGTTCTGAATAGACTGTTCCATTTTGGACATCAACTCCAAGAGAACGTGGGAACAAACTTTTCAAAGCAAACATACAACTCTCTATAGAACAGCATTTCTCCTTTGTTAAAGCTGCCAACAGTACTTTGTGTCCTGAGGATGTGACTTGTTGCTGTCAGGAAAACAGACTTGTTCTGAAAACACTTGTCCTGAAAGTGCCCACACGTATCCCTGGACAAGAGCCACTCAAAGAGAGGACGGTCAGAAAGGTGGCTGGACTAGAAGAGTATGACTTGACTGAACACGGGTAAGCCCAACTCTTCCTAAAGTGCCTTAAAAGTCCATGACCCACAGTCATTTGTCTTTTTGCTTAGGCATTGCGTGGCTCACAGACAGGGGCTAGTGGGTGTGCGTAAGAATAGGCATGAAGAAAAGATGGAGCTGGTTCAAGCATTCCATTGTAGCAATCACACTTGAAGCATTCTCTTTTTGCTCTTCCTGAAGGCATAAACATGTGGGGTCTATTTAAAATTGTCCAGTTTTGAAAGCACACGCACATACACACGCACGCACACACACACACACACACACACACACACACACACACACCCCAGTGTTCTCCTGGAAGTGAATTAGTCTAATAGCATGATAATATGATACTTATTGGCCAAAACAGAAGTTTTAAGGGACAAATGATATATTCTAGTGGTATTTGGAAACTTGCAAGAATCCCAAGGAGGCAGACAGAAGCTGCCCAATGGACCTTCCCAAAGTAATGGAAATATTCTATATAGGTTGTGTCTCATATGCACACTTGAAATGTGGCTAGCCTGACTGAGGACCTGAATTTTGAAATGAAATTAATTCATTTCAACCAAACCGTGAATAGCTATATGTCGCTCATGGCTCCCATATTAGACATATAGCAAGTTTAGACCATCACTCAATGTTTACCAAGAGTCTTTACATAGTGCTGATGGTCTCAAAAACCACTCTACCCAAAAACAGGTATCAAACGTGTGCTAATATTCATGACCATGTGATTACAAAATCAATGTGAATTATAAATAAATCCACTATCTCTACTGGTTGAACCTGTATCAAACAATATACTTAGTGATCTATGTCTGCTACGGTCTACGGAGAGAGAGAGGAGGGATAAAAAATGAAAACCGTCCACTGCTCACCTATTTCACAATCAGCTTGTCTCTGAACTTACGGTATGTGAAAGTCATAAGAAAAACCAGAATGGAGAATGGAAAGCAACAATGACAGCAATGAGGAATTCCTGCGGGGAGCGGCCACATGATGAATGAAAGTGCAGTGACCTTCCATTCCTACGACAGTTGAAAATCAGAGGTGCATGTGCCAGCAATCAGATGAAGGCAAAAGCTGATAAATTTTAAAATGTATTTTGCCAGCACAGAACACAACCACAGAACCCAATCATTCCGAAGCTTCGAGGGCCCTTAAACATCATCCACTTCAAACTCTCCCACAGATAAATAAGTAATCAGAAGCTCAGAGAGGAGAAGCGCTCTGTGTCCCCAAGATAATAGTCTGGGTCCATCCCAGATCTCTCAGTCTGGGTTTTCTCTGCTGTGGCCCTTCCCTCTCGTTCTGCTGAACGCAGACTGAGCCTCAAGTAGAGAAAGAGCCTCATCTCCAGCCCTACTTGCTCAGTCTCTGGAGAGCAGAAAATAGAGTGTTTGAAACACGCTGCTCTGCTCAACACAAAAGCTCCCTCCACCAACACGGCACTCCTAAAAACCATGCCATTTACACAATTTACCAAGCACACTGTAAAGCGATAAATGATGATACCCAAATGTTTTCAGAGACTGATTCGCGTAGGGACAGTTTTTCAGTTTAACACACATTTGCTATGAAAGGGGCTGATGCTGTGCTCAACACATGCATCACTTTAAGACAGCCAGGTCCACATTTCCAAAGCAAATGACTATGCATCCTGCGCTTTGGGTGACTCCATAGGACCATGAAAAGATATGGAGTTAGAAGCAAACAATCATTTTCAAGAGCAAAAACAAAGAAACAACTTCCTTTTAGATCTAGAGCTGAGCTAGATTATGTAGCTCAAAATTATCCTTCTTCAGGAGATGGCAGGTTTTAACTGATTTGTTTCAAGTCATGCAGCTGGTAAGTAAAAGCATGGAGTCTCAGGGACAGTATTTCTGTCTCGGGATTCCGAGCTTTCTGTGGCTCTAAAAACTCATGCAAGACAGATGTCTACAAACCAGAAAAAGAAAGAAAACAACAATTATCCTGTATATGTCACTGTTTTAAAATGTTATTTTTCATTTGAGTTCTATGTTGACGTAAAACGTTCCATGCTCTTTTAATGTAATCACATGTAGTGTGTTTTTAAATTTTTTTTTTATTTGAGAGAAAGAGGCTGAGGGAGGAGCAGAGAGCGAGGGAGAGAGAGCATCTCAAGCAGGCTCCGGGCTATCAATGCAGAAGCTGACTCAGGACTCGATCTCACGCTTTGTGAGATCATAACCTGAGCCGAAATCGAAGAGTCAGATGCTTAACTGACTGAGCCACCTACGCACCCCCTCATGTGGAGCATGGACAGAAGAAAGAAAACTATGTTTCAGGAGCTATATAAAAGTTCTGGGAATAAATCCATTTTATTGTCCAAATTTTATAAACTTTCTTGGTGCTCAAGTAATCTTCTACAGATAAATGCCACACGCAAGAGATAAATGACACTGCACGTTTTTAAATGTCACGTACTTTGAATTGTGTAACATGCTCCTAGAAATGAATCTGCAAGAGAAAAAGAAAAGGCTAAATAAATACAGTGATGGGCTTACATTCTTGTGTTGCCGGTCTTGTTGATGATAACGGATTTCCCGCTTTGATCCACATTATGACCCAACCCGAAGTAAGCTGCCACCCGATGGGCAAGCATCCTCTGATAGGAGGACATCTGAGGGAACTTTTTATAATGATGGCTGGAAAGGAATACAGGACACGGCAGGGTCAGCGTTTCCGGTCTGTAGCACATTTTCAAGGTACACACACAAAACCAGTCCTTCCCCATCCAAACCACTAAGCTTATTTCATCTTTGGCACTACCTCACAGCCTCGTTTTCGGACAATTTTCCACGTATGTATCGACTGAGCTACCATGAGTGTCTTTGTTTCACAGTTGCCCATTTCTCTCGGCAAAGGGAACCTAACGTCTGTTGGACAGTATTCTATTTTAGTCTGTGATACCTTATCGGCAGAGCCAGGCACAGGACAAATGATGTGACATAATATGTGACAGCAGATGCCTATCTCGAGATGTGTCATTACACGGTTTGCACGGAAAGCAGGACAATTATGAAGAGGCATCACTGACTGCAGCCAGCTGGAGCCCATTAAAAAACTATAATAAAAATGGAAAAGGTTGCCTCTTGTCACAGCTACTCTATGCTAATCAGCGGCCCCCTCTTTATAGCCATTTTGTCAGGAACTTAACAAGCAGGAACACACATGGTCCAAGCAACAAGCCCCATCAATATATAGCTTCTAATCCTTATAGCATCTCCATCTACCAAATCGGCAAACATATTAAATCATGTTTTATCTATCCCCAAATCCTCCCAGAATGAGTCGTTAAATGCAAATACCAAGCTAAGGCCCAGTCATATAAATTAATCAGCACTGCAATAGAACATACTTGTTGTCACCAATGAAATCAATAATTTCCTGCTCCATTTTCAAGAGTATCATCCTGTCCCTGCAAAATAAATGTCGACATGAAAAGGGTGGACAGACTTCCCATTCTCAAAAGACCAAAAGAGTCCATTTGCATGCGTAACGGAGACTGTTTAAAGGTATGTGACTCCAAATCTTTAATTCTTCTCTGGAATGTACTGTCCACATACATAGGGTTTCATACCACTGGAGAGGCTTTCTCATCTTATTTGTTAAGTATTTTGTACCACTGAAACTTATGTAGTTTTAAGGTTACTGAAGACATTACATGTCTTCATGTGTGGGTAGTAAGCCCATAATCATATTAAATACACTGTATATTTTAAATTAGCAGGAAACTGGACCAAAGCAAAGCCCAAGTAAATAGTTCTATAACTGCAGTAGAACATAATTTGGCTTATTCGACATTGACTCTCATTTTCTGTCTTTTGCCCCTTCATCGGTATCTCTTTGTGCCCAGGAAAGCAGAACTCGTAAACTAGAAGGTATTCAATGTAGAACTACCCACGACTCAAGAGTATCTATAAACAGTAAACATGCAAACTGTCAGCAGAAAAGAGAAAATATAAAAGACTGTTTAAGCCTTTAGAAAAGGTGCCTGCATTTTTCAACTCTGTAAAGTGACTGGACTGATGACATCACAACATTCCACTAGACTCTTCTAAAAATAAGAGGCGTGTTTAATAATTTACCTGGAATTATTCTTTAATGTGTTAATCAGAAACTCATGTAAGTCTATGCCAGTCGAATCCGTGTATTCTTGGCTGCAATCTGCAACAAACAGTAGGACAGAGTTGTCAGGAAGGCTGAGGGGAAATGGGGGGTAAAAAAGCTTTCCCTCTTGCGTGGGTACAGTTTTAGGTGAAACTATTGGCGTGAACGGTACACGTTTCAAAACTAGCAAACTGGTAACACCAGAATGAAAATCAGATTTGAGATAGAGGAACCCAGTAGACCCTGACTACAGAAAGATCCAGCCACCACAGGAGGGGATGTGGGCACAGTCAGGGAGGAGGTGGGTGGGGTGAAATGTCACATGTTCATTCCGTGTGGCAAATCGGCAAGGCCACTCCATGAGACAGATACTACCAGCCCACAGGGAGCGCTCAGAAGTTTGGGATTCCAGGAAATCCCTTTTCTCTTAAAACAGAGAAGGCAAAAAAACCCAATGTCTTGTGACAAGACTGTCTAAATATCAATTAGCACAAAATACAGGAGGACCCTAAATATTTCCAAGTCTTTCAAACCTTCTGATGCTGGCTAATGCTTAATTTCTACAGCCACTTGAGGAACCCGTACCTCGTTACTCTTGGTGCACTTTGGGTTTTAGATATTCAGTAACAGAATAACAGACATTCGTTGTAAGCAGATACCTGGTCACACAGCATAAAGAAGTAGTCACCATTCCTCAGCTGATCAGATGCCCTATTCTTTCTCAGTTATTAAAAAAAAAAAAAAAAAAAAAACACACACACACCAAAAACTCTACTGCAAAGCTATTTACTCATATGGTATTCTTCATTTCAATGTAATTCCATTTTAATTTCTGCTTCCTTTTTTTGTTTCAGTTTGTGCAATTGCATGCACAGCAACAATTAGAAAAGCTTGGAATGTGGGTTTGGGGACTTAGAAGGTACAGCTTTGTTTATTCTTGGAAAAACTTTATTGACGTAGAAGTGTGGATTTTTTAGGTGAGACATGACGTGGCAGTATATGGGTTTCCGGAGACCAAATCCATTTGTGCCAGATAGGACGTCAATCATGTATGCCACTGACACTGATGTATACATCTGTGCTTTGGGGACACTATCACTTATTGGCTGTGAATTGCTAATCCACTATCTGTCTTTTAAGATCAACAGGGAAGTTAAGATCTAAAACTAGGTATTATTGCTGTTCATCGCCCCAATGTAACTGCACGAATCAACCTGAATTAAGAGCAGATTTATACTCAGTCCTGTGTACAAACTTACCACTGAAACTAGAAGACCCAAATGAAAATCAAAAGAAATAAACGATCCTAAAAATGACCCTTCTGGGTACACAGATAATGACACCATGAACAGAAATAAAATAGAGTTCACATCTTTTACACACACACACACGTACACATATAAAAATATAAGCAGAGTTTGGTGGCCGGTAAATGTGTGTGTAAAGCTAGGATATGCCCTGTGACTCGTGATCTGTTCAAATTCAGTAGGTTAAGGAAACATGTTCACATTCACCTTTTGATAACATTCTGATCTTGGGTTTTTCAGAGGTTTTATCTTTGTTTTTATCCTTTTCTTTTTCTCTTTCTGAGTCATCTTTCCTAGATTTATCATCCTCTTGCAGGCTGGGAAAACTGGAAAGCTGTAAATGAATTGATTCCTGTTGAGGAAAAAATATAATAATTTAGGGCCAGATTTAAGAATCTCTGTCTGGTTTCCATTTTGCAAAGAGGTTATTAAATACAGGAAAAGGAAAGCCAGGAGCAGATTTTTTTTTTCTTAAATGGTAAAAAATTAAACCTGTCAGAAAAATAATTGCCCTTTAAGGTGAATTAAACTTCAGAAGTCAATGGGAGGTCATAAGAAACATCTAGTACTAGAACTTGGCCTCATGAATAGTCACATTAAGCAAGTCACTTTCCCCTAGATCATACCTCTTATTTTCCCTACAGATTTATTTTTAAACACTTAGGAACCATTTCCTTATCAGTAAGCTTGAGTCACAGCCCCTGCCATGTCTCAATTAAAAAAAAAAAAAAGCCTTCTGAGTTCTTTTCTAGAATTCCTTGTAAGGAGAAATCTGCACAAACAGAGACAGACAGATATTACGAATCATAATTACAGATAAAACAGACATAAAGGCCTTAATAGCCGATTTACACTGAAAAGTCTTAGAACCACGAATCAATGATATCTACTACTAGGAAAAACCAAGCTATCGAAATGCAGGAATCCTGGCCACGGACTCTTATACGCTACGCACAAACTCCGTTAATAAGTCATCATAGCATATGGCTACAAAAAGCATTGCCTTTTAGAAAAGGTAGAAGGTCCAGCTATACTTTCCATCAATTACACATAAATATTCGGTATTTTAATTTTCATCTCAGTCAGTCCTTTCTAAAATGTAAAATTTCCTTGAGCTGATGCTTTGGTACAGAATTGACCGTATCCAGTATTGGACCGGGGTCCGCTTTTCTATTTATTTATTTTGTGCTGGAAACAGATCATTTTGTCTTAGCTCACACAGCAGCTATTTGGTTGATAGTCTGTTCACTGTTTTGAAGAAGCATGAGCCAACTGATATCACTTAGTTTCATGACAAACCCTAGCTATTAAAACTATGACAAATTAACTCCCATTAAGCCCACTGTTGCTTATGTAAGAGATCATTTGATGGGAAAGTTGTTTTTCTACTGGAGGTTCAAATTCATGATGTTAAAAAAAATATCCCCAATGACTAATAGTGTTTCTCACTAAAAACTAAACTAATGCTCCTGCACACGTGACCTTACCGATGCCTGTACATCCTCAAAGTATGGCCAACCTGGGATTCTGAGGTCCTTGGTAAACCTGGCTAAGCTAACAAGCCTAAAGCAAGCTTGTTTTTTTAGGAGGGGCTACCTTGTGAACTCCTGGCTGGGATAAAAAGACACCGTGGTTGGAAAGACATAGGATAGGATGAAATAAAACACGTTCTCATGATAAACATCTATCTTAGCTCAATTTCCTGACATCTGTGTGTTTCTCCTTGGAGGGGGGGGAGGGAGGGTGGACTTACACAAAATATGTAAACCTGAGTGTAACTTGATTATAGGTTCTTTTGTCATGTGATTTGGGACAGAAACGTCTTAGTCTGCAAAGGTTCAGCTGGAGTTTAAGGTTTTGATTTGCTTCTACTGGCTAAGGAAACAGCCAGAACATCTCTGCTTCAGGAGAATATGGCTGGGGGTGGGGGTTGGGGTGGAGAAGGATCAATGCAAGTGTGGATCAGGAGGGGAAACTGAGGGCCCCAGGCCATGGGAGCGGTCTCTTTGCTTCTTCAAAACCAACCGCACCACCCAGCCTCTGTCAGTTTGCATCTACAGTCAGAGAGGCTCGGAAGCATAACCACTAGAGCAGAGGCTAAAAAGTATCATCCACCAAAAAAGAAAACTGTACAGACTCACATCATGTGTGGGCAAATACTATTCTCGGAAAAAGACCTCACCTTTCTAGGCATAAATATACATGATGGTGTTTGAAAGGACACACGGAAGTGCTATAGAGTTGGTAAAAAACAATCTGTTATTTTTTAATATTTTTATTGATATGCTCAATAATAAAATACAAGTATTAATCAATACATTGGTACAGGATAGGTTTATATCCAACAACAGTAAAAGAATGATTCAAGTCACAGTAATACACTGAAAGGTAAATAGTAGAACATTAGGAAAGCAAAGCTCCTTTAACTGAAGGACAGACGGGACCATCAGCTATGGGTCTGAGATCAAGTAATACAGGTAGCGAGAGTTTTTCCCACACAGGAAAGTGAAGGCAGTTTTCCAAGTACTGTGAATACACAAATATTAGGGAAGCAATACAATCCGTTTACTGTATACTTCTGCCAGGGTTCTCTGGGATTCAGTTCCCACATTTTGTTAGTGCCGGTGGTACCTAACGAAGGCATCGCATACAAGCTCAAAGGTCTGCTTCTTTATTCTCTAAGAAGGAACGTGCCCACTCACTAATATGCGTGTCTGGGTGTATTTTGTATCGGCCGTCTGCTCCCGCCACCCCTCAGCCAGCCCAAAGAGAGGTGCGCAAGCTCTAAATCTCTCCTACAAAGCTAGTCTTGGTCACTGAGCTCGGAAACCAGCAGAACAAAGCACCGTTGGCCTCTGAGTTCTCTGCCCCAATTGTATGGAGAAACTAGACTTAGGTCCAGGAGGGCACTAGGGTACAGACGAGGTCTTAAAAAAAATTTCCTCCTGGTACCTTGTCAAATGGGCTGAAAAGCAGATTACGTCTATAGAGGCTGTCCTCCTCTGTCTGGTGTTAGGAGTGGAGGGCAACCAAGGCACGACTTCCCCCAGAGTCTGTCATTCTGCGGAGTTAACATGTATTGTGTGCGGTGCATTACAAAGCCGTCAATCAACATTTAATAAGACAAGCCGGGATATTCGCGTATTCCCCCTTTTCAATCTCCATTAAAAATAGAAGCACATGGAAAATGCTGAAGAAAGCCACACGCTTCTCAGAGCCCAAGTAAAATAAAGCTTGTGTGTGAAACAGCGATGACTAGAGAATGATAGCCTGTCAGTGCCTTACGACATGAGTGGCGTGTTAAGAAAATGAAGCTAGGGGGAAAAAATACTCTAAGGACAAAATCTATAAGGTATTTATTTTTGGTCCTTTTAAAGAAAGTGCTCTCAACGCTCTCTGTATCCATGAGGAGAATTTAGAGTATTTCAATTAAAGGAAAAAGAGGAAAGCCAACAAGACCAAACAAAAATAATGATATCTTAATCAATTTTCTCTCCCCTGGGCTCAGATAAATCATTTTCCTTTTGTCTGGACTTCTGTCAGCCTCGGATAAAATAAGGAAAATTTTGGCCGCTAGACTATTTTTTATAAAAGCTAATACGATGTCTGAAAGGCAAACAAAAATAAATATGATATGAAGTTCCCATTCTGTCACTGGGAGGGTTTCATCAGAATGTGAATTTTCAGACCCTAATCGTCTCGCTGTAAGGCGCAAACATAAGCCGAAGGACCCACAGCGATATATAATAATATGAAATTCATATAAATCTAATAATGTGAAATTCACCATCAGCTCAGATTAATTTCTGGCCAGTTTTTCCACGATTCAGAAATCACTACCAAAGTCCAAAAATATAAGTCTCCAAAGCTCAATGCACCTTAGTCACTATTTCTAAAGTTTCCTAAGAGCCAAGAGTTGGGTTTCTTATAGGCAAGTGCATTTTGGGAAGTGAGAGGTAAGACCCTCCAATAAGGAAGGAGAGTGGATACTAAGGGCGATATTTGGTTCAGTCTTATCAAGAGAGAGCCTTTGAGGAAACTCAGCACTACCGTGCTTACTTTTTTTAAGTTTTGTTTTTGTCTAAATTCTTTTGAATTCTTTCCCATTTGCAGTTTTCAGAGAGTCTGGAAAAAAAACAAATGTAATACTCTGTGACACACTGTTAAGCTAGTTTAGAATAGCTCATAAATGCGGGATGGAGCCAGCACACTCTTTCTGTGATTATTCTTTTCTCCCCCAGAACACGGTAGAGTGCCAGCTTTCCACTCATGCATACTGAGACGGATCCCGTTCATGCAGTGAATGAAAATGACAAGGGGGGGTACCTGATCCTGAAGGCTCTCTCCTCCTGGCCTGGCTGAGGATTCTTCACAGACAGCAAGACTCCGAGTCAGTTTCCCTTTTCCTGCTCCTGACTGGGGAGGGGAGAGAAGAGGCAAGGAAAGGAAAATAAAGACAACAAACAGAAAACATTCTCAAGTCATCTCCACTTTCCCAGGCCATTCCCACATCAGACTTCTACCACCGAGCCTCCGGCTGGCCACTCAGGGCCGTCTGTGTGCACTCGCTTCAAGACGGAGGCGAGGCAACAGGAAGAGAACATGAGTGCATAGCGTGCAAGGAAAGAACGCTTTTAGCAAACTGTGCCCATGGCGTCAGGAACATGTAAAGAATGAGTTGCTGCCATTTTGTGGTCATATAAGGAGAAAGAGGTGACAGAAATTAATTTCTACAAAAACCGAGTTGGGAGGGGGGGATGCTCTGAATGAAAAGATGCTTAGGAAGATGAGGAACGGGATCAGAGCACAGGCACCTGTTAACTTCGAGGGAGAATCCACTGCGGAGACTAAAACACTGACCCCAGATTTTACTTAAAATGAAAACAAAGCAAGCCGGTACTCATTTTGTGAAGCACTGTCAAATCCGCAATCGTGAAAACAGGATCAGATACGTACACTTGCGGCTACGTGAACCCTGAGTGCTCTAACTGCCATGTACGCAGTGTCAACAGGACCCCCTTACAGGCGGACAGGACCAGGAGAGCCAAGAGCCACGCGCGACCATTTGAATTCTTGGCAAATCTTTTAACCCCGGTGTACATTATGCAACTGACATCCATGATATCAGATCAATGTTCCTTCTCCAGAATCCTACCTTGGATTTTCTTCTTTCTTGGTTCTGAGCTGCCAGCCGCCTCTGTATGTTAGAAACAAAGTAAAACAAACAAACAAACAAACAGTAAACCAACAACCAGAGAGAGAGAGAGAGAGAGAGATCACTAGAGTCCAGAAATCAATAGTAACATTAAGGTATTATAACCACTGAGGATTCCCCACTCTCTCTCCCAAACTTTTGACCTTTTTCACTTCTAACTCCTTCTCCTTACAGCAGCTACTGACTGGGGAAAAGCTGACCTTGAAGGCTTTTGGCTATTATGTGGTTATCTGCCTTTGTACATTGGTATATAAAAAGAATTAACACCATTGTAGTTTGGTTCAAAGAAAATCAATATAGGCTATTTGCAAGTGCAGTCTGCCTTCCCTCCACCACATCTTTCTCTCATAAATCATGGTGTATTTAATCATATCACCTTTCCGGTACCGTCAATCACTCCCAACAACCCCAAGACCCCCCGCACCACCCCACCTCGGCCTGCCCTTTTCTACGGCTTTCTCTCTGTCCCCCTTGCCCTTTCTCTCTGGCTGTGAATTATAGGGCTTAAGGTTTGTTTGCTAATATGAACTGAACCTTAGCCTGCCCTCAAAGGTCCACAGAGCTCCCGTCTTTGATTTTTCTTAGTCTCATGATAATGAGCTAGGTCTTCAGCTTCCCAAGGAAGAGCAAATCCATTTTTAACTCTCAGCCAGCCTACAGCTGCCTCAGGGAGAAACCCTTCACGAGCTCCATGACACCGTCTGGAACTCACCCTGTAGATGCCGTGTGCAAATTCAGTCATTAGAGAGGATCTCTGGTCATTTTTTTTTCATTTCAAAGGGCATTTTGGAGCACGTTGTGGTCAGGAAGAAAAAGTCATTAATAATTAGGAAAGGAGAGAATTAGCTTTATGGATTTCCTATTAATTTCGTGGCCAAACTCTCCAATGGGGGGAAAAAAAGAAAGAAAAGAAAAAGAAAAACCTTCCAAGTACTCGGAAAGTGAAGGAAAGGCACTGTATCCAGTGCTGTGAGAGGCTAGGTTTCCAGGCTCACCTGCAATTCTAGCTTCTCCTCTTCATCCAGGCTCTCAGATTTCACAATGCCGTTCTCTGGGGTGGTCGTCTCCTGCTCGGTCCCCCCTTCCTCCACTATTGCCGGATTCAGGTCTCCTGGCTCCGACATCCTCCCAGACGCAAATTAAAATAACAAGGTTTGATGCCCTACAAGGTTAAGAAGTCAGAACACCAAGTCAGCGCACTGTGAAGCATTGACTATTATTCCTGCCGTATTTCATTTCTCCTTTTGTATTTGAATTCAAATGAGCAACTCAGGCAGCTCTGTCAATTTGATACAAAAGGAGAAGAACGAAGCAAGATCAAATCCAGTACCCAAGGCAAATGCAGGAGGCAGATCGGGGTGCCCTCTCCACACACCCCCCCCCCACACCCTTGCACACACGCTGGCAAAGATACACCTCGCCATCCAACCAGGTCGACAAATCTTAAATGGAGACATGGAACTCCCACACATCTACCAGTCCCTATGCCCCACTACAAAGTAGAAGGGAAAAGAAAAACAGAGTATTCATCCAACTCTTGAAGAAATGCCCTCAATCGCTGAGTCATGAGGTGCTATAGGCGTTTGGCAGTATTTCCAAGATGATTCGAAAATTATTTGCGAGTTTTTAACCACAGACATACTTTTCTAGGCACAAGGAATACAGTACACTGTTTAAGGGGCAACAATCAACCTAAGGGGTAATAATTCATATACATATATATACTCATATATATATATGCTCATATATATATACACATACATATATATATATACATGTATATATATATATGTATGTGTATATGTATATATATAAATGGCATCTAAATTTGGCAATAAAACTTCCAGGGCCAACATTTTCAGGCTTCAAACTGACAGCTACAAATGCTCTCCCACGCTCCTGCCAGCTTTGGGGGCTGCACAGACCCTGTGGAAGGATCTAGAAGGCAGCACTAATGAAGCTACAGCCACTGAACTCTGCTACTCTGGGCTCATGGTAGACTACTCTGCAGACACTGGAAATGGCTTCCCCAAGGTAAAGCCTGTTACTATTTTTTGTCCCCCTCGACCTCCACACCACCCCTGACACTTCCCCTTCCTGATGGGCTGTCAAACGAGGTACGTGAATAACTGAGCATTTACTTCCTCCTCAGTTTTTCTCTCTTTTTTTTTTTGTAAGTTGTGAGAAAGAATAAAAAGGAGAGAGAGGAAAGAAATAGGGAAGGAGTGAAGGAAGGAAAAAGAAAACGAGAGAGAAAGAAAGACACTGTGACCTAGAAAGTCTGTTCTTCCACAAAATTCCCCAGAAGCGAGGACTGTCCGCTCACCTGTCATTACAATGGTAATTAATACTGGGCGCCTCAGTGCTATGTTTCTTTGGGAGTGTTTAATGACCATTTACTAAACTCAGAAGCTTGATTTCCAACTGCACAGAGGAGGCATGAGAAAAATCTCAACCACAGCCACTTTTGTTGCAAATTTGCTAAGATCTACCATGACAGAACAGATGGCATCTAATGATCTCTTTAAAAACAATGCAGGATTACTGGGCAAAGGATTATGGGAATGCAAAAGGAAGAGTTTTCCAAAGTCTGGTGGCTTGAGTCTATGAGTTACTGGTGAGCAATGCTTTTAAGTTTGGCGAGGCTCTACGATATTCCATCCAGTGTGTTCAAATGGTTCCTCACACTTCAGTGACCCTGGGTGTGTAGTTAACAAAGGTTGTTTCTCGAAGGCGAACATCTTGTTTCTCAACGTTTTGGGAAAGGGAAGGAGACGGGACTTTTGTTGCCCTAACTCTTTCTTCGAAGCCTTTCAATAAAAAAAAGAAAAAGAAAAGAAAAGAAAAAGAAAAGCAAGATTGTGACCAATTTTAAAATGGAAGGAACAACTCCAGCTCTAACTTTATAGACCCTTCTAAGCCAACTGAGTCCCTGCCACAGATCTCGTCCATTTTGGCTACACTTACTGACCTCTTCTTGGCAAACAGGCACATTTATACAATGACAAAACACAGATGAGACGACAGCCCGACAACGAGGCCTTTACCTTTCGTAAAGCAGAGTTCCTGCTGTCGGTCTTGGTGACTTACTAGCAGCTTCAGTCGCTCTACCCCGGGAAAATCCACACAAGTGATCACAGACAGCTGGAGTCCCATGTCCCCATTAACAGTTCAGAATGCCCATCTCCATGCGAGCCCCTTACACAGTGTGACACATCGTCAACCTGAAAAAAAGACGAAAAGTCAATAGTGATAATTGCAATAGTCATGGCAGGGCGAAGGACCAAATAAATCAGACCAGATTTCGAACACTAATGACCAGCTTCCAGCAAATCACGTTCACGGCTTGATCCAGCCCCACCTGTCTCGGGCAGCCTGCTTCTTCTCTAATGAAGGCTGCAGCCGACTGTTCAAGGCAGAGCGGCGCCCACGCAGGGAGCTAAAATTAACAATTGCATTATGCACCGAAGATTACTCACTTCAATTTTAACCTTTTTTAGTGAAATCTCGCACTTTATATTAAAAAATTAAAAAAAAAACAAGCTCATGTGTTTGCTTCAATGAGGATTGAGATCACCCTATGAACTAAAGTCTTGCCTCCTTTTTGAACCAAAGCTCTGTTTTAACGATGGACGGATGTAATATACTTTAATGCCGTTTCTGTGACTCCTTTCTTTAGAAAAGTTGTCCTAATGAAGCATATTTTGAGATTTTGACTTCACGACTTAGCTGTAAAAGGAAAGGGAAGGAAGGAAGGAAGGAAAAAAGAGAAAAGGAAAAAGGAAAAAGGAAAACTTTCACAATGGCAGGGCAGAGAGAGCTCTTTGCTCCCCACTTACAGTTTGGGAGGAATTCCTAATATCCTCTTTGGGCAATGAACACAGTCCCCCATTCTCCTCCATCCCCACTAGGATTACCACCACCAGCTGGGCTTTCTGTTTGACAGCATAGAAACACTGTCAGATTTGCAAACTTTGAGCCTGTTGAGAACAATCCATGCTCTAATGTGCACTTTCCTCTTCTCACAACTCCTACAAGAACAGCGGCAAAGACAGCTTGAATGCAAACACAGAGATAGAATCCTAATAACATTTGCCAAAACCAAGCGGTATCTCTTCCTGCTGCGGCAGCTCTGGGGCACACCTGCTTAACTCCAACGGCACGCACACCTCTTCTACCACACACCCATCTTTGCAAACACCGAAGGCATTTTAGTTATTTCGTCCGAGGTTGAGAAACACTCTCTGCCTTCCCCTGGCTGCCTCCACCCCCTCCCAAGTTTAAATGAGCACAGCCGGCTCCTCACCGGATTTTACTGTGGCTATATTAACAACATATTGGATTACAACACCATTTGCTGTGCCAGGGAAAAACAACTGTTGAAAATGTGATCACTAATACGGTCGATAATTTCTAGGTTTACTCCTGCTTTATGAGAATGGCTAATTTGGCTTTACCATGTTTCTTTTGTTGTTAGACACTATAGAACTATGAGAGATAAATGAACATGCATTTTGGACAAAAATGGATCACTAATCAACAGTCATTTTGATTTTTCAATTTCAACCATGGCTACTTGACTAACACTTGATATTAAATAGAAGTCAACACGTCTTACAATCAGGATCTATTTAAGTAACCAGCCCATTAAGTTAACATGTCTCAGAATAGGCACAGTCATGGATGGAATTACCACATGCTTTTTGGATTCTGTTTTCCTTTCCTCCAAGAAAATGAAGTTATCAACGATCACCGCAATCTTTTGGTCTTCTTTCTCTGATCCTCATATTTGTACAGTGGCATTTAATCCAGCAGGTGAATGGCAATGCAGTTTTCAACTCTAAGCCTTAGATGCATTATTCCAGCCCCAGTAGGTGGATGCAAGATATAATTCTTGCCACGAAGAAAGAAGAACAAACTGGTATTCACGTAACCAACCCAAAGCGTGAACAGCCTGGTTGCATGTGTGTGCGTAATTACCAGGACACGTTTTGAAATAGCACTGAGCTCTAAAGTCAGCGAGGTATTATTCTTGCATGCCTGAATCATAAAGTCATCATCTACTGAGATAAAAGAGAATGCAGACATATGGGAATGAGCAGAGAGGAACATATGGATCACAAATATTTTTGTAACTGATTAAAATTGTTCTCTTTGCTAAGAAAGCCGTGCCAGGAAATCAACCCTACTCCAGCTCTTCTGTTCGCCAAACTACCCGACTCTTCCACTGCTATTTAATCATAATCTGTTCAAATTTCCCCCCATTTTCACAAGAAAGCAAAACTATTTTTAACAAATATCTTTGATCCAACATTTGAATAATGGATATTCTGGCCAAGTTTCGATTGTGATAGTGGGTTGGGGGGGATGAAGAAAAAGGAGGCTCTAAGCAAATGCACAAAATAAAAATTACTGTAGTTCTTTCAGTGGAAATAATCTTTTAACTATAATTTAGGGGATAGTACTTAGCAAAGGGAGTCAATCGCTTGTAAAACAAGCTATAGGAAATTGATCAGCAGGGCCGTGAGCTGTTTACGATGCGAAAAATGAGTAAAATCATTACTGTTTCACATGATAGTTAGGTTTTCTTCTCGAGTTTACTTTAGAGTTGAAAATAGTAGCAACTGTGGGATCGTGCGGATGAGAAAGACAGGGAGAGGCGAGCAAGGCATAAGCCCTGGGCCGTCACGTGGGGAGAGTTCAGGATTAGATTCAAATTCCAGGAGTGATTTCATTCTCAGGGGATAGCTAAAATAGGAAATTAAAGTTGAATTCTATTAGCAAGTTGGGAAGGTCACCGTATTAGTCACTTTCCTCATACTCTTTTTACTAACAATTAACACAGGATGACTAATCTTATCCCAAATCAATAGTGGTCCTAGATGATGAAATAACACAATCAACATTGATATATTTGAACAATTGAAACGTTTCCCCCCTCCCCCAATGCATCCTCCCTTCTTTTTTATTTTAAGCTGGTACAGGTTCTGCAAACATATGTCACTTGCAAATCATGGTGATATTAGTGATCTGTCTATTGGTTGTGCAAGGTTTTCAAAAGCTGTGACACCTTATAAACTAACGGTACATCCTATTCTCAAAATGGTTATTCCGTTAATGCTTAAAAATATTTGGAGCATGTAAAATTAAGTTTAAAGAGTAAAATAAAATGTAATTGGAATATGGTCCTTTCAGAAATCAACCTTGACATAAACAGAGTTTACAGACTAACATCTTCAGCAGGATTAAATGTTCCCCAGGTGACCAAAACCATCAATAATGAATTTTCACGTAAGTTTAATTTCCCAAAGAAAATGTTCTTTGTCAATACAAGAAACAGTCGACCAGGAGTTCCACTCTTGAATTAAGTTTTATGGTCAACCTAATGCCCAGGCATTCTGTAACATTCTTGAGCCACTCATGCAAATGCCAAAATAGCCAGACAACTGTTTGGGAGGAAGAACCAAGGGGGATATTTAAGAACATACTTGGGTTTTAGATGTAGACAAATTTTACATGAATACTCTCATTTGGGTGTTAAGAGTCAGGCAGCTCACAAACATGCAGAGCTTTTATGTAAGACATCACTTTTTCTTCTTTGCCCAGGATAATTAACAAAACACAAACCCAACGTAGATCAACATGGAGCAGAATTCCAGTAACAGAAATAACTGGCATCACAGCTTTGGACATAAGAAGAGCCCCATGAGAATCACAAGTGCCTTTATTTAAAAAAAAATTTTTTTTTAATGTTTATTTATTATTGAGACAGAGAGAAAAAGAGCATGAGTGGGGGAGGGGCAGAAAGAGAGACACACACAGAATCCGAAGCAGGCTCCAGGCTCTGAGCTGTCAGCACAGAGCCTGACATGGGGATCGAACCCACAAACCATAAGATCATGACCTGAGCCGAAGTTGGACGCTGAACTGACTGAGCCACCCAGGTGCCCCCACACGTGCCTTTAAAACAAGACAGATCTGATCTCAATAAAAACATCCAATGGAGAAAAGCCAATGTTTCAATTCTCCATTCTTCTAACAAGTCTTTATGGAACCTCTACTATGTGCAAGAATGTTCCCCATTATGACATGATATTCAAGTCAACTAATACAGTCTCAAAAAACTCACTTTTTTCCTAAAAATGCAAAATAAATGTTAACTAATTTCTAATGGATCTGCATGAGAAATTTCAAAGGTGGATTGAGTAATATTATCGTCACCATCCACTTTGTGATTCTTCATGAGCTGGAAAGTAAAGATGACATCTGCTTTTGTAGTTCTTAAATGTTTCCTCACTGTATCTCAAAGACACTAACCATAAACTTGGGAAAGCAGTCTGAGGCACTGGACCCCGGAGTGAGTATTTGGGTCTCCCCATAGAGTGAACTACTTGATGGAAGCAATAACATGAAATGTAGGTGGGATTGGTAGAAGATCTTACATTTGGGTTCTGAAAAAACAGGTTACATCACTTGGATTTTTAGCTCAGACAAGAGAAGACTTAGAAAGGACATCATAGCTATTTTCAAATGCTTACAGAATATTCAGAGAAAGAGAAATTAGCCTTGCTTGGTGTTGCTCCAAAATTTAGAACCAGGGAAAAAAAATAAAAAAGAATCTACCTTTTTAAACATAGAACTACCATATGACCCAGCACTATATATATATACTCCCAGTATATATATGTAGTGGTTCTATGTTTAAAATGGTAGATTCTTTGTGAAAAATCCTTTATATATATATATATATATATATATCCAAAAGGACTGAAAGCAGGGACTCGAACAGATACCTGTACACCAGGGTTCATGAGAGAATTATTCATAATGGCCAAAAGGTAAAAACAACCCAAGTGTCCAACCACAAATGGATGGCCCCTACATACACAGCCTTAGAGAGGAATGGAATCCAGATACATGCTACAACATGGATGAACTATGGAAACATTAGGAGCCAGACACAGATCAAATATTGTATAATTCCGCTTATATGAAGTACCTAGAATGGGCAAACCCATAGAAACAGAGGGTAGATGTTTCCAGGGGCTGGAGGTCAGGAGGAAAGGAGTTGTTAATTAATGAGTACAGAGCTTTTGTTGGGGACGACGAAAAAGTGGTGGGTATAGATGTGGTGATGGTTACGCAACATTGTGAATGCATTTAACTGCTGAATTGCACATCTAGGAAAGGCTAACATGATCAATATTATGTTATGTATATTTTATCGCAATAAAAATAAACTAAAAAAGCTTTTTCTTCCAGAATGTGATATAAATCACAAGTAAACAAATCAACATACATACAAAGAGATCAAAGGCAGAAAATGAATGTAAAGAAGAGGAACTGTCATTCTACTTTACAAATTTCCTCTGACGTATCAATAACACACACATGTGAGGGCAAGTTCTGTGGATACAACTAGCCTAGGCTTGCACTTGACTCACATACATACCCAATAAATGGACCATCACCATCGTCATCTTCACAGCGTTGACGTTGGCAAGATAAGCTTTGCCATTGTATTTATTTTATCCAATGTGGATGCTGCAAGAATAAAGAGGTTAGGATACATTGTCTGGAGAACCTTCCACCGCACCTCTGTCAGAATCAAGGCATGTGTGGCCAATGTGTTCTCCTCACACAAAGTAACGGACACCATTTCTAACTGAAAAAGACAGCGCTGGGCACATTCTTAGAGCCATGTCAACATGGGGCCATCGATACTGGCCTGGCTGAGGGAGATGGATGTAACAAAGCAGTTGGTCAGTAGTAGCTTGTCACATCACGGACTTGGTATTTGGCATCTTTTCTATTGCCAACAAGGAGAATCTTCTGACCGAAATCAACGCCACAGAGAACAGAACTAACAGCCCTGGGGCCTGCTGCCATGATTGAAAATGATCCAAGACTCTGAGAAAGCACTGAGGATAATGTGGCTGTCACAGTACGGTCACGGAGACTGGGTCCATTCTTGGAAATTTTAAGTAGTCTCAACCTTTATAATCCATACAAGTTAATGACCACCTTTATTTCCTATCTCCTTCTAAGAGAAGCATGATTTAGCCATATACGAGGCAATATCATCTACCTCTGGCCAGGTCCAAGCTTAAGTACTCAGAGAACCACAGCACCGCAAAAAACCTTGACATCAGCCAGTCTGGCTGATGTCACATCAAGTGACCCGGGCTAGATCCACAACCATAGAGTCACATAGTGGAGTCAAAAACTTTGTCACTTTAATTGGGGATCAGAGCTCTTTCCTCTAGTGATGATTCTACTACAAACCTAGACCAGGCTTACCTACTCTGTGCAATTCTTTTCCAGGATCCTCAAGAGAGAACAACACATTGTCATTCACTAGACCACTGTTGTCCTTCCTCTCACATGAGCCAGCAAATACTGCACAGAACCTGCACAGACGTATCATCTGATGATGGCCTGTGTTTCTTCCGTGATTTTATCCCTAATATCACATGGACATATGTGCGCTTCTAGACAGTATTCTCAGCCTCTCTCTTTTAAAATCTTAAAAGCTCCTAAACCATAATTACAGAACGACCAAAATTCTCTACTAGCTATTTGCCCAATTTCTTCCTTCTCCTTCTAGAATCCACAGTACCCATATTTCCAGAAGCCATACAGGAAATCACATGCCTGCAGGATTCTCAGACAAAGTGTGCCCAGGGTTTGTAGGAAGGCATTATAAATGTTTAATGTGGCTGAATCAATTAGAATCTATACTGGTGTAACCTTTACAAATGAGGGTCTCTCTGATCTTCAGGTGACAAAAAAAGAAAAGAAAAAAAAGAAAGGAAAAGGAAAGGAAAAGAGAAGAAAAGAAAAGGGAAAGAGAAGAAAAGGAAAAGAGAAGAAAAGAAAAGAAAAAAGAAAAGGAAAGGAGAGGAGAGGAGAGGAAAGGAAAGGAAAAGAGAAGAAAAGAAAACAAAAGATAAAAGAAAAGAAAGTCAGGCTCTCAGACTTGGGGAGCTCCTTTGTCACCCAAGTGTAACTAAAACAAATATTCCACAAACTTAAATAACCCTGCTGGGATCTTGTTGAAAATGTTACCATATAACTTTGCCAAAACAAAACAAAAAATGTTCCTGAATAATTAGATCTTCCAGGAACCCCACTGAGTTACACACTGATCCTAAATATTTCCCTCCATATCAGTGTACTGTTATCTCCTACAAAACAGTAGGCTTGGGGGTTACCAGCTGAAATGGTGACTTTTGCCTGGGTGTTCTCAATCTCACAGGTGTTCGGACTTCCAAATGCTAATTTCGGTTCAGTTCAATACAGATTTCCAAAATGCCCTCTCTTGGAGATCTGGATGCCAACAAAATAATCCAATATCTATTTTCAGTTATGTGTGTTAGAGACACCTTATGATGGAGGAAGAATGTATCACAAAATGCATAGTTTCAACTCTGGCTTACACGATTAAAAGTTATAAAAATTCATCATCAAGAGAAAAGGCACGTCAAAAAAAGGGAGGGGAGAGATATTAATTTTATTCAGCATATCTGACATGAACTCTTCTCCTTCATTCCTACAAGAAGCGAAAGAAGCGTCTGTCACTTCAAAAACAATGAAACTTAACAAATATGACGCAATGACAGGTGACAGGGTAGGAGCTAAGTGCTTGAGTTATTAAAACCTTTGTTGCAGAGAAGACGAAAGAAAAAGGCATGTAGATAAAATGAATAACAATGAAGATAAATTGAGAAATTGCTATTCTGTCAGGTGTTTGAAATGACCATAAAATCCATGTGTTTTTTTCCCCCACATGCAAACAAGGAAAATTAAGTTCCCATCGCTCTGATATCTTTGGTTTTCACATGCCAATCTGTAGGATTCAGTGCCATCGATCATGAATTATCAGAATTGCCTTTTCAAAATTATCATTAGATACAATCATTACAGAACCTGATCAAAAGAAACAACACAGGGGTTTAAATAACCCACCCAGGACCTCAGCTCAGTGTCCCTTGCACACCCCAGCCGATAGCAGAAGATTGGAAAGGTTTTCCAAAGGAGAAAAGGAATTAAAGGGTGTTTCCCAAAATAAAAACGCCAAATATCTTAAGGATCTCAAGGGTCTCTAACTGCACGCGGATTGTTCTCCTCCCAAAAGGGAAGGAGAGAGACCTGGCAGAAACGGATTCATGCCGCCATCCCGAGTACAGCTTGGGGAATTTCAGGAGACACAGGCACAAAGGGAATGAATTTCTGGTTTTGCAGAGCAGCTCTGGGCTACAGTTGTGTGTTGGCATCCTGATGGCAAGCTCCTACAGGATTCAACAGCCACACCAGCAACTGCTTTGCCTGAGTATGTGCTTTGACGTAGGTCATTTCGGACTGTTTTCCGTAGATGATGACACTATCCTCATATCAACTCTGCGCCATTCATTGCTGGCCTAGAACCGGAAGGACAGCAAGCTGCCTATTTGTCCAGTGTGAAGTGTTACGTCTGCTGGCCTCCTTCAATCACTGAACCTTCTGGGTCTTAGAAATGCAGATGAGTCATTCTGGAACAAGCCTCAATATTTGAATCAAGCATTAAAAAGTCTCTCCCCCACCCCTCACCCCCGCCCCCTCCCCATTACTTAAGATTTCCTCCTTTACAGTGGCCGAGTTTTCTGCCTGCTTAAGTCTACCTCTGTATTATCTCCAGTACTGGGGACAATGCCTGGCACATAGTGGGGCTTGTTGACTCAGTGACTCGGTGACTCAGTGCAGTGTAATCAGTGATGGCCAGGTGACTTCTCTGTGGTCCTGCTCTCTCCACCTAAAAGTCAAGTCATCTAAGCACTCAGAGACCTACTAATCAGTGTGGTAAGTCTCTGAGTGAAAGGTTAAGGGAACTCCCCCAACAAGGCCACTAAAAGGCAACATGTGACACGTTGCTGAAAGTACGGATTAAAGAAGGTTCTAGTCTGGCTGTGCTCTGATAGAGTGGGATCTTATTTATTGACCTTCTGGATGAAGTAGGGAAAGAGATGGTGCTGGTCCTGAAGGAGCTACCCGTTGAAGGAGAATTTAACGGACAAAAGAGATTTAAGAGCCAAGCTCCCGAGAGCTAAAGCACATGACACAAAGGATACCCACACAGCGCCGCTGACCCCACTTGGAGTTTTCTCAAAGACTTCCGCTCTCAAAGGCAATTTTGAGAGCAATCTTCGGGGAAAGAATAAGTACAATTAACAGAACATGTTAGACAGTGGGAAGACATTTCTACTAAAGATGGTCCCCTGAACGGAAGACACACGTGTGGGTGAGTTTCTCCAGGCTGTGGCCAGCTTCTGAGTTTTCTCGAGAAAAGCGATGGCCAGGATCAAATGCATGATTTCTCATCATTCAGCTGGCCTTGCCCCCACTTCCAGGCTAAAGGAGGTAAGAGAGGTAGGGCCTCACATTTGTCCTGAAGCCACTCCCCTCCCTGATGATGCACAGTGTCCTCGAGTGCTCTCACACAATGGAGCGCTCGCCGAAATGTCACCGCACTTCTCGGGCTGACATGACACATGCTTTGGGCGCAAAGAAGAAGGTGACCTATCTTCATCGCATGGGCCAGTTCTGTCCCTTCTGAAAGCAAGAGCCTTTTATTTTCCCTACTGTGTGTCTTCTTTCTCTACACCGCATTACACGAAATGATGTGGCGACAGCCCCGCAAACCAGGTCATGAGCTCCGAAAAGCCACTGTGCTGAAATCGACATCTCTGCCAGGGAGGAACATAGCATTCGATAGGAAATTCCCTGCCCTCCTCAGACTTCCTGTTGGAAGACGCACCTGAAAGTCACCATAAATGAATGCCTTTGGCGTTCGAGTGTTTTGGGTTCCAGTGGGGAGCAGCATTGCATTGGAGTCTTTCCTCACCACAACTCAATCTCTAGGGGCCTATTACAGAGGAAGATGTAGGAGAGTAACAACAAAACCACCCCAGGCACTGCGTGTGCATTTGGGATCTCAAGGGCTGAAGGAAAGATGCTAGAAGGGCTTCAGACGGTGCCTCCTTTCCAGAATACAGGAAAGAGCTATTTGTCTACAGAGACAGGACTCTCGGGGGCTCGAGTAGAACAAATGGATGGTCAGTGAGAGCCAATAGACAGAACGATGTCTCTGAGCATTTAGTTCTAAGCCACCGAGAGTTTGGCTGGATTTGGATCCTGCTCTAAATAGAAGCATCCTGAAGAAATGCTGCAGGTGACCAACGGTGGCCACTGGTGGATAATTCCCTGGACAGAAGGCCCCGGGGCCAGGGTACCTCCCCCAGCAGAAATGCATGCACACCAGTTGGCTTGAAGGAGAAATGGGTATTTTCCGGGGGGGAGAACCTGTGCAGGAACTCACAGCCCAGAGTGTGTGGTTTTGCGGAGCCCAGGGCTCAGCCAGAAGACATACGAACTGGTGCGCATGGGGGCGGTGGGGCAGCACCCCAGCTCTGGGGTCACCTGCGGCACTGCTGATTGGACCCCAGATGCTGCACTTGGAAAGTAACTCAAAGGGCACAGGTGGTTGGTCATTTAAGAGAGGGGGCTGCAGCTTACAGTCGGCTGGCCGGCTGTCCATCCCGGAGTGCCACACCGGCCACCCCACGGTGTCAGAAATGCAGTCCTTTGACTGCTCTCTTCCTCAAAAGGCTGGCCCTGCTGCCTGAACGTGATGATGCCTCCCCTTTCTTCCTGCCCCCACCTTTTGTAAAGTTTCTATTACTTTTTAATTTATTTTTAAGAGAGAGAGAGATAGAGACAGAGTGTGAGTAGGGGAGGGGTAGAAAGCGAGGGAGAGAGAGAATCCCAAGCAGGCTCCACACTTAGCACACAGCCTGATACGGGGTTCAAACTCTGGACCAGCGAGATCATGACCTGAGGTGAAGCTGGACACTCAACCGACTGAGCGCCCCAGGCACCCCAGGTTTCTATAACCTTTTTTTTTTTTCAATTTTTTTTTTTTTTATTTTTGAGAGAGAGAAACAGAGAGACAGAGCATGAGCAGGGGAGGGGCTGAGAGAGGGAGACACAGAATCTGAAGCAGGCTCCGGGCTGTGAGCTGTCAGCCCAGAGCCCAACACAGGGCTTGAAACCATGGACTGTGAGATCATGACCTGAGCCGAAGTCGGACGCTTAACCAACTGAGCCACCATGCGCCCCTCTATTACTTTTTTAAGTTTTCGCTTGAAGGGACAGTAAGTCAGTTGCACTCAAGACTACAAGCATTTGCAGGTGAATGCCTTCTGGTTTGATGGGCTCCGAGCCTTCAGTCCTAACAAACCCACAGCAAAGAGAATGGGTGTGTTTGCGGTTTTAAAATACCTGTATTTTTAGGGGCGCCTGAGTGGCTTAGTCGCTTGAGCGTCCGACTTTCGCTTAGGTCATGATCTCGCGGTTCGTGGGTTCGAGCCCCGCGTCGGGCTCTGTGCTGACTGCCAGCTTGGAGCCTGGAGCCTGTTTCAGAGTCTGTGCCTCCCTCTCTCTCTGACCCTTCCCTGCTCAAGCTGTCTCTCTCTCTCTCCTAGAAATAAATAAAACATTAAAAAAAATTAAAAAAAATAAATAAATAAAATACCTGTATTTTTAATGTCTAATACACTTTGATCATCTTATAGAAATATGGGCTGGCATAAGCTCTGTGAGGGATTACAGCCTGGTAGAGTTAGCTGTTGATGAAGAAAGTGGTTCTCAAACCACTTCTTACATGAAAGAACTGGAAGAAATGGTTGGTTGAATTCAAGAGATACATGGACTGTCTTGATGTAAGTGATGAGACATCAGCCTGTGGTCCTGGGCTAAAGGTTCCTGTGATTCCTTTTTTTTTTTAAGTTTATTTTTTGAGAGAGAAAGAAAGACAGAGTGCAAGTGGAGGAGGTGCAGAGAGACAGAGAGAGAGAGAGAGAGAGAGAGAGAGAGAGAACCTGCAGCAGGCTCCAGGCTCTGAGCGGTCAGCACAGGGCCGGACGCGGGGCTCGAACCCACAAACCGCGAGATCCAGACCTGAGCTGAAGTTGAATGCTTAACCCACTGAGCCACCCAGGTGCCCAGTTCCTGTGACTCGAATGAAAGTGTGTGCAGGAATCCCCAAGGATTCCTGATGGTGAGGTTGAAGATCCTGGGGTTGTTTTATTCACGAATTCTTTAATGCCTCAGCTATGGGCCAGGAGGAGGTCATCTGCTTTGTACCTGTGCACTGTCATTAAAATGAAATAGTCCTTAAAGCATCCTTGGCTTTCTACGCACTTTGGTGGAAGAAAACTGCTGGGGACCCAGTGCAAACTGACATTTCTAGAAAGACGTGAGGCCATCCCATTCACTTTGAGGTCTCTGGTATGAAGCCTTGCAGTTAAAGTTAAACATCAAATTGCGTGTGGCATCCCTACCACCCAGTGGGACAGCCTTATCCCTGGAATGAGGCTGGAAATGAGTATCGCACCAAAGAACAAAGACACAGACGAGCACCATTTGAAGTTCGCCAGCATGTGTGTACATCCAGGCTTCGGATCGGAAATGCCAGGCTGAAATCGCCTGGGAAAGAATGAGATTTGTGATTTGACACAGAAATAAAATATCCACCAGTCTTATATAATAGGCAGCACTCTGCTTTTGAGCTGTATCCTTATTTGTGATACCTTCACGATTTCAAACATAAATTTTAAAAAAGAAGTCAGTCGTGGTATTCACAATCAACAGCAAGAATCTGTATTGCTGGATATGGTCTCCTTAATAAAAACACCCAAGGCCTCCATATGAAGAAAAACTATACAGTGGGGAAAAATATTATAACCTTTCTTTGCTCATAAGGGCAAATCAGGAAGGGAGAGGGGGAGGGAGGAGTGGGGAGAAGGGCAGGCTGGCCTGACTGTCAGAAACAACATACAAAGTCAATATGTGAAAATGCAACACTGACTATTTGGAGGAATTCATGATGAAGCCTGCAAAAAAATTAATTTTAACGAGCAGACTTAAAACTAGAGAGACAAAAAGAGTCAATCGCCCATTATGACTTGTATTTAAGTGGAGGCGGCATTTGTCCATTAGATAAATAATATGCGAGGCATAGCAGTTCCCTAGATTTGCTCCAGTATGGTATGCAGGGAAGTGTGCCCTCCACTTCACACGATTACACATTTTCACTGGGAAAAAAAAAGATACAAGGGAAGAACACAATGGGCTCCTGTTACCTTTCAAAAATAATCTACATGATGACAAGAAAAGTAATTTGAATACAGAAGTAGCAGTGAATTCTCAGCATATTAACATGAATCACTAGCCTCACAAGGTGGAAATACTAAGTGAGGAAAAGGCCTATCTATCTATATATTTAGAGAGAAGAGGAAGAAGGAGGAGGAGGAGTGGGGGGGGGGGTTGAAACAAGAAGAAAGGGGAGGAAGCGGGGAGGAGGGAAGAGGGGGAGGGAGAGGGGTCCCAAACACTTCTTATAATCTGGAAGTTTCCATTTCAGTTCTGGAAATACTGGCTCTCTCAGGTGGAAACTCTGTGCCCTGACTACTCAGCCCGACCCTGGCACTTGCCCACAGATGCCAACTTCAGGTCACGCCACGATTATTCTGCACCTCAGAGACCCCAGCGCGAGCACGGGGACAGTAACTCGGAGGCAGGGCACGTTGGCCATTCCCTCAGCTGCTCATCCACCGGACTCCCCAAAATGCCGAACTGAGGGCGACTCTGCAAACCCCAAAGAAGGGCTGCCGGTCTACACACCCGCTGTGTGCTGTGTAGCGTTTAGCTGTCAATTCAGTCAGCCACAGTTTCGAAGATTTTTTTTTCTTAAAAAAATGCTCTGGGGCACCTGTGTGGCTGAGCTGGTTAACTGTCTGACTCTGGATTTGGGCTCAGGTCATGATCCCAGAGTTGTGAGACAGAGCCTCACTGGGGGCACTACGCGGAGTGTGCCGCCTGCTTAACAATCCCTCTCCTTCTCCCTCTGCCCCTCTCCCACCGTGCACGCTCTCTCTCTCTCTCTCTCTCTCTCTGTCTCTCTCTCTCAAAAAATAAATGCTGTGGTTATAAGGCAGAACCGACCTCATCGCCTGGCTTTCTCTGGCCACACCCTGGTTCAGGGGCCTCAAGGTAGTTGCTGACTTTGTGTCCTGGCTTTGTTATTAAAAACTCGTTGGGAAGTGTAGGAAGCCTCCTTTTAAAAGGGATTACGATGTAACATCTTCACCTATTTTATTTTCTCCGGAGTGCTATAAAAAAAAATTGGGAGTGGATTTACTCTGTTTGTTGTTTTTTTCTTTTCTCCTGAAAGCGTTAGGACTGAATTATTTGGGCAAGTCTCTTAGTGGATTTTGAAAGATAATTGCAGCCTTTTCTTGAAATAAACACTGAAGCAAATGTTTCTTTTTTCTGAATGACAATAAGAAGTTATTGATATTGTATCGGCCATGGCCTGTTTAAAGTGTAGCCTCTAACCTTTTAATATAACCTCTCTCTCAGGGCATGTGCATGCGCGCGCGCACACACACACACACACACACACACACCACACACCTGGGAGATAGATAGATAGAGATATTAGATGCAATAAATGCAATATTTCTTAGATGTAATATATACTGGTTTCCCCCAAAACGTTTGTGGCTCCCACTTTTATTTCCTTATTTTAGTAGAGATGTGCCTCCACAAAAATGAATACTTCTCTATTTGACACTACTCCTCTCCCCAAAATGGATAAAAACAAAGTCCGAGAGGATTCAGGGATGTTCTAGTCACCATTCCTGGTATACAACAGCTAGAAACCCAGCACGTAACAATCTGCCTTTTTAAAAAACCAGTGTCTATTCAAGGGCATATATGGCCCAAGTCCCGGCTCCGTGGCCGGCTGCCGGAGTGCGTGCTCTCGGGGTGCTGCACCTCAGTTCTACGCAAACTTCCATCGCAGGTGAAGATGTTGTGCCCTATCATTTCCCATTTCCGAGTAGACTGTATTTCCCTTTAACTAACTGTACAGAATCTCACATTGCTTCTTTGCTCTTCTTTTCTTTTAATGCAGGGTCTCCCCAAAATGCGATCAAACGGAAGCCAAGCTAGAGACGGAGCCCCGCTTTCAACGAACGTTGCAAAAAAAAAAAAAAGACTCGCTTCTTCAGGAAGAAACTGTCGGTTACTTACGTGTCTCTCCTGTAAGTTCTTGAAAAACAGGGACTGGCCCTCTTTTTCTTGCCCTGGAACACCTGACACTCAGTAATGGTTTAACGAAGCACTCATTTAATAAACTAATACATAAATACAACAAGTCGTGAGATGACGGGAACTTGTCATAATGCAAAACCTTGACGACTCACTTTCAGGTAAATGAGCCATTATCTCCGCACTGTCATGATCACTGCCATAAATCACATTGGTAAATAAAACCACTTTTGCTGTGATACGATTTAGGATTATATAAAGTTAGATGCTAATATAAACAGAGCCAATGTACCGCAATTCCAATACATCTACTGGATACTCACTATGTGACATCATTGTGTGACATTATTTTGATTAAAGAATATGGTACATATGGATTAAAATTTTTAACATTTATTTTTGAGAGAGAAAAAGAGAGAGAGAGAGAGAGAGCGGGAGACACAGAATCTGAAGCAGGCTCCGGGCTCCAAGCTGGCAGTGCAGAGCCTGATGTGGGGCTTGAGCCCACGACATGAGATCATGCCCTGAGCTGAAGTCAGACTGAGCCACCCAGGGGCCCCTATGAATTAAATCTTCAATGTCTCACTGCGGAGTAGAGGGAATGGGGTCACAGAGACTAAGTACCATAGCCAAGATTTTACTCTAGGAAGGGAAGAGTGGGGCCAGAGTTCAAACTGTGACAGCCAGGTCCCCACACCTCAGCTGTAGCCACAGCACTTTGAAATGAGCAAGGATCACAGACGCCGCATGCCAAACAATAAATAATCAAACGCACCCCAAAGGGATGCCAGGGGTGACTCACAGGATGGAGCACGTGTGCATGCTCACTCTATTCTTTGGAACTGTTCCCACGTGAACCTATTTTACTCTTAGAATTCACAAAAGTAAACATAAAGACTGAGAAGAAACCAAAACACAATGAGTGAGTTCGAATTGGCCACATGCAGTGTTAATTGCACCGTGAAGCCTGTTTGTGGTTGCAATGTAATTACCCATCAGTCAGAAAACAGGAAAGTAGAGACAATGCAAAGAATTGTTAATAAAATCAAAAAGTATGGCATAACTATACCTAATCCAATGTGCAATAAAAAGAACTAAGTCCATGAAAAATGTGTCAAAGAGATGTCAAAAAGAAAACTAAAGAAAAACACACTCCACACAAACCAAATAATGTAATAAAGTTGTAAAAGCTATTTGAAAAAGGCCCAAAGACTCTCAAGATTAGTCATATGAACATTTAAAGGATCACACAATATGTTTTGTGCTTGGAATAAATATCAAAACCAACACAACTCGATTGCATTGAAATATCAAGTCAACAACAGTTATGAGCCAGACTGGCCTCAAATTCCTTAAAAATTCAAGGGCATTTTTGCATGGAGCCACTGACTTGAATACTGGGTTCTAAACTGACTTTCCTCTACAAAAGAATCAACCAAAAAGTATCTGGGAAAATTAATGGTTTAGACCCTATAACTTCCCTGAAAAAAAAAAATGTGATTCCATTCAAACTTGGTCCATTTGGATTCAGAGAAAGGCACACAGGTGATATGTGTAATCATATGTAGCATTTTCCACATCATGAGCAGTGCTCATATAGGTTTGCCACTTTTTTAAATGTTTAGTTTTGAGAGAGAGAGCGAGAGCATGAGTAGGGGAGGGGCAGAGAGAGGGAGACACAGAACCCAAAGCAGGCTCCAGGCTCCAAGCTGTCAGCACAGACATGAGTCTTGAACTCAGGAACCTCATGACTTGAGCCAAAGTCGGACGCTTAACCACGGAGCCAGGTGCCCCCGGTTTATCATGTCTAAACAGCTCCTGCCTGCAGCCACTGTTCTTTGAGGGGCAAGGCTGGAGCTAAGGCCTGAGAATCTGGAGAAAGACAAGTTGGGCCCTTATACCTTGAGATCCAGGTATTTTTAACATCACAATACCCATCATCATTTTTTCCCTTTCAAAACCATAAATGGACAGAATCAGTTGAATACTTTTTCATTTAATCTGCATACAAGGCATATAGAGATGACGAGAATACAGCCCCACTCTTGAGGAGAACCCAGACTCGCTTACAAAATTGGGGAGCATTCATTAAGTCGCTCTCTATCAACAGGAGTGCTTTCAATCAGAGGAAAGTTTCACAAACTCATGTGATGTTGACCTAGAGAATACTTTTCTTGTTTCTCAAATATAGGAGATAGCTAATCTTGAACGTTGGATATGGTCTCTTAGTTCTCACATGGATATGTTTACATTCTGCAAAACAACTCTACAGGAAGCCATTTTAAAAACACCTACCAACTACTGTTCTGTAAAATAGATACATAGATGTGTGTAGTTTTTTTAGCATGTGTATAGCATTTGGGCTAGAACTTTCCAGTTACTTTAGCTTCTTTACTTCTCCAAAACACAAGCTCTCCTACTCTGATCTGAGAGATCTGTTACCTTCAATTAATGTATTAAACAAACAGATCAACCACTAAAAAGCTGAGCCCAAGGGCAGTAATGATGTCCCAAATCACACATCCATCTTTGTAAAGCCCACACAACGACTAGAACTCAGTTATTTCTGCTCTTAGCGCAGTGTCGTTCCAAGCTGCTTCGTGCACACATACGAAGTCACAAATATAAACCCAAACCTGCTTCTAGTAAACACGTGCTGGCACCCTCAGCTTTATCTTTTGAAATAATTCCTTGAAGATCTGCAAAGTCACTGACCTCAAAAGAGGGAAAGTCCTGCTTTTGTCACTGACCTAAAATCTGTCACACAACTTGAATGTCGGAGAATTGTCCCCTCAATAGGCCACACACACACACACACACACACACACACAGCAGGTGGGTTAAGCCACTCAGAATGTGCAAGCGACACTTCTCGAAGGCCCCGCCCCGAATGCCAGATCAGGCCACACTGCAGCCCGGAATCGGTTCCAGCTCAGAGAACAGAGCAGCAGCTGCTGGGAGCCGGCAGCAGCTCAAGTCTCAGCTGTATTCTTGGCCCCCTGCCTCAGCCGAGCACTTACTAGGGGCGCGTGACCAAGGAAACAGCTGAGCCCCCACCTCCAGGAGGAAATGCAACCGCCGCAGCCCCCGCCACCCGCCACCCGCCACCTGCTCTCCGGCCAAACAACCACCACGTTCCTGTTGGCTCTTGCAGGGGGTAATAGGGACTGCTGAGTCACTCCTGGGCATGTCAGAGCTGATCTGCTGGGGACAGGCGCGCGGAGGCATGGTCCGACAGGCCTAGGCAGCATCCCAAATGCCCTGGTGGGAGCAGCTGGAGACCCAACCTTGCAAAGGAATCAGATGCGCTTTGGAGGTTCAAATCCCAGGGTCATGAGCAGATCCCAAATGCCTCTTTGGATATAGTCTCTGTGGAATTTTCCTAAAAGACCCCTCTCTGAAACAAAAATGTTGGGCTTGGCATTACAGTGGGTCGAAACATTGCTGAGGGCACAGGAGGTAGGCAAGTCTCCTTCCAAGGTCACCAATTTCCAGGAGTCCTCTCAACAAAACATAATTATGAAAATAGTGCAAATGCATTAAATGCCTTGCCCCTTCCCTGGCCTGTGATGCCCGGGGTGGCCTTCTTGAGTGTTCTGGAACACAGCACTCAGGACAGTGAAGGTCCGTGGGGGTGGGCCCAGCGCTTCCCAGAACCGGGACTCTGACAGCCTCAACTGCACTCATGTCAGCACTATTCAGAGGCATCTGTGACTTCAAACATTGTGAAATCTCACCCTTCTCTGAGGACACGCCTGTCCGGATCTCAGTTCAACATGGGAGGTGATGCTTTACGCTATTCAAAACTCTTGTGGAAAAGGCCAGAACGTTGGCACTCTTGCCACATGCCCATGGGGGATCTCTTATTCAGTGGTCTCTGTTCCCCACATGTTTTGATATCCTCCTTAATAAAACGCTTGGAGTGTAGCAGCCTCTTTGGGCTTAAATTCTCTTTGGATACAGACACTATGCACCCAAATGGGCTTCGGTCCAGATGAGGGAGACTCTGATTGCTGGGAGATTGATTCTTGTTTCCAGGGAGAAGGGGAGAGGTTTGAAGACCTATTACAGACCAAGACTTCTTTGAAAAACGGACCCCCATCTGGTTAAGGTTTTTCTCCCTAGGAGTGACTCGAGATAATTTTTATTTGACCCTGGTGTATCCTCTGAAACCCACAGGCTACAGTGCATCCTGGTGTTCGTTCAGTTTTTACCTTTCCGGTCAACCTCGGGGGTAGACCCAGGTCCCTCTCCACGGAAGGACGGGTTGCTTCTTGGAGGAATAGAGCAGCTGCAGAGGGCTGGATGGCCCAATGCCACACTTCTCCCTGGGGTGGGCCGTATCTAATGACTGACTGAGGTGGTGGTGGAAGCCTGGCTCTTTCAACCCCAGCAAGACAACTCCAAGGCCATTCTAGCCACAGGACACCCCAAGGAGTTGGTCAGATCTGTTCTCATCCTTCGGCCTGAACTGTGGCTTGCCGTCTCCCTCTATCCACTCCCGCTTCCTCCCTGTCCCTCCACGGCACTAGTCCCAAGAATTCTCCATAGTAACCATCCGCACACCATACTCCATCTCAGAGTTAGCTTCCCAGAAGCCTACCCGAGACATCTCAAGCCATCTCCTGGGAAGGTGGAAATCACACTGTGGCAGTAATAAAACCCAGGTTCAAAGTCACTGGTTGGCTTCAAACCCTTGTTCGCTTCTCTAACCCTTGACACTTCATTGTCACGATTTCAAACCTTTCATGATTTATAAAGGTGTTAAAACATGCACATCCAATTTGCATTTGCATATCAGACCATAATTCTGAGTTCCGGGTTCTTATGTGACCATATATTTGATTCCAGTCAATTGGAAAAAGTCTACAGCTCTCTCCAAAGTTATGAATTCTCACCTATACATGAAATATGACCCTATTTTTTTTTACCTCCACTTCTCAAAGGCCACCACCACCAACCTCAAATCTAACGTATATCTATGTCCACAGGCACCTCCAAAAGTTACCACCCTATTGGGAAACCCAAAACCACCAGCGGCTAACATGATGCTGATACACAGTGAACATTAAAGATATCATGATAACATATGAGTTCATGCCTATAAAGTGTTAAGCACCGTCTACAAATTATTTCAGGGACTTCCTCACAAGCACTAATAGTTAGCTGTCACTGTGTCCACTATACAGATGGGATAACTGACACTCACAGTAGGGCCAGGGAACTTGCCCAGTATTACACAAGTTAAAAGACACTGGCCAAACCTCCCTTTATCCCCAGGAGATATTTATTATGGTTGTCTGTCTACAGGACTCTTTCAGGGAAGACGCCAGACATCTGAAGGTCCAATAGACTTGAATATGCTGGTGTTTGACATTTTATAGCCAGCTGTAAAACATTTGTAAGTATTCTGATTTCTCTGTGCTGTTCCATGCACTTTCTGTCTTCTAATATAGGAGCAGCCTACACAATTACAATAGCAACTACCACTGGCATTGTGTTCCCATATGTTGTGCAGAGTTCTACGAACTTCTCCAGGAAGGACTCACGGAGTCCCTTTGTCTCAATCCTTCTTTATGTCCCATCAGAAGAGAAACTTTCTGGAGGGGCCTCTGGAGGTGAAATTTTAATAGCACGAATCATTATTCTCATGAGCACAGCTCAATAACTGATTTTCATACTACGACAATGAATCAATAAGAGAATATTAAACGGCATTAGGTATTTGATGTTTTACAAGGCTGAGAAGATTTGTATTTAAATTGGGCAAAGTAACACATTCAGTGCCTTGGAGGGCTCGGCTTTAATGGCACAGACAATCCATGGGTGTGTGATCGTGTGTGTAATCGAGCCTGCTCATGTCGTACAGTCAATAAACAATTATTTACTCAGCTCCTACTAGGTGCAGGCCATTCTGCTAAGGACCTGCGAGAGATACAGTGATTTTTACGGTCTAGCATCTGCCTTGGAGAAATGTATAATGGGCTAAAAATGAGGACTTCCTCAGCTCCGCTTTTCAGACTTATCTTCTCTTTTTCTCATAAGTATGCCAGGCAGTCAATTCCAAAGGAATTCTTGTTGAGTATTTCACTGATTTTCAAGGGAAAAAGTTAGATTAGAGTAGGTCATGATTTGAAGAAAACTCCTTTTCTTTCCATAGGATGAAGAGAGTGGGATCCCTACCGGTGAGAAAAGAACTATTTACTCACAGGTCCTCGGTCAAGAATTAATAACTGTCCTCTTGAGTCTGACAAGGAGTCAGCAAGAAGGGAACTTCAGGAATGTAGTTCTTCATTATCTTAATCTATTGTTTCCCACACGGAAGAGGTGGGAGCAACCTCCCTCCCTCCCTGGTATGGCTCTCTTTTTCCAGACCTTTCTCCAGGGATAAGACGGCATTAATCAGAAGAGAGCCCAGGCTCCAGCCAGTGGTGAGGATGGTTTTAGGGGCGTGGGTGCGGGGTCGAAGCAGGGATGTGCACTGAGGGCGAGAATGCAGGGCAAGGGGCTGCAGAGTTGCAGCTCATATCTCTAAGGATCCAACCAGAATAAGAAGCTGCAGTCGAAAACCAGCAGAAATGTGGGACAGCAAGTGGCCCTCTGGTGGCTAGCCCCACCCTTTATAGATGTCATCTTGCACTCTGCTCAGTCTGTGAAATAGACCAGCCTCTCGGCCCTGCTGGAGAAACTGGAAAGCACCATTTAAATGTAAACGTTTTGAAGAATTTCCAGTAATTCAGAAAGAAGACCTTAGGATTATTTATTAAGCCACCTTTTGCACTGAACTGGGTCAAAAAGAAAAGAATCAAGGCCCCTGACCAGAGAGCCCCTGAGAAGGATGCCGGGGAGGCTGGTCGGGGCTGGAGCATCGATCTGGCCCTTGGCAGCGTGGCTCATGCTCTCCTGTGCCAGCAGATGGTGCAATGCACACCTGCGGAACTTGTCACAAAACAGCTCTTAGAAGTACCGGGATTACGCGAATTACATGTCCAGGGGCCAGGGTACCTGTGCGTCTCTTGGCTGAGCTGCTGCTGACCAGCGAGGTGGTCAGTGAGTCCCCCCCACACCAGTTGGGTTCCCAGTCCAAAGGTTCCTCATTTAACAACACGCGACAGGTTACTGCTTTAAACATACGCGTTAACCAACAAGGTGAGATTTACGAGTGCCCTCTTCCCTGGCCCGACCCCTGTCCATCTCCTCACTGCCAGTGGTCCATCCTTCCTATATGTGCACGCCGAGCTCCGTCAGGGCAAACGCCTTCATTTCAGCGCTCACCCCACAGGGTCCTAAAGTTGTCGGGGACTCAGGCTCTCTGCTCCCCAAGGGCAGGGACTACGCCTTACGTATTTCTGGGTCTCGAAGAGCCACCAAGGTAAATGAAACGTAATAGGAAATTAGCAAATGTTTCTCAAAAGATAAATATCTTCTGTGAACTAGTTATAGTATATGAGTAGTATCATCTTATAAAACATTTAAGACAGATGCCTTGAAAAAAAACTGACCTTGTGTGCTATGGCTCTACGAAGAACACAAGTGAGATCAGTAGACATTTCTAGAAATACACCGGCCACCTTATTCAAGAAGTTCCTCTTCTGGGAAAACTGTACATAGCTTAATAATGACTCACCATGCGTGGATTTCCAAAATACTTGATCTGACTCATCAGTAAGTACTTACTGAGTGACTAGATGGCATTATTGTCTTCAAGGGGTCTAAACTGGCATTTACTCAGTAGATGGATATATACACGACAATGTCAGATGCATTCCTTTCTACCAATTCTGGGACAGAAGACAGAATTGTAAGTGAATTTAAAGGCAGATCAATGGTTTTCAAACTTTAGGTTATGACCTGTGAGTAAATCAGCAAGTCAAGTCATTAGTTTAACTTTAATTTTTTACAGTGAAATCAACAGAACACAGAATAGAGTGGAATGAAATAAGCCAGCCTGGAGCAAGTGAGAATTGGGAGTACATCATTACCCTCTGTAAGGCTGTGACTTAGTCTGTAAACTTTTATGATTTTATTTCACGTGTGTGTGTGTGTGTGTGTGTGTGTGTGTGTGTGTGTCTGTGTGATGTATCTGTGCACATCTACCTATGTCTGAGTGCTGGAAGTTTGTAAAAAAGTATATTTTAAGTTTATTTATTTTTGAGAGAGAGAAAAAGCATGAGTGGAGGGAGAAGCAGAGAGAGAGAGAGAGAGAGAGAAAGAGAGAGAGGGATTGGAAATCCTAAACAGGCTATGCACTGTCAGCGCAGAGACCCACGCAGGGCTTGAATCCACAAACCGGGAAATCATGACCCGAGCAGAAGTCAGACACTTAACCAACTGAGCCGACCATGTGCCCCTACAAGTGTTTTAAAAGTAAGTCTGTGTCCAAAAAAAAAAAAAGTGCTGGAACAGATCCCATAATGTTTCCATCACTGAAGAATAATTGGAAATTGATATGTCGGTCATGATGTCTTGATTACGAAAGTCAGCAGAGAGAAAGTAAGGGCTGTGATGGGTTCCTGCTGTGAAATCCAAACATTATTTGTGAGATGCAAAGACCTTATCATTTAACTATGAGGATTGATGCCTCTGATGAAGATAGAGCATCTTCGTTAAAACAAACAAATGATTATCTTGGACAACAGTGTAAACAAGCCCCTAATTCACGAAGCTGCTAATTGCTCTTCCCAGCTGCGGAAGATTGGCCTGTACGCGATGCTTCACCACGCACAGTGCACATAACACTTACACACTCGTTGTCGAAATTCAGTCCCGCACAAGCCCTGACATACACACCAGAGCCTGGGGGCCAACGAGGGTCACTTCAGAAAGAACTGGTCTGGAAGACAGCTATGTAAGGGCATCAAATGCCTCATTTTACAGACCTAGATTTTCCTATGAAATTAAACTCACACGTAAATTACTTCATTTCCTCACAAGACTTACTGATACGTCAGGAGGAGAAGAGCTTTGGCAGAAGCATCTTTTGTAGCCAAGGAAATTGATACTTTCCATCATTTTTTAAAGTAAATCGCAAGATTCGTGTCTGGATAATGGTAATCACACATTCCCATAGTTATTCATATTTGATTCACTGAAACGCAGATGCAATAATCCGTACTATAAAACATAATAGCTGCCATGTTTCTATATATTATAAGATATGCCAAATGCTACAAGGAACATTTTACACACAGTGTTTTTAATCCTCACTGCCACTAATCTCATTCCCACATATTTAAGGAAGGGAGGGAAGAAACATAAGTTTCAGAAAAGATGAGTCCCTGCCCAAGGTCAAATGACACTGGTATCATTCAAATGTAGCTCTCAAACACCCATGCCCTGTCCACTGCCCCTCATTGCATTGTTCAATCCGTGCATTTGGCATGTTTTCACCGAGAAGTGAATGCAACGCCCACATATATAATCATGAATATTTATTTAAGAAAGATGCCAGAAGACGTAATAAGTTTGTTTGATACTGAATAACAAAGTATCATTTCTGCTATTCCTAGCCAGCAACATGCAATTATTTTTTATCAGTCAAGTTGACTTGGACATCCCACTGACATATCAAACAAACAAACAAAAGCATTCTTGGTACTTGATTCTTTTACTCCTCCTAAAACTGAGAAGTCACTGAGCTGCGGAAGACTCTGACACTATCAAGTGGATGCATGGCCCCTGGTCTGTGCCCGAATGTCACCCTGTCTGGAGAAGGGGCTGATGCGAAGGCTCAGGAGACCTCAGCTTGGCCACCATGCTAGGATTCAGGTTTGGAGATTTCTCTGAGGAATGGGCCAGCCTAAGGTGGTGCAGCCTCAACCCACAGCTATCTTTTGGGTCTGGGCTAAAGCCAGTCACACACGGGTGCCAGCCATGGCTTCAAACTAGAAACTGCACCCCCTGCCCAGTTAGGGCAGAAGGGCAGTTCTGCGCAAAAGCCGATGAATAACCAGACGGTCAGTGGGTCACGTGTAACCTGGAACGCACCATGAACAAAAATATTAGCCTGCCCTCAAAGGAGAAACTATGGCACAAAGAAAACACCACACCAATTACAGGGTTGTATAGCTGTGAACTTCTTGGACTCTGAATCCAGACCTGCAGGGAAGAAGCCTGCTTCCTCGACTTGACAGAGGAAGCCACTAAGTGTCCCCATGCCTCAGTTTCCTCATCTGAAAATGGAAATAGGAAGAGCCCTTCCCTCACAGATGACTGTGAAGTAAAAATCCATCAAGCACTCAGAAAAGTACTTCACACACAGTCAGCATCATGGTTGTATCAGCAATTGGCTCTCTCTTACCAGGACAGGCACATGCATCCATTCAACAGAGATTTACGGAGGTTACCTGATTAGAGCTCTGGCTAGAATTCAACTGCCAACACTTCTGGAGCCCCAGACCTTCTAGACACTTCTGAAGACCTCAGTGTCTCTAAAAATTACAGATACTTCAACACGATACTGGCTTCCTTCCAAAACTCCAAGGGAGCCATCACTGGGCTGTTGAAGCTGTGGGTGGCATCATTCCTGAGGCTTCATGCACACATGTGGGAGGTGTGTGCCTGACGGGTCCAGCCCTGGATGTCTTTGCTAGCTTGTGTAAATGAGAGGAACAAACCTGCCTCTGAAATTCACATTGAAAGCTTGTAGAGGAAGATTCCAAAAAAAAAAAAAAAGATAAAAGAGCAAATGGATGACGGTGCTAGAGGTGACCAGACAAAGACGATATCAGACAGATTTTTCCACCTTCCAAATCTGTCCCCAGATCCAAGCCTGCAGCAAACGGCCTTAGGAGCATTTATAAAGAATCCTTCTTATAGAGACCATGTTTTTTCCTCTTGCATGAGATAAAGTGTTCTTATTTATTTACATAAATCAATGCTTTCACCTCGTGTAATGGTGGAAAGGCAGTTACCTGGCATAACTAAAAGACAGTATTCTTCTGATCTCTTTTTCCTTATTGAATCAGCATTTTTACACGATCATAAAATTATCATATAGTAAGCTTGGCTTGTTGGGGGTGGTGTAAGCTTGTGTAACCACCAGCATAGCCAGGCTACAGAAGAGGCCCATCACCCCCCAACATCTCCTCATGCCACCCCTTTCCAATCACACCTTCCCTTTGAAATGTCTCCTGTGTTCACTAATCCTTATTTCTCTGTTCCTCTATTTTTGTCATTTTGAGATGTTATATGAATGAGATCACACAGTCTGTGATGTTCTGAGATTGGCTTCTTTTCATTCAGTGTAACGCCCCCAAGACCCATTCAAATTGTTGCACGAATTCATAATTTGCTCCTTTATATCGTTAAGTAATATTCCATGGTATGGACGTACCAGAGGTTGCCCAGGCACCTTTGGAAAGACATCTGGGTTATCTCCCATTTGAGGCAATTATGAATAAATCTGTTATAAACTGCTGTCGACACATTTTTGGTTTTGGCATTCATGTTTCCATCTCAGTGCTCACTAATTTTTCTCTGAGTTTTTCCTTGGCCCTCAGAATGCCCAGCCTTGCAGACTCGGGATTATCTCATCTCCATGGACTTTATAGAGTCCTACACTGGAGACTTAGCCTACAGCTCAGGGGGAAATTTGCTTCTCCCTGCAATCAGCCAAAACACAGGCTCCAACCTCCTTTTCTAACGGAATTTGTCATCCTCATCTCTTCTCTTAAGATGCTATGTTTTAAAAATCATTTTTAAATCAAGGTAAATTGAAATTCACTTATGAAAATCTATTTGTCTCAAAGTCTTACGGTATTTAGTATTTCAGATTAGGAAACATCATGCAAAATCTACATGCTGGCAAGAAGTTTTGTCTTTGAGGTCAGTGGTTCTCACGTTATTGGCCAGAGACCAGCCGACCAGCAGCGTGAATGCAAATCCATGGGCCTCGCCCCGGGTCCACGGAACCAGACGTGGGAGCACTGTACCTGAATACAACCTCCCACTGATCCTGATGCAGGTGCAGGTTTGAGATTCGGTGCTCGGGGATGCCCTTCCTGCGGGGTGCCGAAGGAGGAATGCCACAGCCTGAGACTCCCCTTCAGATGACACACTTGGTACTCACTCCACTTCCTTCCTTCCATAATAGGCATCACTGAAGGAACAGGAAGGCTCATTTATGTTAAAATATGGGTCCTGGATTACCACCTGGCATTTTTACAAGAGAAATGGCATAGTTCATTTTGGGCACCGGGGAGGGGCTGTGGCGTCAAAACCTAAAGTCTAGAGAAGTCCCTAACTCTCCGATTGAAAGGATAAACTCATCACCCTGCCCTCTGCTTCTGTCTTGCCATTTTATCAGTGCAGATGGGCAGAGAACAGGGGTGAACGTGAGTTTCCTCGCCTTGGTGACGCTGTTCTATAACCCTGTCCTCAATGGGATCTTGTTCATCAGCAGTGAAAGAAGTGAATTCAGAAGGAAAAGAAAGAAGAAAAGCAGCTAATTTAGGTCATGCCATCACTGATCTCCCAATAATACGGAGTACTCACTTTATAATATAGCCAGATCTCAAATTTATATATATGCTAAAATATATTATACCACATCTAATATATAGTATATTAGACATATGTGTGTCATTTTTATAATATAACCAGATTGCAAATGTGTGTATATATATAAATATGTTAAATAAGTATAAGTTATACCATATATATAACACAGTATATTACATGTGTGTGTATGTGTACTTTTAAAATACATACACATATGTATGCATAAAAGGGTATGCATCCATATTCACTTTCTGTTACTCTGTTCTCCCTTGAGAAAAATTCCCAAGAATAATATTATAGGTAATTCCCTGGTCGAAGGCCAATATTTACCCAAGCAAACCTAGTAATGCATATGATAAATTATACAGGTCAAGAAATTTAAAGCAGTATCTTCTCTGTATTTAATGTAAACTATGTTGCTATCAAATAAATCCTTCTATTTACCTATAGGTAGTATTTCTAAGATTTTCCATTTCTTCAGGTTAGCTAGATGGGAAAATCAGTAAGATTATTTTGGTTGTTAATTTTCTTCGGGCTGCAAACTACGGTGTAAACATTTACTTAGTAAAAAGTGAGCATAGTGCCTAAATTGCTCTGTCCAATAATTTAACAAAGCCACTGCCTTTGATAAATAATTAATAAATAGGTTTGCCACATCTAATATACACTTCACTTTTATTTTGGGGTAAGCTGAAATTTCTGTTAACCTCACCACTTCCTTTATCTGAGAAACTGACTCCCCGGGGAGGGGGGAGGGGGATAAAAAGGCTACTTTGATCCTGTACATCTGCCGAAAGCAACCGTCACCCTCAGTGACAAACACAGGGGACGCAAGGGCAGGGGACAAGTGTGTGGTGCTGCAGGTGTCTAGGGCTTAGTAGGGGGAAAACAGACTGAGGACAGTCTCCGAAGAAAGATCACACGGGCTAATTGTAACTCAGATTTTCCTGAAGATAATTTCAGGGGGAACATATTAGTTAAAATGGATAATTCGGTCATCAATATCAGAAAATTGCATTAATACGCGTTGGCAGGTAGCCTGACAATAAATAGGTTTATGCACCTGGCGTTAGCTCTTTCCCCTGGGACAGAGGCAGAGTATAAATATACAGTGTAGCATTTTCCCCCAATTTGTCCCAGGGGGATAGCTCAGAACACAGATTTAAAGAGCAAGAGATGATGCCTTAACTACAAAGAATCACAGAAGAGTCTCCTGCGCTGAAAAGCCCAAATCTTGTGAATCCATTAGGGGAAAAAGAGTTAAAGAAAAAAAAGATGACTCTTTAAACTCCACTTAACACTTGCTAAAGATCTTCAAAATCATTTTGTCATTTATGTATTCAAAAATGGTTTTAATTAATATGTTCCCTTATGTCTTATCCCCGGGTATCTACTTTTATGTAAATGTGAACCATTGGGCCCCTTAAATCAGTAGCATTGCTTCAGACTGTTGGGCACCGGTAAGTAAAGATATATATTTAGATATGTTGTAGTGCTTTTTCTTTCCCTTAACTATGTGATACATATTGTTAACATCTTTTAAAGCTAATGCAAAAGAATCCCATCAGCCCTTAAAATCACTGTCTTCCTTTTTTTCCCCCTAGTAATCTACAGACAAAATACTTAGGACTCAAACTAGAACCTTATATTATTTTCAGAACACAAATATTGATATATAATTTCATTGCACATTCTTATACTTTTCCACGGACACAGTCCCTATAGGAGACAGCAGAAAGGAGATAACATTTCTATTTTGTGGCAAATATTTTACATAGGATAGCTCATGGAAGGAGCATCGCTGTACACATATTCCAGTTAAGACATTGAAGGTCACCTGGCTAGTCCAATGAGAGGCAGAGATGAGATTCAAACTTAGGTGACCTTGATCTCAGGCCCACTGTCCTTCTACGACACCAGGAGAAAATGTGTCCCCAGCAGAGGTGACATCGGGAGCTGAGAACCCATTGTTGGCTCAAATGGCAATCACAAGTACAGATGTGAGATGCAGGCAGACAAATGTCCAACCACTCGACCAGTCTCACAAGTTAGTTTCCATGTCCTCCTCTACCATGGCCCCACCACGTAGCCTTTCACTACCCCTGGTTCTCAACGCCTAATCTGTAGGTAAGATCGAAATCTCTGTTTTCCATGGCTGTTACACATTACAGTGTAAATTACACTACAAAGAAACAAAAGAAGGATGAAATATACATCTTTCTTTTTCCTTAGACAAGAATCCCCGAGTATGCTCCAACAGAAATTTTGCCACAGCTGTGATCACAACCAAAGGTAGATCCGTGTGGACATCACATGGGCACCCAAGTCCCTTTCACACAAGGGGCAACACAGAAGTGTCAGTTCATAGCCACACTGCAAAACAACCGAACAAATTATTTTTCCAAAACAACAACCCCACAGCTGGCTTTTGATCAAAGCTGATCCAAAGGTAAAGTCAGGATCAATAGAGGAATCCTGGTTTTTCTGATCACTGTCCCTGTAGCTTCAGCGAATGATACAGGAAGAACTATAGAAATCTTGGATCTCTACACTGATAAGAGTTTTTGCCTGGACAAATGAGGTGGTCAGAGGGCGGAAGGAGCAAGCCAAGTGAAGTAATTCCCGCAGAGCAGAACAAATGGCATTAATGACCTAATCAATACAGAAATAAGGACAGATTTCCTCCACAAGTGGCTACTCAGTAGTTTCCCTGAAAAATACAAAAACATACCACATTGCTTTCATTTAGATTTTCCTTAGTGTTTATGATGTACTTCATTAGGAATACCCAAAATTTGGCTTTTGATCAATTCAATAACATTAGATAAGTTCACCAAGACTTAGGGAGCAATATAGGGGTTCTTTGAAGTTTGCAGGTCTGGGTCTTTCTCACTGCCACAAATTCTTTGCCTACCAGTGCAAACCATTTGATCCCCACCTTAGCCCCAGGATCTAATCTAGAAGTGTTGAAACAAGTTGATATCCCCTCATCTTTTCTTAAATCACAAAAGCAATCTATGTTCCCAGCCAGGTGGAAACAATGAGGTAATGTTTTCCGGTGATTTTAGAAAAATGGATTCTAGAGCTCTCTCATCTTGCTAGATCTCATGGGCCAATCTCTGATTATACAAATGGCCTTCTGTTGGGTACATCTATTGGTTTTACCTGCAAAGTGGACAAATCACAAGTCTACCATAGCTATGTTTGAAATCATTTCCAGTTCTTAGATTAAATTTCAAATTGCTCCTGGAAGGGTGCTCAGAGTAAACTCTCTATGGTATTTCCAGACAAATCCAGAGAGAGGCCTGGTTAACTTTCTTTGTAAATAAGCATACAGGACACAGTCCTATCCCCGGTGAGTTAGCAAATGGTAGCTGATAAAATCCCGCGTGAAATTTTGTGTCCACGTGGAATTCAAAACCCTCTATGCCCAAATCTCTTCTTCCCATACAGCAGGAAGAGAAGGCAGACCCTGCTTCTTTTTTTATTTTTTTAATGTTTTATTTATTTCTGAGAGAGAGAGAGAGAGAGAGACAGCATAAGCAGGAGAGGGTCAGAGAAAGAGGAAGATACAGAATCTGAAACAGGCTCCAGGCTCTGAGCTGTCAGCACAGAGCCCAATGCGGGGCTTGAACCCACGAACCATGAGATCATGACCTGAGCCGAAGTCGGACGCTTAACCGACTGAGCCACCCAGATGCCCCATAGACCCTGCTACTGCTTGGGTAGAGCTGGTCTGCTTCAGGGCAGGAAGAGGGGTCTGGAGACCCCCCAGTTTGCCAGATTCTCTTCTCCCTCCCTTCCTCACCCCTGCCTTCTGCTCCAGCACTGCTAGCTCACTCAGCCCTCAGAGGAGTGAATTGTCTCCCCACATCCTGGATTGCCTTCAGCACGGTTAATCTCTGCCCAGGCACCTGTCCAGTAAACATGAGTTGTCACTAACTCTGTGTACCAGTGATTGGGAAATTGCTTGTGAACTTGCCTTTGCCCCATCCATCCTCCCAAGATTGTATTAACTGAGTGATGACCTTAAATCCCTTCCACGCAGATGAAAAAGTCATGTTTGTATTCCATCAAAGCAGACCGAAGTTTTAGGGCCCTTGTTACCCTTGTAGAAGCCCTCGTCATGGTCTGAGATCTGTAGAAGGAACATCTCTGTGAGAGCCCAACCACTCTTTTTTTTTTACAATGAGACCATTTATTTTTTTTTTTGGTTTTTTGGGGGGTTTTTTTGTTGTTTGTTTTTTTTTACAAATAGTTTATTGTCAAATTAGTTTCCACATAACACCCAGTGCTCATCCCCACAAGTGCCCTCCCCCATGCCCATCCCCCCTCCCCCCCACATCCATCAGCCCTCAGTTTTTGTCAGCATTCAAGAGTCTCTCATGGTTTGCCTCTCTCCCTTTCCCCCACCATTTCCGCCCTTCTTCTCCCCCTTGTTCCTCCGTCAAGTTCCTCTTAATCCTCCTATACGTGCAAACATATGATATTTGTCCTTCTCTGCCTGACTTATTTCGCTCAGCATAACACCCTCAAGGTCCATCCATGTTGCTACACATGGCCAGATTTCATTGTTTCTCATTGCCATGTAGTATTCCATGGTATAGATAAACCACATCTTCTTGATCCATTCATCTGTTGATGGACACTTAGGCTCTTTCCATGTTTTAGCTATTGCGGAGAGTGCTGCTATGAACATTGGGGTGCATGTGCTCCGAGAGCCCAACCACTCTTGAGAGCAGTTACAACTTCCCCTAAGAAGGCACATCCCTGTTCTCTTTTTTATTTTTACTTATGTATTTTTTTATTTTATTATTATTTTCTTATAGTTTATTGTCAAGTTGATTTACATATAACACCCAGTGCTCTTTCTTAGAAAGAGGAATGGATGTCAGGTCCACTTCAGCTGACACTGTAGGGGAAAGATACAATTAAAAGTTTACTTAGGGCTGATTTTAAGTCTGGAGTATTAGTTGCCATTGAAAATAGAACAATCAATTTTTAATTCAACACACTTGGATTAAAGATCTGCCAGACACAAACAAGAACTGCTAAGGACAGTGGAAAATGTAGTAGGAAATATGCTTTTGGGCCAAATTACTTTTTTGCTTAATGTGAGTTCAGTAGATGGCTCCTACCTAAGCATGTGCAGTATGTAGATGCTAGATACAGGTATAGATACAGATATACACTGATACATATATATGTATCATATATATGATATACAAAATATATAAGATACATCATATATATGATCTATATTGTGGACAAGAGATATAATATAGATATATATATATACACATGTGCATGTATGTATATATGTGTGTGTATCGTTACATATATATACACATACATACATATACATATATATGTATATATATAATCCGTCTACCCTTTCCTTTTCTCCAGCAAATATCACAATATCAAAGGATTCTAAATTTATCCTCAGACACCTGAGAAGTTTCATTGGACAACTTTCTGATTGTGTTATCCCTCAGAAGGACTGCTGATATTCAAATTATAATAGAAAACAAAACTCAATGATTTGACAAATGTATTGCTTTGCACAGCTCACCTTCTTCTGTGTTGAACACTACTTGTGGTTTCCCATTTCCTGCCAGGGGAACCAACCGATTAAACCCCTGTTTCGAGGGGGAGTTTCTCCCCTCCTCGGGCCACTTTCACACAAGTGCAGAAATGATTTATCTCAGCAAAAGTAAGAGCAGATGCTTTGAGGTCAGGGGCCAGATCAGCTGCTCAGCCCAAACAACTCACTAAGTGCTTAGGAACCAAAGTGTTCCGTGGGGCATCTGGGAGCCTATCAGCAAGCCCAAAGCGTTGCTTGCTTTAATGCCTCAAAGGCAGTTGAAAATATTTCTATCTCCCATGCCAGTTTGAGTCTGTCACTTCAAAGCTTTCACCCATTAACAGAAGATTTAAAGTTATTCCTTCATGGATCCCTTCCAATCCCTTCTTGCTCTATGATTCAGTTTTCAGCCACCATTTAATGCCACAATTAAACTGTTTTGAAGAAATAGTATCTGTGTGTTCACTTTGTAGACCCCTCTGCATTGGGCTGCCCCCTCCCTCAGAGGTAACAGCCTTGTTAAACATTACAAAGGGTACACTCCTAAAGGAGTCAGGACCTTGGCTTGGCCTTCCATATTTCATAGGCTATGGATAAAGAGTACAGCTTGTTTCCTGTTGTGACTGTCCAAAAGGTTATTCTCCAATTGTAACCATCAAAAATGTTACGGGGTAGAAAAAGAGACAGCTGTACTCTTATTAATTACTACCAACAAAAACAAATCTTCAGGTGAAGCTTGTCTCATTTAGGTAATCAGGTTAAATCTCTCTAGTTTTTATAGGAAAAATGATGGCTTTGGTGGGTCTGGAGGGCTCAGTTAGTTAAGCATCCAACTTCGGCTCAGGTCATGATATCACTGTCTGTGGGTTCGAGCCCCGCATCAGGCTCTGTGCTGACAACTTGGAGCCTGGAGCCTGCTTCAGATTCTGTGTCTCCCTCTCTGTTTTTAGTGAATAACGCCTCTGTGTCTGTGCGTGTACTTTGTGTCTGCTTCAATCCTTCAAGGTAGGACTGATCCTGCTTTATAAATGAGAAAACCGAGGCACTGAGAAATGAACTGAATTGTTAAGGCCCCATAACGAGTAATTTGTTTCTACTGGACGGCTGTTGCTACACAATTGTACCTGCAGAGGCAGCAGCAACGCATGGAGAGCCTTAGCGTCTTGGCCATCATCACACCCAGAAGCCGGAGCTCAGGGCTGGTTGTTCAGGTGCTAAATTGAGCATTTATAGAGGGACACTGTGGAGCGGTGAGATATGGATGCGAACCCCTAGACTCCTGTTTACAACTTTTGTTTTAATTCAAGTTTTGCGCATATCTGTACCCTGCAGAACACCGTGGAGTTCTGTCTTCATCGCGCACAGCATGTCACAGGCTCCGTCCCCCCCCCCCCCACCCTGCCATAAGCTCTAAGCACACCTCTGGTACACAAACTCTCTGTTAGTTTCAACCTGACTTTCAATCGGAAGCTTCAATGAATTCCAAACCTCTCTCTGTCAATATCCTAATATCATATCAGCTTCTGATATCATATCTGAGAAAAAACGCACACATTGTGATCCTTCATGAAATAAAATAATATCTCTCTTGGAGGGATATTTACATCCTTGTCCTAGAATATATTTAATTGTTTTAATATCTAAACGCTCACATTAACTATGATACCCTCTTACCTCTTGACGCTAAAGGGGGAAAAAAAAAACCACTAAAAACTAAGTGATCCATTGTTGTAGATGAAGACAATTATTATAATCATAGTTAAATAATAAATAAAGATGAAGGCATCCAGTTCAAGCATTTAACAGTGCTTGAGCAAATAGCAACCGCATGCACACAGGATGTGACTGCATGCCATATTATTTTATCTTTCCAGAACTCTGCTAGTGATTATGTGGAAATTTCAAGGTGGGAGAAAGGTTTCAATCTTCACAAAGGCATTAGGTACCAGGACCAAAGTTAAGTCATCACCAAAGTGAAAACAAAAAAGACTCATTAATACCAGAGAATTGTTTGCATGGGGTTTTTTAATTCATCTTTAGTGCTCTGCCGGTTTGACAGTTTCCTAAAATTCCTACAATACCTACATATCTAAGTCAACTTAAAAGAAACAAATATAAAACTATGTAATTTAAAAGTAGTGCCTTTCAAAGGATTACTGTGATCATTCCCACAAGCCAGAGAAAAGAAACAGGGTCACAAATATGGCTACAAAGTCCTGACAATTAATTAAGTTGGCAGACTTCAATAGCAATTTTAAGTCAACCAGGTGCTATGCTGGCTTAAAGAGTCACCATCTGACTCGAAACCTTCACCTTCTTTCTCTACACAAAGAAAATAAATAAAGTGCCGTATTTCCAATCAAAGTGCCTTTTTTTAACACTCTTAAAAAAAAGTTTAAAGATGAGTGAGTATTTGAAGCTTGCAAATGCTGTGGAAATCTTGATTCTGTCACACTCTCACATGGAATCTAGTTGGGTTTTTTTGTCCAAAAGCCCTTTAATGATTGAATTGTCAACTGCCAGCAATGCTGGGATTTCCACCAAAATTACATACATTTTAACAAGTCAAATGCTAAGTGTCAGTGCAGAGCATAGACGTTTTCTTATTAATAAATAGTAGAACTTTGTGTGAGGATTTTAGCTCGTGGTTCTGGCAACGTTTTAAATATAACTTTTTATAAGAGCTATAAAAGCAATTTGATAGCTAATTTAATAGCTATAAATCTATCAAGTTTCTGAGCAAATAACAGCTAAACAAGTGTGAGTGGTCCCAGAGTTCCACTGCGTTTCCGTGACCTTCCTTCATCCTCTTCTGACCCACTGCTTGATTCTCCAGATCTCTGCATCAGGGATGAGACCACCTGAGAGCAACTCAGGTTACCTGAACCATGAGGGGACAGCGAGGGCTCCTGGTTCACGCATCGAGGGAGAGTAGACTTGGATTTCTAGGACCCTAAAACTTTTGAAACTGATGCTCTATTTTGTTTGCTACAGACGTTGAAACATTTTACCTCAATTATTGGTGTTGCTTCATAATTTCAACTGGATCAAAATATGTCAAAATGTATATTTTTCCCTTTAAGTATGATGCTAGGGACTAGAATGTTCTGAAGTAAGTGTTATATCTTAGGCAATTAGAAGGAAAGCTGCTAAAGATCCGAGCACCATTCACCTGGTTTCCATTCCTTAGAGACCGTCTTCATTCTTATCTCAAGTATTTCGTGTGTGATAACAAATCCGCCGACGATAATACAAATGTAAGAGAATGTACATCCATTATTTAGATAATAAATAAACGTACTTTATTTGAACTAAACGTAGTTAAGAATTCACCAAGTTCTTCTTTTCGATGTCCCTATCACAAGGACTTACTTCCTCGTTTGTGTGGGCATCAGGAAGAGATTACTGGTTTATCTTGATAGATAGATAAGCTTTGTGAATGTATCTCAAAACTGCAGGAAAAAAATATTATATACTACACGATGTGGTTCTGGGTAGAAACATGAACCACAATAGGCCAAATAAATCTCAAGCTTTGTCAAAATATTTGAAATAAAAAGTGACGTAATGGTTTTGTTGTTAAAGATCTTGAATCCTTCCTTTAGATTAAAGCCATATTTTTTATTTTTGTTTCTCTTAAAAACAATGTTATTATTAAGCAGAAGTGATTTTGTTAACAAGAGCTCAATATTTTATGTGTCACACACAGTGAGTTTCTAATTTAAGAACTGTTGTGTCATTTTGATGGACGGTGAAATGTAAGAATGTGGTAAGAGGTCTGTTTCTAAAAGGGATAATTATGAGCGGAGCCCCCCCCCCACCTTCACCTGGAGAAGATGAAATTATTTTCTGTTGCTAGACAGAAGGACCAATTATAAAGTACATTACTTTAAAAATGCATAAATTTATTCTGAGTACGTGCCTTGAGTGAGACAGTTTTGGACGAATTCTTCCAACATTTTAATTGAATCGGAATTGCAATGTTATCCTAATAGTCATCACCTGATTATAACATAAAAAAACCTTACATAACCTATGGCATTGACATGTACATGAAGCAGGGAGTGTAGAAAACTGCCAGAAGAAATTTCCTTGGGAAAAGTGTGTAGAGGAATTCAAAATATTGATCTACCCCGGCCGTCCATAGTGATTAACACTCACTCCACCTGGTGACACTAAGCTCCTTGCTGGGAGGCAGGGAAAAGGACCATAACAGAGCGCTGAAAACTCATTTGGAAAGTAGAATCGATTTGGAGTATTCCTCTCAATCCTTTTGTGGTGGTTTCCCAATATGCTCTCCATTTTCCTGATATAATTATTTCAATTCACTTTTTGGCTTCCTTGCACAGCTATTTCCCATGGCGCAGAAATGTCCCAGTGATCTTAAGAGAAAGGTGTGTTCAAATGTTATACAGGCATTTTTTGCCTTCAGAAAACATCACCAGACTGCACAAGATTTGGAGCCCACAGGATAACAATGTTACCAAACATTAAAAACTGCTGAGTGAACTTGACACTCCATCTCAAAGCACTTTATTCTTTATCAAGAATACTCTATTTATGTATATAATTGAAACACTGTATCTCGGCTGATAACTAATCCCCATGGAAATGAAATTGTTGTGAAGCAAAAACAAGTAATAAATCCTGTGAACATCCAGGGCCAGGTTTAATCCAAAATGAGCAAAATTAATTTAGAGAAGGCACTACAAACATCAATTTATTAGAACTTGGCATAAATGTACCTTAAAGGAAAGTAACACTCACAAGCAAAGATAGCCTGAGAGAAACAAACCCAGTCACAAAGACATCTTGCTAATATTCTTTTTTCTCTCCAACAGTCCTTCAGCATTTACTTATGTCACAGCTTGAAAATTTCTCTATTTAATTCTAAATATTAGAATGGAAGATAAAAGAAAAAAAAGTCAGCAGACACAGAGAGCCTCTGCAATCACAGATTTCCTAAAAAATAAACGTCCTTTGTCTAAACACAGGAAATATGTATTCTATAAGTTCATCACTGACTTAAAATATGTCCAGAACTTTCCAGGTGACATAATGCCTCTCTAAGGAAGCCAATTCTTTTTCTGATTAGAAATGCACAAATTTCTAAACACGCTACCCCCGTGTGGTCCCAGTTAGGATGATGCCAGTACTTACCATTTGAAGACACGACTTTCACTGTCCACATCATTTCTAAACCCCAGATTCTTTCTTAACCTCGTCACAAAGCAGATCTGAATTGCGCTAACTTAGATGCAGACTGTTCATTTGCAATCTCCAGCTTTATGGACTTCAAACTGTCTCCCAATCCTAATGAGAATCCTCAGTTATATTCACTTCTGGCTACGCTGTACATTGGGCTGACTCATTCCACACTCTACTCATGTAGCTTATCATTATCTTGTCCACTGACAGAATTTACATTGAATGCAGATGAGAATGCCACTTGGTTTGAGACTCTTGAGAAAGGTATCAGCCCTGTGGTCCAAAGAGCATAGCCACTAAGGGAAATATTACAGCCAGCGTGGATTGTAATTTTCCCCTCTAAAAGTACAAAGTAGAAAGCTCAAACAACGGCAACTGATTAGAGCAACTCCTTACAATGCATTTCCCGTAGTCGTTTATTGGGGACGAGGGGATTATTCTTCATAGAAATGGACAAAATTTGGAATGACTCTGTACATTGCCCTAACAGCTTTATTTAACAATACTTACATAACTCACTCCCCCACTTAATAAAAACTTCTCACTTTTCCTTATGTTTATTAATTTTGAAATCACTGAGGCACTTGTCTAATTAGCCTCACTTCGAACAAAGATATAACTTGATCATAGCCAGTTGTTAATATGAAAATGAACAACAAAGACCTTGCTGATTGAACATTTTCACTGTCTACCTCAAGACAGGTGTTCCTCATTATACCAATGTCACAGACAGATGGCTTATGTTTTACGCACTGTAACATTAAGATATTTCCCCCCTCGTTATAACGTTCCAAAAGTGCTGCCTCTGCTATCTATAGTTTAAAAATATCTTACCTCCACGAAGATTACCTATTGTGCTTATCTCAAAGTAAGGAAGGAAAACAACTCGAATATTCTATCAAGTACAGCCAAAACTTCCTGCCTCAGTTGCCACAATTCTGGACCCAGATTCCAACTTTATGAAAGAAAAACAAAAATTCACAAGGCAGAGCTTCAACTTACAAGATCTTAGAAGGATGCTAGTTATTTTATGTCCCAAACATTTTACAAGCTCCAAACCTTTCACCAGGACAGAATTTTAGGAATCTAAAATTATTTCTGCACTTCTCACCATCCAAGAATCTGACAGCTCATATGAAAAACAGTATGTGTGCAGCAACTCCTTGGTTAGTCCCTCTTTTAAGTTTCCAGGCATTCTGGTGACTGAGGCTTCTTTCTAAGAATTATTGAAGAGGTTTATGAAAACACGTAGCAGACAATTCACGTGTACTTCCTCACTAAAAATCAACTGATTTCTGTTAGTACAGTAGATTAAGACTAATTAAAATGACCATATCCCACAGCCAGTCTGTACCTTTTCAAATATCCTTCTCTGGGATCCAAAACCACGCACGGTTCCACCTTCCATCCTGCTTCTTTTATTGCTGAGTGAGGCGTTCGCTACTTCATTAAATAGCATTAAAAATAGGCAGCACAGAATTCCTCAGCGGAGCATGCTCTAACAGGGCTAATACCACACTTCTTAACGTAACTATACTCAGCTGGGATCTAAGAGGGACAGTCACCGGAAGATCAGCAAATCTGCAAATCTAATAGCGCACACAAACCTGTCTGTCCGAGCTGAATAGCGCAAAAGAGAAACCGGCGGTGGTGAAATTAAGTCACCGAGAAGCTGAAAGCCCATTTTGAAAACTGTGTAAGTTTCTGTAAATATGCCTTACCTACACCAAGTATTCTGTTCAATGGGCAATCACCTCCAGCAACCGGACTATATTAATTATTATTTATCAAATAACACAAATCATGTCCAGAGAAATGCAGCCATATACGCATAGAGTCTGAATGTCTTAGAAACTGCATGTAAGCCAAATTATTTAAAACAAGCAAACAGTGTTAATAAGCAAGGACAGGAAGACGTTAGCCTTATGCATCTTTTGTGACAAAGCGTAGATATCCTTTAAAGAATGTACTAAACCGATTCGCCAGAAAATTTAAAAACATTCTGTTAGCTGAAGTGATAAAAAGAAGTAAAGGAATGTGATAAGAGAAGAAATGCCAGAGCAAACACAAATACATACCTTACAAATCCCATATAAACCTGAAATGAGCACACATAATTTCTCACGTGTGATCCACATTAGGTGTGCAGCAGAAGCAATTACTGCCAAGATAGTAGATTACTTGGCTATTCGAACAGAACGTAGCCAGAGCTCTTCCAAACGACCGTCTTCGGTGAAAATGACATTAACTAAATCCTATTAAGACATGCATGTCCCATGGTGACACAAATACAGAGGATCAAAGGAGTAGGTGCATTTATTTTTAAGTGAATGTCAAAGGTTTTCTAAGTTTCACCAGATGAAAAATGATTTCCTGTCATCTCCATTTCTGTTTCCTTAAAACAATCATAGCAATTTTGATCTCCAAAGTAGATAAGGAGGAGGTGGGAATCATTCGGAATCATTCAGCCCTTGAGAAAAATCTCGTGCAGATTCATTTCAACTTTGGTGAATGTCATTCTTTTGGGAGAGGCTACAGTGTCAGACCAACAGACTTTAAAAACCAGCAATCCAAAGGAATATCTGCCCTCTGAACACATTCTCAAGAAAATGATTTCTATCAGCCTTGCAATGTGCGTGCTAGCTTCCCAATCCTTTGTAACTTTCAACGCCTCCTTTGCTTTTCCTCTTAGACTTGGACTCTGCCTTATTTTGTATCTTCAGGAGGTGATCGAGTACAGAGCCTGAACAGCCCTCAGAAACCACATCCACTCCAGCTCCGTTTCCCTGCACACACACTGAGTCCACTTCCCTTCCTAAGAAACTTTCTAAATACCTGTCCTATTCAACGCAATTCCATCACCATCTACAACCGAGACGGAAGACACTGAATTCGGAGTCTGCAATGAAACACAGATTTCAAACCCCTAAAAATGACAACAATCTTCTCCCCCCACCTCAATCCCTTGGGAGCCGGGACCCCAAGTCCGGCAAGAACAACAAACTGATCTCAACTTTTCTGCCTCTTGCAGAAGAGGGTCCCAAACTTTCCACCAGGAAACCTGCATCAATCAGTGTAGACTCCTCCGTGAAAAGAACGGCCCCACTCTGCTCCCTTCCAGCCGTCCGTGTCTGCCTCATCTGGGGGAGGGGGGTGTACCCCACCTTTGATGAAACATAAAAACGCAAGACGTGTGTAACATCAACAGTTTTCTACAAACACGAAGGAGAAAAGGAAAAGACGAGACACAATTCTAAAGAAAAGCACAGATAAACGGCAGAAAGGGGAGGGGGGATCACAAAAGACGTGCAAGTTCACGTCGGAAGACCGTGATCATTACCTTGGCGAACAGCGCGTCTCCCCCCAGCGTCCTGGTTCCTTGCTCGATCTGATTTAGTTTTTGGCTTTTATTGATATTGTTTCTCAATGATTGAATTGGCTGGATTTGTTTGCTTTGGCTCGGCGGTTTTGCTTTTGGGTTTTTGGGGGATTTTTTTTTTCGGTCGGTTTATTTAACTGCTAGGAAAACGGGCTCTCCGTGCGCAGCGCCGGAGCCCGGGCGCCGGCGCAGCGGCGGCGGCTGCGGCCGCGCTCGGGGCGCGGACGGCTCCCCCGCCTCCGGCCGGCCGGTCGGTCCCCGCGCACGTCCGTGTGCCGCCGGCCGCCGCTCAGCCCCGCAGCCCCGCGCTCCGTCCCTCGGCGAGTCAGCGACGCGGGGCCCCCGCTCCCGTCTTCCGCGCGCGCATCGCGGTCCGGCTGCCGCTCGCGCCCCGGCCGCTCCCCGCACCGCGCGGGCGTCGGGAGGAGGGCGCGCCCGCTGCGCCCGCTCGCTCTGCGGCTCCCGCTCCCGCTCCCGCTCCGCTCGGCGCTCTGCGCCCCGGACTGAGCCGCCGCACTGCTCCCGCCGGCCCGCGGCTCCGTCACGCTGGTCCCACCCCGAGCCAGCCAGCCCCGGCCCGTCCCTCCGGCCCGCGCCCCTGCCTCCCCGCCTCCGCCGGCCCTGCCCTCCCACGCACCCGGCTCCTCCCCGCAGCCCCGGCCGCGTGCGCCCCCGCCCCCACCCGGGCCGCCACACCCCGGAGGCGGCGGCCGCCGGGCCCGGCCGAGGCGCCGCGCGGGCACCTGCGGGTGCGCCCCGCGCCCCCCGCCGCCCCCGCCGCCCCCCGCCGGGCGCGCGGCCGCAGACAAAGCGCCGAGCCCCGCGCGGCCGCTCGCGCGTCGTGAGTCCCGGGGGAGCCCGGGCCGCCGCCCCGCCGCCGCGTACCTCTCCCGGGGCGCCTCCGGCCGCGGCGCGCGCCCGCCGAGCCCGGCCCGCTCCCTCGCGCCGCCAACTCTGCCGGGAAGAGCCCGCCGCCGCGGCGCCTCCCTCCGCCCGCGCGTCCGGGGCCTCCGAGCTCTCGAGGGTCTGGCTTCCAGCAGGACCCCAAGTCCGGCGTGCGGCGCCCCGGGCGCTCCCCGCGCCGCTGCCCACACCGCCGGCCCCGAGCGCCGCGCGCGGTCGCCGCAGCCCCCCGGCCGCGCAGGGCGTGGGGCAGGGACCAGAGTTGACATCCGAGGGAATTAAAGCGCTGCCTTTGCCGTTTGTGCCGGAGAAGTGCTATTTTTATTATCTGTAATTCATTTTTTTTTTCATTGTCTCGGGGCACACACTACCAAAAGGAAAGGAAAAAAAAAAAAAAAAAAGGAATCGTGGAGGAATGGGGATACGTTTCCGGAATACCGCCCACCCTTCCTGAGTGAACATAGAGCCTACTTTTCCAACATTATAGGTCAGCAGCCAAGATATATCACTCTGGCTTTCTGCCCCCAGCTGAGAGCAAGGCATTTGATTCTGGGCTTCTTTGCTAGGTTGTTATTAATGTGAAGCAAAATTATAGTTGTGCACGGCTGCATGGGATCGCCAAAGCTCATTTTGACAGGATCCAGCATTTCAGCTTCTGAAACGTAGACGCTGAGTAACTGCGGATCTGGTGCGATGAACGCCCCATCCCACAATAAATTGAAGAGGAGAAAATCAACTTGCACCAGATGCAATTAGTAACCCCATGAATAGACAACAAATAAATAACCAGCATCAACCACGCCATGAAAATTTCCATGTCCTTTTAGCTGCATGTATTGGCATCCGTTCCTAATGACAGACATCATAAACAGATTTATTAAGGGAGCTGCTTCCCACTTTTTATAGGGAGGGAATTTCAATAGCTGCATCCCTGTTCATATAGTCTAAGATATTGATTATAAACATCAGACAGATGACATGTGTAGTTCTAGAAAATGCTGTAAAAATAGGATAATGTTGGACTGGTCCCTCACGAACAGATGATTATTTTCCAAATATCAGAAGTTGTCTCCCTTGGAGATCAGCTCTTGGTGGAATAAGAATAAATCTGCCGTATAAGATTTCAGCAATGAAGCTGGAAGAATTTACGACCCTTATGTTATCTATTTTCTGAGGATTTCTACTCCGAAAAGCATTTTAACGGGTCTCTCCCCCCACCCCTGCCAGCCATATAGAATTCAAGGTAAAATTAATAAAAAGGTATTTCTAATTCTCTTTCCTTCCTTTCATCGTAAGTCATCTTGTAAAAAAAACAAAACCTACTTATCTATTGGGGGAAATTGTTGTGCCAAGTTGTGCCGTGTCCTAAATTCCCCCATTTGGGACCGCATGGGAAGAGGGTCAGTGTACTTGACTTTCCTTCTGGACAGGGCTACCCCTAAGCATTTCTTGAGTGGGTGGATGGGTAATGTACTGACAAGAAACCTTAACAGCTTACTCTTAGCACATGGTTTTCCTAGAACTAATCAGATTTCACCCTGAGAGTTGACCAACAAGAAAGAAAGAAAGAAAGAAAGAAAGAAAGAAAGAAAGAAAGAAAGAGAGAACTCCATCCTATAGACTGGATATAGAAATTATAGAAATTGAGCACAGGGAGGGGGAAGTCAATCAGTACTCTCAGTGCTGGTTATATAAAAGCACGAGACAGAATACATCAAGAACTTCAGTGCATAGACCAACATGATGGCAAAATCTACTGCATTTTCTCATGGGTTTCAGCCTGTATTTAAAAAAGAAAGCACCCCAAGAAGAATGACGTTAAGTTGCTTCATCCAACATTTTCTACCTTTTCTCATAATATTCTGTCAACAAATTAGGCACTGGAGACACTTCAAGTTTATGCAAGGCCATGCAGACAATTAGCATTCAGCTGTCCAATTTTAAATTTTGTGTCCCAGTGTGGGACTGAAATATACTTCTGGGAATAAGAGGCAGGCCGTGAGCAATAAATGGTTCTTCTAGACATTCGGAAAGTATTTGTATTTCCTTAAACGGTTTGAAATAGTGACCATTCCTTAGAGCCCTTGGCCTGTTATGCATTCACTTCCACTAAGCTCCATGAAATTCTGGTGTGCCTTATTGGACCTCTGTGTGAGAGATCTGCAATGCCCATTGCAGAAGTGTTTATGCCCTTGAGGTATCCCAGCGTTGGGGGTAAGAAGTAGTGCCAGTGGGGAAAGAGAAGGTTGTGCCTTCTCTTAGTCTGGATGCTCTTGAATGTATTTGGTCTCAGACTGAAATGAAAAAAAAAACATCCATGTAACCAGGTAACCCCAGCTTGGGGAGTTGAGCTCACCTACGCACCGGCAAACATCTATGATTGTCGACAAGCTCCTTTAAACACATATTCCCCCAAGACACTAAATTAGTGCCCTTTAATGAAGCTTCCAAATTGGATTTTCAAAAGAAGGCAAATTGCTAAAATAGCCCAGCTACCTTCCTAAGCACCTTTTCAGCTGAAGCGAGAAGTAGAATTTCCATGCTGTTGAACTTCCATCATTCCTCAACAATTAGGCGGGGAGAAACTCCCCTTCAGGGCATTTTCCCCACCAAGGTAAAGAGAGACTCCTCATTTGCCCTGTTTTCAACAAAACCGTCCGGGGTCTATTAAATACCAGTGTTGGGTTTAAAGCTCTACAAATATGCCTGGTGCAGAAAGGCAGGGGAATGACAAGGGGTGGTGGGGGGAAGATTTGCATTTCAACCAGAAAAGTTTAGTTCCCCATTCTTATTTTGTGCTCAGCCAAAATAACTCTTAAACACATTTCAGAACATCAACAAAGAATGTTACATCACGTATGCATCTGAGCATGAAGAAATGTCACGATCAAAAACAAAGAGGATTTGGGAGACTAGAAACCAAATGTTCCCATGGCACAGATCCCTTGACGGGCAGCCATGTTTCCTCTGTAGTCTGCTGCTGCGCTCAGGGTAAGAAAATCATCTCCGTGAACCTGGGCGTTGTCACGGGCAGACCAGAAAGGAATGGTGGCCTGCAGACGCGCTCGGGGATGCTTTGCTGACAATGTAAACCAAACCATTGCCTCAAAACTGAATGTGGGTAGTATTTTCATGGCGCTGCATCTGAATCCGAGGAGGGACAATAAGAAGAAAAGGAGGAACCAAGTAAAGAGATGTTCAGAAAACCTGTCCCTAAAAAAGAAATCTGAGCACCAAAAGACTAGAAAGGCTGTTCCCTAAACTGAGTTACTTCTCTACCGCATCTCTTGGGATAGAAAGGCCGGCATTCAGACACACCCTTGGTATTTGGGGGGTTGGCCCCTCTGGCCCCCCAGAGTACAATGTGTCTTCCTCTGCACTCTCTGCCCTGAGGGACCCGCGGCCTTGGCATGGCTGAGGCCGTGCAGCAGGCAGCACAAGGCTCAGATGCAGCAGCTCTCTGTGACTGACTGCAAAGCCGGTGTGTGCAGGCGGGGTGTCTAGCAGGCCCTGTCTACCTGGCCGGCGTTCATGCCTCCCTCCAGGACCTGCTTCAGCACAAAGGGTTCTCAGCCTCCTCTGGAACCTACAGAAAATGATTCTGATTTTTAAAAACTGAGCCCAGACACAGAGCAGAAGCAATATGAGCACAGAGGAGAAGAACAGAGGTAAATGTTATCCTGCTGGAATGCAAGGAGTGGTACAGAGCATATAACCTAAGGTCCACCGGAGCCCTGCACCTGCCTCTCTTCTCACTTTCCTGTTCCGGAGTCACAGCGTTGGCCTCTTAATGGCCTCCGTTCCCCTTTCCACTCAAAGGGAGACAAAGGTCCCCAAGTTATTCAAAACTTGGGATAATAGGAATTGGCTTCTTAACAACGAGATGTTAAAAGGTCTATGCATGAACCACTAGAATAAAGCAGCTACAATCCATGTCTAATGAAATACAGGACATTTGCATTCTAAAACTGTGCTTCATGACTTAAGATGGTGTGTGTGTGTGTGTGTGTGTGTGTGCGTGTGATTGAAAGGTAAAATATATCCACCATGTTCATATGTTACAAGAGTACGAAGATCTTACTGGAAACTCGGTGGTGGGCCAACTCCTGGCCTCTTAAGAACATTATGGAGATTTGTAATTCTGCACGAATGTACAGTTTGTTCTCCAAAGCTACTCTTTGGAGAGAATTTCTCTCTCTCTCTCCCTTTTTTTTTTTGGAAAAGAAATGTACATTTGCAAAATCGACAGAGAAGGATTGTTAAAAAAAAAAAAAAAGAGGTGGAAGGTCAAAATTTCAAAGGCACAAAATAAAAATATCTCAAAATACCACCACCCAGACAGCTATCACTTGGGTTTTTAGCCAATCTCTATGTATATATAGCCACAAATACAAAGCAATGTTTTACATAAATGGATTGCAAAATGCATGTTTCTCGATCATCTGCTCCCTGCTCTCTGCTCTAGAATAAGTCATGGGAGTTTTTTCCATAACATGGACTCTTTCAATATATTCATGAGAGCAGAGTAGCCTAATACAAAATGTGTGTGTGTTAAACATAAGTGAAAGATATTTGTGGGCCTGGTTTCCAAATTGGAGGATTATCCCTTTTGGGCAAATCTTGAAAATTTGAATTGCTCATCCAAAGTACTTATACGTTACATTTGGGCATAATACATGAAAGACGATGTATCCGTTTCAAAATATCTTTTGTTTTGATAACTGATCTTTATTAAAGCGATCTCCTTCCTGGTATAAATTATATAGATTTAAAAATAAAGATAACATTCAAAGCATACAAAACAGTTTCCTGTGCCTATTTTTAATTGAAGGATATTACATTAAGGCAAAAACTGTTGTTATGAAAGGGGATTAAATGGATTAAATAAAAATTCTGTAGGCTTACTGATTATCTTTTGACTTCAGACTTTTAACACGGATATCATTTTTTTTCTATAAAAAGGGTAAATATTTGAGGAAGCTGAGTGAAGCTTTAGAGGCCAAGAAGCTATAATTTGGTGGACTGGTGATCTGCCTTATTTCCCCTCAAAATAAGGCAAATCCCTATTAGCCAAGGGCAAGCATTGTTTTGATCTTCTTCCTTTGCTTACCATTTTAATCATTTTGACTACACAGGGCCAAAAATCACTAATTTGACTTACATTATCATATATTTATCCTTCAACTTTTAGGATGGGGGCTTGGACACAAGATACACAGGAATACATTAAAAAACTGGAAGACTCAGTAGGAAAGAAAAAATAAGAGAGGAATCATCAGCCTGACAATTCAAAGTTACTTTCATGTGACTGTATGTCATTATAATCCATGGCTCACAGTACCCAGTTCTTTCCTTCCTAGGCATATAGGGCACATCACTGTCCAGCCAGCCCTTTTGCAATTGGGGAGGGGGGGGGAAGGGGGGAGGCATGTGACATGTCCTCACCAGGATAAGTGAATGGAACTGATACATGCCACTTCTGGGTTCAGAGAACAAAAAGCTTCTGAGATTCTCCAGGTCCTCCCTGACCACCCCCACTCCCTCGCCAGCTACAGATAAAGTCAAATGTCCGGATGTCCAGACTTTCTAGCTATATGATGATGTAGCCGCCATCAGCCTGGGTCCCTGAGTGACTGCGTGGAGCAGACTTCAACACTAACTCATATAATACGTATCGACCAAGCAAGAAAACATATTGTATTTAAGGCATTGAGTTTTGGGGATTGTCATCAGAGCACCTGATTTATAAACTTTGTACTAGTTGAATGGCATGCGAGAGAACAGTTACTGCAGTAAACAGAGGCCAGTACTGGGATTCAGGAGACCAGAATTAAGGTCCTCCATCAGCCTTGGAATCACCATGAGACTTGAATAAGTCATGTCCACTTTAAAGCCTCCGTTATTTTTCATTTCTGAATTTCTTAAATGAGGCAATAGCACTAAGTGTTCATCTAAGCGATATCACACCGTTCTAATTACTGTATTATAGTAAGGCTTTATATTTTCTAGGAAGGATCTTATTTTCTTCGTCATTTTTTTTGGCTTTACTGAAGTATAATTAACAGATAAAATTGTCAGACATTTAAAGTGTACATCATAGTAATCTGGTATATGTATACATTGAAAAAAGATTCCCATCATCTAGTTAATCAACACATCCATCACCCTATATATTTAGCTTTTTTTTTTTGGAGAATTCTTTTCAATAATTATTCAGGCTGTATTTCTTAACTTTACTTTTTGCCTTCCATTTGAATTCTAGAAATAGCCTAGAAAATGTTATAACATTTTCTTGGTAGTTTTATTGCATTGAGTTTATAGATTGGTTAGCGGCAAACACCACCTTCATTTTGTCTTCCCAAGTATGAATCTGATGCATCTCTTTTATTTTTCAGTTGTGTTTTTAGTGTCCTTTGGCATTTAAACATATTATTTTTAGTTACAGCCTCATTAATTTCTAAAGTTGTTTCATTGTACCATCTCTTACGTATTTGTTGTTAATATTTCCAGAATGTTTTTATTACTTCTTCCAAAAAAACAGCTTTTAAAAAAAATCTACAAATTCTATTTCTTTGTATTCACTTGTATTTTTCTTTCCATTATTTGGGGGTTTGTTCCATTATTATTGTTTTATAGCCTCATAAGGAGTAAGCTTAGCTCATTAAATTGTAATATTTCTTATTTCCTATTATACACACTTAATATACAGTTTTTATCTGAGTGCATTTTAGCTATATGACAAAAGGTTTACCTTGAGTATTTCCTTGACATTTGACTATATATTGCAATTCTTGTTATAAGTCATTTTCATCCCATGAACTATCTAAAGGGTTTTTCTTCTTAATTTTAGTTTATAAGGGTACTATTTTATAGGGAGTGTTCCCTTTTCATTATCGAATTTTAATTTTATTTCATTTTAGCCAATGACTTTGACTTTGTTGAGCTCTTATTTAGGATCTAGAATATGAACAATCTTTGTTAATAGTCTATGTTTTTAGAAACTGTAATCTATTAGTTCAGATTTCTAAAATTAATCTGTTTTTATATCTTTTATTGTCCTTTAAATTCTGATGATTTGATCTATTTCTGAGAGAACTGTGCTAACATATTCAATTATTCTTATGGATTTGTTAATTTTTTTCAATCATTTCAATTTTGCTTTATGCATTTTTTATTGTGCTTTGATAGGTGGATACAAACGTACAAATAATATATATTATTGATAGACTGGTGTTTTCAATATTACCTATGATTTATATATCTATTAATGATTTTACATTAGATTCTATTTTGTCTTCCATTAATATAGAATGTGCTAATGTATATTACATTCATTTCAAATTTTCTATGTTATACATGTGCATTTTGTATATTGTAGTCATACATCATTTGAAACTATAAAACTGATGTCTTTTACAAAATATAATCTCAGGGTTTGTTTTACAGTTTGTTATCATTTCTGTATAGGGATATATATTTAATATGAAGACTTCCATTTGTAGTTCTGGAAAATTTCCCAGATTTGTTATTGTCTCTTCTTTATTCTCTCCTTTTCTTGGACTCATAATCGGTATTAGCAGTAGCTTTTCTCTCTACAAAGTATCCTTAAATCTCTGCACAGATTTCTGTATGATTTTCTCATATCTAACTTTCTCATTTTTCTTTACACTATGTTTAGTCTTCTTCTTAAACTACCTCTTGATTTTAATATTATTATTTCAATGACTATATATCATATTTTAAAATTTCTCTTTTGTTCATTTTCGAACACTCTATTACATGTTCCTAAGTTAGGTAGATCTATAGTGTTCCTTATCTATTGCAGGTATCAGAGGAATAATTAGAATCATACAGTTAAGGTATTAACCGACTTTCCATGATTTTCTATCCTCCAGAAAAGTATTAATTAAAAGACAAATTATCTGTGTTCTTAAAGTCTGAATTGATGGCTTGATAAAAGGTAAAATTTAAGGATACATTTCAGTCTCAAGAATGATTTGTGGCAGATTCTAGTTCTCTAATTTTTCTGGTGCTAAAATGTTAACTTTATAGTTTTCAAGAAAAATTTCACTGTTCTTCCACACTTTCAGATTATTGGTATATAGCTGTACATTTCATTCTTCCACACATTGAAAAATATTGCCTACTGCCATAGTCATGCACTTTTATTTCTTTCCTCACACATCCTGACCAAAGACAAGGGAATGTGAATGGTTGACCGGATATGTCGGTTTCAGACCAGGGGCTCCGATGTGGTCCGGCTTCTGTTACTTCTAAAAACCTGCCACCATTGGGACTGAAGCGCCTTTGAAACTTCTTACTTTTGCAGTAAAGGTTTTGGATTACATCCTCAATTTAATTCCCTTTTCCATCTACGTTTCCTTTTCCATAATAGCTAATGTACTAATGACACCCCTTTGTAATTTCCCTATGCAATTTTGTCATTTTTATGGACTTGGGCCAGAAAGGAAAGGCTTCAGCATATCCCTAGCATGCCATGGTAAAATTAACTGCATATCTTTTTTTGAAAAAGTTTTTATTAGTAAGGAGAGAATCTCATAAATCACTCTTTCCTAAAAAGATCTATAACACTAGAACCCAGATTTACATTATAAAACACATCACTTTTTTTTCTTTATAATTTACCCTTGGCAAGCAATATTTATTGGTCTATGCCAAACAGGTCAAAGACAAACTTTTTTTTATATATATATTATATATTTACACTTATACACACATATAAAACAGCGTATATATTACTTATACTAATATATTATAGAACCTATAAAAACTTCTCAGTATGTTTTTTGATAGCTGTATAACCTTATATCTAGCTTCCAGTTTTTTCTTCTTAGCTGTGCTAATCTACTTCTTAAAAGATGCATTGGCATGTGTGTGTTTACATTAATATATCACATAATATATGTATTATATAGCATATATACTATGTATTATATTATATTATTATATTTACTGTAATAACTTGTGTATGTGTGTATATATATATGCACTTCACATAATATATGTACCATACACATATATGTATTCACACAATGAATGTTTAAAATACATATACAACACAGTATGATGTATAATATATATTATGTGGATATGAAATATAAGTTATATATTATGTATAAGTAACATACATGTACACACACACAAATACACATTAACATTTCTGGTGAGTTTCTCTGATGTCTGTGTGATTTATTTTATTTAAGTGTTAAGAGAGCATTTAAACTTATGTCTTACATAGCCTTAAACCCAATCAGAAATAAAATGTATTCTCTTTGGCCTAATTCAGTAATTTTTTAAAATTTCAGATACTGTGATTTTCACTTCTAGAGTTTCCATTTTATTCTTTTACAGTTTCTAATTCTTTGCTAAGGTTTCCCATCTATTACTTTATTACAGATATATTTTCTATTAGTTCATTTAGCTTGGCTATGATTACTGCTTTAATGTTATTCACTAATTCAAAAATTAGAACTCTTTGGAGGCCAGCTTTGATGGACTTTTTTTTGTCTCTTGAGAATGAATAACATTGTTCTGTATCTTTATATATCAGACAATGTTGGATTGTATCATGTATCACATGAATGTTACATTGTGGAGATACTGTGTTGTGTGAGGGTCCAATGCCCAGTGTAGATATTTTCCTTTTAGCAGGTAATTAACTTGATTTGGCTCCAATTGCACACTCAATAGTTAAGTCAGCAGCTGAAATCACAGATTTTTTTTTTTTATTGGACTTCTTATAGGTTGCTTAGCGCAAGTGTGGCTCAGGGATCAGCTAGAGATTTTAGAAAAGGTTATAGACAGGATTCGGGGCTGCTTCTTTCAGAATCTGTTCTTTCTCGAAATCTTCCCTTAATGTTCCAGTGGTCCTTCAGATTATCATGCCTGTGGGTATTTTTTTTTTTTTAATGAGAGTTTTAGTCAACGCACAGGGCTGACTTTTGATTGGCCCTCAATCTACAAGCCTATAAAAAATGTTTACCTCAACCACACTAGTCCTTCAATTTAAGGATCACTTCCCTTCCAAACTTTGTTTTCTTTTATTCCCCAGAATTTACTGTTGTCATCTCAGGGAGATTTGGTCTGTGAGGACTTTATTCAGCCATACAGGAAGCAGACCTGAATATTCCCCTGAGGTCCATGAACTGTGTGTGTGTGTGTGTGTGTGTGTGTGTGTGTGTGTGTGTACACACACAGTCATCTGAAAGACAGCAAGAAGAATTAGAATTTATAAGGGTCATTCTAGTAAAATTAACTTAAAAAAACTAAGTAAGAAGGCTAATTAAGTGGTGAGACTCTTCATGTTCCAATTGGGAAATTGGACGACAAAGTTTTGCCATTCACAAAACTTTGCTCCTGCAAATGGAGAGAAAATATCATACGTGGGTTCTCTTGCTTAGATCCCATTGTCAGAAGCTGTATCTCATTATCAAGAGGGTGCCTACACGTTCCCCAAAAGTGTGAAGACTGGGAAAAGGAAGCCAAGATTGGTGTTAAGTAGACCTAGGTACATTACCTGGCATTGTCTCACCTTTGGCTTTTAAACTTATTACACACCTCATCTTCCTGATAGAGTTTGAAGGCTGGATCTTTCTCTCTGAAACAAGCATATTTGTTTCAACCCATCTAGTTTGAATAGATCTTATGAAATATAGTTCATCAAGAATGGGAGAAAAGCACCTTATTTCATGAGCTCTCAGGCTTGAATGGCTGTGGATACTTAAATCCTGTCACTATAAACAGGGGAACTATTCCTAAGAGCCCTTGGAAAAATTTTGTACATCTTCCTGTTAGATATATTCACCACTATTGGCTGGATAAAATCCAAGCTGGTCTCTCCGATTAAGGTAAACGTGTTTAAGGATGTTTCTTTTTGCTCTTTGTTGTGTGTGGTTATTAACTATAGTGCAATACAGTGGAATATTGCAAAAAGTTGTGAAGTGTGTCTCAATCTGTGACTCATAATATTTAAATATCAAGTTTTTCCAGTTACTTTAAAAATACGTTAAATTCAGTATCACATCTCTAACAGTGTCCCTCTTGCACTCTGACATGTGTACTTGAGTAGAAAGTCAAGAGGGAAATCGAAATATCTTAACATTTTATTCGGGGATGTTTCACCCATATGAAAATTTTCTGGCGTGGCACAGAAAAGAAAGAAAATGTTTCATGACACCCTGTGTTGCTTGTTAGAGAACACAGGAAGCTTCTATCCCAAACAGAGGAGTTGTGAAATAAAAAGAAGCTCAGAACAAGAGCTTCAGAGTGGACGGAAGCTGGCATTGATGTCAGTGAGGACATCAGTGGAGGCACATTGAGAGTAAACAGGAACACTGCATAAGTACATATGACATCCCAGGTGGCCCTTAGTGATGCCAGAGAAAAAGCTAAGAGAAGGGGAAAGAAAACACAATGAAAGAGCGTAACCTGTCCAGCATCGACGGGACTATTAGGAGACGGAAAATAGTGCTATGAGTCAGAAAGAGACAGACACCCGCTGAGTGGTTTTTGAGCCGGGCCAGAGAACATTTCGGTGAAAATAAAGAGACGGGGTCACCGAAGGGAGGACTATTCAGGAAGACACAGGCTGGGTTCCCGGCGTTGATCGTAAAACTGCCAAAAGATAACAGCAGTCCTAAGGGACCTCGAACACCTTTTCAATTGCTCAAAGTCTCATTTGCCTGAAAGCAGAGCACCTGATAAATGCATGCTATGCCTCGGTCACAATTTCACCCCTTAAGTAGTAGAAAAAGCCTATTATGGGCCCAGATCTATGCCCTAAGCGGGGTGGGTAGAGCCAGTGGATCTCTGTACAGCAACCTTGGGATATGGTGTGTGGGGAGGGTCAGAAAGATTCTCCGGACTTCAAAGAAACAGCCCTGCAAAAATTCAGACATGTAGTGGGGACCGTCTCCTGGGCCTCTAGAAAGAAAAACGGTTAAAGAAGATTGGATTGATCCAAAGAAAGAAACTCTAAATTATTCCACTGACAAATAAAATTTGGTAGAGATTAATGTGGCCACACAGGCAGCTCTCTAATAGGGTCAAATTCTAAAAGACCATGAATTAAAAATGAAACAGAACACAACCTGAGGCTGGTGGACAGAGGCAGCAAGTACAGAGGATTTTTGAACAGCCTATTTAAAGCGTGTTGCTGCTACCCTGCGTGGGACACAGCCTCTGCTATGGTGTGGCCTGGACCCATCATTCTCGGGAGTTGGTCGTGAGGTGGCACTAGAATAGTATTCATCACTGATTAATCTTGCTCTCACTCTCGTTGTCATTTCAGGACCCAGTCTCTAGGAATTGACTGCTCAGGAAGTTTGTTCCCTCTGATGTACTGAAAAAGTTATTTCAATAATTTCTACTTCCCAGGGACAGGCTGGTCTCCATATTTAAACCAGAGATCCTAAAGCTGTGGCTTTCCTTCCAGACTACTCTCTCTTTAGGTGGGCAAACGAGAGCATCCTGTACCACCCTGTTCCGGGAAACTGAAAACATTGCCCTAGAAAAATGGATGCCTTCAAATGTTCTATGTAAACACTGGTTGGAGCGCCAGGATCTTTCCTGCGTGATGGCTGTCTAATATTTCCTATGAGACTAGTGCAAAGACATAGCTGCCGTTCCACTGAAACAGGTCCAATGTGGCCCTGGCAAAACTGAATTTTCTTTTCTTTTTCTTATGGAGATTTTTTCTTTCTTTCTTTAGTATTTGTAAGTTCTTGTTTATTTGTTTACATAGAGCTCAGGCACAATGATCTGTCAGTAAGAAAATGGTGAAGTACAATTTTTATCAAAGGACAAAGAGTTGCAGGGAGCCTGGGTGGCTCAGTAGGTTAAGCGTCCAACTTCTGCTCAGGTCATGAACTCACGGTTCAAGAGTTCAAGCCCCGCATTGGGGTCTGTGCTGACAGGTCAGAACCTGGAGCCTGCTTTGGATTCTGTGTGTCCCTCTCTCTCTGCCCCTCCCCTGCTCATGCTACCTCTCTCTCTCTCTCAGAAAAAAAAAAAAAATTAAAAAAATTCAAAGGACGAAGAGTTGACTTGTAGAAAAAATCTTTTTAATTATATTTTAATTCTTTTAAATAAAAAATCTGATATAGGCAAAAGAATATTGAAATAAATATGAAATCAAAAAGCAATGTAATCAGATAGCTCTAAATCCAGGAACAAGACACTATCTAGAATGTTATCTAGAATATTTTAACATTGTTGAAACCTACTCATGACCTCCTCCAACGTCCATTCCATAGCTTCACTGCTTAAGCCCGGTAATATAATTACCTCCTTAGTTTTTGTTTTATCGTGTCAAATTTTAAATGGCTTGCCACCATATATATACATATTTCAAATCAATATTTGTTCAGATTTCTTGGAGGGCAGATTTTTATGAAGAATAGAATATGCATATACTGTCTATATGTTTCTTGAACATGCTCTCTTGAACTCGACATTATATTACTAAGTTTGGCTATGTTTTATATAGAGCAGTAGTTCATTTCTTCACACCGCTATCTAATATTCCATTGCATGATTGACCATGTTTCCATGATAAACATTTGCATTGTTTCTGGTTTTCAACCAGATTTCAATTACTTTAGTCAATAATGCTTTGAATACACTGGTACATATCTCACCTTACTGGGAGTTTCTCAAGGTGCAGGAGTTTCTCGAGAATATATACCTCAAAATTGATTTGTCAGATCACAGAGTATATTCATTTTAAACGTCTGAAGACTTAAGTCTACTATGTAGCCCCAAAGAGAAATATATTTTAATAAATACTACATATATTTCTAATAACTATATATAAATAAATGTATTTATTTAAATATCTGAATCCCAAATCCAGACATCAAACTATAATTTTTTTAACATTTTATTTTAAATACCTAATACCATTAATGTTTCTATACAGACTCCTGGATTAAAACAAACAAAAATTCTGATTTTTTGTCGTGGGTGTTGGGCTCCAGAGGACACAACAAACTTATCAATGTCACTTGTAACAATCTTTTTTACCTTCTGTCAGTTGGTTTCTAAATCTGTCTTATAACCAAGAGGTCATCAGAGTCCCTGTTGTAAACAATAAGACATAAAGGGAAACGTGTGGGGGGAGCTTCCGAAAAACCTTTTCCTTCTGGATAAACATAGAGAAGAAATAGTGAAGAGAGAAATATTCCCAAGCACATGAAAAGCTTCATCAATTACGAAGAAATGTACAACCAAAAAATGATTCCAAGAATCAAAAGTCAAGCAATGTGTTGCATGATCCTTTAATTGCCTGTTAATTTTGTATCTTGTTCTAGTATTTGTAAGTCTTAGATGTACAACTTCAATGAAGTATGGGATCCAATCCATTAAGAATAAAATGATGTCAAAATACTTCAAATTCTTTATTTGTAGATCTTTATTAACAAGTTATTTTATCCATGGCAACACTACTTGAAATCATTTCCTCTCAAACCCTCTTCTATTGTTCCTAAACAGCCACCCATTGCTTTATCCCTCTCAGATCATCTCCCAAATTTCGTCCCTCCCCCAATCTATTTTTATTTTTTCCTCTATTACCTTATTTCCAGTATTTTCTTACTTCTATATCCCAAAGTGTAAAGGTACTGGTATGACCTCATAAACACTGTCCTAGAATATAAGGGAAGGAGACATTTTTACATTTATTGAGATATGTTTTATGGCCCCGACTACTGTCTGTCTCGGTCAATCCTCTACAAACACTTGGAAAGAATGAGTATTTTGCTATTGTTGGGTGCAGGGTCTTATAAATGTCAATTAACGTCAAGTGCATTGATACTGTAGTTCAAGTTTTCCATATCCTTACTAATTTTTTTGTCCACATGCTCTGTCAATTCTTGAGAGTGCGGAATTAAAATTTTGCTGTAATTATGGATTTATTTATTTTACAGTTCAATAAATTTTTAATTCATGTATTATATAGTTGTTTTCAGGCATATATGCATTTGGCATTGTTAAGTCCTCACGATGAACTGACTCCTTCACTGTTATGAAATAACATTCTCCCCATCTTCTCTCCCTCTCTCTATTTTTTTTCTTTTAGTTTGAATCTATTTAGCATGAACTTAATATAGCCATCCTAGGTTTCTAAATCTAGTGTTAGCATGGCATACCTTTGTTGCCTTTTATTTTTAATCTATTGATGTATTTATATTTAAAATGCTTGTGTGTCTTATAGCTAGTATATAATTACTTCTTGCTTTTTCATTCAATCTTAAAATCTCTAGCTACTGAATGGAGTACTTAGACCATTTACATTCAATGTTGCTATCGACATGGTTGTTTAAATCTGTCATCTGGTTGCCTTTTTCTCTTTAGATTGTCTATTTTTGTCTATTTTTTCTCTTCTCCATAGATTTTCCACCTGTTAATTTCTGTTTTAATTGAATATTTTCATGATTCAATTATCTCTTATGGACTTATTACCCAATACTCATTTTTAAATAATTTAAGTAGTTGCTTTAGTGTATATAATATAAATCTTTAGATTATTGTAGTCTACCTACAAGTACTATCATATTCCTTTATGTACAGGCTAAGAAATGTATACTATTGTATTTCCTTTTCTTGATTTTTCCTTCTAATGTTACACTTATATCAAATATTTAAATATGTTGATAACCTCCCCAAAATAAATAAATAAATAAAGGGGGCACCTGGTGGCTCAGTCGGTTGGGCGTCTGACTTCAGCTCAGGTCATGATCTCACAGTTTGTGGGTTTGAGCCCTGCGTTGGGCTCTGTGCTGACAGCTCAGGGACTGGAGCCTGCTTGGGATTCTGGGTGTCTCTCTCTCTCTCTGCCCCTCCGCAGCTCACACTCTGTCTCTTTCTGAAGAATAAATAGACATTAAAAAATTGGGGCACCTGGGTGGCTCAGTCAGTGAGGAGTCTGACTTCAGCTCAGGTCATGACCTCCGGGTTCATGAGTTCAGTCCCCATATCGGGCTCTGTACTGACCACTCAGAGCCTGGAGCCTGCTTCAGATTCTGTGTCTCCTTCTCTCTCTGCCTCTCCCCTGCTTTCACTCTTTCTCTCTCAAATAAATAAGCATTAATTTTTTTTAATTAAATATGTTGGTAAGTAGTAAGCTAGCTATAGATGAAAGTATACATAGATGCTCTTTGTAGCATTATTTAAGAGTAAAAACTGTAACAATTTCCACTTGTAATGCTTTAGCAATATGTATACTATGTGAGCTGTTAATGAGATACAACTGTGTAAACTGACATGTGAAGATAAACACACACAATGCAAACAGACAATAGCAGATTAAGCATTAAAGTGTATAAATGTGTATATATGATTCTTTTTTCTATTTTTAAAAAAAATTACAGACACACTCCAACATGATTAGAGCCACATTAATCTCATATGTGAAATAAGTGCATAAATTCATAGGCAGATAACTTGTAGAAGAATAAAATGTGATGCAAACCTTTAACTGAAAGAAAGACAAAATCAAGGCCTTATGTAGAAATGTATACAAATGACTAAAATTAAAAGGCATAAAGAACAAAGCATATTTTTCTTGCTATGACACAAACCAGGTGTAGACCAATTCTCTCACTAAGTACAACTACAATCCCCGTTACTAATTAACCGTATTCTGGAGTTTTACCACTGCAATAAAATGAGCAAACTGGATACGGTAGGCTAAAATGCCTCCCCTACAAAGGAAAAACTATCCATGTCCTATAAATTCTGTAAATGTAGAACCTGTACATGGTACCTTATTTGGAAAAGCAGGTTTGCAGATATGATCAAGAATCTTAAAATGAAGAGATCTTTCTGGATTATCTGAGTGAGTTCTAAATCTAATGACAGTGTCCTTGTAAGAGGGCACACGATTACCAGACAGAGGGGAAGGCAGTGTAAATGGTGAGGCAGCCACAGGTGACCACCAGAAGCTGTAAGAAGTAAGGCACCGATTCTCCCCCTTGTGCGTAGGAGGGAGCAAGTCCAGGCTGAAACCTTAATTTCAGCCCATGGGTACTGATTCTAGAGCTCTGGCCTCCAGAACTGTGAGAGAATAAATTTCAAGTTTTTTATGTTACCACGTTTGCGATCATTTGTTACAGTAGCCATAGGACACTAATGCTCTAGAAAATAGGTATAAATATTGGAAAGAAGAAGACTGAAATTAAAATCACTTGCAAATGACTTTATATAGATATTCTCCCAATGCAAGTAAAAAAAAAAAAAAACAGTTCACTAAGTTCATTTGCAAATAAAAAAGACAAAATTAAATAACTTCACATAAAAGTCATTACTCATTATTTCAGAGTCTGTATCTCCCTCTCTCTCTGACCCTCCCCTGCTCACGCTGTCTCTCTCTCTCTCTCTCCTGGAAATAAATAAAACATTAAAAAAAAATTTTTTTTTTAAAGTCATTACTCATTAAATGAATATAATCAAAAAAGAAATGCAAAGATTGAATGACAATAGCACTAAAAACAGATCAACTACAGCCCCTAAACTAACACCTTAGTTACTTAATACATACTGAACCATATATGATTAAAACTAAATTTTTTAGGAAAATTAAAAAGATTTTAAATGACAGTATTTATATGTATGTGAAATTGTAGCTAATATCTCAGCTGTATACCTTTGATTGAAAAAAAAAGAAGATTCAAAATTTTTATATAGAAAAAAGTGTTTAAGATTTACCACAGCAATTTAATAAATGAAATATGTCAACAAAATCAATTTTCATATGACTACAAAATATCTTTTCAATTTTAAATCTCGATATCATCCTTGCATTGTGGCAAAAAAGCCAAACACACAAACTAACAATGGTTAAAACTAAAAGGTCTAAAGAAAATATGTTTTAATCATCTCCCATTCACTCCACTGGTGATGGAGGGATTTCCACCCTGGGGTTATGGGGTGGTTCCACCCTGGACACTTAGCACTGGACAGATAAGCAGTTTATGAGCTGTGTATGCTTCGCCTATTTCTTCAGGAGAGAAAAACACTGCACCATGCAGGGCCATATGGGGTTTACACCTAGGAAAAGAGTGAACAGCCGAAGACTATAGGAAGTAGACTGTGTAGTGTTCATTGGGGTATCAAGATACCCCCTGGTTCATGCAGGACATGATTGGCATGTTTAAACAATTCCATGACTGTTTCATGAAACACATTACTTGAGTATAAGCAGGAACCCTGCCTGGCACCCTTGATAAGGCGGGGTTGTTTGGCAAGACAGCTTTATTCCAGGGAGCACAGTGGGGCAGGGGTCTTGTGGTCGGGCCACTGGAGGCACTCCTCGTTTTACTAGATGTGAAGAAATCATGTCATATGATGCTTTAATTTTAGACCTTTCACCACCCTACCACAAGAATATAGTGCAAATGTCACCTAACTTTTCCTTTAAGGTCCAGAGAGTGAAGATTTTAGGATTTGGGGGCAATATGGTCTGGGTCATAGCTACTCAATTCTGTTGTAACATAAAAGTGGCCCTAGAAAATGTGTAAACAAAAGAGGATGATTGTTTTCAATAAAACTTTATTAAAAAAAAATAGACAGTAGGTTGGATTTGGCTTGCAGAACATCCTTGATATAGTGGATGATAAAAGTGTTATTGGAAATTATTGAGGAAATTGATTATATAATACATTTTGTCGGGACAGCTTTCAAAAATAAATACTAAAATAAAATTCCAGTCTGATCAAATACTTAAATGTACATAAAGAAAGCACAGTGTATTTTCATATATATGAAAATATTCGGTATTTTCATATTCGGTGTTTTCATTATATATATATATATGTGTATATATATATATATATATATATATATATATATATATATACCGAAAATACTGAACTGATGTTATTCAGGTTATGTCAGGCTGTGTTTTGATGGGAGAAAAAAAATCTCTGATCCTTCTGGTTTTTTTTCCTAAGGATGTGTATTTATTTATTTATTTTTGCATTTGCTACATGAATATTGTGTGTTTTCATTATATATATATATATGTGTGTATATATATATATATATATACCGAAAATACTGAACTGATGTTATTCAGGTTATGTCAGGCTGTGTTTTGATGGGAGAAAAAAAATCTCTGATCCTTCTGGTTTTTTTTCCTAAGGATGTTTATTTATTTATTTATTTTTGCTTTTGCTACATGAATAATGTGGGGAGGGGGGCTCTTTTCCACGGGGTCAAAAGTGGAGGTTCTATCGTCTTATTGTGCTGCTCATTCAACTTAGTCATGGTAACCGGGGACAGTTAAAGGCTGCCACACCGGTTCTGAAGTAGCACAGATACAGCGCACAGTTCTGCTCATGGCCCTTGTCCAGAACTAGACACATGGACTAAAGGAGGCCTACAAAGGGGACTGAAAAGTTGTTGGAGCATGGGTAGCTGGGAAGGAAGTGTATCCAAACTGATAAGTAATTTATTCATGTTTTCATAAGTAAAGTATTCATATATATTACACCCAGGTATGAAGGATGTCTACTCTGGGTCCTGTGCTTTCAGGAGCCCAGGATTTCATGAGAACACACACACACACACACACACATACACACACACACGGACACACACTGAAGTATATAATGGGCCCCATGGTCATTGGAAACGAAGGGCTTTGCACTTTAGAATGTGACTCATGACTCTTAACCTCCACTGCCATGACTAACACCATTTCAGGTCTCAGGTCTTGGGGGAAACCTTTCTCCAGGACTTCTGCCTTTGATCTAGAAACAGAAGGCAACTGTGTTCAACTACCATGGAAATATTTGCATTGCTGAATATGCAAATATGAATATGCGTCAGAATGCGGGTGTAATTTGAGCAAATGAAGTACTTAGGTAAGAAAAAAGATACATTAATTAATGTGTCAAGTGTTTCCTCTGGGTGTGAATTTCATGTTGTGTGTATGTGTGTTTATGTTTATATATTTAGATATATTATATTTTGTTGCTACTTGTGATTTTCAATGAATCTGTACCAAGGTATTTACTTATGTATCATCACAGTATTTGCAACATTTGTACCTAGTGGCTCTGAAACATGTTGCAATATTAAACAAATTCTATTATTAAATTTATGTAGGCAGTAGGATTGCCAGAGAAAATATAGGACAACCAGCAATATTTGAGTTTTAAATTTAAAAAGTGGGTAAGTTTTTTAGAAGAAGTACATCTTATGTAATATTTGGGACGTACTTGTACTAAAACCTATTGCTGTGTATCTGAAATTCAAATTTAATGGAGTGTTATGCCTTTATTTGATAAAGTTGGCAATATGCCTCAAAGACAATACCGATTGTTTACACTGGCAAATAGATGGATATTAAAGGCTAGAAGTGTGAATAGTTTTATGTCTAAAAACATACTGGGTGTGATTTACAAAAATTTTACAATATAAATACAACTTAATTTCATTAAGTTTTTTAAAAATGTTGAGAAAGAGAGAGAGCAAGTGGGTGAGTAGAGGAGGGGCAGAGATTGAGACAGAATCCCAAGCAGGCTCCTCACTGTCAGCACGGAGCCCAGTTGTGGGCCTTGAACCTACAGACCATGAGATCATAACCTGAGCCAAAACCAAGAGTCAAATGCTCAACCGACTGAGCCCCCAAAGCTTCATTAAGTTTTTGTTCAAATTTGTGATTTTATCTTTTTACTTTTAATAGAAAGTGATAAATACTTTAGAAGAAAAATAACATTCCAGGAAATATATACTGTTTTTTTGATAGTTCACATTTGTTTCATATTCAAATTGCACTTTGAACGTATTTTTACTTTATATTTTAGTCTTTTATATCACTAATGTCACTTGAACACAAATTAGAAGACAACCTTTGTATAACAACATAATTCTTGATTTTACCTGAAGGGAAGGCAAGAAAAGCAAATTTTATAGTATAAATATACTTTGATTTTTATAGTTTATGTATCTTCATATTAGTCATTTAAACACTGCTGAGCCCTTATAGAATACCCAGAGATGAACAGCAATTATTAAATTCAGTGATCCTTGATATTTTGGACTTTCAGTCATATAAATATGTAAATTCCACAACTTTCTTACTAATGATCATCACATATCCCTTTGTTGCCTGCTTCCCACACATAAAGCAAACACTCACTTATCTTGGGAGAAAATCTCAAATACCATCTAACATTTATTTCAAAGCCCAGAATCTCTCAGTGATATGCAGTAATTACTCTATCAGATTCAGGAGGAGTTCCATAGAATGTTCTAGAAATTTTTGAATTTAAAGGATTACCTGCTGCCCCTCCCCCATCCCACCCTGATGTGCAGGGGTTGGAACTGGAGAGGAAAACCACAGTAAACATTCCCTTTTGGAAAGTGGGAAAAGGAGAGATTTCTAGAAATTCTGAAATCCTTCTGGGCAGACATTTTTAATGGCTTTCTACTCTCTGGGTACAGAGAGTTCTTTTAAGTCTTCATTCTGCTCTTAAGGGAGAGGCAGCCCTGTCTTTGCTCTTGAAGGTGATGCCCTCTGGGAGGTTCTTTTCCCATTATCTTCCTAGACCCTTCTGGAAGGTCATGCAGCGTTCTCTTTGTGCCTCCTTCCTGCAAAAATTTGAGAGCCAAAAGGCCATTTTGAGTCTCAGGTTCTTGGTGGTTTCTTCGGTAGTAACTATCTTTCAAAGCTTGGTCAGTTTCTTATATTTTGATTTCAGTAAATTCCACGTGCTAACAACTATACTCACAGTGTTTACCTAAACTGAGTTTTTTCCTATTCCCCCTCTCCACTCTCCACACTCTATTTTCTTTCTTCCTCTTCTTCCTCTTCCTCCTCCTTCTCTCCCTCTCTCTCCTGCTTCCAACAGGCTATCTACTTTAATAGATGTGAAGGCCACACCCTCTGCCCTATCTTTGCCCTGAGGCACATTAATCCACTGAAAATTCTTAACAGTAGGTATATAAGCTACACTTCATTTTGATTTTTGCTTGCATCATTTTAATCAAATGATCAATGTTTCTGGGTATTTTTCCATTCAAAATCTATTAACTTAACTCCTGAAGCAGTCTGCTTTTTCAACATTAGAATCTCTGCTTTCTTTCATTTCTACTCACCACCTGCTATCTGATTGCCAAACCAAAGCCTCCTCACCTAGGTTTTCGTTACAGTAGTTTCTCTTTTCCTGTTATAAATGTATCATCTAAAGCAATATCACTCTATGCTTTAGATTCTTGTGTCTAAAAAGTATTAGGTAAGACAATTTATCCTTACCTCCTATTTACGATGTTCACTGTAGAGGTCCGGATGGGGATCCACATCTCTCCATTTGTTGGCCTGTGTTCTTTCAATTTCACTATGGTGCTGCCTTGGGAACTGTGATTTTCCTTCTTGACCCTGTTAGTCAGGGGTGATGTTGTATTTGTTCTCCAATCAAGGTGTTATTTTAAACAATGGAGTGTCACAGCCTTCACACTTCCATATGTATGATGAAGTAGATGTCCTTCATCAGTTCCCTGGTTCCCTCTTCATGGAGGCCTTCCTCAGGTGTCCTGGGCAGAATCACCACCTCCAACTTCCAAGTTCCCAGAGCGTTCATATAGTGCTTGCTCCGTTGAATAGCACAGTGCACTTTTATTTTTACTTTGGACTGTAAGGTCCTTGGGAAGAGGGAAAGATCCTCTACCTTCTTTCTTTTTATCAGCACTTAAAATAGTGCTTGAGACATAGTAAGTACATATACATACAGAAAAAAAGGAGGGAGTGTAAACAATCTAAAAATTGGTACGAAGCCCCAGACAGGAGATAAAATGTTATAACTGGGAATGTTGGGTGCCACGTTTTAATCCTCTTCCTTCTCATCCTATAGTGTTTCCAAGGGATTCCCTCGCCCCTCCACCCCCACCCCCAAAGGATCTTCTGTGAATTACATCAGTCCCTGATAAGGATCTGGTTAGTGATTTTTAGATAACTAATAAACTATTTATCACTTTACCTATTATAAAGAATTGAAGATTAAATCATCTTCCTAATGTGTGTGTACCCCTTAAAATAATATATAGGTAGGTAGGTAGGTAGGTAGAGATAGAAAATTTTCAGAGGGACTTATGGGTATTATGATTTTTAAGAGGAGTTTATGAGATTATGGTAAGGCTAATTTTAATAACAATAATAATATATTACTGAATATAGAATGAGAAGCAATAGCAAAACAAAATGATCTGTTATATCTTAGATAAAATTTTTCACACTTTAAGAATGAGACTGTCTAAATATCTTCATAAGTATATAAAAATATTATTAAAAACATTAAAAGGCTGAGATTAAAACATTTTATTAGCCCCATGTGTCAATTTTGAGTAGTATTGCTAGACTCTATGCTAAGAGAGAAGAAGAAATAGGCATTTTTGTACTTCTGCCCATCTGTACATCTCCCCAATTTTTGCTATAAAGCAAACATAAAGAACTGACTGTCTGAGCTCCTGAGTGGCTCAGTTAGTTAAGCCTCCAACTCTTGATTTCGGCTGAGGTCACAATCTCACCGTTTGTGAGTCTGAGCCCCGTGCCGCGTTATGTGCTGACGGCTCAGACCCTGGAGCCAGCGTCAGGTTCTGGGTCTCCCTCTCTCTCTGCACCCCCCCCTGCTAGTGCTTTCTCTTTCTTTCTCTCTCTCGAAAATAAACATTAAAAAAAATTCTTAAAAAAGATTGAATGTCAAATATGAATCACACAAATCAATGATCCTACCCAATACTAAAGCTTTACTAATAATTTAAATATGTAAGAATTAAGGTGTCCTATCAATGCAAAGAGAAGTCCCAGAGAGCTTGCATGTGTCCTCAGTTTCCTTCCTTTATGGGATAAAAAGTCTTTTGTCCAGAGTATTATTTCAGGCCTCTTACTGACATTTGCCAGAGCCTTAAAAAATGGAAAAGGTGTTAGTCGTGAAACATTTGCATTTGCTATTCCAGATAGTCATACTGCTTATAAGATATTCTTTAGGACTCGTGTTTCATGAATCCATTGATCTTAGTCTTGTCCATCATAAGCAATTGTAACCCAGGGATATTCTGGTAATTTCATAGATTAGAACTCTTTCCTCTAGCAAATACCGTTCGTCTACTTACCAAGGAGTTTAGTTACCAATATGTTTCAAAGAAGATTAGAGTCAAAGGCCTTTTTCCTTCCCAGCAACACCTTCCCAATAATCATGGATCAACTGTTTTAACTTATTTCTCCTCAATACATTCTTCATGTCCATGAGCAAATCGTAAATTACGTATGTTCTGTCTTGTAACTATAATTGGTTAATCTTATTCTGTTTATCACAGTTTCTTTGATGCAGGATTGTTTATTTTGGTTCTCTGGATTTTATCAAATAATTATTTCAGGAAATTCTCAGAGATGGTTTTACCTTGAAATCTCAAGTTTTCAAGTGTAACAGTGTTGACCAATTACCTTGAATAATAGCTTGACATATAGAGTATTAATTCAGTGTTTCCCTCCAAACCTAGTAGACATCGGTCAATTTTCTTTTTATGTTGACTGATAATGCTTTAAGCAGGGAGGGCAAATAGGTTTTAACTGAAGGGCAAACTATAACCAGTTGGTAGCAACTGACTCCAGCAGTATATTCCAAGGTAGCATCTGGACTCCGCAGGAAGGAAGATCTTGATCAATTAGCCAAGTCTGGCCAAAGCCCAAGAGTGAAGAGAGAGGGCACAAATACCCCGTGATTGCCAGGCCAGCTGGAAGTATCACCTTTTCCACAGCGGATGACATTTCATTTGAACACTTTTTGTGAATAAAATCTATTTGGATACAGAGGAAACCAGTCTTAATGATAGAATTTTGAAAATGGAAAGATAGACTTTCCAATACCTTCAGAAATAGAGTTGAAACGGGAGAATTCAAAGGAGAAACTGACAAATCTAAACGAAGAGAAAAATAGCAAAGATAGCAGACTTAAATGACACAACAGGTATGAGCAAATAGTTCTCTAGAGTATTTCACATCTTCCAAGGAAAAAAAAATATGCCTTCTTCACAAACATATGAAACAGTATAAATACAGATTATGTGCTAGGCAAGAATGAATTGCCTCTCATAAAAAAAAAAACAGACAATACATTTTCTAACCCTGATAAAATGAAATTAGAAAGCAATAGGGGCGCCTGGGTGGTTAGTCGGTTAAGCGTCCGACTTTCCGACTTTCGCTTAGGTCATGATCTCGAGGTTTGTGGGTTCGAGACCCGCGTCGGGCTCCGTGCTGACTGCCAGCTCGGAGCCTGGAGCCTGTTTCAGTCTGTGACTCCCTCTCTCTCTGACCCTCCCCTGCTCACGCTGNGCCTGGAGCCTGTTTCAGTCTGTGACTCCCTCTCTCTCTGACCCTCCCCTGCTCACGCTGTCTCTCTCTCCTAGAAATAAAAAAAAAAAAAAAAAAGAAAGAAATTAGAAAGCAATAATATATTCATGGCTAATGCCCTACAAAACATGTTGGTAGTTTAAATGTCACACGTTCAAATAATAAACTGGTTTAAAATGCAATAAGAGAATATAAAAGCTATTTAAAATAAATGAGTTTTTTCAAGCTAGTGGGAAGTAGCTAAAGCTGTTCTCAGAGGGTATTTCATTACCCTGCATATAATGTGCATAGACTGAATAATCGGATAGTGCTTATGTAAATATCCAACTGAAAAAAGCAGAAAAACAAGTGCAGTTAAGCCAAAATTTAGTATAAAAGGATAAGTTCAACGTACTATAATTTTATTATAACTGTAACTTTTTTTTCAGTACAGTTTACTCTTTGAAATACAGATAACTTTCTAAGAAAATAAGGAAGACGATACAAATAAACACTCATGGGGAGTAAAAAGGTAACAGTGCTACAAACAGGAGATTCCTTTTGCTGAATTCTAAGATAAGCTACAAATAACAAATAATTTTTAAAAGTTTGAATGAATGGATATCTTAAAGTATGAGAAAAAATCCACAAAATGTTATTTTAAAATCTCCGACCTCAAAAAGCAAGTATATTGGCCAGAAGAGAACCTCTAGCCAAACAATCTCTATTCCTAAAGGGAAACCCATTAGATGAACAGGATGTTTAAAGGACTCACATATTTGCTTTTTAAAAAATTATTACAGTATATTCATATATTTAACTTAAAGTGGATAAAAATGTAATTTAAAAATAAGTAAGCATCATACTCTTCACTATAGAGAAGACACTGATGGTTACCAGAGGGGAGGTCGGTGGGGGGGCTGGGTGAAAAAGATGATGGGGATTGAGGAGTGCACCTGTGATGAGCGTTGGGTGATGTACGAAATTGTTGAGTCACTATATTGTATACCGGAAACAAATGTAACACATAATATAATATGTCAACTGATAGGAATTAAAATTAAAAAAACTTAAAAAGTATAAGAATAAGTAAGCATCTAGCAAAACGAAGCCAGTCTCTAGCTTCTGCCTACTCCTTCTCAGTTCCATTCTCCTGTGACTTCAAGCCCTGCTCTCTTTCATTTAGACTCAGGAGTCAGGCTCCTTAAATCAAGATATTCTCTGCATATCCTCTCCATGACTCTTTTTCCTTCTTCTCTGATGCCTTTGATGTTCATGTTCAACAAGTTTCTTCTACGTTCAGCTGGAGGCTGTTACTCACACGATGTCTTCTGCCCATCCAGGGCCTGAGGGCTGAACCTGGTTGAGGCATGGCATCTCCTTAGAGTGGGGCAGAGATGTTAACTGAAATTCTGCCCTCTGAATTACCCTGCTCAGAGCTAGTGTTAATGTGTGCACTTCATCTTTTCTTCAATCCACTCAGCTTTAGATTCAGTAATGTTTCCCGAGCTTCCTTTACGTGCTCAGAACCCAGAACTCACCAGGCTGGTCTTCACAGAAATCTCTCAGGTAACTACCCAACTGTCTCCAACTGTCTCCTGGGTTCCCCAGGAAGCAGATTCTGAGCTGGAGTTTCATCTACAGAATACTTATTAGAAAGAACAGCTGGGGATCCACTCATGGGCGGGGGCGGGGGAATGGAAAGGACAAGGGATTGGAGGGAGGAGTCAAGTTTGCCATGCAGTCCTGCTCACCACCCCAGCCAACCTTCAACCACACTCACCCATGAGGAACCCCACAGCTATGACAGCCCGTCAGAGCCACTTCTGCTGAGTGGGAGGCCTACACTTTTACACACCCACAGCTGTCAGTCATCATGGACTATCTGAGGAAGGGCCATGACCTTGTGGTGATTCTTGATGACTAAAGCAATCCCTGAAGGGCTGAGAAAAGAGTCCACTAATAGTCTTCCAAGCAACTGGGGAAACTGTCCTTTTTGGAAGGGAACTCTGCATACCCTACTTACATGTGCACTATATATGCCCTACTGTATACATCTAAGGGGCTGTAGCAGAAATTACAGCCCAAGTTCCTGACTCCAGGCTTGAAAGATTTTCCTTTACACTCCAGCTGTCTCCGTGGCCTTTTCACCATAGAACATTCATCTGCAGGCGTACGGAATTTTCCAGGTGAGTCAGGTGAGAGGAAACTTGGCACAAATGAAATTAAAGAGAGGAGGTTCATTTTTTTAATCATCTTTTGGAGGTGGGGGTCAGGCAGAGAGAGAGAGAGAATGTTAGGCAGGCTCCACACCCAGCATGGAGCCAGACGGTGGGCTCGATGTTATGACCACGAGATCATGACCAAAGCTGAAATCAAGAGTCAGATGCTTAACTGACAGAGCCACCCAGTTGTCCCAGGAGTGAGTGTTTAAATCTTGGCTCTTCAATGTTTAGCTGTGTGGCTTTGAGCATAGAGATCAGAAGAGTGAACATTCATTGAACCTTTATTATATACCAGTGACGGCGTTACACGTATTCATCTATCTGACCCTTTGTTTCCTTGATTATAGGGAATAATAGGGGCTGAGCTGCTTTGCAATGTGGATTAAATGAGCGAACATTATCTAACATAGAATGGGCTTGACACAGATGTTAGTTCATCGCCCTCTTCCTTGTAATGTGTGAATGATCTAGATCCCCCCCATATGTGGATTGCCCTCCCAGCCTTGACTTGCGATAACACTTAAAATGATTGTTATTATACCTCCCATTTACTGAGAGTTTACTATTTTCCAGTCAGTGGGCTAAGCCTTTTATATATACAGACTCATTGGGTCCTCATGATACCCTTCTCTGGCAGGAACTTGATCCCTGAGTCTGTCATGCGGTGAAAAGAAACCCCAGAGAAGAACATTTCTCTTCCCAAACCACCACCATCATTCCTCATTCACTCCCTTTGAACACACACACACACACACACACGCACATGCACATACACGCACACACTCACATACTTCATCTTAATTCTCTTTTTCCAACTGCCTTCTTTTTGTTTCCCTTTGCCTCCATCTCTAGACATATTTAAATTTTTCCTTTTGTTTTATATCCTGAATTATTTCATGCTCAGAAATTACAGTGTCGGAGAGAAAGAAAAGAATCCTCCCCTTTGCAGAGCTCAGCATGAGTGGGAATCCTGCCATTGAACAGTCTGTCCGTGTTCAATTTTAGCATCATATAATTTCCTGCATAATTGTTTAAATGTCCTCGCTCTTATCCCTGTCTCCCCGCCCCCCCCCCGGCTTTGCTATTTTTTTTTTAAAGAAAGCATCCAAACTGCATGTCTGGTTCAACAGGGAGTTTCACGGAGGACCAATGTCAGGCAGCGTCATATGCCTTGAGTTTCCACGACCCCTAGGAACACAGTCATGCGCAGAGACAGAAGTCCGCAAGCCCGCCGCTGCCTCTGGTGACCTTTCTTCTTATGCCAGCAGCTCCGAGGCCAGGCTCGTGAAAATTCCTCATGTGTTTGTGTCGCTCGATTCCCAAATATCACATCACCAAAAATATTAAAATAAAACTGCTCATAACATTTTCCTGAATGCCATCTGGGCCCCACCGGAAGCTGACACTATCTGTCAAACTCAAGATAACCACATTTTCCCCTCCTTTGTATGTGTTAATGTTTGCCATAATGGATTTCCCTTTAATGCCCCAATTACATTTATGACATTCTTTCAACCGAGTGGCACTAATGACTTTCATTATTATTTATGGTCCTCCTTAATTATAAGACTCTCACCTCTCTCATTACACACTCCTTCCTAACCCCCTCACTTGCACACACGCTCTCTGGTATGAGGCTAATGTGCTTTGGCTTCCAATTTCAGAAAACACAATGATTAATTACTCTTGTTAAATCACCCTACCCTAGGGTGATCAGATTGGCAGAATGAGAAGGACCAGATTGCTGCTCCAGAAGGATTTCCTCGGACACCTGTCAGAAAGAAAAAAAAAAAAAAAAAGAGGAGGCGCCCCCAGCCCCCAAACAAATAAACGCATGGCATCCATGCTTGTCTTAGGTCCAGATGAATCACGAGGAGATGCAAGATCAGACTAAAATAAAATAACAAAGCTTTGGTACAAATGCTATGCTTTGTTGATGATGGTATTAAGACTCCATGAAATCACTGGAAACCAAGCATTGTTACACACTGTGCACTGCTCCGTCGGTCAATTAAAATGGTCTCCAGAAAGAGCTTGCCTGCTGTGGAAGATCGCAAACCTTGTACAGATTCTTTCAGCTCCTCCTTCGAGGAAAAGGATTTGTCTTATGCCCTTAAATCTAGGCTGGGCCTATGATTTGATGGAGCCCAAAGAATGTGGCAGAAGTGGCCCTGTGCTTGTTCCTAGCCTGGGTCTCAAGAGGTCTTACAGATTTTCCTCTCCACCATTTCCGTGGGAACAGACCCAGGCTCTCTGAATGGACAAAGGCCCATTATTCCAGACAGCACCAGCTGACTTACCAGCCAAATGCAGATGCGTGAGCAAAATCCCGCCAAGACAAGCCACATTTGTAACGCACCGCTCAGCCAAGCCCTGCCCAAATTGCCAATCTGCAAAACCCTGACCTCGGGAAATTACTGTTGTTCCAAATGTTTGGGGTGGCGCATTACACGACGCGAGCTAACTGGTGTACTTCTAAAAAGAGAGGCCTCAGGTCGATGAAGGCTGAGGAGGAAACGAATCATTTTGTAGTAAGTACTGAAACAAAGCTGAACTCAGCAGACTGAGAAGGAGCTAGTGCTCTTATCTTTCTCGCTTTGTAAAACTAAGGCCCAAAGGCGGGGCACCATCAGACTGCTGTGTCTGAACTCAGACAAGAAAGCAAGGTTTTGGCAACTGGGGGACTTGGTGAGTTGAGCATCCGATGCTTGATTTCGGCTCAGGTCATGATCTCACAGTAGTGGGATCTAGCCCCGACTTGGGCTCTGCACTGAGTGTGAAGCCTGCTTAAGATCCTTTCTCTCTTTCCCTCTCTCTCTCTCTGCCCCTCTCTCTGCCCCTCGCCATGGAAAGCAGCATTTCCTGTGTTCTCCATCCTTTCCCTACAGGTCTTGCCAGAGCTGATAAGAAGAGGTAGGTGGGGTCGGGGACCCAGGGAAGATGGACCAGCTTCCTGGTTCTGCCCTCGTCAGGAGGCAGACTTGGCCCCTCCATGTCTCTTTTATAAACTGACAGACTTAAGAAGAGTTAGAGGCAGCCACTTAAACCACAGCCATAGGCACATCCAGGCTGAGCCATAAATTTTATCAAATGCCGCGTTTCAGTGTATAAAATGCTTTTGCTCACAAGTATGAGTTATAGTTAAAGAGCAAATGTCTGCTTAAAGGATGAGCATTTCTTAGGACAGCCCCTGGATCCACCGCTATTAGTATGCTGGCCATTTGCTCCTTCTTTACAGAAAATGTTCCATCTAAAATCACAGTGTCTGAAAATCAGGTTGGTCACATTGAGACGCCTGCTGAAACACTAAAAAGGCTGAATCCTTTATTTTTAAACTGTTGTGTGGCTAAATTTGATTTAAAATAAACACAAGCTGAAAAATGATAGTTCATTCACAACGCCCCCAATCTATATTCTAATTTGGATTACAAGTCCTTCTATCCCATTATGTTTTTATTTATTCTCACCTATTTCAAATTTCATATATCTATAATTCTGAGGACAACTTTATTTTGTATATTATTTGATAATTTATTCAGAATCTTTACTCATTTAGGGGTGTCTGGGTGGCTCAGGCAGTTAAGTGTCCAACTCTTGATCTCAGCTCAGGTCATGATCTCATAGTTTTGTGAGTTCGAGCCCTACATTGGGCTCTGCACTGGTAGTGAGGAGCCTGCTTGGGATTCTCTCTCTCCTCTCTCTCTGCCTCTCCCTTGCCTGTGCTGGGCCCTCCCTCTCTCAAAATAAACATTTATAAAATTTTATAAAGTCTTTAGTCACTTAAAAAACCCCAACCACACTACTCCTGTTTCTGGTATTTTATATGACTTAGCCCTGATGCCACATACCAATGAGCCCCTTGAGCTCTAAGCAATCTCCATAAAAATATAAACTTTTTGATTTCTGAGATCCCTTTCAAATCTATAAAATTCATAGTTTTATTGAAAAAGACATGTCTACTTCACCCATGTTAGAAGAATTTGGATTTATGAACTATAAACATAAAACATAAACATATACATAAACATATGGTTCATGCTTATCAACTAGAAACATAAAAATAGACCACATTTGTATATGGAGGCTTTCAAGGGATTTACTGGTCTGAAGTTTGGAGACTAAAGTCTTTCCTTTATTAAAGTTTTTATTTTAATTCCGGTTAGTTAGCATACAATGTTATATTAGTTTCAGGTGTACAATATAATTATTCAACACTTCTAATACATCACCCTGTGCTTGTCATGACAAATGTACCTCTTAATGCCCATTACCTATTTCATCCTCCCCACTGGCCCTCTGTGAACTTTCAGTTTGTTCTCTGTAATTAAAAGTCTGTTCTTGCTTTCCTTCTCTCTCTTATTTTCTCCCCTTTGCTTGTATGTTTTGTTTATTAAATTCCATATATGAGTAAAATCATATATTTGTCTTTCTTTGACTATTTTGCTTAGCATAATACTCTCTAGCTCCATCTGCATCATTGCAAGTGGCAAGACTTCGTTCCTTTTTATGGCTGAATGATATTCCACTGTAAAGACATATACCACTAATTCTTTCTCCATTCATCCATCTATGGATACTTGGACTGTTTCCATATCATGGCTATTGTAAACAATAGTGTTATAAACAGAGGTGTGTGTAACCCTTTGAATTTGTGTTTTTGTACCCTTTAGGTAAAAACCCAGTAGTTCAACTGCTGGATCATAAGTAGTTCTATTTTCAACTTTCTGAGGAGCCTCCAAACTGTTTTCCACAGTGGTTGCAGCAGTTTGCATTCCCACCAACAGTGCATGAGGGTTCCTTTTTCTCCACATCCTTGCAAACACCTGTTTCTTGTATTGTTGATTTGAGCTATTCTGACAGGTATGAGGTGACATCTCGTTGTGGTTCTGATGTCTATTTCCCTGAGGATCAGTGATGCTGAGCATCGTTTCATGTATCTGTTGGCCATCTGGATGTCTTCTTTGGAGAAGTGTCTGTTTATATCTTCTGCCCATTTTTAAATGGGATTATTTGTTTTTGGGGTGTTGAGTTTTATAAGTTCTTTATATATTTTGGATACTAGTCCTTTACTGGATAGGTCATTTGCAAATATCTTCCTCCACTCCATAGGTTGCATTTCAGTTTTGCTGATTGTTTCCTTTGTTGTCCAAAAGATCTGTATTTTGATGTGGCCCCAAAAGTTTACTTTTCCTTTTGTTTCCCATGCCTCAGGAGAACATATCTAGAAAGAACTTGCTATGACTGATGTCAAAGAAGTTACTGCCAATGTTCTTTTCTAGCATCTTTATGGTTTCACGTCTTACATTTAAGTCTTTAATCCATTTTGAGTTTATATTTATGTATGGTGTAAGAAAGTGGTCCCGTTTCGTTCTTCTGTAGGTTGCTGTCCAGTTTTCCCAACACTATTTGTTGAAGATATTTTCTTTTTCCCATTGAATATTCATTCTTGCTATGTTGAAAATTAATTGACTATATAATTGTGGGTTTGTTTCTGGATTTTCTATTCCGTTCATTGATCTATGTGTCTATTTTTGTGCCAGTTCCATACTGTATTGATCACTACAGCTCTGTAATATAACTTGAAGTCCAGAATTGTGGTGCCTCCAGCTTTGCTTTGCTTTTTCAAGATCGCTTTGGCGATTTGGGGTCTTTTGTTGTTCCATACACATTTTGGGATTGTTTGTTCTCGCTCTGTGAAAAATGTTGATATTTTGAGAAGGATTGCATTAAATCAGTAGATTGCTTTGGGTAGTCTAGAACTTTTAACAATATTTGTTCTTCCAGTCCATGAGATGGAATTTCTTTTCACTTCTTTGTGTCTTCTTGAATTTCTTTCAGCAGTGGTTTATAGTTGTCAGAGTACCATTCTTTCACCTCTTTGGTTCAGTTTATTCCTAGGTATCATATTATTGTGGGTGCATTTATAAAGAGCATTGTTTTCTTAATTTCTCTTCCTCTGGCTTCATTATTGGCATATAGAAATGCAACAGATTTTTATATATTGATTTTGTATCCTACAACTGTACTAAATTTGTTTGGTGGAATCCTTAGGGTTTTCCATATATTGTATCATGTCATCTGCAAAGTGAAAGTATTACTTCTTCCTTACCTACCTACATTCCTTTTATTCCTTTTTGTTGTTTGATTTCTGTGGCAAGGACTTCCAGGACTATGTTAAATAAAGTTGGTTAGAGTGGACAACCTTGCCTCGTTCCTGATGTTAGAGGAAAAGCTTTCAGTTTTTACCCATAGAGGATGATGTTAACTTTCATAAATGGTCTTTATTATATTGAGGTATATTCCTTCTAAATCTGTTTTGTTGAGGGCTTTTATCATGAATGGACGTTGTGCCTTGTTAGATGCTTTTTCTGCATCTATTGAAATGATCATGTGGTTCTTATCTTTTCTCTTATTGATGTGATGTGTCACATTGATGGATTTGCAAATATAGACCCAGCTGTGCAACCCAGGAATAAATCCCACTTGGTCCTGGTGAATGATTTTTTAACGTACTGTTTTATTCAGTTTGCTAATATTTTATTGAGAATTTTTGCATTTATGTTCATCAGGAATATTGGCCTCTCGTTCTTTTTAATGGTATCTGCCTCTGGCTTTGGTATCAGGGTAAAGCCAGCCTCATAGAATGAATTTAGAAGTTTTCCTTCCTTTTCTATATTTTGGAGTAGTTTGAGAAGAATAGGTATAAATTCTTCTTTAAATGTTTGGTAGAATTCGCTGTGAAGCCATCTGGTCCTGGACTTTTGTTTCTTGGGAGTTTTTCCATTACAGATTCAATTTCTTTGCTAGTTGTCAGTCTGTTCAAGTTTTCTATTTGCTCCCGTTTCCCTTTTGGTAGTTTAGATGTTTCTAGGAATTTGTCCATCTCTTCTAGTTTGTCCAATGTGTTGGTATATAGTTTCTCATAATATTCTCCTATAATTGTTCATATTTCTGTGGTGTTGGATTTTATTTCTCCTCTCTCATTTGGGGTTTTATACATTTGAGTCCTTTCCGTTTTTTTTCTTTGTAAATCTGGCTAGAGGTTTGTCAATTGTAGTGAGTTTTTTAAAGAACCAGCCCCTTGTTTCATTGGTCTGTTCTACTGGGTTTTGTTTGTGTGTTTGCTTGTTTTTGGTTCTATATCATTTATTACTGCTCTAATCTTGATTATTTCCTTCCTGCTATTGGTTTTAGGTTTTGTTTGTTGTTCTTTTCCTAGCTCCTTTAGTTGTAAGTTTAGATTGTATATTTCAGATTTTTCCTGCTTCCTGATCAAGGCCTGTATTGCTATAGAAACTTTCCTCTTAGAATCGCTTTTGCTGCATCCCAGAAGTTTTGGGCTATTCTGTTTTCATTTTGATTTGTTGCCATGTACTTTCTAATGTTTTCTTTGATTCCCTGGTTGATTTCCATTGTTTGGTAGCATGCTATTTAACCTCTACATATTTGTGGTCTTTCCAAATTTATTCTTGTGTTTGACTTTTAATTTCACAGTGTTGTGGTCAGAAAAAATGCATGACATGGAATGATTTCAGTCTTGATTTTGTTGAGGTTTGTTTTGTGGGCTAATATGTGATCTATTCTGGATGACGATGACGTTCCATGTGGACCTGAAAAGAAGGTGTAGGCTGCTGTTTTAAGATGGAATGTTCTGAATATATCTCTTGATCCATTTGTTCCAGCGTGTGATTCAAAGCCATTGGTTTTTGTTTGTTTGTTTGTTTGTTTGTTTTCTGTTTAGATGATCTGTCCATTGATGTAAGTAGGGTCTTAAGGTCCCTTACTATTATTGTATTATCATCAATTAGTTTCTTTATATATCTTATTAACTTTTTAATATATTCAGTTGCTTCTATGTTGGGTGCATTAACATTTACAACTGTTATATCTTCTTGTTGGATTGTCCTTTTATTATTATATAATGTTCTTTGCTTCTTGTTACAGACTTTGTTTTATTTTTTTTTTAATGTCTATTTAGTTTTGAAGGAGAAAGAGAGATGGAGCATAAGCTGGGAAGGGGAAGAGAGGGAGGGAGTCACAGGATCCGAACCAGGCTCCAGGATCCAAGCTGTCAGCAGAGAGCCCAACGCAGGGCTCTAACCCACAAGCCTTCAAGCTACGAGATCATGACATGAGCCAGAGTTGGACGCCCAACCAACTGAGCCACCCAGTTGCCCCACAGACTTTGTTTTAAAGTCTATTTTGTCCAAAATAGGTATTGCTACTCTGTGTTTCTTTTGACATCCATCTGCATGGTAAATGTTACTTTCCACCTCCTTACTTTCAATCTGCAGGTGAATTTAGGTCTAAAATGGTGTCTGGTAGGTGGCATAGAGACGGGTCTTGTGTTTTTTATCCATTCTGTCACCCTATGTCTTTTGATTGGAGTAGTTTATCCATTTCCATCCAAAATAATTATAGATGTATAGATATGTCTTTATTGCTCTTTTGCTATTTGTTTTGGTGCTGTTTCTGAAGATTTTCTCCAGTCCTTTCTTGTCTTTCCCTCTGTTGTGCCTTGCTGATTTTCATTAGTCATGTATTTCTTCTCTTTATTCTTTGCACATTTATTAGTGGTTATTGATACATGGTTACCATTACATTTGCATATAACATCTTCTGTATTTAGCAGTCTGTATTAAGTTGATGGTCATTTAAGTTTGAACCTATTTTTTTCTCCTCTTTTCCTTATGTTTTACATGTATGTTGTTATATTTTATATCCTTTTATTGTGAGTTCCTTGACTGATTTTTTTACAGAGAACTTCATTTTTACTGTTTCTCAGTTTCCTACCTCCATACTGTCACTTTTTGTCTCTTTTTTCCCACACAAAGATTTATTTTTAATATTTCTTGCAGAGCTTTTTTTTAGTGGTCATCAACTCCTTTAGTTTTTGTTTGTCTGGAAAACTCTCTATCTTGGAGGCCAGCATCTTACTCAAGTGCATCCTTACTGTCAGCTAATTACACATAGAGAGACAACTGAAGAAAGCCACTAATATGGCTCCTGTATCATTTATGATAGCCAATTAATGGTAGCCTTCCCCTTTGGACTTTGTGGTCATGTGCTAATGTGTTTATGCAGAAACCTACACGATAAGATCGGTGGGAATGCCCAGTACTCACCCAGACTACAGCTGTTGATTAGCTCTCTATGCAATTTTTCTGTGGCTGAACTCATCCTGTCCTGCCATAAGCTAAATATCACTCACATATTCCTCTGTACTTGAACTTCTAAGCTCTAAAGTTTTGAAAGTCACAACTTCCCCAAAACAATAAAATCCAGCGGCAAATCCTAAGCCTGTTGCCTGATGGGCTAAGTCAGAATCACCTGGATGACCTTATTAAATAGCTGATCTCTTGTTCTGACCTAGGAAATGTTAATTTATTAATTCCAGGACTGGACCATGGATTCCATGCTCTTAACAAGCTTTTGAGATTTATTGGCCGTCAAATTGTTTCATGTGAAGAGATGAAAGAATGAAATGAGCTTTATTCCAAGGGACAAAACTGTTATCCTTGACTTTGTGCCCAACCCCTGAGAAGGGGTTATTAAGGAGACCTGGGAAATTAACCATGGCAAAGCAGAAGGGGACACGAATGTGGGGTAGTTATTAGAACTCTTTGCTGTGTGACCTCAAGTAATCACTTAACTTTTCTGAGTATCAATATCCTGCCTTCTAAAAATAAGGTTTTAGACAAGACAGCACTCTTTGATCAGGTGACAAGGAACATCTTCCAGGGTCACGGGAGCTGTGAGTCTGAGCAGTGGTTGACCAGACCAGGCCACACAAGAGCTTCTTTCGTTGAGTACTCCTCTTTGATTTGTTTACAATGTTAAATGGGATTGTGTCTTGAGAAAAGTCTCCAATGATAAAAGTCTGGACAAGATGTCTCCAAGGGCCATTCTGGTTCTGCTGTTCTGTACAAATAGCCATTTAAGGGGGAATTACACCCGAACAGGATCACTTGAGAAGTAAGGTTGATAACACAGTCAGACCCCCCAGTTACAGAGCAATTAGTAGCAGCTCTGTCTGAAAGCTTTACAGGAAAGCATGGGTGTCTCATTGATTTCTGCAGCTATTAGAAACTAACTCCCTAAGCTAAGGAAACAAGCCTGGTAATCATGATTAGAACTCAATAATTGTGACCCTTTACTTGTCATGCTGTGCCTCTGTCACGCTGTTATACAAGGCAGAGCACTAACCACAGTTGCTACATAATAATCTCTCATAGATACCTTAAGTGTTCAGAGAAGGTAGCTTGGCGTATTTGCCATACTCCTACTGCTTCAAGATTTTGCTCATATACCACCCCAACAGTGAAACCACTTCTGATCCTGCACACCTCCACTCAGGGAAGAATTAATCACTCCCAAACCTGAGTTTTCTCAGCACCGAATGTGAATAGTAAATAAAAATGCCAGTATTGAATAGAATTTCTTCTCTGGGCTCGGCATTCTTTCTTATCTCAGAAATTGCTTCTGTTTTACCCAAACAATAATAATCATTTCATTTTAATATGTCCTTCTCTGCCATCAGACTGATCACTGCCTGGAGTTTAGCAAACTTTTGGGTGGATGAATGAATGAATGGATGGATGGATGGATGGATGCTTTCTTTCCACCTTCTATGTTCTCATTCTCCCAATCTTCCTAAATTCTCTTGGCTCCATATCAAAGCTGCTGGCCTTGATTCAGTGACTCAGCTGGACTGTGATTGAATGAAAAGAAAAGGCACTGAGGTATGGCTGCCCAGTGGACTAACTCATCAGATATTTACTTCCCCTAAGAGAGACACATTAGCTTCCCTACTCTCCAACTAGTGTTAAGAGTAGATTGGTTTCTTGAAGATCATAAACTGTGAGTGTGGAGAGGGAGATTAGGGAAGTATAGAGAAGCCCTTTTATAGGGCCCACCCTCATTGAGGGGTTTTGTGCTTTTGAGTTAAAATGATTTTATTTTATTTATTTATTTTTTTATTTATTTTTAGAAGAGAGAGAGAGAGACAGCATGAGCAGGGGAGGGTCAAAGAGAGAGGGAGTCACAGACTGAAACAGCCTCCAGGCTCTGAGCTGGCAGTCAGCACAGAGCCCGACGCGGGGCTCGAACCCACAAATAGCGAGATCATGACCTAAGCGAAAGTCGGGCGCTTAACCGACTAAGCCACCCAGGCGCCCCTAAAATGATTTTAAACTGTAAGTAGTGTTTTAGCCTCTGTTCTGCTAATTCTTGTGTGACTCTGGACAGGTTCCTTATTACATCTAATGCTCAGTTTCTTATCTGTAAATTATGTGTAATACTAGCATTGATGTCTTTGTATTTTTGTAACAATTTAAATTAGTCAATGGATATAAACATTGCAGTCAGTGTTGTATCAGGGATGGCAAAGGAAATGTTCTAAGTATAGAAAAGTTTTTTAAAAATTATTTTAAAAAATGTAACTGAGAGACAAAGAGAGACAGAGCATGAGAGGGCTAGAGGCAGAGAGAGAGAAAGAGAGACAGACAGAATCTGAAGCAGGCTTCAGGCTCTGAGCTGTCAGCACAGAGCCTGAGGCAGGGCTAAAACCTACAAACTGTGAGATCATGACCTGAGTTGAAGTTGGACTCTCAACCGACTGAGCCAGACACCCTGAGAAAATTTTTAGTTAGATGTTAAAAATTATCCTTTGTTAATACACTGAATTCTAAATATAGGTTTTTAATGATAAAATATCTTGTCATTTCTGGGGTGGATACTGATTTTCAACACTAGTTTGTGATTTGTCTTGGATTTGAAATGTGTTGGTGAAGAACTCTAAAGGAAGTACCAGAAAACAAGAATGGGGATAATGTGTTCATCGGTGAAAATGGCTGCAATTATTTGGCTCTGTATATCAGAGCTATTTTGTAATATAATTCTGGTCTTCCTCCCACCTAGTGGTGGATTTCTTGAATCCGGGCTGGGCTTGTGACTTACTTTGGACAGGAGACCACAGCAAACATCAGTAAGTGTCAGTTGCAGGGTTAGGCCTTCAAGTTTTCCATGCCCATATTTGCTCTTTCCCAGAAGCCTGCCCAATCACCACGAGAAGTACCACGGCAATGTTGCTGGGCGATGAGCAGAGACGCATGGCATGGTTACCTCCATATCACCAGCCAATACCAGTAACTCCCAGAGACACAGATCTTCTGCAGAACTGCAGCCAAGGGCAAACCCAAGGGGGAGCCTTGCGACTGAAAGGGTCAGTCGGCTGAGCCAAAGCTAAATTGCCAACACACAGACGTAAGTTGCGTAAATGGTTGTTTTAAGCCATTGTGATTGAGGGTGGTTTATTATGTACCAATAGTTAAATACTGCAAAGGACATGGGCTTTGAGATCTGCCGGTCAGATATTTAATGAGAGTTTGTACATCACATAAATGTAAACAATGGTATATTGTCTGACACTGTTATATACATATTGAACTGGGTTTCCACCAATTCTAGGAAAGTCAGGCTTCCCCTACGAGTAGGAAAAGGCCCATTGGAGTCAGACAGATTTGGCTTGACCACATAGCTCAAACTTTATTCTGACTTAAAACTGCAACCTCAGGCTGACTGTAAAGGACCAGGAGATCCTCATAGTCATCACCCACACATCACAGACACACAAATACACCTTCATGTTTGGTTTTCAATAAAGACCTAGAGACCTTTCTTGCTAGATGTGTAGTTTTGCAAGGTGAGAATTTTTAATGATGCGGTATAATAATAGAATAGCTACAGAGTACAGAACCAAACAGGGTTTAAGCCTTGTTGTCAGTCTGTGACTCACAACTCTACCCTCTTCCAAGCTTGCTCATTGTTCCCCACTTATCGAATGCCATCAAGTTTAATCAGATAATGTCCACAAAACAGCTTATTCCCCAGAGATAGGTTTTCATTTTAGAAGATGTTTTATATGAGAAGAGTTGCATTCACATACCCCCCCCCCCCATAGCCATTGTTTGCTTTCCTTCCTTCTCTCCTTCTCTCTCTTTTTTTAAATTTTCCTCTTCACTGCAGATCGTCTGCTGTGGTTGTAAATGAATGGCCTTGTTGGCCACCCATGCTCCTTTGTTTTGAATAAGGTTGCACTTCTGGAGATGCTTAATTTTCTTAATTAGTGCAAAACCAGAAAGGTAGAACATGAAAGTCATGGGCAATATCTTCTAGTCAGCAACTCTACAGGTAATCAGAAAAACATTGAGTGGGAGGAAGGTCAAAGGAAAAAAAAACCCAACAACTCAAAAGATCAAAAGAATTAGAAGAAGATATAAAAAATCAAACCCACTTTCTGAAACAATGAAACTCCCAAAGGATACCAAACTTATATCAAACATAATCCTAAAAGTAGACGTGAGAAAAATTGGGAGACTAGAGAAAGCTTAACAACTTTAAAATAAATTTTATACTTGTCATTGAGGAAAACTATTTTTAAGTTATTTTGAGCTTTGCTTTGAAAACCACTATAAAAGTAATACAAATATTAGATACTAATTCCATCTATGTTAATGGAGTTAAATAAAAATTAAAAGTGTGCATCATTTTCCTCCTGATCCAGTTTTCTCCCTAGGACTGAACATAACCATTTCAGGTGATCAACACCATAATTCAATAAGGAAGTCTTTTCCTTACCTTTTGAGTTGGTCTATTGGACCCCCGAGTTGGATCTTTCATATTCCCTCCTCCCTCTCCTTCTTTCTTTTACTTGGCTTTGTTTTATTTTGCCAGCATTTTTTTCCCATGAAAATTAATGGGAATTAAATTCCTGAGTCCATTTTTGAGTAAGTCTTTATCTATCTGCACACTTTTCTTCAATCCATGCTTGCAAACGCGCTGGTCCTTGGGAAGTGCTTTCTCTGGGAAGTCTGCCCATATGCTGTAGAGCAACTCAGTGAAAATAGGGAAGACTAAGTCACCATTTTAAGTCCCTCTAATTTGGGGGTAATTGTCCCAGAGCTTATTGTCCACTTTTATACTGGGAGCCCTCATTTCCTTCAGGAAGATTATTTTATTTCTTCACAGAGCATCACTTTGATTTCATTTTGGATGTTGAATGATCTGTATAGTGGTTCTTTATAAAGGATAGAAAGATGAAAAAATGGGATTGACATGTTTGTTCCATAAGTAGTTTCCAAATTGACCATTTAGGGTTTTGTCTGTCTCATTTCCACTGTCTAAACCTCACATCTCCAAGTTTGAATTTCTCTGTTCAGAAGAGAGCATTGCTCATCTTCTCGGGCACTATCCAAGAGCACTAGTAACTGTTTCTCATGCTCGGCTTTATCCATCAATCCATTTCCATCCACTTGTAATCATCCAGAGATTTGTCTAAATTCTCAGAGCTCACAAGGACATGGCCTTTATCTTCTCTCAGTGTTTTCACTCTTCCATTTTAAGAAGACATAGCCTTTGACTGCAAATATATAATCTTGTTATTTATCGCATCCCTAACATTGAAATTGCATAGATATATCAAAAAGAATGCCTGATCGTGGCACATTTTAATGTCCTAACCAGGTTGTTACATCCAGAATAACAAATATAAAGCTGTGGTATCTTTTCAAACCTTGAATTATGATTTGTTCTCTTGTCCACTTCAGCATGAGCATGCTGAAAAATTTAAAATTCATATTATGGGTATCTTTTGTCATCCCCTACCCTGGTTTCGTAGATATACTTTAAGAGGATTCATGATCCAGTGCTTTTCCCAGGTTTTTTTTTTTTACGTAATAATTTGAGTTTGCCTTTTCCTGCTCTGGATTCTAGATGTTTATCCCCATGGCCTTCCTCTGGTCACCTGTATAGTTGGGTCAAGAACTTTCCAGATGCTGAGAAAGGTTAAGAGTTTCCTGGTTGACAAGTTGTATTTGGTTTTAGATCGGAGAAGTAGTTTAGATTAAGGGTAGTAGGAAAAGTGTAATGTCCCTCCAATCACTACAGACCCTACCACTAAAAATACATCACCCATCTTACCCCCAACCCTCCCTCTCAAATACCCAATTCACCAAATCAGACTAGTTTTCACTTTTGACAGATATGGAATGCTTTCAGCACCCATGTCATTGCTCAGGAGAGTTTTCCAACAGGAAATGCACTCCAATCCTATCTTTGCCTGTAAAAATCCTCTGAGCTCAAAGCCTATGCCGTTCTCCCTGCTTAATTTTCTTTCTCTTCTGAGTAGTCTACAAGAACACAACATCTGTCATTTTTTATAGTTTTCTGTTATTTGCAAATATTTTAGCATATTGCCTACACATTAAAATGATTGTGATAACTCCAGGATATAAAGCCTTGCTGGTCTGTTTCCCTTGCTTTAGTTCTTGCCCATGGTATCTTTTCTTTCTTTGTTAGGTTGGTTGGCTTCCCAGTGGGATGCCCATCATATTTTTAGAACTATTTTTAGGAATATCAAGTCATGACTGAAGGTGTGCTGTTCTACAGAGGGGAGGCACTTGCTTTTCCCACATGGTGAAAGCACTCTTTGTCCCAGACCACCTAAAATCAAATCCAAATCATGAAGTTCCTTGGACTACCCTGTCCCTATGAACCTAGGCTATAAAAATGCCCATGAAAATTGGATTCAATCTTATCCCAAGGATGTAGTGCTTTAGAGAACAAGATATTTGTGAGTTTCTGTTCCCCACACTGTGTTAGTTCTGATCATTTATTTCTTTTCTGTTACTCAGAGTAAGGTGTCAAAAGTAAAGTTGAAAGGATCAGTAAACACCGCAGGGAAAAGCTAAATTCTTTACCTTTGAGTCACAATTTTCCTTTTGACTTTTCTAGGGGCAATATCTGATTATTTCATTAGTTTTCAGATGCCATCAAATTTTAGAAATATTTTATTTAGCATTTTATGTTTATCTTCAGTTGGTCTGAAAAAGCTTCTTGGAAAATCAGAAGTGCTCAAAGTATATGATTTACATGGCTCCGGTTCTGCAGTATTATTCTATTCTATTATATTCTACCTCTTATTATAGATTTGTGTCTGTCAACTAGCCTTCCAGATTGCAAACTCCTTCACACCAAAGACAAATATCATTCATTTTTGTACCCTTTCCTGATTTCTTTATTTCACAGACACTAGAAAAAAGTATTGAAAATTGTCCATTTTTATGTTTTTCTATAATTTATCCATTTCATATAATTTCCATACATTCTTGACACAAAGATTTTCAGAATATTCTATTATTATTTGCTTCTAAATGCAGGACCTGCAGTGATGTTTGTTTTGATTCATAATTGAGTCTTGTCTATTATTCCTCCTTGATTATTTTTGCCAAAGGTTGTCAATTTTAATAGTCTTTTCAAAGAACTGACCTTTTGAGTTTGTCGATGACCTTTATTGTGGGTTTTTTTCTGTTTTGCAATACTCTAAACTTCTCTTTATTGTTTTCTTTTTTTCTTTCCTGAAATGAAATTCATTATTTTTCTTAATCCTTAGTATAAATGCAAAGGTTTTGATTTATGCTTGAGTATTCCTCTTTTCTAATACATGCATCTTAGGCTCTAAATTCCACTCTAAACATGGCCTTAATGGCATCTCATTTCTATTATGATATTTTCTTTTTCCTATGGGTTATTTAGAAGTGTGTTTAACATCCTCAAATACAAGAAATAACCCATGTTTCCATTCATGCTCGAATGGACAGATTGTGGACTATTCATAGGATGAAATGTGATGAACAAGTACATTGAAAGAACTTCTACTACACAGAATGACAGGGATATTAAAATGCATATTATCAGAAAACAAAAAAATAATAAACACTCTTATCTATGCACATGTGTTATACATAGATAGACATACATAGTTGAAACACAGCCATAACTAAAATAGTGCAGGGTGTTAAATGTCAGGACAGTGATCAGCAGTATGAGAGCGGAGTTCACATACTGATCGGCAGGATTCAAGAAGTGGCTTCCAGGGTACTGGTGACATGCTAACAATCCATTCTGTAACTTCAGTGGCGGTTTACATGGGTGTGTTCCCTATGCATCATCTCATCATCCTGCACAATTACAATGTGTGCAACTTCATGTTTGTAAGAGAAATGCTTGAAAGAGTGTGGAATGTATTCAATAAATATCTTTAAGAGATAACTACCAGCAAGATACTTCCCTGGACATCAGTGGGTATAAACAGTGAATAAGATATGGCTTTAACCTTTCCAACACAATAATTTAAATGGAAAAAAAAAATTAAGAAATTCTATGACTATTTTTATGATGCCTATCTGAATAAGCAGAAGGGAGGAAACGTGCCTCAAGATAATTTAAGATTTGATGAGAATAATACCAGTAGAGTGGGGTATCCAGGGTTGGGAAGTTGAAAAATAGAGTTAACCATAACAGAAGACATTTACCGAACAATTGCAATGAACCGGGCATTAATTCATTTAACCTTTCCAGCAGTCTTGAACAGCTACTACTGTCTTCATCTCACAGTTAGGGGAGCCAAAGTGCTCATAAGTAGAATAACTCGCACACAAGCAGCCTTTAAAAGGACAGTCAAGAATTAAGCCCCAGTATGTTTGGCTGTGATAAACTTCCTCTTTACTGTCCTATGAGGGGACGAGTCACCAAGGTAGAAGAGTGAGCACACTGTCACACTGGAAAGCAAATACAAGGCATAGTTCAGGGCAACAGGACATTCAGCTTATTATTTTGGACTTATAAAAAGAAAGCAATTCTCTGAGCTCCTCTCCACTGCCCATTCTATTCCATGCAATGTAGCTTGATTAAAGACAAGCTACTTCAGCGGCTTGTGGTAAATAAAAGGGGCCATTGAAAGCCCCTATGTTTCATCTCTATGTTTTTGAATTTCACTGCCTTAGGCTTAGAGAGCTGATATCCCACCAACTAAAGTGGATCCTTGAGCTTTTGTTTTCTTTCGGGTTTATTTGTTTGTTTTTCAGAATGCACCTGAAAATGGAAAGTATGAGCAGACGAAGAGAGAAAGGCCAAGGTGTGTGGACATTATCATCCATTCCTTTTTTCATAGTTGATGCAGGTGTTCCCTGGAAATGACTCACTTATTTCTCAGATGAAAATTAAAAATAAAGACTGCTTTTCTGGGTCTGACTTTTCCCCAAGCCCTTGAATTGGATCCCTTCATTAGGAGGCTCTCAATGGGCAAACTGCTGAAATCTATCTTTGGCTAGAAAATGTTTTTAAGATTTAAAAGAACAAAGCAAAGCAAATTAAAATAAAGCCTTCCTGAGGAACACACAGAGGTGTCTTCTCTATAAGCACCATCACTTCTGGTGTTTTATGCTGAATTTGCATCAATGCACTTGCATTATCTGCCCTCCCTCACCCCAAAACTTTTTGTCTCCCGTTTCTGCTTGAAGAGTAGCATTGACTCACCTAAACTTTGTTGTTTACGTGTGTTACATACATGAGATAGATTTCTTGCTCTCTGTCATGTATCACTTAATCTGTTTTGCCAACTGTAAAATGGAATAACACACCTCTTGTGAGTCTTTGTGTATAAAGTTCATAACAGTGCCTGGCATAAACTAAGCTCCCAGTAACTGTTACTACACATTGCTTTAGTTACTGCTGTAATTACAGAGAGCATGGGGTCTCATTTATCAAAGCGTTTTCCCCCTCTCAAGAAGCCACAATTCCCAGGGCCTTTCCACACTGTGTTCTTACTCCTATATTTATTAAGGCTCAAATATCCAAACAAAGGTGAATTTCTCTAACATTTGAGGTCTGGCCCTTGAGAGTTTTCAGGTGCTGAATTTGCTGCTGTCATAAACTCACTCTTGCTACTTAGGGAAACACTGAGACTGTGTCATGAAAGAATTACTCTCCTTCTCCCACATTGTCTTCTGACGTCAAGATTTTTTAAATTATTATTATTAGCCTACCCAAGGCAATGACTGATGTTTCAAAGTCTCACCTGTAATAGCATTAACCCTATAGTTAAAATATAATTACGTGATTCCTAGCTTACCAGAATATTGCCTGGTCTTTATTTTGACAATTCAGATAGTATACTAGTGTAAACCAATTGTGATTCTCTTAGTGTTTCAGAGAGATACACAATCCAATGACAACTTCTATGTTAAAATGCAGTAGAGAACTCTGAGGTCTTAAAATTATGAGGTTTTAGGCTGAAGATTTCTCTACGTGGGAAAAAAAAAGAATAGAGGTCTTGAAGTCTTTCAACTCTTTTATAAAAACCTTAAAGTTGAATACCTTATTAAAAACATAATAATTAGCCTCATAATCAGGTCACGAGATTTATAATATTTATAATGTTGCTTTTGTGGTGATGATTTTCAAAGGAAGCTCTAACTTGTTATATTGTGTATAAAAGCAAATATTGTGTGAAAAACCCTTTCATCTAATTCAACAGAGGATAAAGCACAGTGAATTAACTTGTCATTGAATCTTTGTCCAGTTATGCTAGATTGTTTGCCTAATAAAGTAAAAATAACTGATTCTTACTGAGAAATGACAAAATAATTCATAATTTTGCCAGAGGATTATTTATAGTAGCCAAGATAGAAACAATCCAAGCACCCATTAAGGAATGAATAGGTAAAGAAGATGTACTATGTATAAGGGAATAAATATAGAATATAATTCAGCTTAAAAAACATTGTATGTGTGTGTATATTAACATATATTTTATATATAACACATATAAAAATATATATATGGCTCAAATACCCAAATATCCATATATAGTGGAATATATGGAATATAATTCAGCTTAAAAAAGATACAAATCTTGGCATTTGCAAAAACATGGAGAAATGTAAAAGGCATCATTATGTGAGGTGAAATCAGCCAGACAGAGAAAGACAAATACTACATAGTACCACTTATATGTGAGATCTAAGAAACCAAGCAAAACAGACAAAATCTAGATCATAGAGTAAAATGGTAGTTGTCTTGTCAAGACTGGGGGGATGGGAGCGATCAGGAGAAGTTGGTAAAGGGTACACGCTTTCAGTTACAAAATCAGTAAAGTTTGGGAACATAGTGGATTACATAGTGACTATAGTTGATATTACTATATTGAATAATTGAATTTTGCTGAAAAGGTAGAACATACGTGATCTCACCAAAATAAAAACAGCATCATCAACAACTAAGGAAATGTAAATATGTGGAGTGACAGATGTGTCAATTAATTTGATTGTGGGAATCCATTTACATATACACATATGTCAAGTCACCACACTGTACACTTTAGATATGATATAATTTTACATTGCAATTATATCTCAAACTAAAAATGTATATTTAATATACAGATTATATAGAACATAAATTCCTTGATATATAATATATATTCTTTCATATTTCATTCTTATGTATAATTCAGTTTATTTTATACATTGTTTTATATTTCATATTTTAAGAATACATATTTTATATATAAGAATAAGTATATTCTTTTATGTGTTATGGAATACATGATTGAAACTGCCTTTTGCTGGATTTTTCCTGATGGGTATCTTTTTGAGTACTAGTTCAATCTCTTGTTGTAACTTTATACAGATTTCTATGTTTTACTGACATACTTTGTAGTTTGTGTCTTTCTAGAAGTTGATACATTGTATACATACTATGTCATGTGTTGGCATGCAATTGTTCATAGTTTTCTCCTTACGATCCTTTTTCATTTCTATACGGACACTATTAATGTTCCTTCTTTAATTCTTGATTTCAGTAATTTGAATCTTCTCTTTTTCTTCTCGGCCAGTAGCTGAAGTTCTGTCAATTTTGTTGATTTTGTCAAAGAATTATGTTTTCGTTTTTCATTTTGTTATTCTATATTTCATTAATTTCTATTCAACTCTTTCTCATTTCCTTTCTTCTGATTTTGTTAGGTGTATCTTGATCTCCTTTTCCAGTAGATTAGGATGAAAATTTAGGTTATTGCCCCGTGATTGTTCTCTTTAATATGGGTCTTTGGAGCTATAAATTTTCCTCTAATCTTTGTTGCATCCCATAAGTTTTGCTATGCTGCCTTTAATTGTCTTTCATCTCCAAATATTTTCTAATTCCCCTTCTGATTCTCGAGGCTTTGGTTACTTACAGTATATTATTTTATTTCCAATTTCTTACTTGTTTTTGTTATTGATGTCTCATTTTATTCCATTATGGTTGAAGAAGATACATTGCATGTTTTCAACCTTTTTAACTTTATTAAGGTTTGTTTTGTGAAATATGGTATATTCTGGAGAATGTTCAATGTTCACTTGAGAAGAGTGTGTATTCTGCTGTTGTTGGGTTGTGTGTTCTAAAGCTGTCTTCTAGGTCAAGGTGATTTGTAGTGTTGTTCAAGTCTTCTCTTTTCCTGTTGATTTTCTGTCAAATTGTTCTATTCATTATTGAGAGTGAAGTATTGAAATACACAACTGTTATTTTTGAATTGCCTGTTTTCACTTCAATTCTGTCAGTTTTTGTTTCGTGTCTTTTGGGGACTTTATTAGGCGCATATATGTTTATAATTGTCACATCTTCCTGAGGATTGACCCTTTGATCAACATAAAGTACTCCTTTTCTTTACCCACAACATTTTTATTTTATTTTAAAGTCTATTTTGTCAGATATTACTATAACAACTCCAGCTTTCTTATGGCTTCTATGTGCACTATGTATCTTTTTCCATTCATTTGCACTCTGTATTTTTGAATATCAAGTTTGTGACCCATCGTCATCAAATAGTCAGATCTTCTTTTACAATTCATTTTAACAATCTCTGCTTTTTGGTTGGATTGTTTAATCTGGTCATATTTAATGTTATTAATGATATAAATGGATTTATATCTTTTTTTTTACTTTTTGTTTTCTTTATGTTTCTTATCCTTTGTTTCTTTTTTCTTTTTTTATTGCTCCTTTGGCATTAAGCAAATTAATTCATTAAGCAATTTTAATTCCCTTAATACATTTTTAACTATAATTTGTAGCTATTTAAACATTTCTTTCCTAGGACTTAACCCTGGTAACTTCTTGAGAAAATTTTCAGTATTTCTTTTGTGATTCCTTAATGGCATCCGTGTGCTAACTCTTCTTTTTCTTTAAAAAATTTTTTTTGATGTTTTATTTACTTCTGAGAGAGAGAGACAGCATGAGCAGGGGAGGGTCAGAAAGAGAGGGAGACACAGAATGTGAAACAGGCTCCAGGCTCTGAGCTGTCAGCACAGAGCCCGACGCAGGGCTCGAACCCACGAACCGTGAGATCATGACCTGAGCCGAAGTCTGATGCTTAACCGACTGAGCCACCCAGGCGCCCCTCTTCTTTTTCTTACAATGGTGCTGATGCTGGAAGACAATGGGACGTGGGTGCTTGCAAACGCATCACAATTCCTGTGTGTGTGCCCATGTATCCAAGGGCTCATCAGCAAACCGGCTAACATGGTGGAACCAGGTTGGTGCTGTAATAAAGACACACACATTCAGAAGTCTTTTAATTAGTCCCTTTTTCCATGGATGCTTGACAGAGACCTAGTGGAAACCTGCTATCATCTCTACTCACATACAATTAATTCTTCTATAGCCATTGGAAATTACCAGTTGCAGGAAACAGTCTGTGAACGGCACACTACCAGCAAACTATCATTGCTTTCCCTTGCTCTCCCCGCAAAGCATGGGCAAATTAATGAAAGGCTTTATCTTTATCATAAAACAACAGTCTCCATAGCGCTGAGAATGCAAACAGTAACAAAACAGAGGCAGGCGGCAAAGATTAGTGGCAGAGAAAAGTAATGAATAATGTAACAAGATCTTAAACTAGATTATCACACCAAGGTAGCTTGTCAGAACACTGGGTAGCTTATTTGACAATCCATCTTCCTCGGCAGTAGCTGAGTATGTGTCGGCCAGCCTCATTAGAACCCTCGTATGCAGCTCCAGTCCAGCTTCTTATATATTAAATTCATGCCAAAGACAAAGTGGAGATGTATCAATGCTTGAAGCCACAACTCACATGGTGCGCTCTCCCCGTATCCACAGAAGCCAAGAGAGAGTGACTTGGGGTCATCACAAATGAATGAATAAATAAAATAAAACAAAGCAGATCCACTTTTTTCATCATAAGTGTTTATTTCACCAGAGAAGCATCTTATGTACTCATAGAAATTTCCACTAAATATTCAAACGGCAGAAAACTGTTTTGGAGTAATTAAGACAGCATCTGTCTAGGCCCATGCTAAATTAGTTGAAACAAATAAACAAAACTGTGCCGTTAGACTAGCCCAGGATATTAGCTGGATCTAAAACTTAGGGTATCGCCATCATGGTATGCAAATGTTTTCTGAAATATTTATATTCGCCGTAATATTTTGTCAGAATAAATACCACCTAGTTATGCCAAAAGCCCTCTTCTAAGCATGCTAAGTACTACACAGGAAAAGGAGTGGAAGGTAATAAAAAGTACATAGACAAGCATGATCTGAATAGAATTCAGTCCAAGGTCAAGAGGCTCATATTGTATTTGCTTGGCCCTTTCCAAATCAGAATATCTAAGTCAGATTTGCAAAGCAAAAACCCATTTTAGTTGGACATGGCTGGATCAGCCAGTTCCATCCTGCTAAGATTTGTCTCATTCCTGGAGAAGACAGACACAGGTGGCCAGAAGACAGAGCCACAAAACAGTGGTTCGTTCAGGATGTGACTCAAGTTCTTCACTGAACTGTGTTTAGGAGCCAAGAGTGCAGTTTATTTGTTTGTTCACTTAAAATAATCTCTCCAGAGTCTAAAAAAAATCACAGGTCTACTTGTTTTCCCAGGTGGGCCTTATGCTTATTGTCCAGATCATATCATAAAGGCAGATTTAGCATGACCAGCTAAAAGAGATGGTAGAAGTACAAAAATCTCTTAACCATCAGGTGAACCATCTCTCTTCTGTGGGTCCGTGACTGACTTGAGTTTTCTAGAATCTAGAACACTCACCATCCTTATTCTCTTAACACCATTCATTATAATATTTCTGATGAGTTATTTAAAATGGAAATTTCTCTGAAGTTGTGTGCATATAACTGTGAGCCTTTGCTAAGAAATTTCTTGTAATGACCATCTTTGATACGGAGTCAAAGAATTTTTCCCCTCAGAAATTTCACCAAATTAGAGATATCTTAATTTACTGAATTTCTGTTTGAAAGTCAGCCTCAACTGTCAAGGACTGGAGTACTCAATTTAATGTCTTTCTTAAGCAGTATAACAATTAGGGCTTCACCAGAGAAGTAGAACTATTAAGATCTACATCTGTGTTTCTATCAATGCCTATATTCTGTATCTTATCTCTCGAATAGGGGATCTGTTACAGGGATTTGACCCTACGCAATTGGCTTCTGCCCTCATGTTGGGCTTAAAGTGATCAAGGCAGGCAATACCCATTGTTAAATATTCAGGAATTTTGTTAAACCATCGTTAGCTGGATACCGGCACGGCCCTGGGAGAATGGGCATAAAGTGAGGGAGAGCAAGAACAAACTGGAAGCAGCAAGAATGTGCTGACATCCAGGAGGACCAGCTGGAGCCCATGTCAGGCTTTGCCTCGAAGTGTCCAACTTTGACAAGGCAGGTGGCCTGCATTATAGAATGAAGCACACACCTCGCACAGGAGTGGAGATGCCAAAGGAGAAAAAAGAGTGGTTGCTGGCAGATAAGGGAACCCCACTGTTGAGCCTCACTTGGCCAATAAAGGTGAGGCAGCAGATGTACAGTAAGTATACAGGTAGCAACAGTGCCAGACCCCACGCTGACTGGCCAAGTGTAAACATGGCTGCTGTTTCACGTCTACCTGCCAAATCTTGAAATCCTCTTGTGGTCAATTCTCATCCGTAACCATACAGGCAGAGGAATTCTGGCAGACATCATTCCAAATTAGCTACACTGACACAGTAGGAAGTCACCACAGTGGGAAGTGGGCAAGTTTAGCTCAAAGACTCCACTAGTGAGTTGTCCAAGTTATGTGTCACAATTTTTGTTTTGTTTTGTTTTGTTTTGTTTTGTTTTGTTTTGTTTTTTAATGGATGGAACAGGTATTTATCATCCTGTCAAAATCTGGGATTGAGTTATCCTACTTCAAATAGATGGTGTGGCTTCTCTAACAAATAACAAAGAACTTCATGCTGGGAGCAGCTTAAATCGGCATACAGTTATTGGAAGTTAAACTTCTCTTTTCAATCAAGAATCTTATACTTTTTAGGTTTAGGTAATCTATTTTTACAAAACACCTAAAATTTTAAATTAAAAAAAATCATTGAATACTGAACATTCATTGTCTTGATTCTAATACCTAAGAAATTAGTAACTACCTATATATCCACTAGCAGGAGCGTGGCAAGATGAAATAAGTATCCACAACATACTATTTATATAGAAAGTAGACTCAACAAAATATACATAGAAGGTATTTTAAGAAAAATTTTATGAAAGGGTCAAAAATGATACCAATTGTGTTAAAACAATAGTAACTTACACACAGAAAAAATAGATTAGTTCATATTAACATACCTTTTTGAGCAGGTTAATTTTTCTCCATTCTGTTTTCCTGTTGTTTTTGTGTCAGAAAAATTCCTATCATTTCCTGTATTTTTTAATGGCCCAAAATAGTTTTCTAAATTAACACAAGTAAAAATGGATGCATGTGAGATTAAGTCAGGGACTAATATTTATTCAGCGTCTACAATAGATTACATAATTTGATGTATGGTTTAAAAGCAATCAACTATATTTGTCTACAAAAAGCAGTGCACCTTAGTGGCAAAGACTGGACATTCAAGTCAGATTTCTAGACCGTCACAATCGTAAACTTTGCTTCCTCGATGTGTGATGCTGGACAAATCATTTAACTTCTCTATGTTCAAATTTCTCATCTCTAAAAAGGGTGGCAATGATAGAATCTCAAAGATTTCTTTGTGGGTTCACTGAGTACCAATATAAAAAGCATTTAAATGAAGGCCTGACTTACCACACAAGTGTTATTATTTAGTGCTGTTATTATCACACGGGATAAAAAGATAAACTAATTCATATGTTTTCTTTATTTAATGTGGATTCATGAGATTGCTCTGAAGAATTGTACACATATTTTAAATATTGTTTGGCCAGTTCCAACAGTTCCTTTCAAAAAGTATACAAAGAGATGTATTTACATTTATCCAACAATCTTAACTCACAATTATCACATCAGGTTGTAAACAAGGGAGAATATGACAAACTCAGAATTATGGTCATATTTTGGCTGAACCAAACTTAGCCAGCAAATCACAGGATGAATTCTCTTTCTCAGTCCCTTTATCCTGCTGATGTGCTTTGTAATCAAGAGCAATTCCAAGCATGTTTACTAATTTTTTACTGGATCCAAGAAAAGAGAAGGAGAAATTCAAGATGGCATTGGTTCAATGGCTTACTCTTAGCCCCGTTGCCCCCTGAAGACTTCGGGAACACGTTGTGTGGTTAGTCTGAAATGTCCTCATTTGATGGCGGACCTGTCCATACTTAACTAGAACTAATAAGCAATGAGACCTGCCTGCTAAATCATAGGCAGACGGAGGGGGGCGGGCGGGGGGCAAGGGGGAGAAGATCCAACATCGGGGAGGTAGCAAGCAGACGCTCCCACCACTGGGTGCTCTTGGACCTTCCTCATTGGTGGATTTTCCTCCACGAGCCCACTGCTCACTTTCAGATGAACCTAGGAAAGGGTGCTAAACAGTTATCTACCAGTTTATTTCATAAGAGTGCTAGGCCTATAGAGCAAAGCAGTGAACGTTAATAATAAAATAAAAACTCAGGGCAGGATCTGGCTTGCTCACTCTTATTTTTCTGCCATGATTTTTGGAAGTTTTCTTCAGCAGCATCAGGTTTACAAAACCTCAAGGGAATGAAACTTTTTTTTGTTGTTGTTTTTGGAGAAAAAAATCGGACGTGTATTAAAAGTTTGAATGCAATGGTAAAGAGGCACAAGTTTTATGAAAGGCTCAATCATTTAGTAGCAATTATGAAATCGCTTGGGATTTGCTGAACGTCAATCTATTCATGTGTACATTGAGGGAAATAGTGCCTATGTCACGAAGTTGTTAAGAAAATGAAGCCAACTTATCTTTGTAAACACCTAGAATATTCAGTGGCCACCCAGGTGATGCTAGTTCCCTTCATTTAGCTTAGATATAGCATTAGTATCATTGGAACATCATCTCTTTCTTTAGTCCTCTAGGAGGATTAGTTTTAGAACATTGTAAAGCACTTTCCTATCTTTTCTGTCCCTCTGTCCTCTGTTTTCTTTGTTGGACTAATATAGTGGATGTTAGATCTCATGCACAGACCCTCTATTATTTTACTTTCTGACTTTGTATTGTCATATCGTTTTTTAAATTTCTTTGAGTTTGTCTTTAACTCTTGAGTTGATTATGTGAAATTTTGCAACAGTGTATGTGTTTCATTTCCATGAGCTCTTTTTTGTACTTTGTTTTCTTTACTTTGGTATTTTTGTTTCCTATTCTGATTGCATGGATGCAGTCTCTTCTCTTACCTTTTTGGAAACATTAACAATAAAGTCTTACTGTGGACATTTTATCCTGCTTCCTGGATTTTCCCTCTTATCTCTTTCATTTCTTTCATGATCTTTGATTATATTTTTCTTTATTCCTTAGCTCTCATATTTGAGGACTTGACCACATGTCTTTGGTTACTGGTTGGCCATTGATGTTAAAGATGGACACATGAAACTGTGGATCGGAAGCTCTGTATGTGTGTGAGGGGAGGGGGCAGAGGACTGACTCTAGGCTTCCTCAAGCAGAGGTAAGGAGGGGATGAAATAATTTATTATGCCCACCTGCTGAATTTCAGGAGCCACCACTTGCACCTCAGTTGCCCTCCTTTCATTCTCTGTTGTTCCATTTCTTTATAGAATTAGCCTCTTGCCCTTCTGGCTTAGACTTTGTTACGTGGGATTTGGAGCAGAGCCAGGGATCTAACTTAAAACAGTCCTCGAGGTTTATAGCTTTAGCGGTGCTAAGTCATTAGTCCTCAACCATTTTGTGTCTTCCAAAAGTGAGCCATCATCTCCCAGCCACTCTCAGCTCTCTGTTTCTCTTTGTCTTGCAATCATTTTAGTGGGAGAAAAGATGAAGGTGTGTGTTCGATCATAATCTTCACCTGAAAATATCCTACTGAGGCCTTTCTGTGTCTGCACATCGCAGAGGAAATATCTAGGCAAATCATGGTTGCCAACCAATCAAGTGCCTCATGTTTATGAAAGTCCAAATATGAGAGAATGAGGGGGCACTTCCTCTCTCTCCTTTTATCATTGATGGCAAGGTTGAGATTATTAGTTCATTCTCACCAGTCCAAGGTACATGTTATCTCTGACAACTAAGTACTACTGTGGTGTGCAGCCTCCAGGAATGAGAGAATTTGTTCGCTCCTCTAAGACCTTGAAGCCAGTGAGGGAGCCATTCAGCCCACACTGAGGCAAACATCATAGCTACCGGAGAGATGCTGTAGTAGTTATATACTGCTGCATAAAAATTACTCTGAAACTTAGTGCTTAATAGCACTGGGACATCTGGGTGGCTCAATCAGTTAAGTTACTGATCTTGGTTCAGGTCATGATCTCACAGTTTGTGGGTTCAAGCTCCACATCATGCTCTGGGCTGACAGCTCAGAGCCGGGAGCCTGCTTCAGATTCTGTGTCTCTCTCTCTCTCTCCCTGCCTCTCCCCAACTCTCTTTCTATCTCTCTCTCTCTTAAAAATAAGTAAACATTTAAAAAAAGAATAAACATGTCCTTTCTCGCACAGTTTCTGTGGATCAGGAATTCACGAGTGGCTTGGCTGGGCAGAGCTAGCTCAAGATATATTCTGAGTTCAGTTAGATACTGACTAGGGGTGCAATCATCTGAAGGCTTGACCGGGGCTGGAGGATTAGCTTTCAAGGTCACTCACTCACATGGCTGCCAAACCTGTATTGGCTGTGAGCAGTAGACCTCCGACTCTTCTCCCTGTGGGCCTTTTGAGCATCCTCACAACATGGCATCTATTATTCCTCAGAGCAAACAATCTAAGGGAAAACAAGACAGAAGTCCCAGTTGGCCTTATGACTAGTCTTAGAAGTTGTACACTGTCAGCCCTGACCAGCCCCGATTCAGTGTGGAGGAAGACTAACAAAGGCTTAAATACCATGAGATAAGATCATTAGAAGCTAATGATAAGAGATGGCAGACCCTTCTACGTATGTAGAGAGGTGATATGGAGCTAATGGGAGTAGTGGAGGGGTCTGGGGGTTAATGAAAAGTACCATGTATGCAAAGCCTCCAACATAAAAGCCAAAGGGTGCTGGTTGGTTTGAGGTGTTGGAAGCTCATCATGGGTAGGAATCGCAGCCGGGAGTGAATCTAGAAAGGCTGACAAAGACCAGGTTGTGACGTTTTCAGCTTCCATAGGCCAATCAGAAGAGTGTCCCTAACATGAGAGAACTATGATGACCAAAAAACACAAGGCATTTTAGAGGCAGGAAGATGGTAGGAAGCTGGACAACCATCAGAAAATATGTGCACCTCTCTCTACCTTATCTTCACATTTGCTTCCTTTTGGTTTTAGTGAAAGTTGGTGATGGGCATTCTGAGGTTATAGAAGTCTTTGAAGAAATATCATATGAAATACTCAGGAATCACTTAAACCTTAAGAAATCAGCCTGTAGAAATGTCCTGATGCTGTTCAGCAGGTGTGAACACATTTTATTAAAGGTGAACAGGGGAACCTCTGCACCTCTGGCAGAACCAGTATTTATTTCTTGCTAAGTAGTTATCTCAGTCACTGCTCTGAAAAATGAAAGGGCCATCTGGCTTGAATAGAGACTGAAATGGAAAGGTTTTGAAGTTCATGGGATCTGCTTTTATTATTCTAAAGAGATTTAGAATGCTGAGGGTATCCACACAGGGGATTTGGGCTCAGGCAAAAAAATATATGGGGGTTGTGTCTGAGCCCCTGTCTCTTCTATCTGTCTGTCTCTCTCTCATTTCTGTCTATCTCTCATTGTCTGCCCGTCTCTGTCTCTCTATTTCTTTCTGTTTTACAAGATAACTCGTAAGAATCAGCTTACAAGATATTTCCAAGCTGATGGGTGGCTAGAAGGAGAGCGAATTTGAAAAAGGCTGGGGATGCCTGGGTGGCTCAGTTGATTGAGAATCTGACTCTTGATTTCCACTCAGGTCATGATCTCAGAGGTAGTGGGATCGAGCCCCACATGGGGCTCTATGCTCACAGTCCACAGCCTGTTTGGAATTCTCTCTCTCTAAAGAAAGGCCTGATACACTGCATTCCAGTCACTTCTGTGAACTGCTTGCTGCTGTTAGCACATCAGTCCTTTCCCTCATACAGCTCCATATCCCCATTGCTTTCTACCAAACCCTGCTTTTATACATGGAACAGAGGAAGGACAAGCACAGGGAACCAAGGTTGTTAGCCAGAACTCTGCCACGAGGTGACAACCGGGTCATGTGACCTCTGCCTCTTAGCTTTATTTTAAGTTCCCTTTCAGCCACTGTGTCAACCTATGTTCCCATAGTTTAAAGACTTCCTCAGGCATTTGGGAGTGGAGTGGTGATACTTTCTGAGTAAGAAAGTACATGGATCAGGGCCTACAACGCTAGATGGTCATTATCTGTTTGCTGATGACTAAATTATCTGCTGTAATTTTTAAAGAATCAAATTTTACGGTCTGTGGGGAATGCAAGGAACAGGGTTCCCCAGAGATTATAGAACAGATCATTTTTGACAGGAGTTAAAGGAAGTAAGATACACCTATTGAGACACTGCCCAAGAAATAAAACCGAGGTGTGGTGACTTGACTAGGGGAATCTGGAGCTTCTGGAAACACAATGACATCACTGAGTAAAAAAACAGAGGACCACTAATCACCAAGTTTGATAAGTTTATAACTTTACCTTGAGAAGGCCAATAATATGAACACTAAAGATGACTCCAGTAGCTGATGGCCGGCATCTTTCTCTGCCTTTATGTGGTATTCTAACAGCGTTTTCAAGACCTAACATTTTCTAATGTATCTGATACTCAGAGGTGTCACTTCAGAGGAGCAGAACAGAGTTCATAAAACCATGACAAAATTAGAGGTAAACTAGAAAAGTTTTCAAGTCATGTCTGGGAATATGGATTACTATTTTTTCCAATTGTTTTTATGTTTATTTTTGAGAGAGAGAGACAGGGCGTGAGCAGGGGAGGAGAAGAGAGAGAGGGAGACACAGAATCTGAAGCAGGCTCCAGGCTCTGAGCTGACAACGCAGAACTTGACGGGACTTGAAGCCACGAACTGTGAGATCATGACCTGAACTGAAGTTGGATGGTCTACCAACTGAGCCACCCAAGGGCCCCCAAAATGGATTATTTTTAATTTAATGAGAGATAGAATGAATCATACTATGAAGAGGGAGTTTCAGATTCCAGACAATATATTTATGCCATCTGAGTCCACAAAATAATCTACCTAAGGCTCCAGAAAGAGATTCTAGACAGCCAGTCCCCCCAAAATATTAACTGTAAAAGTCAGGAATGTACAGCTGAATGTAAAAAATAAAAATATCTTTGTAATATCATAAGCATAAAGACATTTAGTCAACTGGAATGATTTGTAGCAAAATCACAAAAATGATCCTTATAAAAAGACATAGGTTTTTGGAAATCTAGCCAAAGAAGGCTTTCATGGTTCCCTCCCACCCAATTATATCAGATATTACTCCACATTATTAACAACTTTGAAAATATAGGGAGTATAGAGAAGAAAATAAAAATTACCCCCTACTACTACCAATGGTATGGATCTCCTTTTTCCTGCAAAATGGTAAACTTAACTATATTAGACACTAGGGATTAAGCCGTTTGTGTTTTGTGAATTATTCATATTTTCATATTTTTCATAAAAGTACATTTCTTTTTTTCACTGAAATGTTTAAAACTGCAATTGACTGTGGGAACAGTAATTTTCCTATAATGTTATTCTGTCAACACTAACAGCGAATTCCTGTTTTCTAAATTGTTATTTATTTTATTCTGTTTTAAACATAAGTTATATGTATTGAACGTGTGCAGCATGATTAGGTGATATACATATACAGAGGGAAATTATTTCTACAGTCAAACTAATTAACTTTTCATTTCTTCATATATTTTCCATCTGTGTGTGCATGGTGAGAGCACTTGACATCTACTCCTTTAGCAAATTTCCAGTATTCAATGCAAAAAAGTATTAAGTATAGTCACCACACTGTACATGAGATCTGTAGACATAATTATCTTATATAACTGCAAATTCTTGTTTAAAGTATTCTAGACAGTATCGTTAGGGCCTCCTGTGTGCAGCAAGATTAATGTTCCCTAAATGACCTGATATTTATGATGCATTTCTTGGTAAGGAATACATGACCAATACGTTATAAACATATATAGGCCCTATATGCTGGGAAGTTTGATATGAATGTATGACCTGACTTTCAGTATATCTGTTGAGTTGTCACAAGGTCAGATTTCCTCAACTCTCCTGTCAAGACAATAACCAAACTGTAGGATCTTAGTGAAACAGAGTTGCACCTGAGTGCAACTCGGAAGTATAAACAGAGGATTTTAACATCCAATTGCTTTACCCACATCCAGGGCTCATTCTTTGCCTTCCCATCTGCCATCTTTTAATTCCAGAGTCTTTGGCCTGGGGTATGCCCTTGAGTCTTAAAACTTTAACGTCTTCCTCTCCTTCTCACCAACTACTGGGAATGTGTATTCATAAAGGAATCATCACTTTCACAGTAATTAGGTAGAATAAATATTTCAATTGAACCAAACAGGCTTTGTTTTCCGTTACTTCTCAGTGAAAAGCGCAACCTCTGCAGGGCTCAGGCAACCAGAAGATAAGGCCTTGCCCGCATGGTGCAGACACAAAGTGGGGAGGCTGATCCACATACACAACAGTGTTGCGATGTGGTCATAGAAGAAAGAATGGGGGAAAGGCCTAAACTCACAGTGAGAGTAAATGGAGAAAAAAGGCTACCCTCAGAATCCTCTAAACTTTTCTGATTACATTAGACTGGGGTCTTTCTTTTAAATATGGCTTCTAAGAATGAGGTTTTGTTTTTCTTTGTGTTTTTGCTGTTTGTGCTTTTTAGTTTGTTTTTCTCTAAGGACTCATGTGAAAAAAAGTCACTGCTGTTTGGTATTCTGTAAGACAATTTTATTTTTTACATATGCAGCTGGTTAAAAAAACCAAAAGTCTAAATAGTTTTCAGTTTATTGCCCATCTGTGATTTGATTTTGCTGAACTAATAAGAAAAATAATAATTTGGCAAGGTAGCAAATCTTTTACCTAGAAACCTTTCTTACATTACCAGTAGGAAAGTCAGATAGTAAATTTACTTCTAGTGACCAGTTGGATGAAAAGAAAGTGTTGGAAGAAAATGAAATTTTCTTGTCTGTTTTGTTTTTTGGTACCTCGCTATCTTGTCATATTAGCAGCTGTGGCATAAGACCTCAGAGCTCAGGACTTATTTCTGGTATGTCCAGTGATACTTTATATGGTCCCTAAGGAAAAAACAAAAAAAAACAAAAAACAGAAAAAGTTCCTAGATACCCAATAAACATGCACTGCTATGTGGACCGAGCTATGCCATCACCACTTCTGTGTGAGTGAAAATCTTGCAAAGTAACACCTAACTGGTGTTCCCAGTAGGCAACAATTCCACCCAACACTTAAAATAATTAAGTGAAACTATACGTACAGGTTCCAGGGAAATATTGAATGACCCCTATATCTATACCATATTGTGTTACAGCTTTCATAATGAATTGCTAAAAAATGTCGTACTCAATGAAGTCATTCAAAATTGCTGCCAAGTCTATCAGCTGCCTTGGATTCCCCACATACATTTTTAAATCATGTTCTTTATCCTCACAAAACTACAAAATTCTAAGGCAAAAGGGATGGAACTGAAAGGGTATTGGGGAAGTTTGATGGCTGTGAAGATTGCCCCAAACACAAATCATCAATTCTTTATTATGTCCGTAGAGTAGCAAGACTGTTTATTATCAGTGCACTATTTTACAATGTTTTCCATAAGGGACTTTTATGTCCATGACTTTGCCACCTTCACTGAGTCTACATAAAAGAGGTAGGATAGATGCTATCTTTTGAATTATAAGAACAGTACACTCAAAAATTTCATGACTTGCTCAGTTTCTAGAGCAAGACTAGAAACTAGATCTCCCATCTCCTTCCCCAGCGAGCAAAGGTAGCATGAAGAAGTAGTTCTCATAGCAAAGTAATAAATGGACAGCCTACCTATCATTACAAACTCAATATAATATAAAATGTCAGTCCCTTAGAGAACATAATCTTTTAAGATTCCATAGTGTCTTGAAAACAAATATAGAAATGCATATTTGTTAAGCATGTGATACGTGCTAAGCACTCTTCCAGGTATTTTGTAAATAATTTCCTGGGCAAATCTGGGCTCTTGTTGAAGTCTTAGAATGGGAGAGTTTATAAATTTTTTTAAATGTTTTTATTTATTTTAGAAACAGAGAGCATGAGCAGGGGAGGGTCAGAGAGAGAGAGACAGACAGACAGACTCTGAAGACAGGCTCCAGGCTCTGAGCTAGCCATGAGCACAGAGCCCGAGGTGGACTCAAACCCACGAACCGTGAGATCATGACCTGAGCTGAAGCCAGACACTCAGCCGACTGAGCCACCCAGGTGCCTAGAATGGGAGAGTTTAAATAAGGGGTCTGTTGGGCACCTGGTTGGCATAGTCGGTTAAGTGTCTGACTTTGGCTCCGGCCATGATCTCACTGCTCCTAAGTCAGAGGTCCATGTGGAGCTCTGTGTGGACAGCTCGGAACCTGGAGCCTGCTTTGGATTCTGTGTCTCACTTTATCTGCCCCACCTCAGCTCATCCTCTCTCTCTCTTTCTCTCTCTCTCAAAAATAAACAAACACTAAATAAATGAATAAATGAATAAATAAATAAATAAATAAATAAGCAAATAAATAAATAAGGGGTCTGTTGAAGGCCCTTCCAACTTGAAGATGACATGATTCAATGACTCGAGATCCAAACTGAAACACAAGACCAAACTAAAATCTCACATCCTTTCTGAAAGCAAGTACTTATGTCAACTGTATATTTCCACTTTGCACACACCTGACCTCGAATGTACTTACCCCACTGTCACCTGTCACGGTCAAAGCATCCCTGATTGGGCAAACCTGGTACTCATATTCTTGGATTAAATGTCACCACAGAGTAGTAATGTCACCCCTGGACCAGTGATTTCCTATGTGTACCTTCTTCTCTGGAGATCATCTGGATCTTATTAATGCCTGATACCATCAATTACCCAACAGTCCTCCTACAACATAAAGGTCAAGAAGGTCAACAGCTTGCTTATTTTGTTTATTGCTGAATGACCAGCCCCTAAACTTGTGCCTGGAAATATAAGCAGCTCAATAAGTATTTGTTGAATAAATAATCGGTTTACAAGCTGCTTATTCCAAATCAGAGATGGGAAGACAAACTAAGGCTCTGGATTATTTATCAGTTTCTATTTTCCACTTACTACCTGAGTGAATCTGGTTTAAGAATTTAACAAAGGTCAGAATCTCATCCTGTGACATAATGGCTGACCATTCCAAACATTTATAAGAGACACGCCCTTAATATCAAAATGTTCCAGTTGAGGTGGGGCACAGATTTCCCGCAAGCTCCGCTTCCCAGAGTAGGAGTGGGCACAGTGATCATTCTAATCCTTGTGCAGTCTTGCCATGCATAATGTAGGCCTTAATTCCCCCCAGTGCCAGTCCATGAGATGGTAAGGGAAGAGCGGAAAATAGTGCCTCGTTTTTCCCTGTCTGATCTAGAGTTTCCTCGCCTGGTGAAATTATGCTCACCGAGTAATCCTGTCTAACTATCAGGGGCTTTGTTAATGAGGATCAAATTAGATCACTGATAGAATGTCCTGTGAAATTTAGACTGTGAGACATGGAAAACTTTGCTTTTTCCCCAAGTACATCATGGCTCTTATTCAAAGGGTACGGATCTCAGTATTTCCTACTCACTGTGCAGGACACAAAAATGTTCTCCAGAGCTGAACATCCACCCTCCTCGTCCTTATTGCCCAGAAATCCAGTCTCACCATATGCCTTCTCCATTGCCCATGATGTACAGTGTAAAATTTTCACCAGGGCTCCCTCTTTAGGGGGTAGGAACTGCCCTCGGAGAACACACTATTTTCTTACATAGTCAGCAAAAGTCACTGCTCTCGTCCACAGTGATGCATCATGCCAATGAGTGCCTAACACGGAACTCAGGGAACTCAATCTAAGAAAGATTTCCTGGAGGAGGAAGAAGAGGATGTACCTGGAAAGTTCAGGATGAACAAGTATTCTTATAAAGGGTCGTAGACAAGGGGAGAGACTTAGCTCTGGGCACCTCACCATGACGGTGAGCCCTTCAGCGATCTGAGTGGGTAGAAATAGAAAGGTTTCCAGACTACTTTTATTCCATTCTTACTTGGGCAAACCAAGTGCCTCTTTGGATTAAAACTCTCTCATGGTCTGTGTGTTGCTCGGCATGCACAAAGTCTTAAGATTTTTTTAAATCCTTTTTTCATTGGGACAGCGGTATATAAATCCTGTTATCCAGAGACAGAAATGAGGTTGAAAATACCTAACAGGCTTGTTCAGGGCCCTTCATTGATTGAACACATCTTAGAACTCTAGTCCTCGAGGGGCGCCTGGGTGGCTTAGTCGGTTAAGCGTCCGACTTTCGCTTAGGTCATGATCTCGCGGTTCGTGGGTTCGAGCCCCGCGTCGGGCTCTGTGCTGACTGCCAGCTCAGAGCCTGGAGCCTGTTTCTGACTGTTTCAGTCTGTGACTCCCTCTCTCTCTGACCCTCCTCTGCTCACGCTGTCTCTCTCTCTTTCCTAGAAAAAAAAAAAAAAAAGAACTCTAGTCCTCGAATGCCATCTTGTGCCCGTGCAACCACTTGCTTGACTTCATTTAGAACACTAAAGACCAGGGGCGCCGGGGTGGCTCAGTCGGTGAAGTGCTGACTTTGGCTCAGGCCACGATCTCACAGTTCATGAGTTCAAGCCCCGCACCAGGCTCTGTGCTGACATCTCAGAACTTGAAGCCTGCTTCCGATCCTGCTTCTTCCTCTCTCTCTGCCCCTCCTCCACTCACTTTCTGTCTCTGTCTCTCTCAAAAATAAAATAAACGTTAAAAAAATTTAGAACAGTGAAGACTAGCATTGCCAGGACTGAGCACTGACTGCTAGTTAACCACCTATGGGAGGACTCTGCTGCCTCCAGATCCCACCTGTTTCATTTGTACCCCTGTTCCCTCCTCCTCATTTCAGCCAGTACATCCAACACTGAAGAGAGGAAAATGAACTTGTAATGAAGCCCATGAACCCCAGCGAGCACCAGCTGTCTCTGGAGAGTATTTGAGAGAAAACTATGCAAGCTTTAAATTGTTCCTCAGAATTTAATTATTGAAAAGCACTCGAAAATCTTGGATTGGGGATGTTATCTACTCATCAATGTATTTTTATGACTTCACACAAAAGCTATTCTCAGCAATGGAGCAAAGGCATTAAGATGAGTCTTAAAAAAAAATAGTGCATTTTTGTGGTGTTCTATTTAACAAGCATTTATTGAGTATTCAATAGGCCCAGGAACTAGAGAGTAGGCATGCAAAGATAGATCACAGTTTCCATGTTGTCAGAGATTTTGCAGTTCAAAACAAAGTGATCATGTCATGATGAGGTATGTGTTGTACAAATAATTTAACAGAGAATGCTATTAAGGAAAAAAAAAGACTAATTGGTGTTAACATTTCTTTTCTGCACCTCCACCTGTGAGAAAATGGACATTGTTGAGGTTCTAATGGCCAACTGAAGGGGATTCGATTGGATTTGCATTGTCTGGGGTAGAGGGAGGGAATGGAGCAGAATTTCTGAGTTGGAGCAGTCAAAGGGGCTGGGAATGAAATCTGATCTTTGAGTGAGAATTGGACACTGAGGAGAGAATTAAAAACAGGTGTGCTTCTGGCACCTACGGCTCTGGATGATGGGATGACAGATGGACCTGCTTCTGGTCTGGTGTGGTTCCTACCGTGGGTCCTTTGGCCGTCTCTCTCTGGTCCACAACGCTGACTGCAGATGGGGTGACAGAAGGAAAGCCGTGAGGTGGCATCTGTAGTCAGCATTGTGGACTGGAGAGAGGCAGCCAAAAGACCCACGGTAGGAACTAGCCAGACCAGAAGCATGGTTCTTCTTTCCTCTTCTGCTGACACATAAGTGGCCAGGTCCTCATATACCTCACGGTAGGAAGGAGAGGACTCTGTACCAACTCAGATTAAATAATCTGTTCTGCAGATGAAGAGGAGGCTCTCTGAACAGATTAAGTATGATTAGAAGAAATTTAAAATAATATCTATTTCTTGCACTTGAGGGTTGGATGATGAAACATCTTCCTATGGCTCCTCCTCCTTCACCTCCGACATCTCCCTTCTAACTGTTTTATCTAACTTTGGCAGGATTTAGTTCACAGAACCAGTCAAGACTCTTTGGCTGCAGGCAACAAAAATTCAGCCTTAGTGCATTTAAGCAAAATGAAATCTCCTGGAAGGTTATCAGGAGCTGAAACGATTAGGTTAGAGGAATGAGGCAGGAATAAGGCAGTTGCAGAAGTGAGACACAGAGTTACAGTCGCACTTGCTCAGCACACATTCATGGGGACAGGGTGGGTACCAGACATTTCAGTCCTTTATTCTTCAAAGTTTCAAATCCCAGAGAAAGAACCCCTGATTGGTCTATGCTCAGCCTATATTTTTGGGGGGGACCAGGACAGCCCATAAATTGCTAACTTCCATACTGATCCTACTGCAGAACTGTTTCTTCCAAACAAAGCCAGGGTGTTGTTTAGAAGGAGAGGTTGATGGTGGCTCACTTATAGAGAAGAACTATGGGGCACAGCCTCATGGCTCTGGCTCATCGCCAGCTACCAGTCTTCCTGCCCTGTCCATCTCCCCCCAATCCTGCTGTCCACCATAGCCTGCCCAGCTCACTGCTCTTTTTTTCTTTTTCTTTTCAGAATCGGCATTCTCAGAGCTCCAAACTTTTCTCATCATACTCTACCTTGTATATCGTAGGATTGTGATAATAAGAGAACAATAAAATGCAGATGAAAGACATCGCATAGTATAGCTTGAACTCTGAAATAATATAATAAACATTTAGATGCTATCTGGCATCAATGAACTTCAGTGGAATCTTATTTTGGACCCTCAAGGTTCTGAATTGTGCTAGAAGGATCTGTGTAGGCTTCCGTCTACTGGACCAGCAGTTCACTCTCTAAAGGCCCCTGCTTATTATCTCTACCTCTCAGTTCCCATATCACTGGGTACTGGCCATGGACCTCTTCCTAGGGCAAGAGCACTAGTGTCTGAGTCAAATAAAAGGTAAACTGTGCTCGAAGTCTGTGAAGCTGGGCCAAGGGCAGAATATTGAAGGAGAAAAGAAATTTAGAAAACAGTTTAATGTGTAAGTGGAGCCTTGGAAGACCGATTAATAATTTGAGCTAATCATTGCATAATTAGGGAACTTCACAGCTTCTCTTCAAGGTTATCACAAGGTATTGCCAGCCTTGCTTCTCCCTCTCAGCTACACTGTCCCAAGTAGAACAGGTAATGTTCTGTGTCCATTAATCTAGTCCCTCCCACATTCCTGACCAGTTCCACACCTAAATGAGATACTTCAACATGGATTGTTCTGGTATCATCCTTAGCCTCTGGCTTCACACCAAAGGTGACTCCTGAGCTCCTGGGGGCTTCTATAAACCCATAATGAGCTAGAGGTCTCCATCAGTTCCAACTCCATTGAGTTCATGCAAAGGCCAAGAATGCTGGGTCCAGAGGACACCATTACTAGTTCATTGTAGTCAGAGACTGGGTCAGTATTATGATGAGATACCAAGCAATGAGTAGAAGACACTCAAGAACACTCAAGGAGTTTTTACTAAATTCAAGTTGATGAAGCTCCCCTCTGTATTACTGCTTTTCGTAAAAATGAACTTTTTTTTCAAAAAATTTACCTCAAGGTCACTTCCTTTCAGTTAGACCTCCAACTCATCTCTGAAATTGCATGGGCCACAAGGAAACTATTTCTACCTCCAACCTGTCCTCTGTATGCCAGAGTTTTGTTTTTGTTTTTGTTTTTGTTTTTTTTTTATCAAACTGCTACTTGACCTCTCCATTTGGAACTTACATCTCCATTTCAAATCGACTGCTCCAAAATGGCAACTCTTATTTTCCTTTTCTCTTCCCCATGCTTGTTTTCTGTCACTACCTTCTTCCCATCAGCATCTTTAACCCAGTTAGATTCCCAGAAGACTCTGGCTTCCTTATGGTTCCCCAGTGACCATGACTTCTCACTCTGGCAACCATCAGACCCAGAAAGTGTGTCTTATTCCCGGCTTCCTCTTGCCCCCTTCCTCCATCCATTCTCTGACTCCTTAAATGTTGGGTCAAATCCCAAGGTGAGAAAGCACTATGCCATTCTTCTAAAATGACTCTTTACTTTTGTACATGGACAACCCAAGACTCACAGAGACAAAGACATTTTCATAACAATATGTGGCTTAGATAAAAAGCCACCTTTTCACTTTATGAATCTTTAGAGAATTCTGCCAAGGGAATGGGAAACAAGCTTAAGTGTCTTTGTAGATAAGATATTCAAATAACATGTATGTGAACTTTCATAATGAACACTTGTATATAGAATTAGAGATTCAAAATTTGATGGGAAAAATAGAAATGTACCTTTGGGATTATCTGGTTCTAAGTCCATGCTTTATAAACGAGTGATTTTGCCTTAGGGACTGCCAAGCTCAGAGTCCTACAGTGAGTAAATGGCACTGTGGGACTGGGCTCCTCACCCCCTGGGATTAGTGCTCTTTCAAAAATGTCTCGTTGCCTCCATTGCAATGAAATGCTATGATATTCCAGTACACTAGGTACAAGACATATTTGTGAATAACAATATGTATTATTTACTTCAATGTTTAAGACCTATGAATGTTAAATTACTCAATTCTTGCAAACACAGAAATATAAAAATTAAACTTAGTGTTCAGATTTTATAAATAAGGAAACTGAGGCCCCGAGAGTAGTATGTGGCCCGGTGGTAGGCAATAATAGATGATGTTGGCATCCCTGGTTAAATCAGAATTATGACGGGCACCCAGTAAGGCAGCAAACTCAAGCCCTGCCTATGGGTCAGTCAGAGGTAATATCCACTGACCATTTGTTCTCTTCCCAGCATTGTGAACCATTTGTCACCTGCCTTGTTTCAACCACCACTATGGGACCAGATACACCCAGAAGCACACTGTCATCGGTGACAAGTTCTATTGCTCCAGTGGTGCTGATGAGGGAGTGATGGGGGAGCCTAAGGCAAGCTGACAGCGGCAGACACCCCCCCCCCCCCAGCTGGGAGATGTGTGGTCTTCCTTGGGCTGTCCAAGAACGAAGGAAAGGGGGAAAACAAAGGGTTAACTGATAGAGATCAAGGTCCCAGAGGACCTGAGACTCCATCTGTTTACAAATGTTTTAGGAAATCACATAAAAAAGGCATTCTTAGCAATCGCCTTATCTCCAGAAAGCCAACATCTCTGTCCCCTCCAACGTGATGTGGGAAACAAAGGCAGAAGGAAACGGCAGATAGAACTAAATTTCCTTATAACCTGCAGCCCATGGACAAATACCTGAGGCGGGCAGAGTAAAACGTTTCTCCAGGAACTCTCTACTGTCTTAATGCTAATGCTTTGCTAGAGGGAAAAACAAACCTAGCTTGACAACAACTCCAAGATTCTGTGAGAATCTCACTGGAAACTTGCCCTGGACTTTACTTCGCCCCAACTCCATACTATATAACCAGTCTCTCCTCATGGTCCCGGGCAGCCCTTCCTGCCCACGGGTCCCGTCCCCATGCTTCAATAAAATCACCTTTTTGCACCAAAGACGTCTTTAAGAATTCTTGTTTTGGGCGTTGGCTCTGGACCCCATGAGCCCCACTATCACCCCAAAAACCTTATCAGGAGCATAAGGCAAGCTGGGGGCCAAGCATAAGCTAGCTCAACCCCTCCCCAATTCCCCACACCCCCCCCTTGCACCTCCATTCCCCCACTCCGTCAGGTGGATAGGTGTGATACTCCTCAGGGGCTCCTGGCCGCCCAAGAACAAAGGAAAGAACAGAAACAAATGGTTATTTGATAGGGAAAATCTGTTATAAGATGGATGGCAGGACTCATAGGGAAAATTCCTGGCCCTGAACTAAGACTCTCCTTCCAGATTCTTCCTACCCTGCTGGCCACGTGCACTAATGAGGAATGCGGAAGTAACAGACTATAACTTACTCTTGGGACTCAGACTCCTGGAGAATGATCTCCTCTGAACCCATCAGTGTAAAATCAACCTCCTGCCTTCCAAGATCTCCCAGTGGCACTTGGTTCTTCCGCCGAGTGATCCAGACCAGACTCCGTAACAATACAGGACATGAGACTCCATCAGTTTACACATGTCTTTGTAAATTATTATTTAAAAAAAATTTTTTTTTTAATGTTTTTTATTTCTAGGAGAGAGAGAGAGAGACAGCGTGAGCAGGGGAGGGTCAGAGAGAGAAGGAGTCACAGACTCCAAAACAGGCTCCAGGCTCTGAGCTGGCAGTCAGCACAGAGCCCGACGCGGGGCTCGAACCCACGAACCGCGAGATCATGACCTAAGCGAAAGTCAGACGCTTAACCGACTAAGCCACCCAGGCGCCCCTCTTTGTAAATTATAAGATAAAGGCAATCTTCTCAATAGTCTAATTTCCAGAAATTTATAAACTCAGTTTCCTGGGGCTTTAATACCACCCCCCTCCAAAGTGATGTGGGGAACAAAGGCAAGAAGGAAATAACAGGTAAAATGAAATTTCTTAATGACCTGCAGCCCATTGATGAATACTTGAGGCAAATAGACAGCATAACATTTCTCCAGGAACCCGGTACTGTCCTAATGTGAGTGCCTTACTAGGGGAAAACAACCTTAACTTCACAAAGGCTAGGTCTCTGGTATTTTTGGGTCCTCTTTAGCATATTCAAGTCCCTCTGGAGGCCTCCGTTTTGGCTTTACCTCCTCCACCACCATAGCACATAACCAGCCACTCTTCACAGGCCCCAGCGCAGCTCTTTCTGCCCACAAGTCCAGTCTCTGTGCTTTAATACCATCACCTTTTTGCACCAAAGACATCTTCGAGAATTCTTTCTTGGCCATCCGCTCTGGACGCCCCACCACCACTCCAAAACCTCGTCAGTAGGAAACCCAGGATTCTTCTGGAATCTGACATATTAATTACTTTCTTACCCAAAAATGTTTCTTATTCAAAATGGACACCTTCCCACTCTGTATTCACTAGAATACCAAGAATCTGAAAGTTTTTTACCCCTCCTCTGGAGCAGCCTTTTGCTGAGATTTGTGGAAAATGGGTATGAGGGTGCCCCATTGTCAGGAAGCAGATTAAAATTGGTTTTAGTAGGTAGCTGCCTTCCTAAGAAGGCCTTGAGCTACTTCCTTGGCTGAAATCCACATCTTCCTCATTTTAGAGGGCTTCTCTCAGTCCTGGAAACAGAACTTCTTATCCTCCCCACCCCCCCAGGGCTATTTAACCTTCTTTGTTTCCACAGCTTTCTTTCTCATCATGCCTTGAGGCTGATATTGTCAAGGCCAAAAGTCCCATTATTTTGATTTGCTAAACAAAAGGTGACCTTCCCCTGGGAGAAAAAGCATCCACTCCCTTAGGAGGTAGGAACTGCAGCAGTCCTTGTGCTTTTAAGTAACACACTTTTGTTTTGTCTCTCTATCTCTCTGTCTCTCCCTCCTGCTATCATTGAAATAACCTTGTCCTGTGGAAATGGCTGGCCACATTTTAGCAGAGGGAAGATGGAGGTTTAGAGAGGCCCTGCACTGTTCCCTTAGCAAAAGGAGAAGAGTTTCCATTGTCAAGATTCTCCTTTTTTCCAAATCCTGGAACTAGCTTGTCCTCTCTGCTTATCAGCTGTTCTAGATCCAAGTATCTGGACGAACTGTTGTAAATCTGTACATGCTCCCATACCTTCTCAACATCCTACGCATCTTCTGTGTAAACGTATACCTAATCTTTTCCCAAGTTAACTTTGTAGTACAATAACTTGACAGTGGAGGGGCAGAAAACGCTCCCCTTCTTCCCTTTAGGTTCCTTGGCTGGTCTAATAATTACACTGATAAAAAATAAATTAACAGCAGAAAAACAAATGTCATTTCATGAGAGGTTCAAAGGTAACGGACAGTTGAGGCTTATATGTCATCCTGAGCTAATGGATCGGATAGGGGCCTCGGACTTCAAGAAGAAAAAGGGTAACACCCAGGATGAAAAGAGCAGATGTTTGGTAACAAGATTTTCATCAGGCCTTACATCTTGATCTTTCAAATAAAAAGTTATCGCTGGCAAAGATTCCTTTCTGGACCAGGCTCCCCGGATAAATTCTTTTAGATGGTTAAGAGAGAGGTAAAAGTTTGTTTTTGAGCCTGCTGGGTCTTCACTGACTTTAGCTCAAAGTAATTCACATGCCAAAGTGGAATATTTCCCTTCAACAGTAAATTTGTAAAATGCAAATTCATACCTCCAGAATCACCTTTTCTCTAAACTCCTCATCCCTTTTAAGGTAGCAGTTAAAAAACATCTGTATAATTCTCATTTTGACTATGCCCCACTAGCTTCGTTCAGCTTTATAATTCTTATAATTTGTATTTTAGATCTGTAGTCAATAAATGAATGCCTCATTGTTGCAAAAATAAAAATAAATCCTACAAAAGTGTTTCATCCCCACCCATGGCCAAACCCATTCTGTTCCCAGTGTTATTTTACTTGTCTGGTGTGCTGCTTTCCACTTCTCTCCTGAGGGCCTTTTAAGTAAGCATTTACACAGACTCACACACATCCGGTTTATATTGTGTGGTTTGAAAGTATTAATTTTGCTGTTTTTACATGACGAAGATCACACATTAGACATGTTTTGCTTTCTCTTTTTATTTATTTATTTATTTTTTAATGTTTTATTTATTTCTAGGAGAGAGAGAGAGACAGCATGAGCAGGGGAGGGTCAGAGAGAGAGGGAGTCACAGACTGAAACAGGCTCCAGGCTCTGAGCTGGCAGTCAGCACAGAGCCCGACGCGGGGCTCGAACCCACGAACCGCGAGATCATGCCCTAAGTGAAAGTCGGACGCTTAACCGACTAAGCCACCCAGGTGCCCCTTGCTTTCTCTTTTTAAATCAATACTTTACCCTGGAGTCTTTTCCATATCTTCCTGGGCAAAGCTTCCTTCCCCATCATCTTCCTTCAGACTTGTAGCAGGAGGTCCCCTAAATATGACACTTCCTCCTTGCTGCCAACATGGTCTGTAATAACATGGGGTGCCTGGGTGGCTCAGTCAGCTAAGCGTCAGACCCTAGGTTTTGGCTCAGGTCATGATCTCCCAGTTTGTGGGGTTGAACCCCAAGTCAGGCTCTGATCTCAGCACAGAGTCTGCTTGGGATTCTCTCTCCCTCTCTCACTGCTCCTTCCCCACTTGTTCTCTCTCTCTCTCTCTCTCTCTCTCAAATCAATGAACTTTAAAAAATAACCTTAAAAAAATAACTATAATGGTTCTTTGTTCAAAGCCCTCCAATGGTTTCCCAGCGCAATGAAAATAAAATCTGAACCCCTTACCCTGGCTTCCAAGTCCTTCCAGGGTCCGCACTTTCCTCCCCTAGAATTTACCCCCGAATACTTTCCCACTCTATTCTTGCTCTTATTCAATGGCTCTGCAGTCCCTGCTAGTCATTCTGGTTGGAACCCTCTCCCTTACCTCACTCTGTTTCTTGTTCACATGCTCGTGGATCAAAATGTTGCAGGATTCTCTACCTCAAAACCCGGGGTTCATTGTCTTCCGCTTCGAAGAATGAAGAGGAAGATACAAAATGAGCAGCAGGCAAACATTTGTTAGCGTGTGAGACCAGAAAGGAAAAATAGTATAAAAGCTCTTTACAGAGTGGGGGCATTCCAAAGTGAATGGCCACGACTGTAGGCAAGGGTCCTTGCTTTATAAGATTCTGGTCATCCACCCCCGCCTCCTTCCCCCTTATTCCTTCTCAGGTTTTGCCCTTATCCATTGGACAACTGTAGGCACTGGGTTGTCCTTTCCTGGTTGGCTCGTTTCCATTGTATGAGAGGTGGTCTATGGCCATACAGTTCCTTTTAGGTCATACATTTTTTGTCTACTTATTCTTAGTCAGGTCTTTTGTCAAATTCCTGAGGGAAACCTGGGGGGGGGATTAGGCGGGGTCTGTTACATTCTGAAGAGGAACCTTACACCTGAGGGGGTTTCCTGTGGTCGGACACTCCTAGCATTCTTCCCAAATATGTGTTTCCCCCCACCCTGGGACCTCAGGTCCTAGTCTTTCCCTCTCTGCCTACTGAATCCTTATCATTTCGTGTCTTTTCCAAGTATTTCCATTTACTACCTATGAGGGAGCATAAGGCAACACCTGGCAAACCTGCCCCTCCCCCCACCCCCAGATGGGATGTGTGTGACATTCCTCAGGCACTCCTGGCTGCTGCCCAAGGACAAAGGAAAGGACAGAAAACAAATGGTTAAACTGATAAGAGACTTCATCAGTTTACAAATATCTTCATCAATTACAAGAAAAAGGCAATCTTATCAATAGCCTAATCTCTAGGAACTCCCTCCCATCTTAATCATAATGCTTTGCTAGAGGGAAAAACAGCCTTAGCTTGACAATAGCCAGTTCTCCAGCCATCTGTGAGTCTTCAGCATTTGGAAATCCCTTTAAGAAACTTCCCCCTGACTTTATCTCCCCCAACTCCATAATATATAACCGGCCACTCCTCACGCTTATAACACAGCTCTCTCTGCCCACGGGCCCTGTTCTTGTGCTTTAATAACATCATCTTTTCCCACCAAAGACGTCTTCAAGAATTCTTTCTTGGCTTCAGCTCCGAACCCAACATCACTCCAAAACGCCATCAATACAATCGCACGGACTTATTAATTTGTTTGCCTGTTTGTTGTCTGTCTCCCCCACTCAAATGTCGCCTCTACGAGAACATGATTACTGCTTATTTTGTCCCCCCCCATACTCTCAGGACCAAGAACTATGTCTGCACCGTCACAAATCAAGGATTTACTGAATCATTCAGATTCAATCTTTACAACCGCTACGTAGTATGTCACTGAATGTCCATACATTACTTTATTATTCCCCGTTCTAGCATGTTTATTTTATGTATTTGTTAAGCTATTAGCCTCGAGGCTGCAGTGAACATCAAGAGAAGGGTTACATTTGGTGGAAGGGAAGGACCTTCAATCTTAGCTTGCAAAGTTCTATTGTTCTGCGTATTGTTTGATAGGAGCCTTTGCTTTGTAAGAATTCACCAAGCTACTTACTCATTTGTGTTTTCTGGTTTTCTGTTTTATTTACAATCAAAAGGCAAAAGACAGAGAGAGAGGGGCAGACAGTGTATTTCTGAGTCACATAGTTGATTCCAGCCCAAACCTCAGAACTGTGGGGCAGGGAAGAGATGGTAAGTCCAGGGCACACAGGGGCTTAATTTACTTCTCTACTGAGGTGAAGCCACCGTCTGTTTATATCTTTAAAAGGATGATTTCCCCAGTGAATATCCGTGTATGACTTTTCTCTCTGCTTGATGAATGAGCCTGGAAATTCTAGGTCTTGGTTGCCCATTATGGCTGAGAAAAGAAGTTCATGAAATAAAACCAGTTTTGAGAGCTGAAACCTGAATATCATATCTCTATAAAAACAAGCCACACAGCACAGTCCCCAGTGCATCTGCCCTGACCTAATCTTCAAGACTTCCAACGAAGTTTTCGTGAGTCACCGATGTAATTTGACATATATTTATTTGTTATTCCAACTCATTTCACTTAATCCGCTGAGGCATCCCCCCTTCTTCCTGGGTTCCTACTGGGATTTATAGTGCTCTAAAACCCTACACCACACCTCTCAGTTTAAAAATCCAAGTGCTGAGGGGCACCTGGGTGGCTAAGTCGTTTAAGCCTCTGATTTCAGCTCGGGTCATGATCTCACGGTTCATGAGTTCAAGCCCCACATTGGGCTCTGTGCTGACAGCTCAGAGGCTGGAACCTGCTTCAGATTCTGTGTCTCCCTCTCTCTCTCTCTGCCCTTCCCCAGCTTCTGCTCTCTCTCTTTCTCTCTCTTTCTAAAATAAATAAACGTTAAAATATTAAAAAAAAACTTCCAAGTGCTGAGTGAGAGAACAATTTCTTTTAAGAAGGAAATGTATTGAGCACTGAGCACAAATCTATTGATTACTTTTCATTTGAATATTTATGCCAACTGTTTGACACATGCAATGGCACAGCATACCTGTTTTGAGACAGTAAAATTCACTGTCTTTTTAATCAAGCCAATCAGGGGAATGGATCCAACAATTCTAAATTAAGGAAAGGAAATACCTTTGGCATAGAAGCAGCTGCTTAACAACAAAAGATTTAAAAAATTGAGTGATATTAAACCAAATTCAGTAAAATTCTTCACAGAGTTTTACTAATCACTAATCCTAATCACTTAGATTAGGATTATCATATGAAAATACCAAAAGAGTAGCTTTACTGTTTCAGGTAGGTCACTTTTTTCTCACTTGAAAAGAGTCACATGATCTCTAAGATTCCAGCTATCTTTATAATTCTTGGAAGAAATAGTCACTTTTGAGAGCTATTTAACATACAGTTTTACAGATGTAGATGTTGCTAATCTGAGAACGTTGCGGGGGGGGGGGGGGAATCCCTTGAGGTAGACTCATTTTTCAGTTTATTTTTGTTAGGATGCTTCTAGCATCATGAGAAGACACTGACCCAGACCCAGACTAATGCCTTGGCTCCAGAAGTAAAGACTTAGTCTGTTATTACTTTTAAAAGAATAAAGTTGTTGGAAGCAACCACTTCTTCCCAGTGTCTTCAAGTAGATAGAAAATGTAATTGCACCTCTTGATGTTATTGTTATTTATTGATTTAGAAACCATCTCTCACAAGATTAAAAGAACTGCAGAATTTCAAGCAACTCCTTTCCCTTCCTAAGACTTGCTTATTATTTTTTTTCCAGCGGTAGCTGGTTACAAAGGTTAAGTATGTATAACGTTGTGTTCTTTTTGATGTGAGAATCAATCCACTATCATCCACTGAACTGGGCTTCAGGGAAGCTGAAATTCAAAATCCAGGCATATACTCCGAAGTAAAGTGCCTCCCCAAGTTGTCATTTATGTGATGGGTATTCTGCTGAGGATTTAAATGAAGGCAGGACTTTTACTGCTAGTGCAAGTGACTGTTGTAATAGAAAATAATTTTCTCTTTGAAGCAAATCCACTATGGATGTACATTATAGGCCTATTATCTTTTCTTCGACTGTGAACTCCTCAAGGGCCAGACCTATGACTTACTCATGTATATGTCCTCAAAGAGGCTTTTTTCTTTTTCAAATTTTTATTTAAATTCTAGTTAGTTAACATAGTGTAATATTGGTCAGGAGTAGAATTTAGTGATTTGTCACTTACATATAACAGCCAGTGCCCATCATAACAAGTGCCTTCCGTAAGGCCTATCACCCATTAAGTTCATTTCCCACCCTCTCCTTCCATCAACCCTCAGTTTGTTCTCCATCATGAGAGTCTCTTATGGTTTATCTCCCTCTCTCTTTTCTCTCCTTCTCCTATGTTCATCTGTTTTGTTCTTAAATTCCACCTATGAATGAAGTTGTATGGTGTTCATCTTTCTCTGACTGACTTATTTTGCTTAGCATAATACACTCCAGCCCCATCCACGTCACTGCAAATGGCAATATTTCATTCTTTTTGATGGCTGAGTAATATTCTGTATCCCCAAAGAGTTTTATCTCTGATATACAGTATGTGCATTATAACATATTGGTCATGAGTTCTTCCTTTTTTTTTTTTTTTAAACATTTATTTGTTATTGAGAAAGAGAGAAAGACAGAGCATGAACAGGGGAGGGGCAGAGAGACGGGGAGATACAGAATCTGAAGCAGGCTGCAGGCTCTGAGCTGGCTGTCAGCACAGAGCTTGACACAGGGCTCGAAACCACAAACTGCGAGATCATGACCTGAGTTGAAGTCAGACGCTTAACTGACTGAGCCACCCAGGCGCCCCATGAGTTCTTTCTTAATATGGCACCATGTTGATGTACAATAAGCAAATGGCATGGTCAATCTGTGCATTTAACTCTTTCATTCATTCTTCCAGCACATATTTATATCCTTGATATGTGTTAGATACTCTATTGAGTATATGTATGAGTGTGTGTGTGTGTGTGTGTGTGTGTGTGTGTGTATGTGTATGATACAACCTAGTGTTAAGGACAAAAGGTATAAACAGATAAGTTGCAACAAGGTAACAAGATAAAAATACAGAAGAAAGAAGCTGGCAGTGTTATAAAAATCTTAAGATGCTAGACAAGGAGGGTAATATGATTAACAGCAACAGTGAACCTCACAGATTCATGTTTTGGAGTTCTGGATGAAATATCCATGCAGACGAGTTTTTTGGTGGGATATTGGAAAGAGGGACTGGACGCAGTTTGGGGGGCTACTTGCCTGAAGGTGTTGCTTGGCATCATAACGTTACAAGCAAGAGTGTAACCTAGGAGAGTGGAAGTCCTTAGGGGAAAGTGCAAGGGGAAGGAGAAGGCTCAGACAGAGACCCCGTAGGTGGATGGCAGAACGAGAGAAGGGGCTCCCAAGTCAGTGGTGAGATGTCCTACAGATGTGAACAGACATCATCAGATCTGGTGACTGGTGGTTATGGTGATCTGAAGATAGGTCTCTGCCGACTTGAGGGAATGAAACACAGTTCGCACAGCATTATATAGGATATCAGTCTGGTCTTTTTTTTTTTTTTTTTTTGATGATCAAAAGAATTCTTCAACAGCATTATGAATATCAACAATAAGTGATTGGCCCTTGAAAGGTGTAGGAATTTGTGAAGAATTTATACACATTCTTGAATTTATCTGGTCGAATCTTATAGTATCTAGGACAGATTACAATTGAACATTTATTGTTATGATTAATGTTTGTCTCCCTCATTAAAGCTGAGGTTTCATGAAGACAGATCCTCACTTGTTTGCTCACCATTGTATTCCTGATGTAGCAATGCCTGGCCAGTTTGGAGTAGCACTTAAAATGCACTGATCATCAGAACATTTTATCTGTTTTTTTTTTTCCCTAATCATCACAAAAGATCATTTCTTAAAATGTACCTGCTATAAGATCCTCATTCTTGAGTTTCTAATTCTTGTTTTTATTTATTTCTCAGGCTAATGGCTTATGACTATGGGAAAGTGTTCAAAGAATAGTATGCATGTGCCATATTTTCTGAATACTTGTACATCTGACCATGCCTTTGGGAGTCTTGCTTAAGGTTAGAATTTTGCAAGAGAAACTGGCTTCCCTCAAAACTCATTAGGCATCATGTCATTAGAAGTGCTCTGAGTTACAGAGAAGGTAGATCCAGAGTGAACTTTTGTTTTAAAATGAAGGTGTACTCTACACTACAGTAAGAAATGAAACTAAATGAATGAAACTTGTTAGGTCAAGTTCTTGAGAACCAGTACTTGACTTGCGTGCACGTGATATATTAAGTGCTACCGGGATAAATGTGTAAGAGAGTCAGGACAGGAAAGCACAAGGAAGTGGTCAAGGGTGTGATGTCAGGGTGAACTCCATGGGGAATGGGGGTGGCTGCAGCCTGATCTCATAGGAGAGTTCAGGGGGGTAAGTTATGACTCAGAGGTATCCTCATCCAAGGCAAGGGAACTGAGTTTCCATCCTTCTGCACCACAGTTATGGACAGGAGGAAATCCCCATGCACCTCTGGTTCTCTCCACATTCAGTCAAAAAAGGCTGAAGCAGCCTGATGGCAATCCTCTAAACAAGAGTCAAGGGTTAGCTTTTGTAAGTGAAAATACAATCAAGCTGGGGTATGCTATGGTGATCAAAAGGAGTCTGATTCAAAGGAACTAGATGGAGCACTGGAAATATCTGCTACACACCTTAAATTATAAACCTACCTGTCACCAACCTATGGGACATACCTCACCTACGTTCCCAAGCAAGCTCTCCATTGATTTTTTTAAAGCATAGAATGACACAGTCCAAATTAGGGTTTTTCAAAGCAGGTATTCCCTGACTGGCACGTCCAATGACTCCTTGCTTAGAGCAGCATGGTCAAACCCCAAGAGTTTCCCTTGAAGCTGGTATAAAACGATGGGCTTTCAGAAAAGTGTGGCTTAACCAGTGAACATCCAGAGATGCCTTTAATGGCCACTAGTGTACGGGGTGGAAGAGGAGCTATGTGGTAAGATATAACGCTTGGTTCCAGATGGAGGGAAAGAAAGAAGGCTAAAGAATCAAACACAATCCCTTCTTTCCTCCTCCCTCATGCTAGCCTTTTGTAAATCATCAGTCTAGTAATATCCATCCCCATTTTGCAAGGGACCTACCTATTTCCTGCTCATCACAGAACACTGAATACATGATAACTGACTTTGTTTCCTCCCCCAATGCACTAAGTGGTGAAAATAAAAGGTGACATAATCAAGCAAGGGCAGCAATAATAAGAGAAGGAAAAACATGAGCTTCGAAGAAGAAGGAGGGGGGCGGGCAGAGGAGAGGGGACCTGCATTCCCTCTGGAAGGAAGCAGATCTTCCTGCAGGAATGGAGAAAGCCTTGTCCTCTGACACACTAGGTCTCTTAGAAGGCGGAGACTAGGCACACAAACTGAATACTAGAGAAGTCACCTAAATTCCTTACACAAAGTAATTACCTCAGTCATATCTCTCCACCATTCTCTTTTTTAAAATGTTTATTTATTTTTGAGAGACCCCAAATGGGGGGGAGGGGCAGAGAGAGGGGACAGAGGATCCCAAGTGGGTCCTGCACTCACTGTAGTGACCCTGATGTGGAGCTCAAACTCACCAACCTTGACATCATGACTCAAGCAGAAGTTGGATGCTCAACCAACTAGCTAACTAGCTCTTCTCTATCCATAGGGTTTTAGACGTTAGCTGGGAAGACACAGAGCCACAGAAGGTCGGGATCATGGAGGATGGATTATACTGAAACTCTTACAGAATGGAAGTTGCATTAGAAGCAGCAAAAAGGAGATTCTCCACCGCTGTGAAAAACAGAGGTATGGATGGTGACAGAAATGTATCAAAGTGATATGAAAATGAATACTTTCTGAAGTTCTTTCACAAATATACAAATATGTTTGCATATTGATATATTATTTGGAATGTTTTATAATATGTTAACTAGTTCACATCACTGGCCATTCAGATTATTTTATGGGTCAAAGTTAGAAGCGTCATCATTGTAGCTAGGCACAATGTAACTACCTTTCATCATTTGCTATGCTCTCCAGCCTTTAACCATTTTATTAGGACACATTTTAAAAGTCAGAATGATCATATTAAAAAATATATACATGTCTAAAATATTTTAATACATTTTGCCAAATTGCTCTACAGAAATACTATTCAAACTCTAGCCTGCAGTCATTTACTATATAAAAGAAATCTTTTCAAAAAAACAAAAAGGTTTAAAACATGATGTATAGAGAGAGTAGAAATATCCTCAACTGGCAGTTCAGATTAGACATTTTTTTGTCCTTTTTTATTATTATTATTATTATTATTATTTGTGAATTATGTTTCTGGGTCTTTTTAAAAATGTCTTATTGTGATTTTAATTTTTAAATAAACAGTATGGATTAATGACTTTAAATACCTACTTATTGTTTATGTTGGCCATATTTCTTGGTTCAGTGTTTGTTTTCTAAAATTTCATTAAGGAGAGCTCAGTTGGTTAAACATCCAACTCTTGATTTCAGCTCAGGTCATGATCTCACCTTCCTGAGATTGAGAGCTGCATCAGGCTCAGTGCTGGGTGTGGAGTCTGCTTAAGATTCTCTCTCTCCCTCTGCTCCTTCCCTGTGTGCTCCATCTCCCCTCCCCCCTCGAGAATATAGTAGAATCCAAGGGCACATGGATGGCTCAATCTGTTAAACCCCCGACTTTTCACTCAGGTTATGATCTCATGGTTCTTGGGTTCGAGCCCTGCGTCGGGCTCTGTGCTGACAGCTAGCTCAGAGCCTGGAGCCCATTTCAGATTCTGTGTCTCCCTCTCTCTCTGACCCTCCCTTGCTCATGCTCTCTCTCTCTCTCTCTCTCTCTCTCAGAAATAAATAAAGTGTTAAAAACAAAAAGAGAATATAGTAGAATAGAATAGAACAAAACAGAATAAAATAAAATAAAATAAATAAAATTTCATCAAGGGGACCCTGCGTGGCTCAGTTGGTTAAGTACCTGACTCTTGATCTCAACTCAGGTCTTGATCTAAGGGTCATGAGTTTAAGTCCTGTGTTGGTCTCTGCCTTGAGCACTGCCTTGGCAGGGAGTCTACTTTAAAAAAAAAATCATTAACCTATTATTTAATCTCTAGAAAATTAAATTTTATTTTATTAAATTATTAGAAGACTATGACTTAAAAAGTAAAACAGAAAATACCACAAGGCTGAAAATGAAAAAAAAAAAAAGTGCTCTTGAATCCAACCAACCCCCTTCACTCTTAAAATTTTTCCTAACGTTTTAGACACTTATCCTAGTTTATCTTTCATACTTTTAAACAGATTCTGAGGGTACCGTTTCATGATTTTCAGTGGTATGGATGCTGCCGTAACTTCCTACCATGGATATTGAACTCATTTCTTTTACATTTCCCCCAAATTCCTCCTTTCTCTTCCTTACATCTATTCAACAAAGTAATATCACAATTTTTTTTATAAAATCAGTATTCAGCAGCTGTAATATGTGGACAGTAAATATTTTCCATAGTTAAGCCATGAGTACATTACATTGAGATTCCCTCTCTTATAAACTCGTATTTAGTGACAGTAATTGCTTTATCTTTGTTGGCTTAGTGTTCACAGCATCACTGACTGGCCTCAAATTCTTTTCATGATGTTTTTTTAAATTTTTTTTTATGTTTTATTTATTTCTGAGAGAGAGAGACAGCATGAACGGGGAGGGTCAGAGAGAGACGGAGATACAGAATCTGAAACAGGCGCCCCAAGATGGTTTAAACATCAATTGATCACTCAATTTCATTTCCTGCTGTTCCCAAACCTACCCTGAGAGATTTCTTGTCCTCTATCTTCTTTCAATCCGAACTAGTTACTCTTTAGGCCTGATACTGTACTATTCTTGTGGGACAGTTTTATTTTGGAATTTTTTCTTTCTTCATGATAATGACGGAGCCAGTGTTGTTAAGAGGGTTATTTGACACAGAGCCACGAGGACATTGGGGAAGTGGGGCTTATGCACATCTTCTGTCTTAAATTCTCAGATTTTTTGCTGAATTCATCACTCAAGTGAAGACGTCTGCTGGGTGTTGAAATGTACATAAATGGACTTTCTGCCTAACACTAGCCCCTCCCAACCAGTCACACACAGACTAGTGTAATTGTAGCTATAACAGCACCAATACACTTTGTTCAAAACAATTTATGTAAATTCCCTCTTTGCTCCTTAAAATCTCTAACCTCCTGTGTCTCTCTGGAATACACTTTTAATTTTGGTCAAATTGTAAGCAGAAAGAGGGGTTCCCAGAGAAAGAAAGACTAGATGTAGCTGTCAAACATAAGACAAGTCATTTTAGGCCCCCAGCTATTTTCCAGGATCTGTGCCCTACTCTTCTACTTGGCCCACCACACTTCCTGCAGAACTTCCTAGGGGGTGTCAGAATTACAAAGAAATGCAAAAATCTCAGTCGTTAAGGTTGTTAAGGAAACAGAGGGAACACAAAGACTTAAAGTCTCTCCCAGGCCAGGAAATAACCTAACCATATCAGAGACAATACATCACTGGGAAAACTCTCAGTGCTGTTTAGAAAGTAAGCAAGGCCCTACATAATGAATCCAATATCTCCTGTAGTTTCCAGTAGATTCTATTTATTTATCCAACCATGTGTACTTCTTGAAAAACTGCACGGAAACTATTAGAACTCTTATTGTGAAGGACTAGCAAAGTAAATAGACTAAATTTCTTAAGGAAGTCTCATAATTCTAGCAATAATACTTTTTTTTCTGCTTTAAAAAATTCAAATGTGTTTCCTATAATGTGTTCCCTATTTAGGGAAAAAAAACCATTTTAAACAAATATATCAATATGTTTGTTTTCACTCCTCTAAAAAATATTACCCAGGAAATCCAGGAAATAGATGAGTAGATATCCATGAGCCATTTCTTTTAGAGAAATTATTCTTAATTTTTTTTTTTTTTTTTTTTTTTTTTTTTTTTTTTTTTTTTTTTTTTAGAGAGAGCAAGCAAGCATGGGAGACGGCAGGGATGGGAGAGAGAGGATCTTAAGCAGGCTCCATGCTCAGCATAAAGTCCGATGTGGGTCTTGATCTCATGACCCTGAGATCATGATCTGAGCCAAAATCAAGAGTTGGGTGCTCAACAGACTGAGTCACCCAGATGCCCCTAGACAAATTTTAACATGTTCTTCCGCTGTTATTAGTCTCTTTTCAAATCAGTTCTAGTAATTTATAATCTTCTTAAAAAAAGGTATTTCATCTTGATTTTCAAATCTATTAGCAGAGAATAGTGTATAGTGTGTTTTAATATTTAATGTTTTCTATGTCTATGATTATATCCTCAACAGTATTTAAACATCTTTGTAATTAGTCTATTTTTACAAACTCTGCAAAATATTGTTTCAATAACATTTTCAAAGAATTAACATTTTGTACATATTTCAGATATATACTAGTTTTCTTTAATATTTTAGTATTTATTATAATTATGAATAACTATTAATTTATTCTTATTTTTCTCCCTCTTTTGAAGGTTCATCTTATTCCTTTTTAACATTTTCCTTCTTTTTTTTTTTATTTCTAGGAGAGAGAGAGAGAGACAGCGTGAGCAGGGGAGGCTCAGAGAGAGAGGGAGTCACAGACTGACACAGGCTCCAGGCTCTGAGCTGGCCGTCAGCACAGAGCCTGACGCTGGGCTTGAACCTACAAACCGCGAGATCATGACCGAAGCGAAACTCGAAAGTCGGACGCTTAACCGACTAAGCCACCCAGGCGCCCCGCCCTTTTAACATTTTCATTTGGGTACTTAGTTCAATCTCTGATTCTTATTTAATAATCAATGACAAGTCACTCAGCAGAAAAATGACAAGCGTGTAAACTGGCGATTATTGAAAGAAGTACAAATGGCCTATCGTGGCCTGCACCATAAGGGACATGCAGATAGCTTAGAATCATTTATGTGTTTCCCACTATTGGTTTGCTAAATATTAAAAGTAATAATAGAGCTCAATATTAATGGAGTTTCAGCAGAAAAAAAATTAACTTTTGGATGCTGTTGATGGAAGTAAGGGAAGTAAGCCCCGGCACAAGCTTTCAGAGAGCATTCGTCAATCACTATCAAATGTCAATATTTCTGGGTCTCTTGGCCAATGTCTACTTCTAAAAAGTTAATTCTAATATTAGAACAATTGTGAGAGATGGATCTCCCACTGCCTTATTTTTAATAAAGAGAAATTACAGATAAGGTAAACGCTCGTCAACAGGAGAATGGCTTCAGTAGTCACATGATATCCGTGTTGTGGAATATCATGATGGTTTAAAAATTAATTTGAGAGCTTTTTTTTTTCCCTTTTAGGTAGCCTTTACTTTTTTTTAATGTTTATTTAGTTTTGAGACAGAGTGTAAGCAGGGGAGGGACAGAGAGAGAGACACACACACAGAATCCAAAGCAAGCTCCAGGCTCTGAGCTGTCAGCACAGAGCCTGATGTGGGGCTTGAACTCAGGAGCCATGAGATCATGACCTGAGCTGAAGTCAGACGCTTAACCAACAGAGTCACCCAGGTGCCCCTAAATAGCCTTTATTTTTTAGAGCACCATCAACTACTGGTTTTTAAATGTCTCCATAACTCTGCTTTTTCTACAGTGTAATATAGTTGCGATTGTAGAATATGTAGCCTTTTCAAATTGGTGTTTTTCACTTTGTAATATACATGTAAGGCTCCTCCATAACTTTTTATGACTTGATAACTAATTTCTTTTAAGCGCCAGATAATAGTCCATCATGGACATACCACAGTTTCTCTCTCCATTCACCTACTTAAGGACTTCTTCGTTGCTTCTGAGTTTCCGTATTTATGGATATAGCTGCTATAAACATCCACATGTAGGATTTTCTGTGGATATAAATTTTCAAGCACTTTGGGTAAATACCGAGGGATGCCATTGTTGGATTGGATGAACAGAAGTATGTTTAGTTTTGTAAGGAACTGCCAGTCTTTGAAAGAGTCTGTATACCATTTTACATTCTCAGAAAAAATTCCTTTGGCTCATTGCCATCATTTGGTCTTGTCAGTGTTCTGGATTTTGGCCATTCCAGTAGTTGTGTAGATGGTATCTTGTTGTTTTAATTTGCATTTTCCTAATGACATAAATGTAGAGTATGTCTTCATATGCTTATCTGTGGATTGTGTATCTTCTTCTTTTTTAAATGTTTATTTATTTTTGAGAGAAGGAGACACATAACATGAGCAGGGGAGGGGCAGAGAGAGAGGGAAACACAGAATCTGAAGCTCCAGGCTCTGAGCTGTCAGCACAGAGCCCAATGCGGGGCTTGAACCCATGAACCATGAGATCATGACCTTAGCCAAAGTCAGATGCTTAACCAACTAAGCCACCCAGTTGGCCATTGTATATCTTCTTTAGTGAGCTATTTGTTTAGGTCTTTTGCTAATTTTTAATTGGGTTAAACCATACATTTTTGTATGGTTGAGGTTTAAGAGTTCGTTGTATATTTTGGCTAACAGTCCTTTCTCAGATATTTCTATTGCAAATATTTCTGTGTTCCCTTGTATTCTCATTCACTGACATTGTCTTTTGCACAGCAGATTTTTTTATCTTAATGAAGTCCACGTTATCAATTATTTTTTTCACGGGCCCCGTGTTTTGCGCTGTGTCTAAGAATTCATTGCCATGCCCAAGGTTATCTACATTACCTTCTGTGTTGTCTTCTCAGAGCTTTATCATCTTGTATTTTACATTTAGGTCTACCATGAATTTTGAGGTAACTTGTGCAAAGGTATAAGGCCTGTATCTAGATTCAGTTTTTTGGCATATGTTCTATGTGTTCTGAAAAGAATATGCAATATGCTGTTAGATGAAGTCGTCTAAGATGTCGATTCTATCCGGTTGACTGTATTGTTGAGTTCAGCTGTGTTCTTAATTGATTTCCTGCCTGTTTGGTGTGTCCACTTCTGATAGAGTAATGATAAAGTCTCCAACCAAAATTGTGGATTCACCTATTTCTCATTGCAGCTTTGTCAGTTTTTCCTCAAGTATTTTCATGTCCTTTTTTAGGTGCATGTACATTAAAGACTGTGACATCTTCCTGTATTATTGACTCCATTATTATATAATGCTCTTCTTTATCTCTTACAATTTTTCTTGCTCTGACATCTACTCTATCTGACATTAATATAATTATTCCTGGTTTCTTTTTAGTGTCAACATGGATTTCTTTCTTAAACCCTTTACTTATCATCTGTATCTGTCTTTATACTTAAAATGGATTTCATATAGACAAAATATAGTTGGGTCTTGTGTTTTAATCCACTCTCATAATTTGCCTTTTAATTGGTATATTTAGACCACTGGCTTTAAAAATGATTGTTGATATCGTTGAGTTAATATCTAACACATTGGTTAGTGTTTTCTATTTATTGTCCTTGTTTTTTATTCCAATTTTTATATTCCACTCTTTTATGGCTTTCCACCATCTTTTTGTGGTTTTTAGTAAGCATTTTATGTGATTCAGTTTTCCTTTCTTTCTTAGCATATTTCTTTCACTTTGATGGGATCAGGCACATTCAGATCATATGGTTATAGACTTCACTTTTGTTTTCTGTTTTTTTTGTTTTTTAAAAAAATTTTTAATGTTTATTTATTTTTGAGGAGAGAGAGACACAGAGTGTGAGTGGGGGAGGGTCAGAGGGAGACACAGAATCCAAAGCAGGCTCCAGGCTCTGAACTGTCAGCACAGAGCCTGAGGTGGGGCTCGAACCCATGAACTGTGAGATCATGACCTGAGCTGAAGTCGGCCACTTAACTGACTGAGCCACCCAGGTGCCCTTAGACTTCACTTCTGAAAGACAGTTTTGTGCAGATACAGAATTCTAAGTTGGTGGGGGTTTTTTTTCAACATTTAATATTTCACCCCACTCTCTTGATTTCATGGCTCCTGAGAAGTGTAAGTATTTTCTACTGAGGTGAAAAAGAAAATAAATCATTATATATTCACAAAATCTGCTGTTTTTTTAATGTAGATCTCTATATATGTACACATAAAATTTGATGATGATAATGTAAAGTAGAGTTGACTTGGAAAACAGAAATAGATTCCTCACATTGGAATTTGTAAACTGACAACTTATTGTCAAAGCCATGGCTGCCATAGGAAAGTAGTACTCAATATACTCAGTGATTACATCAGAAAGACAACTCTTAGGTTAACAGCAAGTACACCAGAGACACTGGATTCTAGTTTAATACACAGAATGCTGAGGAAAAAAACAAAACAAAACAAAAAAAACCCCACTGTTGACGCTGCTGGGGTCAGAGAACAAGCTGACCATGAATAGAGTGAGGCTATCACAGAAAGCCACCCTGGTATCTTTCTTCAGGAGCCGGCCACATAGTAGAAGGCCATGAGGCAGACTTCATGATTTTACACATGAAAGAGTGTGTGAAAATATGCTTCCCATAGGCTGAAAGTGACACGGCGTGTAACCTGTGGAGGATACAGATAAACTACAGATAAACTCTGGATTACACGTATCCAGAGCTTAGCCATTATTAACCAATAGTATGTTCTGATTTTTCTCTTAGATCTAATCAAATTAAAAATAAAACCAGACAAACAAGGTTTAAAACTCCCAATATACCTAGCTTATATTTTCCCCTCCTTGCCCCCATGTCCCACAATCTCAGCCTACCCAGGCTGACGGTGAAGAGATGCCTAAAATAACTGGACAGCCACAGCTGTCCCTTATACAAGGAATAAATAGGTACAGACACTGTCAGATGTTGTGTGTGTGTATGTGTTTGTTGTTGTTGTTGTTGTTTTTTTACCATAACACATTTTCTAGACTTGTGGATAGTTTCTTACCCCCATATATTTTCCAGTTGAATGAATTCTTCAAAGTATTTTTGTATTGGGGAAATGGACGTGTGTGCTGTTTATCTGCACTGCAAATAAGTATTTTCTTTCAGGTAGGAAAAGGAGTGGAAACCCATTTACTTGTTCAAAAGCAATTCAATTTCCTTGTTGACTGTCAAACAAGCCAGGGATGAAATTGATCAATTTCAGAAAAGTAATGAAAAGAATTGTCTAGGGATTCTCAAGGGTCTATTTTGGGAGAAAATCAGAATGTAGATACACTCCAGACTAGTGAAATTACAGGCAAACTGAGTAACTGCAATCTTTTTATATCAACGTCATTAACAGAAAAATATTTATTGGGTTTCTTATATGTACGACATAGATTTGAGTCACCATTTTTTGTGGTTCCTCATGGGTGAAGGTCCTCACGTACTACTTTGATCCTCTGGTTACATCAGCTGACCCTGGTAGCGCTGATGAGATTTCTGTTGGGTACAATTACACTGTGAATCTATGTGTGAGGGTGTTTGCTTTGGGAGGTAGGGCTAGCTGCTGCAAAGGGGTAGAGAAGTAGTTGCCCACAATCGGGTGGAGAACACAGATGAAGAGTTTTGTTAGGAAGAAATTATGATGCCATATTCAGGTATATGGCAAAACCCAAACAGCTAGTGAATAGGTTACATGTCGTTGGACCAAAGTAGGCGACACATTTTCCCAAGTAGTAGTCTGACATCATGGAAGAGCTTACAATGTAGGTAAAATGATTTTTTTCTTGGAAATATTTAAAGTGGTAAGATGCTGATAATAGCACATGAGATTAAGATTAGAGATTGAGATTCTGATAATAGCAGTTGAGGAAGATTTACCTAGTGCCAAAAAGAAAACTGATTAGAGCGATAATCAGTGAGAGACAAAACAAACAAATAAAATCCATGCTGTGTGAGAAGGAAAGTAACCAGACTGAAGTGCTGGAGAGGATAAAACTCAAGAAGGGAAAGTTTCAAGGAATTGTGACCACGATGCACTACAACAAGGAAAGAAGTAAGATAATGTGACTCATGGAATCAGACTTCCATTGATACCTCTGGGCTCCTAGGACGCAGAGAATTTGGTTTCTCGTTCCATCAGTGACATCTACTAGCTATGTGTTAGAAAGCCAGACACTTAAACTTTAAAAACCTTAGCTCTTTCAACTCATTAAAGGAAGCAAAGTGAACTAGCCTGCAGACTAATGTCTATGATATAGCATATAATTATTTCAATAAGCTAATTCCATAGAGGGCTTTACGACCCATCCTGAGTGTGCCATTTCTAGTTCAAGTGACCTCACTCTGCCATCTTATGGCTGATCCAGACCATGTGTACTAATCATAGAGCTTTCCCATTGGGTACAGATAAAACCTATCTTTACCAGTTAGCTTCTCTAGACCACCAGTACCAAGTGAAGAAATTGTGCATTCACATCAAAATTTGTTTCTTATAGAGGATTTAGGTTTTATTTAACATCTCCTCTTGCTCTAGTGTTTTTATCCCGATTCTGCTGTTTGTAGTTTATGCAAACAGAGGAGCAGAAGGTCCTCTGATGGACACAGAAGAGCTGAAAAGGGGGTGGGCAGAGAAAGCTCGAGAAGGGGTAAGAGGACCAAGCTTGTATTAATGGGTATTAGGGTTAGAAGTTCAGACTTGAATGTCCACGGTCATCACAGCTATAATATTTCGATCAAAAGTAAAGTTTTGGGGCGCCTGAGTGGCTCAGTTGGTTAAGCCTGTGACTCCTGATTTCAGTTCAGGATTTGAGTTCATGAACTCACAGTTTGTGGGATTGGGCCTCCTGTGGGGCTCTGTGCTTACAGTGCAGAGCCTGCTTGAGATTCTCTCTCTCTGCCTCTCCCCGCATCAAAATAAATAAACATTAAAAAATAAATAAGAAGGCTCAGTGGAATAAGTCCTGAGTAAAGATCAGAGAAACACAGGTTGCTGAACTAAGAAACTAATGAGAAATTAATGTCACAAGAAGCAGGCATCAAAATGAAAGTCCTTTTCTCTTGCTGGAAAGAGGAGGTGAGTATCATCTTTCCCACTCAGAAGAGGGGTTGAGGAATCAGGCAGTTTGTTGGGCAGAGTAAGGGTAATATGAGACCAAGTGGCCAAAAGCAAGGGTAGGTAGGTCTAGAATCTTGGACTCTGTCAACAGTTCGCAGAGAGAAGGGATGTCCCTTTACCATTTAATGTCTGCTTTTATGATACTTCAAGTCTGAGTTAGTTTCTTATGTTTGAATGCCTGGCATTGAAACCACAGCTGGTGCCCCTCTCAACTGTATTCATCCCCTACCTGGTGCGAGGGATTTGGCTAATACACACACACACACACACACTTCTACTCAGTTTCCTGTTTTTCCCAGTGACGAAAACCCAAGTCAATAAGATTCCAATTTTGTAGCCTGCAGACTAATGTCTATGATATAGTATATAATTATTTCAATAAGCAATTTCCATAGAGGGCTTTATGACCCATCCCGAGTGTGAATGAAGGTGATATACAAGTGGAATTAACTGGAAGTTTCTGATCTCAGGGAGACTTTGGATCTGTGTAAGCAAATTCCATCTCATTTTGTCTTCATTAATAAATTCTTTCCCTATTTTCATTTTTTCATGAAGGAAGAACTTTAATAAGTAGTTTCATAAGTTCTACATTAAATTTTAATTGAATAGACTGATAATCCAGATGTTACAGGTTTATTTAAAATATATCACATCTCTTAATTATAACAAAAGTAACCATACAACATGACTAGTAAGCTTAAAAATAAGCTTAATGATAAGTTATGATGCCAAATGATCTAAACTTTTAAATTGTGATATCTCAGTTTATTATTCCACATGCATGGAGCACACTTACCTCTTCTCATATGACTGTATTCTCTAATTAGGTCTTCATTAATTTGTCAAGACCTTATATATTCTCTATCATCTTTGGTTTTGCATAGAGCTGCTAGTTTTTGGTTTAGTTTTTTTTTAAGTTTATTTACTTATTTTTGAGAAAGACAGAGAGTGCAAGTGGGAGAGGAGCAGAGAGAGAGGAGGAGAATCTCAAGCAGGCTCCACACTGTCAGCACAGAGCCCCATGAGGGGCTCGAACTCATGAATGGTGAGATCATGACCAGAGTTGAAATCAAGAGTTGGACGCTTAACCTACTGAGCCATCCAGGGGCCCCTCTCAGTTTTGTTTAGGGATAAATATATGCATCCCAGACATTAGCTTTTTCTTTCCCTTTTATGCTCGTTCTCTTCTACTTTGGTACATCCTTGCTCTTCTAGCTGAGAACTTCTCATTAGAATCTTCCCGAGTTTCACCAAAAATTTTCTTCTGCCCTGGGACTTCATGCAATTGCTTAATTAATTTAGACTCATTTCCTTTTTTTTCTCTGCCCCTCTGTTTCTTCATACTTGTATGAATAGATATCAGAACCAGGGACCAAGCCAACTAGTCCTTCTAAAGGTAAATGAATTCCTTACACTAACACTCATTGTTTCTGTATATTTTTTTCCCGACTTTCTCTTATTAGGGACGCTATGGAAGCTGGCTTGCTTTCTCACTAGTCTGTCAATCCTCTTTTTGTTAAGTAAACTTATTTTGCTGGTAAAATCAATGCATTTATATGATATCTTCTTTCATGTGGTCTTAAAAATACCATATATTGAATCATCCTCCTTTGAGACACTCTCTTCGATTTCACTTTCAGAGATCCTCACATTGAAAATGTGTGAGAAAATTCAAGAGGCAACAGGAACATTGCCATCAACAGCTATTGAGATAATAAATTTGTATTCTTTTAAGTCGCCAAGTTCGTGGCAATTTGCTACCGCAGAAATAGAAAACTCACACGCTAGATTCTCCTTTGTGCAACAAACTGAATAGTGACATTGTTTGTTGGTGTAAGGAACACTGAAAGAGGACCGAGTTCAGGGGCAACGTGAAAAAATAAGTTTGGATATGCACATAGATGTTCTTGGCGATATCAAGTAGCCACTAAATTATATGAAAATAAGGCTTGGAGGTATATGTTTGGCAATAATATTAGCTCCCACTAATTGGACTTATTAGATTTCAGGCACTGCTATAAGCACAATATACAATGGCTTATTAAATGGATTAAAATCTAATCTTTGCAAATTTATATATAGAAATATATATATATACATATATATGTAAATAACAGGAGTAGCAATACAACTTGTTTAGAGAGTTAAATATATATATTCCACTAACTATAAGATTAGGGTCTCTCTGGGCTCTATTTCCTCACCTGTTAAACAGGGTTAGCAGCAGCAACATTACAAAGTTGTAAAAGAATATATATATATATGTATATATATATATACACATATATATGTACACGGATCTACAGGTGTATACTGATGTAAATATATACAAATACAGATTATATGGCGATCTATGTACATGTATCTGTGTATCTATATTCCCAGTAACCCTTCAGCCCTTCACACATGGTAACATGGTCTATGCCAATGCTTGTGACCACCGCATGGTACAAACCTTCTGTGTATAGGAGGTTAAGGAGGGGACGGAGCTTGTGAGAGATTCTAGAAACTACAGGAGCTAATGACCGGTAGGGAAGAGCCTGTCTGCAGAGGGGATCAAGAGTAAATATGCAGACATGTGAGGGGGGCTGTCTGGGCAGCTGGGGAGGCAGAGCTTTATGATTGGTCAGCGATATCAGAAGCTGCTAAGCCATCCACACCAGAATGAGGATTGAAAATGGGCAGTCAATTTTGGTTTGACCTCTAGGTATAGGAGGCTGCTGGCTTCTTAACATACTGGCCCATATTTTATATTCTTTTTTTTTAAATTTTTAATGTTTTATTTATTTCTGAGAGAGAGAGAGAGAGACAGCATGAGCAGGGGAGGGTCCGAGAGAGAGGGCAATACAGAATCTGAAACAGGCTCCAGGCTCTGAACTGGCAGTCAGCACAGAGCCCGATGTGGGGCTCAAACCCACGAACCTTGAGATCATGACCTGAGCCGGTCAGAAGCATTTAAACGACTGAGCCACCCAGGTGCCCCTTATATTCTTTAATTATTTCATTTAACTGTCTACTGTGAACAACCTCAAAAACACTGAAATGGAGAAAATGGTATAATGTATTCCTCACATGGATATGACAGAAATATTTGAACATTCTTTTGCTTCATCACTTCTTTCTGAAGTATGTAATAAAATTATTATGTCAAGTTATATTCATCCCTCATTATTTCAGCTTCTGTTTATAACACATAGGGATACTTCTTTATGCAGCCACTGTATCATTGTCAAACCCAATAAAATGAACAGTTCCATATTATAATCAAATACCAAGTCTACAGTCAAAAGACCATTTTCCCTGTTGTCTCACAAATGACCCTAGTCAATGGCTTGTTAAACAGATTAAAATTTAATCTTTACAAATTTAAAAATATTTGCATATGAACATTGTGTCTAATTGTTTTATTTGCATTCAGCTCTTAATAAAATTTGGTATATTTTCCCATGATCATTTGCCATTTTTATTTCTTTTTCAGTGTGCTGGATTTCTTATTCTTTGACTTTTATTTGTGTAGGGTCCCTCTGTTTATTAATATTGATGAAAGTTCCTTGAAATATATTTTAATCGTAATTATACAAATATAAAATATGTGCAAATTATACCTTTAGTTTTCACTATCTTTTAACAAAGCTTGTCTTTAGTATTAATATTTTTTTATGTTTATTTTATTTTTTGAGAGAGAGAGAAAGCAGGGGAGGGGCAGAGAGAGAGGGGGTCAGAGGATCTAAAGCGAGCTCTGTGCTGACAACAGAGAGCCTTATGTAAGGTTCATACTCATGAACTGCAAGATCGTGACCTGAGCTGAACTTGAATGTTCAACAAACTGAGCCACCCAGGCATCCTCAGTATCGATGTTTTTAATATTTACTTCAAATTTAAATTTTTTGTTATAATTAGAAATGCCTTCCCCTTCAAATAAGATACAAACCAACCACTCATGTTTTTTTAGAGTTCTTTTAAACACATTACTATATTTAAAATTTTAATTGAGGGGCACCTGGGTGGCCCTCAGTTGGTTAAGCATCTGACTTCAGCTCTGGTTATGATCTCACTGTTCGTGAGTTCAAGCCCTGCATTGGGCTCTGTGCTGACAGCTCAGAGCCTGGAGCCTGCTTCGGATTCTGTCTCCCTCTCTCTCTGCCCTTCCCTTACTCGTACTATCTCTCTGTGTCTCTTGAAAAATGAATAAATGTTAAACATTTTTTTAAATAAATAAAATAAAGTTTTAATTGAGCTGGTGTTGTAGTATATAGAGAGAAGTTTTCAGCATTCTTTTTCTCTTTTCCCAAACATACAGGATCACATCATTTGTCTGAAATATTATCCTTATCATGTTTTTATTCCAATATTTATTTAAGGCTATGTTTGAAATCCTTTATTTCATTGATTTTTTATGTCTCTTTGAATGCCACAATAAAAAAAAAAGCTATATATCATCTCTTATCTGGTAGGCCTCTTTCTTTTGTGCATGTTTATTTCTTAAAATTCATTCTTATCAATTTTACTGTATTATTTTCCAAGGCTCTTTCCCTTATTGCTTGCCTTTAGTGTCTTTTCTCTCTCTCATCTCTCTCTCCCAGTCCTTCCCTCTGATGCACACAGACACACACAGACACACACACACACACCACCTCATATACGAATAGCTATTAAACTAAAAGCTTCTTATAAACTCATTTGAAATGAAATTATAAAGATCATGGTGGGGAGTACTGGTGTTTTTGTAATGTTGACTTTTTTTTTTACCCAAGACCAGTCAGTTAAGTGCTCTGCTTTATGCAAACCTTGTTTGATGCTGTTAAGTAGTGTTTAAGCTATTCTTCATATAAAATTTTACTTATTAACTTCATTCAGAGCCATCTCCTCTCTTCTGGTTAGTAATGTGAAAGGGACTTCTCTCATTACATACTCTAATGTGTTATTGTTGGCATAAGTGAAATACATTGATTTTGCAACCAGACACTCTATTGGATTCCTATATTTTCTTTTTTATTAAAAAGTTTTAAAAAATTTATTTATTTTTGAGAGAGAGAGAGAGAGACAGTGTGAGCAGGGGAGGGTCAGAGAAAGAGGGAGGCACAGAATCTGAGGACAGGCTCCAGGCTCTGAGCTGTCAGCACAGGGCCCGATGCGGGGCTTGAACCCATGAACCGTGAGATCACGACCTGAACCGAAGTCGGGCGCTTAACCAACTGAGCCACCCATGTGTCCTATTTTTTCTTTCTTTCTTCCTTTCTTTCTTTCTTTCTTTCTTTCTTTCTTTCTTTCTTTCTTTCTTTCTTTCCCCTTTCATTTTATGTTTTCCAGCATGTATTGGTAACATCTTCAAATAATATTTTTGGATGTTCTAATCTATATTTTCATCTCTTATTTCATACTCTTAAATAATTGCTTTGACTAGGATAGCCACTGCTAAATCATAATGATATTCCTGGGAATTTTAAAATATTTCTAAGAATTGTCTGTGTGTGTGAATTTGTGTGTGTGTGTGTGTGTGTGTGTATGTGTGTGAGAGAGAGAGAGAGAGAGAAGACATATCAAAATTACACATCTATTTCTATTTCTTTAAGAATGTACCAACGGAAATGGCTATTGGATATATATTTTTTAGCAACCTTTGTAGTTAATTTAATTAATTTCTACCTTTTTGAAAAATACACCCAAAGAGTGGTCGATATATTCAATGGAATATTATTCATCCATGAAAAAGAATGTAATCTTGCCATTTGTGACAACATGGATGGGCCTATTATTCTAAGTGAAATAAGTCAGGCAGATAAAGAAAACCACAATATGATTATATTAGGAATCTGAAGAATAAAACTTGATGAATAAAGAAACAAACAAAAAGTAGAAACAGACCCACAAATACAGAGAACAAACTGATTATTGGCAGAGAGGTGGGAGTGTGGGATGGGCAAAATGGGTGAAGAGGAGTGGGGTGACAGGCTTCAAAGTTAAGGAGTGAATAAGTCATGGGGAGGAAAGGTACAGAATAAAGAATAGAGTCGATGGTACTGTAATAGTGTTGTATGCCGACAGATGATAACTGTACTTATGGTGAGCATAGCACAATGTATAAACTCACCAAATCACTCTGTTGTACACCTGAAACTAATATAACATTGTGTGTCAACTATAGCTCAATACAAAAAATAGTCACTTAAAGAAAGTGATAGCTATAAATTTTAGAAGTGCATTTTCTGTAGAATCTTCTCATATCGACGTCATTTTAACCAGAATCTAAATGTGCAACTCAAAAAAAAATCCCAAAGACTCCATAAAAAATTAGGATTAATAAGTGGATTCAACACAGTTGCAAGATAAAAAATCAGCACACAAAAATATACTATCCTTCCACACGCTAAGCAATAACTATCTATAGAGGAAATTAACAACACATTTCCACATAAAATACTCTGAAAAAGAATAAAATACTTAGGAATAAACTTAATCAAGGTGGCAAAGACTTATACACTAAAAACTACAAAACATTTCTGAATGAAATTAAAGCAAACACAGATAAATGGAAAGACACTTTAAAAATACACCCAGTTTTTATAACGTTTCCTATGGTTTTATGATATCCTTTCTCTATTTCGCAAGATCTGATTATTTACTTTTGCTTTTCTACTAATTTGCGATTGAGTTCTCTTTTTAAATCTATTTCAAAAAACCCAGATGTTATTAGATTCGTATGAGTTTATTTTATGTATTATTTTTGAATTGTATGAATTCTTCATATATTTCAGATATTAACCCCCTATCAGATATTATAAGTATTGATCTCTGTATCAATGCTACCAAACTTTGCCCAGTCATAAGCGGCTTTTGTATGGCCTGTGAGCTAAGAATGCTCTTTAGATGTTTAAAAGGTCAGAAAAAATTTGAAAGGAAAATAATATTTTGTGACATGTCAAAATTATATGATTTTCAAATTTTAGTATCCGTAAACAAGTTGTACTGAAATGCACACACACACAAAATGTTATTAGATTAAAAAATCAGTACCTAATTTTATATACCAAGACTCTTTTTTAACACCAACTTACTAAATCACTACTTTGTGTGTATTTCTTCTTTACTACTAGTTATCTTTGTTTTATATATATATATATTTTTAAATGTTTGTTTATTTGATTTTTTTATTTTTCATTTCTGAGAGAAAGAAACAGCGCAAGCAGAGGAGGGTCAGAGAGAGGGAGACACAGAATCCGAAGCAGTCTCCAGGCTCTGGGCTAGCTGTCAGCACAGAGCCTGATGCGGGGCTTAAGCCCACGAACCATGAGATCATGACCTGAGCTGAAGTCTGACACGCAACCGACTGAGCCACCGAGGCGCCCCTCTTTGTTTTATATTTTTTAATTGCATTGTTCTTTTTCTTAATGATTTTGAAAAAACAGTCATTCTCTTGTTTAATAATGCAAGTGTTTAACACTCTGCAATGTCTTCATGCAGTTTAAATGCTTGATTTCTTATTCAAAGACTTTATTATTGCTATTTTCGTAGTGTACAGTTGGGATTTTGATTTTCTCTGCATTTCAGAAGTTGTTCAAGAGAGTTTAAAATATTTCCAAGTAGATGAGTTTGAAAACTTTTCTAATGATGCCATCATTTACTAAAGTCATTACATGGTGGTCTATTTAGAAAATAACAAAACACATGGGTAATTTTACTCAGACCATCTAGTCAATGTATTTTGGGTGGCTCTTTCTTGACTAATTTCGTATCTTGTTTGGGTCCTATTTGTGTCATCATTGAGTGTGTGTGTGTGTGGGGGGGTGTTATTTGAAGGCTACTTTCCTATCTACTCTTTTGTCATCAAAAGCAGCAGAACCGGGGTAGAAGTAAAGAGAAGATAGGTGATACTTGGGATTTAGGGATACTGAACCCTTAATCATCATTGGAAGAGAGATTGTCAAAAAGCATTTTCTGTGTTTTTGTTTGTCTGTTTGTTGTTTTTTTATGATTAGGGAGATCTTTCCTGTGCCCATTCCTGCATTTCTCCTTGCCAGGGCAAAATCAATGGCAAATGAACAATTTTCCTTTTATCCTTTGAGTCATTGGTTATCCACAAGGAAACATACATGGTTCTTGTTTTTATTTATTTTTTGTTATTTGTTGTTGTTGTTTTTCTTAAAGGAGTTTTCAGCCTCTGTACATCTGTGTCACAAATGCAATTCCTTGTCTTCATATCCTTCCTTCTGAAGCTATCCATGAGGTATTTCTGCTTTACTTTGCGTTTAACGATTTGATCTTCTTGTCTTATTGATTCATTAGTAAAAGTTGAATCATGTGTGGTTTTATAATATTGGTACATTATTAAATGATGCTGGTATATTTTGCTAGGTTTTGTAGGAGGGGGTGTCAGTCTCCTTGTGTGTCATTATTTCCTCCCCTTTTCAGAATCTTGGTCTTGCTCATTAAGTGATGACAAAGGCTAATCAAGGAAGCTATAATATTCATCATGGAAACCAAAGACCTTGTGGTCTTTGAGCCCGTCAAAAAGACTCCTGTACTTCTCAGGAAGCCCTTTGTCACAGTGCAGATAGTACAGCACCATCTCTTCAAATTATTGATGTCTTCTATCATAACAGAGTAACTATCCACATTATATGACAGCAGCAGGAGAGAACATTATGATAAAGACATGATAAATTAATTCAGTAGTAAAGATTTATTGAATCCCTAATATGGGACACGACATAGGAGATGATGAGCGAAACAGATATCATTATGATGCAGCTTTCAGTCTAGGGAAACACACGGGCATATAGTCACACAAACTATAGAGAATTACAATGAAATGAATTGCTAGTGAAAAGATGCATGCATTGCTAAATGCTATAATGTTGAGATGAAATCTCATCTGGAAAATCAAGGAAGGCTACACAGAGCAAGTAAAAACTGAGCTGAGGTCTAAAAGAATTGATAGAGTTAACTAAAGAGAGAGACAGACAGACAAACAGAGAGAGGGGGAGGGAAAGATTTTGTGTTAAGGGAGAATATTCTTAGTAATTCAGGTAAAGGCAAGGGAGGAGTATGTACAAAGACACTGGGGTGGAGAAAACATATGGCATCGAGGAACTGGGAACAGTGTCACAGTAGCAAGAATAAAAGAGCTGGGGTGTGGGTGGTATAAATCAAAGACGTGGGGTGGACACGGTATAAATTGAAGCTGAAGAGCTATGTATGGGCCAAATCGTGCAAAACCCAAAAAAGATTTTAAGAAATTTGGACTTTATCCTAAAGCAATGGAAAAGGATAAAACTGTTACAAGAAAGAAATGCAAGAGAGAAATTTTGTTTTTGTTTCTTTATAAAAATTGGGCTTTTGAATACATAAAGAATTGAAAGAATGAAGGATGCATCACCCATCAGAGTAACCCTTCCTTTATCTTTTAAAACCCATCTATTCTTTGCAACGTCTGGTTCTTGTGATCCTCAATATCCACATAGTTATACTGATGAATTCAGGTTTTGCTAATACTTTGATATTTGATCCCTTCCTTTCATTGATACAGTGATCCTTCATATAGAGTAGGGACAAGGTAGAAAACATTCTAAAACAAAATGTTTTGAAGCTATGCTAGGGTCTTTCTGTTTAATAGGGAGCAGAGTCAAGAGCTTTCAAATTACTTACTGTACAACATGAAGGAGCAGAAATAATGCCTAAAATGTCAGACTCCAAATTCTTATGTAGGGAGAATTCTTACGTACCTAGACCTTATCTCTACTTTAGACGGAAGCCATCCTAACAAGTAAGATGTAGCTTAGGACAATTTGGGGTCTAGAAACCAATTTTTCAGAAACACCTTGGTTTGGAGTGAAATAATTAAGATCATTAGTTAACATTAACAAAATGAGAAAGTATTTAGTCATGGAATACCAATAAGCCCAAGAAAATTAAAACAGAAAAAAGACACCAAGTTAAGGAGGAAAGAAGATAGATTCTTAAAACATTATATGTTATAATTATGTTATATAACATTATATGCTCTGAAGTCTAAAGTATAGTGATTTTTATACAGCAATAGCTTATGTGATCTTTATTGAATGAGTATACTTATTTCTCAATATTTTGGGCAGACTTTCCAAGAAGTAGTCTAAATTAATGAGCCCTAGTTGTTTGAAAGAAATTAGGCTTTCCGAAAAACAATGGAATAGACATCAATGATCACTTGCCCTGAGAAATTTAACCACAGATGTACAATAAAATCCCAGACCAATGCACAAAGGGAGAATTTCACTGTCAGTAGGTCTGGTAGGCCTCAACATGAGGTAGTTGTGTTCAATGAAATATATAAATTAATTCCTTCTATACCATAATGTATTGTTAAAATAAAGATATATTTGAAATATATCTCCAGAACCTTGTTTTCCACCACTCACTTGGTTCTTATTACAAAAATATCATTATATATTTTAAATTACTTAATTATTTTTTAAAAATCATCACTTCAAAGTTCTTGGTGAAATTGTTTCTTTAAAAGTGTCACTTAGGGGCACCTGGCTGGCTCAGTCAGTTAAGCTTCCGACCTTATCTCAGGTCACGGATCTCACAGTGTTTGGGTTTGAGCCCCACATCAGGCCATCAGGCTCTGTGCTAACAGCTCGGAGCCTGGAGCCTGCTTCGGATTCTGTATCTCCCTCTCTCTCTGCCACTCTGATTCTTGCTCTCTCTCTCAAATATGAATAAATATATTTTTAAGTGTCATTTATATGCTGTGTGTATACAGGTAGCCATGATCAGTACTCACCTTGGATACCAGCTATGTGAACTTAAGAGGTTGGCATAGCATTTGCCTTATAGAAAGATAAATGTCCATGAAGTGAGAAAAGGAAAAGAGCAAAGAAAAGATAGTCTCCTATCAGATGACCCATTTTGCTAGGAGACTTTCTTGCAGGCTTTGAGAAGCAAATCATTATCTTGAGAACACCTAATGGCAAGAGACAGATGATGGCTTCAAGCTGATGGCCAACAAGAAAAGGCTGTCAGGCCAATAACCCCCAAGGGACTAAATGCTGCCAACGACTCCATGACCTTGGGAGTAGAATCTTCCCAGCTGAGCTTCAAATGAGACTGCAGCCCCAACCAACACTTGGATTGCAGCCTCGTGCGACTCCGAGGCACACCCCCCAGTTATACTGTTCTGAGACTCTTACCCAACAAACTATGCGGTAATAAAGGCTTTTTATTTTCAGCTGTGAAGTTTGCGGTCACATTGTTATACAGTTGCGTGTAATGAATATAACATCCAATATAACTTCACAGATCTATATTTTTAAATATAAAATATTGTTTTTCTTAGGCATCATGGTAGGTTAACTTCCACAGTATTTTATCTGGAAAATGACCAAAAATTGTATAGCTCAATTGTATGTTATTCAACATATATTTCTGAGTAATTTCTAATATTACACTCGTTTGGTATTTCTGGGATAAGCCAAGCGTGGTCATCAGCATTAAATTCAGAAGACTACACAGTTTGGGTGTAATGTTGGATCAGATCTTCTAATGTGTTTAAAAACTTTACAGTGAAGTAACATAAGTGAATTAGACTTGAATGATAAAAGCCAGAGAATGGCATAAGATAAAGGAAAAACACAGGTGCGCTCTGTCATGTTTGATTTGTTTGGAGAATATCTTAATTTGGTGCGTACTTTTGAATAATGTTTCTGAACATAAAATTTCAGGTAGACGATTCTTTGTCCTCATAATTTTAGAAATATAATTGAACACTTTCAGCCTTTGTTTTGGTTTTGAGGAATCCTCTGTGTCCATCTTATAATGCGATACTTACTTCTTGCCTTTAAACTTTTCTTTTCCTTTAGTGTTCTACACTTTTCCTAGTAAGAGAGGATTTCTTATTTTTTTATTTATTTTGAGAGAGAGAGAGATCACAAGAAGGGGAGAGGCGGAGAGAGAGGGAAAGAGAGGGGATCACAGGCAGGCTCTGAGCTGTCAGCACAAAGCCCAAGGTGGGGCTGGAACCCATAAACAGGGAGGTCATGACCTGAGCTGAAGTCAAGAGTCAGATGCTTAACCGACTGAGACACCCAGGTGCCCAGGATTTCTTTTCATTTACTGTCCTTGGGATCCATTACGCTTTGTAAAGCTAAAAACTCATGCTTTTCATGAATTCTAATAAAGTATATCTTTCTCTTTGAATACTTTTCTGTTCCAACTCCCTGCATTTTATCACGGAACACTCATTATTGTGTACGTTAAGTTTTATTTTCATATCTTCTCTCATTTCTCTTAAATTCTTTCCTATGTTTTTATTTTTTAACTCTTTCTGTTTCTTTGGCATACGTGCCTTAAATCTATCTTCCACTTCACTGATGATTTTATACTTGTTATAACTCATACTGCTCCTATCTAAATGTGTAAGTGCATGTGTGCATATATGTGTCCATATATGTCTATCCCTCATTATACAATTGTATAGTTTTACATTGTCCCTTTCTCCTCTTCCTGATAGTATTTTATTTCTTACAGTTTTTATTTCCTTTTTAGCTTTCCTCTTTATTGAGCATATTTGAGCAGATTGTTTAATAAACTAAATTGCATGTGTAATATTGTTATATCTTGAGTCTCATGTGTGTATCATATAATTGTGATATGGATCTTGCACTCAAGACAATCCTGTAGAGTGGTTACGGCCACGTGGCTGCCTCCACCAAGTAGGGCTGTGTTTATGTTGGGTTCTTTGTTAAGAGTTTCCAGACCATCCAGGCTGCTTAAATTGGAATTGGAAATCCAGGCAAGGTGACCTAAGTACATTCTATGTATTTTTTGATTTTGGGCAAAACTTGAGCGATCACCTGTGCCCACTGAGAAAGGCTTATTTCTCACCTGCCCTTGGACCGCACCCCAGCCGCTCTGATGTGTCCTGCTTCACGAGGCAGTCTCAATGCCAAGGCCACCCCTTGAAAGAACAGACCTTTCCATCTCCTCTCCCTGCTGTGGAGTGCAGGTTCCTCTTACCCACTTACTGTAGGGAAGCCGCAAGAATAGATTATGAAGTCCCTTTTCTGGTTTTCGGTTTTCTTAATGCCTTCCTGGTCCTTGGCAATTTTCTTTGGAGGCTAACTGGGGCCATTTGTGCATTTTATCTAACATTTGTTATTATCTGTTACTATTATATGTTAATATTTGCTATATTTTCTCTAACATTTTTAGTTATTTCTACATAGAACTTTCTCAGAGTACTCAGTTTTCCAGAAAGCTTTTTCCAGGCAAAGGAGCCCTGTCTTAAAGAGGTACAGCAATGACAGTTTTAGGGATTTGCATCAGATCTAAGATAATCTTTCCTCCATAACAATCTCTTTTGTAAAATACAATACCTTTTGATCTTTGTATGGTTCTGGGCTCTCAATTAATTTACTGGGAATAATCAGTTACCAGCATGGAGATGGAAAAGAAACTGACATTGATAAAAATGCCCAAGTACATACTACAGTTCTGTTTCTATGCAGTTTAAGAACATAGAAAACCAATCAACGGTTATAGAAGCCACAATGGAGTTACCCATGGGTCTAGTGACTGGGTAGAGGTCAAGGGTAACTTTTGGAGTGTTGCAATGTTTACGTCCTGATTACACTGATGACTACACAGGTATTTACTTATATACAAATTCATCATGCTATATACTTAAGATTATTATATTTCATGGTATATTTGTTATGGCTTATTTTTTTAAATACAGCTTATTGTCAACTTAGTTTCCATACAACACCCAGTGCTCATCCCAACAAGTGCTTTCCTCCATGCCCATCACCCATTTCCCCCCTCTTTCCCACCCCCATCAACCTTCAGTTTGTTCTCAGTCTTTAAGAGTCTCTTATAGGTCCTTTTTAAAAGAAGGTACTGGTGAACCCATATAAATGTCTACATAGGAACATAAAATAATGAAGTGAGAAAATGTATGGAGTATTTAGAGTCACAGAAGAGAATGCATGCTGTTCCTGTTATGTAAATGGGAGTGTTTTTCCTTTGTTTTATTCTCCTATACTCCTATTGAAAAAATAATTTTTTAAGGGACTTCATTTTTTAGAGCAGTTTTATGTTCAGAGTAAAATTGATCGAAAGGTAAAGAGATTTCCTGAATACCCCCACTTTCCCCCGGACACATAACACCCCCATATCACTCATCAGCATGGTGCATCTGTTATAGTTGATGAAATCAGGCTGGCACATCATACTCATCCAAAGTGTGTATTTCTCTATAGAGCTTTCTCTTAATGTTGTGCATTCCATGGGTTTGCACAAGTGTACAGTGACAAGTATCCATCATTATTAATATCACACAGAATATTTTCACATTCTCTGTGCTCTTAAACTTTCTCTGTGCTCCAACTACTCATTCACCACCTCTAGCCCACAGAAACCACTGATCTAAACTGTCTCCATAATTTTGCCTCATGTGTACTTTTATCAGTTCAAAGTTGTATTTGGCTAGTAATGTTCCCCAAACTTCATATCAAAGTAGTATCCAAGTAGATGGCATTTATATCACTTCATAACATTCCAATTTCCTTTACAACAATGTGTTCATTGCTATGGTAATTACTTATGAAATATTATTATTTCTTTAAAAATAGTATGCTATTGGGGTGCCTGGGTGGCTCCGTCAGCTGAGAGCCAACTTTGGCTCAGTTCACAGTCTCATGTTTCATGGGTTTGAACCCCACAATAGGCTCTGTGCTGACAGCTTGGAGCCTGGAAACTGCTTTGTATTCTGTCTCTCTCTGTTTCAACCCTCCCTCACTCACACTGTCTTCTTTATCTCTCTCTCTCACAAAAATAAAAAACATAAAAAATTTAAAAAATAGTATGCTATTATTTCTCTCCATTTATACTTTTTTTCTTACATGGGCCCACTAGTAATATAAATAAAGATTATAATGAAGTTGGCATCCCAACTATACTCAACTGAAACTGGGATAATCTGAGTAACAAGATTTTTTTTTCTACTGTTACAATAAAGATACAATTTAGAAAATGCTCTGAATTTATATCTGACTGATGCTTCTACTTATAAAAGAAATAGCATACAGTACTTTCAATTTTTCTCTATTTTAATATACTTTGTGAACAACATTCATAGGCCTTTTTTTCTAAGATATCCCTCCATGAAATTAGAAACACCTAGAATACTCCATAGATCCTATCAGAGATGCAGACAGTGTGCAGGGGTGCTTCCCATAGTATTGTCTATAACAGGAAATATTTAACTGGGGATTGACTCACTGATTCTGTAAAATATTCTGCATGCATTAAAATTATGTTTTGAGCAATACTTAATCACATGGAAAATGATAATTTTATATATATACATATATATATATATATACATGTTATGATGAAAGTAAGAACTTTGTTAAATGCAGAGACAGAAGCAAGCAATAGCCATCATTATATTAATTAAAACACCGATATTTAAATTTTTTATGTTTTTCTATATTTTCCTCCTTTCATAATGTATAATCATGCAAATATTAATCATTTTAAAAGAAGAGCCAGCTGAGCCACCTCATTTGAATTTAAACTTGGATTTGAAAACCTGAATGCACTTGACCACAGTGATCCAATGGCGCTGGGGAAGGTCATCCAAAAGATGTGACCACCAGCTGACCCGTGGGCGAGACCCAGGCCCTTAGATGTCCTAACCCCCTCCCCTGTCATTGGAACGTGGGTCCTGCTTGCCTTTCCTGATCCCAGAGGCTGCTCTAAGGACATGGTGTTGTGGTGGTTGAAATATCTGCACAGTCTATGATTGACGCCCTCTTTATAAACTTTAAGATGTGGTGGGCAGATAGGGAACACCATGTATCTTCCTGTTGCTCAAGACAAGCCTCGTATGCGTTTTCCTTTTACTTCCTACGTCTGTCACCTGCCTACCTGGGGTGACCTGACTTGTTCTTCATCTCTCCCTGCCATCTGGGGGGCAGTTTCAGATTCCCCCCAGGAAGCCCCAAGGAGGTTACAAACCAGCACGGACCCGCTGTGTCTTGGATATGTTGACAATCTGAAAAAGGAAAGAACACAATTGAAAGAATTACCAGTGTTAATGAACCAGACACTCACTGTAAAATTATAACTGTAAACGATAAAAGCGTACTTTTCATTCTCAGAAAGGTCAGTCATCCCACTCAGTCCCTGCATAGTGGGTCTAAATAAGCCCTGCTTCTCCATTCTTGGACTTAAAATATTAGACTTCGTGGTGTCCAACCGAGAGGGTTTCTGCACCTGTTTGTGAGGGAGTTAGGTGATAAACTTGTGATATTTTTCTCATTAATTCTTGTATAGTATATGCAGAATATTTGTCCTAATACTGAGAGGAATACTAAACAAGACACATTTGTATCTTCCAGGAAGCCCTACACTCGTCGTGCAGTTAATGCTTCACTCTACCAACAATGAATGCAGAAAATGAAGTTTCTTTTTTTTCAAGTTATTTTGTTTGTAAAAAGGAAAAGTCCATGTTGATTGAAATTATTTTAGAACAAAATGAGAAGCACAATAACCTAGCTGTTCAGAGCAGGTGTTCCTGGTACATTATATCCCCTATTTGCATGGGAATATCCATCCATCCATTTATTTATCCTCTTTTTAAAGCTTATTTATTTATTTTGAGAGACAGAGAGAGCAAGGGAAGGGCAGAGAGAGGTAGAGAGAAAATTCCAAACCCTATGCCAGTGCCGAGCCCTATGCGGGGCTTGATCCCATGAACCTTGAGATCATAACCTGAGCTGAGATAAAGAGTTCGATGCTTAACCGAGAAAGCCACCCAGACACCCCTAATTGTCCTCTTTGAAAGCAAATAGTTTATTTGCACTTGAGAGGCACTAAAACTTGGTTATTAGGTATGGACTCTGAATGGGGTCTCCTGGGCTCAAGTCTATTCTGCATCATTCTTACTGTGTGATTTGGACCAAGTTAAATAACCTCTTCTTGCTTCCATTTTCTTATCTGTGAATAGGAATAAAAGAGTAATTTTTCTCTCATAAAATTATATGTAATACATGGATAGATAGATGATAGATAGATAATAGTACATAGTAGCACATCATAAGTAGCATAAGTAATCATGAATACTATTAGATGCTCGTTGGGTTTTCTGTTCTATAAAATACAATGACTAATATCTCAGACTGTTAGTGTTGGTCAATTCTTGTGGCAATTAGCAACCAGCAAGGCCCAGTGGATTTATAGATCACTAATGTGATCACCATAGTTTTATTTTATATGTAAAAACTGGAAGGAAGGAATTTCTAGAATTGCCTGAGATGCTGTCGTTCTCAGGTGCTGCCTGTGGCCTGGCTTACCGATACAGGCTGGTTTATCACTGAGAGCTGATAAAGAATACTCAGGCATTCCAGCCACAGAGCTTACTTTGCAAGGTTTCAGAGACCTTAGGTATCTCAGTGTTTGTTCGGACATAAGGAGTCGACTGCGGAACAAGTCCAAAAGTCACATATGTCATATAGGTCAAAAGACTGATGGCATTCTCTTCTTTTAGAAATAACAATAAACTGGAAGAGCATAACATTTTCTTTGCAGAATAAACTATTTCTCACTTGTTCCCATGAGGATGGCTTCGAAGGGCTAGTGATGCTTCTCACTGCCCACCCCCAGCTTTACAGGGGTCGGGCTGACTGTGGTCAGGTGGATAGAAAGCACCTGAACACTGAGGACCTGAAATCAAAGGCTGTGTCCCCTTCAGGGTATACTGTTTCCAACCAGAGCCCAACCTGGCCTTGGTTGTGCTGGGGCTTATCCCTGGGCAGACCCCTGGCTCAGAGGAGAGCCAGGTCCCTGCAGGTCCAGGTGTGTGTATGCCCAGGGAGCTCAGAGTTGCTCTAGCAAATGAATACTCATGTTGGATGAGCTTCAGGGTACTTGACCTTGGGTAAATTGCTCAACTTCTTTGGAGTCCAGTGTCCTCCAAGTGTGTCTGCAGGATCTGTGCTTTGCCCTTTGTCATGTGGCTCTTAGAAGGACCCCTCCATCCATGAGTCTGCAGGACGCTTACTTCCAACAGCTGCTTTTGAAAACATTTTATTGCAGTTGTGCTGGTTCATCTCAGGGTCTAAAGTGCTTGTGGTCCCCTGCCCCCTGCCCCCCCCAAGAAACTAAATACACACGTTTAAAATAAATAAAGTTCCCATTACCTCTTCAGTCGCACATGTTGATGGAGGGTCTTTTGCGTGCTTCTGGGTCTTCTGCAACAGGGCACAGGGCTTCAAAAGCCAAGGAAAAACAGAATTTGTTGGTTTTGTTGTGAGTTGCATATGGAAATGGATGACTGCTTGCGTGTGTGTGAATGAGAAGCTCAGCTTAGGGATACCCGGGGGCTCAGTTGGTGAAGCCTCTGGCTTCGGCTCAGGTCATGATTTCCCAGTTTGTGATCTCACAGTTCATGAGTTTGAGCCCCATGTTGGTCTCTGTGCTGACAGCTCAGAGTCTGGAGCCTGCTTCAGATTCTGTGTGTCTCTCTCTGCCCCTCTCTTGCTTGTGCTCTCTCTCTGTCTCAAAAGTGAATAAATACATATTTTCTTTTAAAAAAGGAGGTCAGTTTAACAAGGGGCCAATAAAGAGGACATTCCAATCCTGATGTCTAAACTCCTGGCCCAGCTGCCCTAGAAATGCATCCCCACTATCAGGGTGCATCACTGAAGACCATTACTTAGGACCCCACGGCCCCTGCACATTTGTCCTAGATTTCCCTTTAACAACAGGTGCATGCATAACTGAGAGATGGTTTTATGGCATCTTGATGTCATGATTGCAGCTGCTGGAATATAAATCAAATGGAGGCCATGACAGGACTTTTTGTTTTTTTAATCTAAGTAATACATACAAAGAGGAATGTCTTAATATGTTTCAGCTTTTTAACAGATTAGGAGACTGTGAAAACTTCCTCTGCAACTGATTTTCTCATCTCAACGAAGATTCAAAGTCAGTGATACCTTTGTAGATATCAGGTGGCCATTAGAGGAGGAATAAATTAAGCATAGAACATGGTAGTATGGGTTAAAGCATGGCAGTCAATTACTATTTTTGCAGAGGTGTGGATTTCACTCCAATAGTGTCTTTTTTTCTTCTCTTCTTTTCCTGCTCTCTAACTTTTCTACCATATGACACCAAGAGATTATAATCATTGAAGCCAGTCTGTCTGTAGGCAAAGGAAATCCTCAAACATCCTGGTTAAACAAAATACTTTTCATTTGCACTCAACAAGGTGAGAGAAGGTAAGAGATTATCTTTGGAAAACTGGTGTGTGTGTGTGCATTACCAACGTTCTTTTCTTCTTTCTGTGTGTGTGTGTGTGTGTGTGTGTGTGTGTGTGTGTCCCTCTTCACCATTGCTGAAATTGTGAGGTTTAATTTGGTGATACAGTCTCTAGTCTGTAACTAATAGGAAAATTAGCTATGGCTCCGAGGAGCTTTCAAAGACTGGATACAACAATGAAGTATTCCACTCTGCCACCATCCAGTCTTTGAGAACGGAAGAAATGGAATTTTAAGTAACTCTTTCAATACCTTCTTTTCAACACATGTTTAATAGTACATGTCCTTTAACCAAAGAACACAGATGGTACAATGAGGTTTTAATTAGATTTCACATTCAATGCAATTAGTTACAGTCGAAAATGTAAAATCTACAATAGAGCGTTAAGAAATAACTTTATCAAGCCACTTCAATTTGTTAGGTCACTGGCCTTGTGGATTGTAGTGGGCATATATCAGCTCAAGATAACAGTAGTGTGAATTCACATTTAAAACATGCCATAGGTCAAACTTGTGTCTGATTTGCAGGTCCAGAAATGGTCTTTCTCAACTTCCTTGCAAATGAAAATATGAATAAAGATGAAAATCTCACTGACACTGATAGAAAGCCTCATTTCAGAATCTGGAGGGAACTCATTCTAATAATGAAGTCAGTTGAGCTGGATTTGAAATTAAAGCACAGCCACAGACATCTGAAATGAAGGAGAGAGAGAGAGAGACCAGGGGGAGCATGGGAGGGGGCAGAGAGGGAGACACAGAATCAGAGGCAGGCTCCAGGCTCTGAGCCGTCAGCACAGAGCCCGATGCGGGGCTTGAACTCATGAACCGTGAGATCATGACCTGAGCCAACACTGGATGCTCAACTGACTGAGCCCCCCAGGCGCCCTCAACATTGTTTATTTACCAAGCCTCAGTAGTGCGCTACTTCCATGTCTTCATCCTCACTTAAAAAAGGGGAAGAAACAAAATAGTTAAGGAGAGGGAGGGAGGCAAACCCTAAAAGACTCATAAATACTGAGAACAAACTGAGGGCTGATGGGGGTGGGGAAGAGGGGAGAGTGGGTGATGGGCATGGAGGAGGATACTTGTTGGGATGAGCACTGGGTGTTATATGGAGACCAACTTGGCAATAAACTATTAAAAAAATCCATTCAAAGCAAGAATCAGGGGGAAATAGGCCTAAGAAGTAGGGTGGGGATGGTCAGAGAGTTAGGGGTTACATTTTGATGGGGTGTAGCTTCTACAATCAAAGCAGGATGTGTTGAGAAAGAAGATCCTATGAGCAGAGCATTCTGGAAACAATAATGGCCCCTGTGCTGTAGACCTCTCACAGAAATAGAGGAAGAGGAGGTGGGGACAGGCAACGATTTCCCATCAGTCAGTTAGAGATATATGGAATGATAAGTAGGAATTATGCTTCTGGGAACTCACCAACTCTGATTGGCTGGCAGTGAGTGTCCTGGGTCACTGTGTTTAATAACGTTCCATTTGCATTCTTAGTAGAAAGAGTTATGTGACAAAATATCACTGTCTGCCATGGATGAAGGGTGGGGAGGTGATCGATTGTAAAGTTCCATGTATTTAAAAATCACCTAAATATCTGCCCATAGCATTTGATTTAATAAATCAAAGTATACACATTGTAATGGTTACCTGTATGTGTTAGGCTGGCTAGACCATAAGGTGCCCAGATATTGGGTCAGGTATTAATTCTGGGTGCTTCTGGGAGGTGCTTTAGCATGAGATCAACATTCAAATCGGTGGACTTTGAATAAAGTTGATTGCTCGCCATGATGTGGGTGGGCCTCATCTAATCAGCTATAGGTCTCAGAACAAAACAACCAGCCTGCCCCTGAGTAAGAGAGAATTCTCCAGATGACTGCCTTTGCATTTCATCGGCAACATTGAAGCTTCCTGCCTAATCCTTTGAATTGGAACTTCAGTTCTCACTGGGGGTCCCATAACAGTGGCTCACTCTGCAGTTTTTGGACTTAACCAGTCCCTATAATTATGTGAGCCAATTCCCTGTACTAAATCTTTCTCTCTTTTCTACTCTGTGTACACACACAAACACCACTGATTAGGTGAGGCCCACCCACATTATAAGCCTCTGTGTGTGTGTGTGTGTGTGTGTGTGTGTGTATTTTATATGTATCATACTAGTTTATTTCTATAGAAGACCCTGAATTCTTACATACACATTAATGTGTTAAATCATCTTATTGTTAAAATCACATTGCAAAGAATATTTTTTTTAACATGTAAGTAGCTAAAACATCAACTATCATGGTTAAGATTTTGTTGCTCGCAGGAAATAATAAAGAACAATTCAGTTCCCGCGAGAACGAAAACAAAGCATGTGTCAAAAACCTGAAGTAAGTTTCTGTCAGTAGGTATCCTGTCTGAGCAGGTGGTATTTCAGAAAGAAATCACTGCATCTTAATAGAAGACAGAGGTACAATTTCCTTAAAAGGCAACATTGAAAAGACATGACATTCAGGGGTATCCCAGCATCAGCCCCCAACTCTGTATATATTTGTAGCCATTCTTTCCACAGAGATTTGTTTTCAGGGGACCAGACATCCCTGATCTTCAGTTTTTGGTTTTGACTAAAACAGGAGATACTGTAAGAATAAAATTAAAGGGAAAAAAAATGTTTCAGGTTTCCTACCGTGGGGTTATGATTTACTCTTTTCCTTGAAGATTAGTAAAACACGGTTTCAAGTAATGCTGAATAGAAATTCCTCCCCAGGCCTGGTCATTCATTCATTCATTACTATTAAGGGGACACATTTCGCCAAAAGCTTAACTTGCATGTATAGTGAATAATACAGATATATCTATATATGTACATACTTGTACATACATATGTATTTGTATAGATACAGGTATATGTGTGTGATATATAGAATACATGTGTGTATATATATTTTTCTGTCTTCTTTCACCTTTCCTTTTCACCCATGGTTTGTGACTGTCTCATTCTGACCTTCTTACTTCTTTTTTTTTTAAAAAGACATTTACTTAGTTTTGAGAGACAGAGAGAGACAGAGCATGAGCAGGGAAGGGGCAGAAAGAGAAGGAGACACAGAATCAGAAACAGGTTCCAGGCTCTGAGCTGTCAGCACAGAACCTGACGTGGGGCTCAAACCCACGAACCGTGAGATCCTGACCTGAGCCGAAGTTGGAAGCTTAACCAACTGAGCCATCCAGACTCCCCTCATTCTGACCTTCTTACTTCTTTTTTTTTAAGTGTATTTATTTATTTATTTAGAGGGAATGCAAATGACAGAAGGACAGAGAGAGAGGGAGAGAGAGAATCCCAGGTGGGCTCTGGCTGTCAGTGCAGAGCCTGAGGTGGGGCTCGAACTCACAGACAGTGAGATCATGACCTGAGCCAAAATCAAAAGTTGAATGTTTAACCCACTGAGCCACCTGGGCACCCCGCGTCCTCCTCGCTTCTTAATCTCCAATGCAGGGACCATGTGGGCTGGTGGTGGTTCCGGAAGTTTCACACTCACGGGTTGTTGAGTATTTTATCTTGCTTGTTTCTTCATGGCTAGAAAAATAATAAACAATGAGCTGTTTCTCCTTCCTATCCCCCCTCCTACTCCTTTCCATTTTTGAGTATCTAGTTTCTAGTGTCTGAGTAACTTCCTGGGTGACTGACCATGGTTTTCGGGTGTAAATCTGGGGCAACAAGTGCAACCTTGCAAGATTCTGGGAGTATCCAGCAGCTACGCTGTTACCAGCTAACCTTCAGGGAAGTTTTGGGTATTAGGAGCCCTGCTCCACACAGGTACCTTCCCTCCCCTATTCTCTCAGAGAAAAAAAATCATATTTCTTTTCTGCTTTTTTTTTTTTTTGTCTCTGAGTTGTAACTGTTTCTTTTTCCCCTTCACCTGCTTCATGAACTCCATCTTCTTTCTTCACTTCTTTTCTACCTTTTAGATGCAGATGTGAGAAAAGGCCAACAATGACCTGATTGCCTTCGAGAAGAGGGATGGGGAGCAATTCACCATCTGTCATGAGCCCAGACCTCCCTCAGGCACAAGGAAGAGCTTGGTGGGAGGCAGAGAGAAGCAGAAGCTTAGGCGCTTGGCTGGCTTGGGTGAATGCTCTTCTTACAGACAGCTACCCGCATGACCTTGACTAGATTCCCTCACATTCTCTACTCCATTCCTTTTTCTGTAAGTGGTTTACAGTAGTTTTCTTATGGAGCAACTATCAGTTTTAAATGTGTGACTATATGTGAGTAAATTGGATGAAATGGCTGGTTCTGTGGGCAGAAACTGACAAACATTAGCAGTGCCGTAGGTTTCAGCCCGACATGTAACTCTCAGGAGTGGATAATGCCAATCACTCCATAAATATGAGCTCTTCTGGTTATTAGGACCATCATGCAAAGCAACGACAACAAAGTGTAATGTCTCATTTAGAGTACGAACAGCGTCTAGATGGATCTGAGGCTGTGGGCATTGACTGGACCGAGGCTGTGTGGTGAGTGGGGCAGCCCCTTCCCAGAACATAAATCCCCGGAACTTGTGAACGTTACCTTATTTGGAGAAACAATCTTTGCAGATGTCATTAGCTTAAAGATCTTGAGATGGGGAGATCATCTTGAATGATCTGAGTGGACCTTAAATCTGGTGACAAATGTCCCTATAAGAATGAGACAAAGGGAAATCTGACCAACAGAGGAGGGGGGCTGGTTACATGACCACAGAGGCAGAGGTTGTTGTGAAGTGTGACAAAGGAAGCAATGCCAACGGCCAAGAGAGATTGAAAGACTCAAGGAATGGATCCCCCCCTAGAATTTCTGGAGGAAACACAGCACTGCTGACACCTTGATTTAGCCCAAGCGATGCTGATTTTGCGCTGCCGGCCTCCAGAATTATGAAGGAATAAATACCCGTTGTTTTGAGTCACCGAGGTTGTGGCGATTTGTTCCAGAAGCTCTAGACCAATATTACTGAGGGCAACTAAATTCTGTGTCCAAGTCAGGTGACTGGGGAGAAGATGTTCCCCCTCTGAAGTTCTAATTCTTCCCAACCCATCAGGTCTCATTTTCAATTTCATGGATCCAATCGGCTGTTGCAGTGGACCTTCAGGAAAGCCTGTGAAGTTGAAAATTGGCATTCTCCTAAATGCCTGCAAGTGTAATGACACATGGCTATCTCTCCTGCTCACCAGATGACAGCACCTGCATGCTCTGTGTAATGAACAACTCACAGACGGGGGAAAATACCTGCTAAATTGAAAAACAATCCTTCAGGTATTCCTACATGGTCCTTGTATCCAGGAAAGTGCTTTCCAGTGAAGCAATCTTACCCAATTGTTCCTTCATTATATAACCGTTATTACAGAATAAATTCAAATGGAGAAGTGAGTTCCGATACATAGCAGGTTCTACACTGCTCCAGCTTGATTTTTTTCGTGGTTGTTCAGGATTATTAGGCCTGAAAACAGTCTCTTGTTTACATCCTAAAGACCTAAAATGTCTGTCAGGTTTTTAGACTCATGTATCAGATACTTTAACCAGGACCTTCTACCTTTTAATTTTTCTTTTCTATTTAGAAGCATGAATTGACATTTACCCTGATATTTAAGGGATATATGAAAAGCATTTTGTCTTTACACTGGCTTTCTATTTCAAAGTTCCTTAAGACTAGTTCTAAAGTGAATGATTATTTTGATAACTAAAGGATGCGGGTGCTGGTGGAGCAAATTGTTTCTTTGCCGTGTAAGCAATTAAAGGTAGCCAGTCACTTTTGCTATATTGTGTTGATAACCTATGTATATGCCTCGGTAGAAATTCCCTTTGTCACATTGACCTCTACTGGATGGAATGTCACACCAACCCAGCTCAGCATTGAAACTTCTTCCTATTGCTCAAGGTTTCAGCCTAAAACCCCAAGGGAAATTAAAAAACAAAAAAAAAAACAAAACAAAAAAACAAGTGCAGCGAAGAAGAAAGGGAAACGAGAAAAGAAAACAAATAGTGATAGTACAGAACAAAGACTGTAGTGAATTGAAGTTAAAAAAAAAAAAAGGAACGTGTAAGAGACTGAGGAAGAAAACTCACAACCCCATCAATCTCTAGCTGTCTCTAGACGCACAATTTGACACTTTTCTAGTGAGTTTGAACATTTCACTAATTGTCCATAACCTGGATCATTTTAGTTATTTTTTTGTTTGTTTAGATTATCTGAATTAGATGAATGTCTTGGCGAATCACACATATGGGCACCTATCACATCTCCAGTTTGCAAGTACCAGTTTCACTTGGGGCTGACTCTGCAGATTCTCCATAGAAGGGACCCGCAATGCCAAGTCTCAGCACCATGTGAGCGATCCACTTGCCCACAGGCTTAATGACCTGTCAGTTATTTAATGATGGATCTGACGATTGAAGTTTGAAGAGTCCAACTCTATCCTTTCTGGACAGGAAGATGTTGGGGAATGTGAGATTTACCCTTCCTCATCAAAATTCTTCTGCCTGTGGCTCAAGTTCCCCCTTCCAACTTTCTAGCTGCTCACACCTCAGTGTCATGGGCTGCCTGGGTTGTGCAGGGAGGCTCTTTTCCTCGTCAGCCCTGGGGACAAAGAAAGCATCACCTCTGTTTAGCAAACCCAGTTTCCCTGCCCTGTTTGCCGCATTGAGGAGCAAGTCCTTTCATACCTGCTTTCTGTCCCATCAAAGGCATCTGTCCAACAGGGCACCTTCTCAGGATTGTTTTAAAAAAAATAGAACCCACCCCGCCCTCCCCCCCAAAAAAACCACCTCTCCATCTATCACTCCCCTTTGTCTTTCTCTTTCTACCCAAGTTTTTTTTTTTTCTTCCCACTGCAGCCTTCTACCTTTGAGAAAGGTATGCTCTATAATGCAGCTTGACTTAAATTATGAACCTGCTGCACCATTTCTTTGAGCTGCTATTTTCCCTGCCTGTTCCAGCTGCTGAGCACAATTGCTACAGCTCAATTATTAAAGAGATGCTAAAAATAGCCCCGTGCAAGGCTGTCGACAAAGAAAAATCATTCAAACACAGCAAGAGACCCAACCTGGGCATCGAGCTCTCACTGTTATTAGATCCTTAATTCTCCCCACCCTCCCCCCTTTATGCTTTCCTTTTCTTTCTTTCAGCAATAATAAAGTAATAGGCAGCTTAAAAGGTCCCCTCTTTTGTACCCACAGGAATTTGCATAAGCTGATGACTGCTTTGCCAGGGCACAGGCTCCTTAATAAGAAACGAACAGGCTGGATTTAGGAGCCAGCTTGCAGTAGCTGCGTGCAAAGGAATTTACAAATGATTCTCTGGCTTGCTGGTGTCTGTGTGAGTCCCATCGGATGGGGCCAGCCAGTCCTTCAACTGCGCACCTCCTGAGATGCCTCCCTTTGAACTTGAAATCAAGACTTTTCCTCCTGGGGCTCATTTTAGAAAAATATTTTTTAAATATTAGAAATTTAAAAAACTAGAAATATGAGAAAGAATAGCCCCACGTTTTAGAAACTTAAAGTTATTTAGTGTTATAAGCCTCGGCTACAATAGATTATGTGACTGCTTAACACACCTTACTTACCCCTCTGAGCTTTACTTTTGCCGTAGATACGCTTTTAAAAGCGTGTTAACTGAAGATATTCTTTTTCTCATAGAAAAGAGAGGAGCATTGTAGTATGATCTGCCTAGGAGAGTTGTAAAATCCTCTGTGCGTCCGTTCACCTGTCTGTCAATGGGGTGTGACACCCGCTTTTGAGGCCATTGTGAGCATGTAATGAAAAAGATGTAAAATGTCAAGATAGAAGAAAATAAATGTTCAAATAAATAATACCAGATGTTTCTGAGAGTAAAGAAAATGTACTTATTAGTAGAAACAGCTGAAATTCAGGTGAAATGAAGGCAAAGAGACTGATTACAGTAACATTTGTAAGCTCCTGTTGTTTTTCTCCGAGAATCTAGGCAGGAACACGTATACACACTCACACTTGAAAAAAAAAAAATTGGTTATTGCTAGTTTGTCTACAATGAAAAAAATATTGTTGACAACAGTTTTATGCAGCATTAAGTACTAGTTTAAATAAATAGATAGGGGCGCCTGAGTGGCTCAGTCAGCTAAGCGTCCGACTCTTGATTTTGGCTCAGGTCATCATCTCAGGGTTCATGAGATGGAGTCCCAGGTCTGCTCTGTGCTAGGAACATGAAGCCTGTTTGGGATTCTCTCTCTCTCTCTCTTTCTTTCTGCTCCTCCCCTACTCGTTCTCTCTTTCTCTCTCTCACAAAATAAACATTTTAAAAAGTAAAAATAAAAATATGGATAAATTCTTACCAGTTCTGGGAAAAAATAATCATGTGTGCAAATAAGTTATTGCATTTATGCCAACAAGAAAAAAAATCATTCACAAATATTTAGTTCAGATAATTTACCATTCTTGTTCCTTTCCTGAAAGTGTTACCTCAAGAAATAGAGTGGCCAATAAGACTAAATCAAAATAAAGATATTATGAATGGAGAAGACGTAGGATTGAAGACAACAAAAGTAAATGTAGAATTTCTGTCTTATTATTTGTTAATCATGTATGATACAATATAAATATCCAAGATAATTCTTGATAGAAAACATACAGGAGGCAAAAAAAAAAAAAAAAGAAAAGAAAGAAAAAAGAAGAGAAAATAGTGAAACCCTGTAGACTTACAGTAAATGTGGGAAACTGGCATTGGGAAGTATCATGTGAAAAGTTACAATTTTAAATAAATGGTCAGTTACTCTTGATGTTTGTAGAAATGCACAGATATATAGGGTTTTGCTTTTATATTAAATATAACTGCTACTAAAATAAAAATAAGATTAATAATTTATAAATCAGTAAAGAACATAAATATCTTGAGTTAGAAGAAAAACGTAAAAATTTTATAAAGCAAAGAAACATGAAAGAGAATGTAGATATTAAAGATAAAGAGAATAAGATTGTGCCTACTGGCTACCACAGTATTTGGGCATGAAGCAGAGGGGAGTAGAAAATAATTTTCCTCTCCCTTTCTAGGTTCTTGGCTGAGGTCACTATACCAAAAGACAAATTAACAACAGAAAATCAGGGCGCCTGGGTGGCTCAGTCGGTTAAGCATCCGACTCTGCCTGACTTCGACTCAGGTCATGATCTCACGGTTTGTGAGTCTGAGCCCCGTGTCGGGCTCTGTGTTGACAGCTCAGAGCCTGAAGCCTGCTTCGGATTCTGTCTCCCGTTTTCTCTGCCCCTCCCTTGTTCTCTCTCTCTCTCTCTCTCTCTCTCTCTCTCTTTTTTCTCTCTTTTTCTCCACAAAGTAAATAAACAGTAAAAATTTTGAAAAAAAAATCAGAAAAGCAATCGTAAGCTTATTAACATGTGAATCTCCTGTATTCATGGGAGGTACACAGGGAAAAATGGATTCAGGCTTAAACACCAGCTTCATAGGGAGAGGGCAGGGGTGTGCGTTCTACTCGGGGCAGAGTAAGTGATGTGGAGGAGCCATGGAAGGGCCCTTGGAAGTACAGACGGGAGATGTGACAGTTTGTGACCCAGTGTGTCCAGGTGTGGTCGGGACTCCCAGTCTCCTCTCCCGTGACAAGTGTCAGTGCTTCCCGGTCACAGAAACTCCCGGGGAGAGGATCGCAACGGAGTTCCTTTGGGGGCTCTGTCTTCAGGCCTATTGGGAGAGTCCGAAAAAGACTCCCCCTTTTTTTGCTCTTTCTTGAGGGCCTACAGCCCCAAATAATCAATGTGCCACAAAGGCACATTTCAGGTGGCATGTTCTAGTCTTATATAACCACATTTTTAGGTGGCATATTCTGCCATCTCTCAGAGTATAATTTCTTTTTTTTAATGTTTTTTATTTATTTCTGAGAGAGAAAGAGACAGACAGCATGAGCAGGGGAAGGTCAGAGAGAGAGGGAGATACAGAATCTGAAGCAGCTCCAGGGTCTGAGCTGAGGTGTCAGCACAGAGCCCGAGGCGGGACTCGAACCCACAAACCGTGAGATTGTGACCTGAGCCGAAGTCTGATGCCTAACCGACTGAGCCATCCAGGCGCCCCTATAATTTCCAGATTGAAAACAAAGACTTTCAGATTTAGTAAGAAAAAAATCAAAATGTCTTCCATACATAAGAACTATGCCTAAAACAATGTGATATAGAAGAGTTAGAAATCAAAAGAATAAACAATTTTGACTGGGAAAAGGATGAAATTCCTTTCCTCTGACCTACCCTTAGAACAAAAGCAAAATGGAGACTTGCCAAATGGAGATGTGGTAAAAGTGCCCAGATGTTAGGACAGGAATGCAGCTGAGAATCGTTGGTGCAATACCACACCCAGACGATTGAAGTCAGGACCCATCAGTGATTGCACCTCTGCTTTGGATGATGAAATAGCAGTAGCTCGTAGCTGCCCAATGCCAGTCTGAATGCACTGGGGAGCTGCTGACACAGCCAGGACTCAAAGGGGTAGAATTCCAGAACAAAAGAAGGCTAACTTTTGGCAAAGCCCATTTGCCTTCAGGAAATTCGTCCATTCTTGGTCTATGGAGATGAACAAAATGAGAAGTTGAGGACAGGAAGGCTACCAAGGGTCGCAGAGGTCGGGAGACTTCCAGCAATCCCAAATGCCTAGGAAGTAAAACCTTCTTTTGCAGATTACCAATATATCCAATTCTGGCGAGAACAACATCCCAGAGAGAAGGGCAGTGAGAAGTGAGTCCCATGAGTCCAATCTTTTGGGCTTTTTCCTCCAGAGAGCTTCTACTATGTAAGTTTTTCAGGGTGAGAGCCTAAAAGCTGTGGAGATGATGGTTGAAAAACAGCAGAATTTCTTTCAGCAGTCTTGTTGTGCCGAGGATAGCAAAGATGAAGTTCAGGATTTACAAAGGAGAAGGGGACCTTATAAACTCCTTGGTTCTCATTTGGAGTCCCTGATGGGTTCAGTGTGGTGAAATCAAGGTAGATTAAGCCTTATTGGTATTGCTGCTCTAGCCTAATAGAGGCGATCTACTTTTATTCTAGCTGCCCTCCAAGAGGCCAGAGAAATGCTTTCTGGAGGAGGGCACTATCCTTTAGAAGTTCTACAACTTTTCATTTGAAATATCCAATATTCAGGAAAATATCAGCATAGTAAGTCCCTAAACAGAATTAGGACATTTTATTTCAGAAATCTACCTTTCTTATAGCTTTTTAGTCAATTTGCATTACAGGCAAACATAATTGAAATCTTCTGCATTTTTATTCATGTTACAAAATGGATAAAGTTCTTATTCTTATGCAAGAAGTTTCCATTTCAATACAAATTCACATGCCTGTATCACTAGGTCATAAGTAAGCAATTACTTTCTTTAGAGTTCAAATTTAGGTCATTTATATGCAATGTGATATAAGTGAGAAAACATACAATTACCCTGCCATTTTCATCTTTGATTCTTTTTTGAATATTTAAACTATACAGCTATTAAATTATTCAAATAATTAACAATTGAATGAACAGGCATCCCTTTGTTTCAAAAATTACTGACTTGGATTTAGCAGTATAACAAATCTATAAACCCCTTCCACAAGTCACCCAACAAGCATTAACAATGAATACAAGTCCATGTCTTCCATTTCGATAAACATCTCCATAAAGTATTGGTTGGTTGTATCCGTTCAGGATCTATACCGTTGGATTTTAGTGGCTATGTCCACGATATTTTTCATACAGTCTGCTGTACAAAACTGAGCACCGAAGTTTTAATATGTACCATACAATGCAATAAAATAATAAGAGAGCATCCAAGCTTCTGATCCAACATGTAAGAAACTTGGGAGTTACCACTTTGTCCTAACGTAAGTGAATAGGTGAATGAACTGAAGATTCAACAGCTCTTCTTAGATCAGGCAGAGAAGTGAGGTCACAGGGCACAATGGTGCCCCTCAAATGGAGACACATGACAAGTGAATGTATAGAAGGGGGAACTGTCAGAGCAACAACCTCTGCCAGGACCAAGGCTAGGTAGTGAAACTTGAATGCTAATTGACAAAGTGCTAGAGGCTCCGTGTGGACAATTCTGAGAGTTAAAAACTATTGAAGGAATCTTTCACTGGGGACCCCACTCCTTTGTGAGTTTTACCACCCAGTCTCTCTGAGGTTCTCACAGTGGATATCAGAGAAAATTATCCTGCTTCTATCAGGGGGTAGGGGAAGGGGCCATTTATAAATTCTTTTCTTCTTAATAAGCTCTGCTCTCTTGAGAAACTATTCAACCAGAGCCTAACCGGCTGGGGTTTTATAAGACCCTAACTGATCTGCACAAAGGGAAATACCCAACTCCAGCCCACTTGAACATCCTGTCCAAGGTGGGGGTTAAGTTCGGGAGGGGAAGACTGAGAAGCATGTGAAGAGGTCACAGTCCAGAGTCACAGGTTCACTAAAATACTGAGACTTAATCACAGGACAACAGAATGTTTCCCATCCCTTCAGTTTCTCTGCAATCACTCAAGGTCTATTTACAGAAGTTTCCTTTATCCAGCACATCATACTTGGCCATAAAAAAACAATTACAAGCCATACCAAAAAGCATCAGGACTGAGCTCAGGTATGATAGTGACGTTGAAATTATCAAATCAGGAATCTGAAACAATTCTGGTTAATTTGCTAACTCCAATGGATAGAGCTGACGGTACATAAGGATACAAGAGCAACAGGTCAAATAAAATGCTTCAGGAGACACTTAATTTGAAATAAATGAAAAAAAAGAAGACTACCTGTCAAAATTTTGAGACGTAGTGAAAGCTGTGCTTAGAGGGAAATTAATAGTATTAAGTTCACCAATTAAAAAGGAAGAAAGATCTGCAATCAATAACCTACATTATCAACTTATGAAATAGGAGAAGAGCAATCTAGCCCTAAAGCAAGCAGAAGAAAGTAAAAAATAAAAACTAGGGCAGGAATCGAGGAAGTTGAAAACAGGAAAACAATAGAAAAATAACCATGAAATCAAAAGTGGTTTTTTTGAAAAGGTCAAAGACATCAATGAAATTCTAAAGAAGCTACTAGAAAAAGAGACAGAGAGAGAGGATACAAGTTACTAATATCAAAAAATGCACTAGGGGTCATCACCATTGATCCCATGGATATTAAAAAGGATAATAAGGATATACTATACATTAACTTATAGCCCCATATGATAATTCAAATAAAATGGGCTAATTCTTTGACAGAAACAAACTATCAAAGCTTATGCCAATAAACAGATAATTTGAATGGGACTATATTTATTACAGAAATTGATCAATTATAATAATGTTAAGAAACATCATGCCCAGATGGTAATTCATTGGTAGATTCTTCTTAATATTTAAGAAAGAAAATCTACTTGGAGCATCTAAATGGCTCAGTTGGTATAAGCATCCAAGTCTTGGTTTTGGCTCAGGTCATGATCTCACAGTTTTGTGAGTTCAAGCCCCATGTCAGGCTCTGTGCTGATAGTGTGAAGTGTGCTTGGGATTCTTTCTCCTCCCATTCACACTGTCTCTGTCTCTCACAAAATAAATAAATAAACTTAAAAAAAATAATGCAAAGCAACTTCCCTCAAATTAGATTTCAATGTAGCAATAAATGTACAGATTCCATGTGCTGACAATTATACTACTCCGATGAAATAAATCGAAGAAAATCTAAATGCATAGATTGCAATAGTTAATATTATTAAGATGTCAATTCTCTCCAGTGTTGATCTGTAGATTAAACACAGACCCTACCAAAAATTCTGGCAGATTATTTTTAGATCATGGCAATTTTATTATGAAGTTTAATGGAAAGGTAAGAGACCTAGAATAAAAAATGTGATACTAAAGTAGAAGAACAAATTTCATAGGATCCCACTACCTAACTTTAAGATGACCTTAAAGCTACAGTCATTAAGACAGCTTGGTACTGATGAAAGAATGAATACATAGATCAATGAAACAAAATAGGGAGCCCAGAAATAGGCCTTCACATATATGATCGACTAGTCTTTGAGAAAGGAGCAAAAGCAATTCATTGGAGGAAACATCCTTTTTTTCAATAAAAGACACTTCAACATTTGGACGAACATACATGAAAGAAGTAAGCGGATCTGGACACAAAGCTTACTCTCTCACAAAGCTAAATCAAAGTGGATTAGACTCAAGAGTGAAACATAAAACTATAAAACCTTTAGAACACAGAGTAGAAAATCTAAGTAACCTTGGGTTTGGAGGTAATTTTTAGTTACGGCATCAAAAGCATGATGCAAGAAAGAAAAAAATTTAATAAGGTGAACATTTTAATGAATGTTTCTGCTCTGAAAAAGATAGTATGAAGAAAATAAAAAGATAGGCCACAGACAAAAATAATTTGCAAAACACATACCTCATAAGGAATTTTGACAACGATATTCAAAGAACTGTTAAAATCCAACAGTAAGAAATGATCCAATCAAAAAATGGGCAAAGAACTGGACAAACACTACAACACAAGAGATCTATCGATGGCAAACATATGCACAGATACTCAAAACCATTGACATTAGAGAATCAGAAATTATAATGGCAATTACCAATACAAATCTATCAGAAGGGTCAAAACCCAAAGGTGGAAATACCAGGTGCTGGCAAGGATGTGGAATGACTAGAACTCTCATGCCTTGCAGGTGGGAATGCAGAATGGTGGGGCCACTTTGGAAGACAGTTTGGCAGTTTCTTCTATAGCTAAACTTAGTCTTTACCATATGATCCAGCAATCACACTTTTAGATATTTATCCAACTGATATGAAAACTTATGTGCACACAAAATTGCACATAAACGTTTACGGAAGCTTTATTCATCCTTCCCCAAACTGGAAGCAGCAAAGATGTCCTTCAATATATGAATGGGTAAACAAACTCTGGCATAGCCATACAATGGGATAGTCTTCTGCATTGACAATAAATGAGCCATTAAACCATGAAAAGTCATTGGGGCGCCTGGGTGGCTTAGTCGGTTAAGCATCCGACTTTCGCTTAGGTCATGATCTCACGGTTCATGGGTTCGAGCCCCGCGTCGGGCTCTGTGCTGACTGCCAGCTCAGAGCCTGGAGCCTGTTTCAGTCTGTGACTCCCTCTCTCTCTGACCCTCCCCTGCTCGCACTGTCTCTCTCTCCTAGAAATAAATAAAAACAAAAACAAAAACAAAAAAAACCATGAAAAGTCATGAATGAGCCTTAAATGCATATTACTGAGTGAAGGAGTCAATCTGAAAAGGCTAAGTAATGTTAAGATCCCAATTTTATGACATTCTGGAAAAAAATAAAACTATAAAGATGTTAAATCGACCAGTGGCTGCCAGTGGGTCAGGGAGGGGTGGCTAAAGTTGGGTAGATAAAACCCAGTGTATTTTTTAGAGTGGTGAAATTATTCTGTATGAGACTGTAATGGTCCATGTATTATACTATGCATTTGTTAAAATGTATAGAATTTACAGCACCCAGGATGAAGCTTAATTAAATTAACTTAAAGTTTTAAAATGAGATTAAATTAAAAAAATAGAGATTGGGAGCAGTTTGGGTATAGAGTACAGAGTATCACAAAACAGTCAACTTGTAGGACAAATGTATAAAACAATCTCACTGAAGGAGGGTAGGGAGAAATGTGAGGACCTAGGTGACTTTGGCAATGTCTGAAGTCTGTGATACTAAAGGCAAAGGAAATAGTTCCTAATCACGGCACTGTAGTTGAGACAGTTGATTCTCATGGGCATATGAGTTAATTTTGACACTGCTCTACACATACATTGGAATTCAACAATTAATTAAATGGATGGCAGATGGTAGAAGTAGTAGTTTACAAATAAGCAAGAGGGAATAGGTGTGGATAATCACTGCAGTAATATAAACTCAATTTTGGCTAATATAGATATAGACGGTGACATCTAGAAATAGGTAGGTGTAAACACATAGGTTAGTATATACACATATATTCATTTGCTTTGTCTGCTGAGAAGGCCTGGAAGCAAAGAAAGTATCCAGTAGCAATGAATACACCCAGCACTCAGTGCTTGATTTCTGATCTTTCCTAATTAAAAGAAACTAAGGTTCCCTAGGAAAATATCTGATTCTGGGATTAGGGTAGGCAAGGTAAGTGATAAAAAAAAGAAAAAAAAAAGTCCATGGCACTATGTGAAAAAAGAAACAGAAGGTAACTAGATGAACGTCCAATAGCCAAAGCTAGAAACATCAGAGCAACAAAAAGAAATAGCGCAGGATTATAACACAAAGCACAAAATAAGCATATAGGAGTATATACCAATATAAATAAATAGTTGGACAAATAAATGTGGAGAAGAGACAAATCTCCCATGAAGAGGAATTGCAACCAATTTGGGTAGACACTCCCCCCTGAATAGGTGGAGCTTAGTATCATTCCTTAAATGTCAGCTGCCTACAGTGACTTTCTCCTAATGAGTACTTATAGTACAGAAAAGGGAAGAAAACGGACCTTAAAATGAAGAAACCTGACAATCAGTATCTCAGTCAGATGAGGAAAGTTAACATAAATTGTGCTAAGTATGTGTCCTTGATATGATGTGATGACAATAGCACTTTTCCTTTCTTCTCCAGACCTATCACTACACTCTAATTATCTGGACGACGTTACACAAATCCCATATGTGGGACATACCACACAATAACTGACCCGTGTCTTTTAAGCCATCAAGGTCATCAGAAATAAGGAAGGTCTAAGAAACTTACAATCTAGAGACACCTATGGAAACATGAAGGCTAAATATAATGTGATGCTCTGGACTGGATTCTGAAAATAGACAGTAGGGAAAGACTAAGGAAATCTGAAAAAGTATGGACTTTAGTTAAAATGAAACAACTAATCTGCATGTATGAAGAAATTACAAAATATTTTTCTAGGTAGAAACATAACACAATATTTATGAGATAAATAAGAAATGTAGAAGAATAAAATTAACAAGCTTGATTAACAGATACATCAAACTTTCTGCTTTTGAAAGAATTCACAAACTCTTTGAAGATCCATGGACCATTTAACAAAATTAATTGTAGCCAAGTTCATTTAAAAAAATTTTGTAATGTTCATTTATTTTTGAGAGAGAGAGACAGAGTGCAAGCAGAGGAGAGGCAGAGAGATGGAGACACAGAATCTGAAGCAGGCTCCAGGCTCTGAGCTGTCAGCACAGAGCCTGATGCAGAGCTCAAAATCACGAACCATGAGATTGTGACCTGAGCCAAAATCAAGAGTCAGACTCTTAACAAACTGAGCCACCCAAGTGCTCCCTTTGTAGCCAAGTTCTCAAAGAAAAACTCAGCACACTCTAACTTCTTAGTCTGTTTCCCAGACAGAACTCAGTAAATTGCAAAATTAATAACTAGGGATAACTAAATTAACTAAATGATTGGAAAATGAAGCATACATATAATGACATAGAACTGTCATGTGCTCACGTCTCCACTTCTCCTTCTTGGACATGGGCAAACACTACATTTCCAAGCCTCTCATGTTGTGAGGTTGGGACCATGTGACCGAGCTGTTGTCTAGGGGATTTTTGAAAGAAGAAACATATTTCTTTATATTTTGGGAATTTATGGCAATCTCAATTTCTATCCCTTTGAGGCTGGGATGGAGGGACTCTATGATAAATGATTTGCAGAATGGAAGCAGACCAGATGCCTGAACTGCCTAACCTGAATTGGACTGTGATGTGAGCAAGAAAAAAGCAAGCCTTTGTTGTTTGAACAGATTGAAGTACCAGTAACTAGGTTATCGTAAAATATCCCCCACACACCCACAAATTCACAGACTCCTAAGAAATTAAGGTAAAATTGAAAAGGTGACTTCAATACAGATTATTTGAATAGAAGAAGTTAATCATAACACTGTACATCAAAGCCAGTGCTTTAGCAAATATTATTCTTCCCTAAAAAAATTGTAGCTTTCCATGATTTTATTATTCAAGAGAAATGAATATATATCAAGCAAGGATTTACTCCAATAAGTAAGAATAATATAATAATTCTAAGAGAAACAAGTAAAAGAGAATGGATAAAGATAAAAATAGTAATTCCAAAATAGAATCGTAAACTGGCTTTTATTCTTAAGAAAAACTAATAGAGGAGATTAAGCTTTGAGATAAGATTTATGAAGTAAAATCAGAGGAAATAAAGTAAACTATACTACCAACTAAAAAGGTGGTATAACTGCAAGTGTGAGTGAATACTAAACACATATGCAACTCTAAATCACCAAATTTCACTAAATCAAACAAACGTATATAGCTACACAGAACAATAACAATTAAATACATTACAAATGGTGCCCAAAGGATGCCTGGGTGGCTCAGTCACTTAAACATCTGACTCCTGATTTCCACTCAAGTTGTGGTCTCCTGGTTCCTGAGATAGAGCCCCCTGTCAAGCCACATGAGGTTCCATGCTGGCAAACAGCCTGCTTGGGATCTTCTCTCTCCCTCTCTGCCTCTCCCCTGCTTGTGCTCTCTATTTCTCTAAAAATAAATAAATAAAATAAAATGTCCTAAATTACTAATATTAACTCCTTAAATGATCCTATCCATACAGCATTATCAGTGAGTTGTATCAAATAATTTCTTTGCTCTTTATATGTTCTGAAACAAAATGATATAATGCTTTCCAATTAATTTTGATGAAAGTTAAATTTGTTGGTAATAAATCCCATTGCAATAATAACTTGGGTTTTTTTCCTAATGTGATCTAGGAATACAACAACCTTGTATACATTTATTGAAGGAAAATTTATAAGAACAGGTAATTCTTTAACCAAGGAATTAACAGGACTTGTTAAAATGCTGTGCTAATTAAGAAGAAAAGATTATCATAGTATTTGTAGGCTCTGATCTAATCTCATTTTACTGATATATTAATGAGGCTGCCATATATTGATATATTGAAATGAAAAACACAATCTTTATGATAGATATGAAAAATGTTAAAAATGCTTTTGATGGTATTTAATGTATGTATTTTATAATTAAAAATTTTATTATAACAGAAATAGCATATTACTTGTGCATTCTATCTCAAACTAATAGTTGATATTTAAGTTAGAAGTAAAATAATTGATGCATTTCCAATAAAGTCAGAAATAAAAATAGAACACTAGAACTGTACCTTGACCTTGATCTAGGTCTTATTGGCTGGAACACTGCAATCAGACAAGATTATGTTATGAATCATTTAAATTGTCATGTGATTTTATTAAACAAGAGCCAAGTTTTAGTGTAGAGCCTGGCATATAATATATGCACAATAAATAATAGTTATGAGGAGTAGTGTTTAATTAAAAGGTAAAGATAACAAACTGCAAAAGTATTTGAATGAATAAAATAATTCAACAAGAGCATAGTTAATGACATACAAACATGAAGAGCTTGTAAGATTATGAGATGCAGACGAGATGGGGAAGGGTCCCAGTCATTATGGAAATAAAAACTAAAATGCTTATTTTACAGGACCTCTTTGTAAACATCCTTTTTGTCCTTAGATGCATAGATTCCATACAGTATAGATTTCTTTAATTAATTCATTAATATTTTATTTGAGAGAGAGAAACAGAGTGTGTGTGTGTGTGTGTGTGTGTGTGTGTGAGTTGGGGAGAGTGGTAGAGAGGAGAGAGAGAGAGAAACAGAGACAGAGAGAGAGAGAGAGAGAGAGAATCTTAAGCAGGCTCCATGCTCAGTGAAGAGCCTGACATGGGGCTCAATCCCATGACCCTGAGATCATGACCACAGCTGAAACCAAGAGTGGGATGCTCAGCTGACTGAGCCATCTAGACGTTAATTCTATCCAAATTAATTCTGCTTAAAATTCTCTTGGGATTACATTAGAAACTTGAAAAATTATTCTGTAGTTCAGCTTTAGGAAAAAATAATGAAAGAGGAAATTGAAAACTCTGTGAATAAAAAAAAAATGAGGGCAGAATTTGGTACAGAAAAAGATAAACAGAGCTGTGAAAATGACTATGCAGTTGAGAAATAGATCCAAGAACTTATTATAACAACTTATTACATAATACAATTGGAATTTCAAGCAATGGTTAAAATAATTAATTCAATAAATTGTGTTTGGACAAGTGAGGAGGTATGTTAGAATTCTATCTAACATCAAATTAAGTACAGATGTATTAATATCCAATTGCAATAAAATACATTTATAAAAATATGAAAGCAGGGATATAATTTTGGGTTGCTGAAGGTATTTCATATTATGACAGTAGGCTCTGAAGCTGCAATATAAAATACTGATGGATTTTATTACCTAAAAACTACCATATTTCTCTTAATATAAAATAGCTACGAACAAAATTAAAAAGCAAGTGACAAAAGGAAAGGTATTTTTAACAAAGAAGAGCCAATTTCAGAGAGAGAGATTATATGATATATATAATAACATATGTATTATATATATTTGTATAATATACACACATATATGATATATACATTTATTTGAAAAAATAGGACTCTACTAGAAAAATAGTAAAAAGATTTGCAGGAGTATTTAATAAAAAATAATGGTAAATCTCTATTAAGCAGAAAGATATTTTCTCATTTACAGTAATTCAAGAAGTAAGACTTTGTAGAACAAAACTATCTCATGTTTAGTTTTGAGTTTTGGCTATGGTATAACTTTTTTTAAAAGATACAACTGTCTTTTTAAAATAATTTTTAATGTTTTATTTATTTCTGAGAGAGAGAGAGACAGTGTGAGCAGAGGAGGGTCAGAGAGAGAGGGAGACACAGAATCCAAAGCAGGCTCCAGGCTCTGAGCTGTCAGCATAGAGCCCGACGTGGGGCTTGAACCCACGAACTGTGAGATCATGACCTGAGCCAAAGTCAGGCGCTTAACTGACTGAGCCACCCAGGCGCCCCAAGATATAACTGTCTTAAAAGAGACAGTTCGAGTTGCTGCAAAGCTTCACATAAATTACAATTATGGGTCAGTGCAAATTTAGTAGAAGACAATCTGATGAAATATAATAGAAGCCTTAAAAATTCATATTCCCTTTAATCTGAAAATTCCTCTTCTGTGCTTACTTCATTAAACAATGAATCAAAGTATTTATTGAAAGATAGTATAAAATAACAAGGGAGAATTCCTTAAAATAAACATATATACTGGATAAGAGAGATATGTTGAAGACTGTGAGCTTTAAAACAATTAATTGTGGGGCGCCTCTGTGGCTCAGTTGGTTAAACATCTGACTCTGGATTTCAGCTCAGGTCATGATCTCATGGTTGTGAGCTCAAGCCCCACATTGGGCTCTGGTCTAGGCATGAAGCCAACTTAAAAATAATAAACAAACAAACCAACAGAACAATGAATTATTTCATGATTTAAACCATGATTTAAACCATGATTTAGAACTGCTAACAGTTCATTATATTGTTATAAAAAGCTGTATGATGGTACAGAAAGAAATCCATTTTTCTCTATATTATTCTATGGAAAAAAATTGCATTTTTTTGGTGTAGATTCATATAAAATGTGAAAGAATATGTGTACCAAATGAATGTATTCATGCATGATACTGGGATTGGGCTGGACATACCTGTTTTTCTGTTGTTTTTGCTTATAGATGTTTTCAAATTTTTGCCCCCGAACTTAATTATAAAATACAATGAACAGAAACGAAGTGTAAAGTAGCAAAGCCTCGTTTCATAGAGGTGAACATCACCTGGACAAGCCCTCCGTGTCAGGGACTGTGGTCTCATGTTTATACCGTTCAGTGTGAGGACCCTTAAGCTGGCAACCATCTTCCAGTGCCATCCTGACACCTGATTTAACAAACCGAAATGGAAGTCAAGAGCAGGTAAGTTCACCAACTTTCAGGATCCGCAGAATCACCCATAGTTAGTGGGCTGAGGATTTTCTGCTGCGTGGGCTGAGTACCGCAGGAACAAGCGTAAGAGCTAAAATAACTCCAAGCATAACGTCATTGTGAGAGCCAGTATCCGTATTCATCCAGGAAGATGCATTTTCACTGGTTCTGACTACAGCGTCCACACATTTCACGCCAGTATCTGGTGTGAAGATTTTTAAGAATTTCGCTTCCCCAGCTGATAGCCATGGTCTTCAGGGTGGATGCTGAGTCCCAGCCTACCTTTATAATATATTGTGAAATCAATAAAAATCAAGCAGAACATCATTCTCGGGAAGCAAACATATCAGTCTCCACTCCAAGTTTGAGGTTTTCTGACTTTTCTGTCTCTACAGTTTCCAACTGAAACTTCCCTCTGCTATGACTTTCTTTTATTCTCGGAGTCTGTGATTTAATGCCACCGGCCACCAAGGGTAGGATGAATGCCAGAGTAGAGAAAGGCAGGTAATTGGGTGAGAAAGAAAAAGAAACTGAAGGCACATCATCTTGTTATTTATAATTCAGCTTCGTGCTATGGGACACTGACGGAAATGCTTTCTAGATGAAGGACGAAGGGAACAAAGAAAATCGCCACATCACAACACAAGCGTCTGTAACTGGTTGGGATTCCTCAGGAGCCTCACAAACCAACCAGACAGCAGAGCCTCAGAGGACATGTGCCTTCAAAACAGGGCACAGAAGACCTGATGAGTGGTGAGCCCCAAGCCCTAGGCTTCGGATCATCCTAGCTCATACTCCTCAATTATTTCCAGCATGTAGCTCCTCACCCAATTCATACGTATGATTATCAACAAGGCGTCAGCGTTAAGAACTAGGTGTAGACATGGACATTTTAAAATCAGAAGAAGAAAAAGAGGATGAACAAAACAAAAAGGAAAGCTGGGAGAATTCTGCCTCCGGGAGACAAGAGTTGAAATCGTTTTCCCTGGGTGCCGGAAGGAAAGAAGGAGAACAGTTTTTCTCTGAAATGGAGATCAAATAAGAGATGTTGATGAATTAAAATAAGATGACAAGACAACCGAAGGTGATCAGAATGAACTCAACAAGATCAGGAAAGCAGTGAAAGGGAAAAATAGAGCGACCAGCAAGATGAAAGCCACGCGAGAAGAAAGGTAACCAGGAAAGCAGACTGGCACCGTGGCCGGGTACCTGCTAGAAAACTTTTAAGTCACCCAAAGTAAGAAATAAACAGGGAGAGAGAGGTGGTGGGGGAGAAAGAATGAACAGACAAGAATGATAAGGAGAAAGATAAAGAAGAAAAAGCATGACGTTATCACTGGAAATAAAAACTAAAGACATGGAAACATCAAAATTAAAAAGACAGTGCTTTCATGATAAAGATCTACATCGACACATCAAAGAAGAACACGATTTCCTAACAATAACCAGCATCAAAACACAAAGTGAGACACAAGAACTTTGTAACCAACCAAGTCATGCTCCCATCACAGCAACGGACGATCTGACAAGATCAGATCCAAAGGTTTAGGGAATATCCTGTTGGTGGGCCTTTCTTGAATAATAACAATGCAAAAAAAAAAACAAAAAAAAAAACCTTGTAAAATGAGGTCGATACAATCGAAAGATGAATAAACATAAGGAATTCAAAAATGTCAAAGTCATGGTAAAAGGATGAGCAGCGTGCATTTTAATCCGTTTAAATATTCAACCAAAGCTAACTTATTCTGTGAATGTGAGTAGATAACAAATGTAAATTATATACAGAGAGAGAGAGAGAGTGAGAGAGAGATCATGATGCTTTTAAAGTACTAATATCCCTAAACAAAAAGTGGTAGAGGAGAAAAGGATAGCAGAGGGCAGTTTAAGAGTGTTAAATTCCCTGTTATTATTATTAGGGGAATCAAGAAGTCTTTTAGCTTTGAAACAAAAAAAAATTGACTCTGAATTCCAGATTTTGCTTAAAGCTTTATCATTTAAATTAAACGGTAAATTTAGGAAAAACATGCATTTGAATTTCAGCAATCCCTTTGGCTTCATTTTAATTCCCTAGTTTTTGAAATTTAGATTTTATTTTTATACAAAAATGCATGTGCATTTTTAATTTAATTAATCTTTTTAAATTTGATTGTTTAATGTATTTTCTTCACCCTAATGTTAAAATGAGACTTTAGCCTTATGGATTGCTTTCCACACATATTTTTTGTTTCCTTTCAAATTCCCAGTATGCCAAAATGTAGATGTTGCCTTAGTTTTGTTTTTGCTTGTTTTTAATTTTTTTTCATTTTTAAAATATTTATTTATTTTTGAGAGAGAAAGAGAGACAGAACCTGAGGGGGGAAGGGGCAGAGAGCAGAGGGAGACACGACTCTGAAGTAAGGTCCAGGCTCTGACCTGTCAGCACAGAGCCCAAACTCATGAACCTTGGGATCACACCCTGAACTGAAGTCGGATGCTTAACAGACAGAGCCACCCAGTCACCTAGCTATCTGTTTATTTTGACAGAGAAAAAGAGAGAGAGAAAGAGAGAGAGTGAGAGAGAGAGAATCGTAAGCAGGCTCCATGCCCAGAGCTGAGCCCCATGTGGGGCTTGATCTCATGACTATGAATCATGACCTGAGCCAAAATCAAAAGTTGGAATGCTTACCTGACTGAGCCCCCAGGTGTCCGGATATTGTCTTCGTTTTTTATTTTTTTTATTTTTTATTTTTTTTTATTGTCTTCGTTTTTTAAATTAAATCATTGTACAAATTATTCTATTATGAATATTGCTTACTGCTGAATCAGGTGGTAATGTCCTGACACATTTCCACCTTCCCAAACACCCCTGTGTATTTAACACTGATCAATCCCATTCGATCCCTTTGCTCTCTGTATCTGCTTTACAGCTCACCTTGTGGGACTTCCTCTTACAGAAATTTCAGAAATTCTCTCTCCAACCTTAGATTCTGAAGACCATATTTCTAAATTACATAAACTCCTGTGTCTTGATTCTTTCATTTTGGTAGAGTCATCTTCCAAACTTAACTTCTGGATAATGGGTGCATGAAAAGAAAATTTTGAGATGTCACATTTTACTCTTGATTGATAGTTGAGATAGGTATACAATTCTAAGATAGAAATCAGTTCCTCTGAATTTAAAGTGTTACTTTATTGATTTTTCAAGTTTAGTTTTGTTATGGAGAATTTTCATAACTGATCATGTGACAGCCATCTTTTATCGCCACCATTCTGAAATGTTGTGATAATGAGGCTTCCTGACTGTGCCCGTTCCGTGAATTTGTACTAGTCTCTTTCATTTCTTTTTTCTTGCACAAGGCTTTGCTGTCAGCTTTTTAGATGGTGAAGGTGTAGCCCTTGTGGATCTACTTTCTAAACTCCAAAATTGTGTCCATACCTCTCATTCGCTATTGTTTTTAGTTTTGTTTTCTTCCTATTAGTAAGTTTATGACCAGTTGTTTTAATGATCTTTCAAGACACAGTGGAGTTAAAATATTTAATCTTCCATATTTGGTTTATATTGTCTTCAATTAATTTCCAGTAAAATCAATATATTCTTTAATTACTTTCCAGTGAAATTTAATAAACATCTACATAAATTCATGTATATGGTTACATCTTGAACAAGTACCTATCTATCCACTATTTTCTATATGCAAATTGCAATGCCTGCAACGATGTTCACCAAAAGCAGAGTGAATATGTCTGTGTGATCGAATTTTGTGTGACAGTTTCTTTCTTATCTTTATACTTTTTGTTAGCTCAAAGTTTTCATGTATACATATCATTTTTCTAGTAACAGTATAGAGTTTTCAAATTATTCCATCAGAGAAAAGTACACATTTGTTTGAACCATTCAAGCAAATAATTCCGTTGACCAAGGAGACACAATGTGTTTATGCTCTCACCGTCAATTGGTTTCCAAGTTGTCCTAAACTTGAAATGTAGCCTTTGAGTTTTTAGTGCTATAGGAAAAGAAACATTATATTATAAAATATAGAACTTCAATCTAGCTGCTTTCAATAAGTCTCAGACATAAGTTTTGTAAACTTTAACCATTGAAAAAATTATATCTCATATCTCTATCTATCTGTCTATCTATCTATCTATCTATCATCTATCTATCTATTATCTATCTATCTATCTATCTATCTATCTATCTATCTATCTATCTATCAGTGAGGGAAGTGAGGGATAAAGCAGTACGCATTCTACCCTGACAGCTGGAGGGGCTGGGAGTGGGGAGGATTCCCTCACCCAGCTGGATAAAGTTTCATACTTGCTTTCTTGTCAAGCTCTCTTGTAAACTTTTGTTATGGAGAAGACCTTGGATGTGTCTCACAATGATTATTCTTCATCAGTGACAAGGCCATGGGGAATTTTTCTTTCCTCATCCAGAGAACCTGGTGGAATTCATAAAGGGAGAGTCCCCATATGGGTGGAGGGCCTCCTAACACTGCCTCCCCAGGAGTTTCTCTCTCTCACTCTGTTCCATATGCAGCCTCCATCAGTTCATCAAAATTACCATTGTGGAGCCTGGGTGACTCAGTCAGTTAAGTGTCCGACTCTTGATTTTGGCTCAGGTCATGATCTCATGGTTCTTGAGTTTAAGCCAGATATCAGGCTCTGTGCTGACAGTGTGGAGCCTGCTTAGGATTCTCTGTCTCTCTCTCTCTGTTCCTCTCCCACTTGTGCTTCCTAAATAGTAAGTAAGTAAATAAATAAATAAACAAACTAAAAAAAATTACCATTGAAGAGTTCTTTTCAGTTTATGGCTTGAGGAGATTCACCTCTAGTTAAGCAGATCTCGGTGCTGTATATCTCTGGGTGTCTCTGTCTTTCCACATTTGCGAGTGACAATTTAACTTTTGACTTGAGTTTTCTAATGGGTCCAAGAAAGATCTGAGGACAAGAGTGACACTTCCAAGCTCTTTACCTGTGGGCACTGAGGTAGCCCATTATATGCCAAGAGGAATATACCATTCTCCCTCCTTCCTCCCTCCCTCCTTCCTCCCTCCCTCCTCCCTCCCTCCCTCCCTCCTTCCTTCCTCTCTCCCTCCCTCCCTCCCTTCCTATTTTATTATTTCTTCCTTTTATTTATGTTTTGAAAGCCAATGTTGAAATTTTTCTATATTTTTAGAGTTTGTGAGTCACTCTAATCTCGAATGGAGCCATAATCCGAAAATCAATAAGAAATAAACCAAAAGGACTGTACCTTATCGTGTCTGGTAGATAAAATTATGCCTGTTTTTTTGGTCTTTTGATCCAAGTAGATTGAGGTAAAAAAAAAAAAAAAAGTCAGAAAGAAGTCTCTTAAGGGCAGGGAAGATTTTAATTTAAGATATATACAACTATTTGCACATGTGAAACAAACCAAATCAAGGCTCACTACACCCACTTAGCCAGTTCATTGTAGAACATTTGACTCCTGGATCCATGAGTTTGTAACACAAGGAAGAGTCCAATAAATTGAGTACTTTACACATTGGCTAAACTCCCAGTTCATGCATAGCCATGTGGTTTACATGATGGATGAATCTAGATTTCTCTACATTTTGTTAAATCTACAGTTCATCTCGTCTTTATGTTTCTTTAGTTTATTCATTTTTATTCTCTCACAACTTACTTTTAACTTACATAACGTCACACATCTAGTGTCTATTACTGAATTATTTTTAAATGTTGTCACTTTATAGCCTACCAGGAAGACTGATTTTCCCATTACTACATATTAAGAAGTTGGCAAGGGGATCATCAAATATCTTGATTTTATCCTTACTTGTTTCTTCTTTAACTCATTTATACATTTATGTCTCAAATATTTATTAAGAATTTACTACATGTCAGGCGTTGTGTGAAGTTTGGAAATACAGTGGCCAGTAAGACAAATGCTACTTCTGACGTTATAGAAAATTATAAAAATTAAAAATTATAAACATTTATTGTTAGATTTTACAATTTATTACAAATATGAAAGTGCTTACCAACTCATCTAAATCTGTAGTTTAAATATAAAATTATGTGGGAGAATAGTGATATAAAATTAAACCAAAACCCAGTTTTCAACCTTTGTGAAGGTAAATTACTTTAAGGATCTATTGCTTATCTTTGAATTCTGCGTCATATATGTTTTCATCTTCAAGATTCTTTTGCTTTTTGGTCTATTTTTGTCTCTATGTAGATGTTTGCATAAGCCGGTCACTCTCCTTACAAAGCAAAACCAAAACCAAAAACAAACAACAGCAAAGAAACAGTAGCTGGTATTTCAGTTATAGTTGCAAGGTATGTATAAATGATATTGGGAAGGGGAGAATATTCATCTTAAAAATATTGAAATAGAACCAATGAACACAATCCATCTTTCCATCCATTTCCCCCCCTCTTAATAGTGTTATTTCCAAAATAAATTGTGGTATCATTATATGTATCTCTAGATTAAATTTAAATTGACCTGTAATCTTCCTCTCTTATAATGTATTTATTGCATTTTTATACCAAGGTTATGATGGTCTTGTAAAACAAACTGGTCAGTATTTGCCTTTTGCTCTCCACTGGAAGAGTTTGTGTGACATGGACAACTTAAATGGTTGATAAAATCCGCCAGTGAAACTTGGGGGCCTGAAATTGGTGTTTTGCTTTTTATGGCTGGATGTCTTATGAAACATTTCTTTAACCTTGAAATTCAGTAGATCTTTATATCATATTTCATTGTCGTCTCACTTAGGCTGATAATCACTGTGATATAGCACCCGGCAGAGTTTCAACACAGTCATGTTCACCATCTAATAGATAAAATGTGAACAAAGTCTGCGGCCAAATGTCTTCCTAGTAGGGACTCTCCTGTCACTTTGCAGTGTACTTTGAAACATCAGGTCTAGAATGCCATCAAGGATACCTTCACACATACACACAGATGCACTACACACACTCACACGTGCACAGGCAAGGTTCAGTACAAGCAGTGGTTCAAAACCAACCGAGACAATAGGACATTCAAAGAAAGTGGGGCGAGAATCTCTTCTTTTACCTCAGGTTGAATATTTGGGGATATAGGAAACTTCAGCAAGGGAAATTCTCCCTCTCTTTCATTTAAATTTTATTTATGTCCTCTTTACTCTGATGGAAACACCAAGAATATCTCCCTCACATACCAAAAGGTGGGGAGCCACAAGACATCTATTTCTGACCTTCTTACATTATACCCTTCCTCATCTTTCTCACCAGACTTTCTGTACAAACCTGCTCTCTGTTCTTTCATATTCATCCTTTTTTTTTAGGCAAAAGGCACACACACAAAGAGGGTAAACAGTCTTGATAAGGTGACAATTTGCAATGTTGGCACAAGTCCCAGTTGGAGTTAGTGGTGAATTGTACGAGCTGATCACAGTTCTAGACCAGAAAGAGAAGTTTTCTTATTTTGTGTGTGTGTGTGTGTGTGTGTGTGTGTGTGTGTGTGTGTGTTAAGGTGACAATTTCAGAGTTCACACTACTTGAAGTGTCTGGTTGCTCTCACCCGTTATTTTATTTATTCGAAAGATTCTGCAAAGAGAAAAGCTAAATTAGTCCTTAAAGCAGTATGAGGTGCTTACATGTCAACATTTTAATTTCTCTGTGTGCTTGCGATGGGTATTGGGAAGAAAACAAGTTAACTCAGGTCTCTGTCTTCCTCCTCTCTCTTGTAGGAATTGGAGACAGTCTTAAATCAATTACTCTGTCTAAAATCCAGACCCAGATTGTACTGGGACGTTTAATACTATGACATGAACTGTCAGAGAGCTAGATGAAGATTGATGAGGGAAAGACTTAAGAGGTGTTGATTTATATAAATGTGTTTGTCTTGTGTCCTGGAGCACTCTCTGGCGTGCAGAATACAGCCATAGATGCACAAAGTTGTCTGTCTTCATGACATGGAAGCTCTAGATGTAGGCCAGGCCATCAACCAGTTGATTAACAGGTATTTGTTGAGTGCCTACTAAGGGCTAAGAAGACTAACTGTTCCACTGTTGGCTACTATTTCACATATATCACTTACTCTTTAAAATGGTGAACACTTCCTCCCCCCCTCCCCAGAGGGAATTTTGGTTTGTTTTAGAATACTTTAATTTTAAATCTAGCTTACTCCCAGTATGGTTATGAAAACTATAATCTGAGATCTGTATAATGCTATCATCTAAAACTAGTCAGTAATAAAAGTAAAACAAATTCGATTAGCCTTCTCGGATATTATTAAAATATAACCAAATATTTCTCTTTTTAAAAAGTGTTTATTTATTGTGAGAGAGAGGGGGAGAAAATGTATGCATGCAAGTGGGGGAGGAGCAGAGAGAGGGAGAGAGAATCCCAATTAGGTTCTACACCTAGCGTGGAGCCCAATACAGGGCTCCACCTCATGACCATGAGATCAAGATATGAGCTGATATCAAGAGTTGGATGCATATACAATTAGGCCACCCAGGTATGCTAATCAAATATTTATATAGTAAAGTGGATGCAGCAAATATTTTCACCCTTCCACTGGCTTCAAAGGGAAATTTTTTTAAATTTAAATTTTAGTTAGCATACACTGTAATATTGACTTCAGGAGTAGAGTTCAGTGATTCATCACTTACATATAACCCCCAGTGCTCATCGCAACAAGAATCCTCCTTAGCACCCAGCACCCATCTAGCCCATCCCCCCACCTTCCTCCATCAACCCTCAGTTTGTTCTCTATCATTAAGAATCTCTTGTTTGTTTCTCTCTCTTCCCTTTCCCCCTTCCCATATGTTCATCTGTTTTGTTTCTTAAATCCCACAGATGAGTGAAGTTATTTCTTTCTTTTATTGACTTATTTCACTTATAATATATTCTAGCCCCATCCACATCATTGTAAATGGCAAGATTTCATTCTTTTTGAAATCTTCTTTACCCATTCGTCAGTTGATGGGCATTTGGGCTTTCTCCATATTTTGGTTACTGTTGATAATACTGCCATGAACACTAGGATGCATGTATTCCTTCAAATCTGTATTTTTGTATCCTTTGGGTAAATACCTAATAGTGTAATTGTTGGATGGTAGGGAAGTTCTATTTTAGGTTTTTTGCTTTGTTTTGTTTTGTTTTTGAGGACCCTCCATACTGGTCTCCAGAGTGTCTGTACCTGTTTGCATTCCCACCAACAGTAAAAGGGGGTTTCCCTTTCTTTGTATCCTTACCAAGGCCTTTTGTTTCTTGTGTTGTTAATTCAAGGGGAAATTTTTTAAAAATAAATTTATGACAGATTTTTTTTGAGGAGCAGGGATTACATTTACTTGTAGATCTTACCTCAGTATCCAGTGCATGCATCTTCAAATGCTTTCCAACATAAATCAATGAGAATATCTCATTTTTAGTGTTTATTTTATTTGAGAGAGAGGCAGAGAGAGAGACACAGAGAGAGAGACAGAGAGAGAGACAGAGAGAGCAAGTGGGCCAGGAGTATAGAGAGAGGGAGATAGAGGATCTGAAGTGGGCTCTGTGCTGACAGCCTGATGGGAGACTCAAACTCATGACTAGTGAGATCATGACCAAGTCGGATGCTTAGCCAACTGAGCCACCCAGACGCTCCATGAACATCTTTTACAGAGGGATTATAGCTTTGTGTTTTAAATTCTACATTTGTCATTATTTAAAGGTAGTTGTAGTTATCTATTCTATTGCTGTGTAACAACCATGCTTACTCTCCAAACTGATCATGATCTCTTATAGTTCTATGGGTTGCAGGAATCAACTTGGGGTGTTCTTGCTTAGGGTCTCCTGCAATTGTCTTCAAATAGTGACAGGAGCTGAAATCACTTGAAGACTTCATTGGGCTGGATGGTTTCTTCACAGGCTAACATTTGGTCCTTGTTGATAGCTGGTAGCTCAGTTAGTCTTTCACCTGGAAAACCTAATTATGCCTTCTTTGTGAATTTTGGATTTCTCATGGTCAAATGGTTGAGATCGCAGTGGGAGTAAACAAAAGGGAGATAGAAGTGGAAGATTTTAGGGGCGCCTGGGTGGCTCAGTCTTTTAAGCATCTGACTCTTGGTTCAGGCTCAGGTCATGATCCCACAGTTGGTGAGATCAAGCCCCATGCTGGGCTCTGTGCTGACAACATGGAGTTCTTTTGGGATTGTGTGCCTCCCTCTCTATCTGCCTCTCCCCTGTTCATGCTCACCCACATGGGCAATCTCTTTCTCTCTCTCTCTCTCAGAATAAATAAATAAAACTTAAAAAAAAAAAAGAAGTGGAAGATTTTATTCTGGGGGCAAGAAATTCTCATAAGGTCCCTTCTGTATTCTGTTCATCAAAGCAACCACAACTTTTTCTAAGGGAGGGGCCATAAAGTGCACAACTTGATGGAAAGACTCAGATAACTTATGGTCAACTTTAGTTTAATGTGCAACTCCTCTGAACACCAGCATGGGTCTGACACTTCCTAACCCACTACATTTGCAGATTGCAATGATGAAAACATTTCTAATAAGAAGGTTAACTACACACAGGGACCTGAAGCATAGAGTGGCCATAGTTGTAATGATCATTGATCTGTCTCATGATTTAGCTAGTTTCTAGTCCATGCTATCATGTCCTTTTGCAAGACAATTTAAACTAATATTTTGGGTCATATTTCATGACACTCTTTGGCAGGCATTTCACTGATGTCAAAGTGCAGAACTTCTACTGTGTTCCCTATTCTTGATATTATAAGAAATGTTTTTTTTTTTCAGAAAACCACAGTAATTTGTTTTTAATGTATACAATTAAATATAGTAATTCTCCTTCTTCTCATTGTTGCTTTTTCACACAAGTTGTTATTTTTTACCCTTTCCTAACTTTCAAAACTATATTTATTTTTCATAATTGGAACATTCATCCTTTAACCTTCATGAAAAATTAGGGCAGAGGATTTAAGTCAATTTGGGAGATTCAGGGGAAAAGAAAAACAAACCTCCATTTACAAGTACTATTGATTAGAGGGGTGCCTGGGTGGCTCAGTCAGTTAAGCAACCGACTTTGGCTCAGGTCATGATCTCATTGTTCATGGATTGGAGCCCCACGTCGGGTTCTGTGCTGACAGCTAACTCAGAGCTTGGAGTCTGTTTCACATTCTGTAACTCCCTCTCTCTCTGACTCTCTGCTGCTCACGCTGCCTCTCTCTCTCTCTCTCTCAGAAATAAATAAAACATTAAAAAATAAAAAATAAAAGTTCTACTGATTAGAATAATTTTTAGTAGCATCGACCAGAGTATCAGTAGCTGAAGGATTTCACCCTCAGTTACAACTCAAAGTGTACATCTCAAATTAAATAAAAAATTGTATTTATAAAAATAGTGCTTTTTAAAAAAATTTCTTTTAAATACTATTGGCCTATCTTCCAGGGACTGACATGGGATCATCTTGCTGTTTATGGGTTTCCATTTTACTCTTAGTTTAAAATAAGTGATAAGAAGGACTGTGGTTGTCTCATTCCAAGATATATGCTTTGTAAATTGTATCGCTAACTATCAGCAATTTTTAAGGAAAGAATAAAGTGGTAGAGGGTCTAGGAAACCAATTACAGAGTACAGAGTGAGTCACTTTAAGATGAGAATATTTAACACGGAACAGAGAAGTCTCACATCAGAAGCAATTACTGTCTTTGTGTGTTCTAAAGGCTTTTAGGTGAACTTTTGGCATGATTTCATAAAACTAAATAATGACCAATGAATTAATATTTAAGGGAATCAAATTTGGACTCACGTTAAATATATATACAAATTTTCCCAAGCCCTAGTCTGCAACCTTCTGTTTCCTCAAAAGTCTCCATCTTAGCAAATTGAACAGTTAGTCAGACTAAGGAATTTGTCTTCTCTTCCTCTCTCATAACTGTAAATGAAGATTTCAGAAATAGAGCAAGGAAGCCCAGCTAAGAGAGTCTCCTTTAAAATAGGTTAAAATAGAAGAAGAAATATAAGCACCTCCTCATCAGTGGAATCATGAACTGTCTGCCACCTGCAAGGCCCATTTAAGTCTGGATGTAACCCCCTCTCACCATGACACCTGAATTGTTTCCATTCTTCACTTAGAAATGATTCAACTTGATTGGATGTGTTTCAATCCATAATTTGCATTTAATTCAGCCAATCTCAGTTAACCTTGTTTCGATCTCTGTTTTAAATGACAGACTGAGAACTACCCCTGTAACATTTCCTTTTTATAACCCTGCCCCATCTTCATCTTCCTGGAAACACGAATTAGATTTCTAATTGAGTCAGTGTCCCCTGAACTGCAATCCTAATTGCCCAGATAAACGATTGGTTGCTGAAATTTTCACTGAATGACTTCTTGGTCAACAGAGCATACATCAAATTTAGTAGTAAACACATTCAGAATTGTACCATTTATGACAAATTCTACCTTATCATCATTCTGCAAGCCACCATTACCTCTAACTTGGATTAAAAGACGAATGTGCCGAATAGTTATTCTCTACCTCTGTGGCTTATTTATCGTCCAGTAGCCTGAATAATCCCCAGCTATACACCATCTGAAGGGTTTAATCCCAAATCTTCCCTTGCCCTGAGGGCTCTACTGCTGCTTGACTTTCTCTTCAGGCCCCATCTTCTTCTACTTGCCCTACTGCTCACTAGACTCCAATCATACTTGGCCTCTTTGCTGTCCCAACTACACTACAAAGCATGCTGTAGGGGAGGAAGAATAATTTTACCCCTACCCTTCTAGGTTCTTGGCTGAGACACCCCTATATTGAAAACAGACTAACAGGAGAAAAACAATAACATGTGTACATCCTTATACCTGAGAGATTCCCAGAAAAACACAAGTAGTTCTTCAAAGTGGCCCCACCCACCTCCTTAAATACCATCTTCACCTAAAAACAAAAGGTGTTGGGGACCCAGGGAGGCCAGTTATGGGAGGTACTAGAAGCACAGAAAACAAGGGTCAGGTTGTTATGCAAATTTAAGCCTTCTCCATTGAGAAGAGTTCTAGAGATTTAGGGTCATTCTTCTTTTCCTGGTACAGAGAGGGGGACAATCTCACAAATGAAGATTTCCCTTATAAATGTAAATGTACTGCTAGAAGAGTAATTCCTTTTTTTTTTTTTTTTTTTACAAATAGTTTATTGTCAAATTAGTTTCTACATAACACTCAGTGCTCATCCCCAAAGTGCCCTCCTTCATGCCCATCCCCCCCTCCCCCCCACATCCATCAGTCCTCAGTTTTTGTCAGCATTCAAGAGTCTCTCATGGTTTGCCTCTCTCCCTTTCCCCCACCATTTCCGCCCTTCTTCTCCCCCTTGGTCCTCCGTCAAGTTCCTCCTAATCCTCCTATACGTGCAAACATATGGTATTTGTCCTTCTCTGCCTGACTTATTTCGCTCAGCATAACACCCTCAAGGTCCATCCATGTTGCTACACATGGCCAGATTTCATTGTTTCTCATTGCCATGTAGTATTCCATGGTATAGATAAACCACATCTTCTTGATCCATTCATCTGTTGATGGACACTTAGGCTCTTTCCATGTTTTAGCTATTGTGGAGAGTGCTGCTATGAACATTGGGGTACATGTGCTCCTATGCCTCAGCATTTCTGTATCCCTTGGGTAAATTCCTAGCAGTGCTATTGCTGGGTCATAAGGGAGTTCTATTGTTAGTTTCCTGAGGAACCTCCACACTGTTTTCCAGAGGGGCTGTACCAGTTTACATTCCCACCAACAGTGCAGGAGGGTGCCCGTTTCTCCACATCCTCGCCAGCATCTAGAGTTCTCTGATTTGCTCATTTTAGCCACTCTGACTGGCGTGAGGTGGTATCTCAGTGTGGTTTTGATTTGTATTTCCCTGATGAGGAGGGATGCTGAGCATCGTTTCATGTGTCTGTTGGCCATCTGGATGTCCTCTTTGGAGAAGTGTCTGTTCATGTCTTCTGCCCATTTCTTCACTGGGTTGTTTGTTTTTCGGGCGTGGAGTTTGGTGAGTTCCTTATAGATTCTGGATATTAACCCTTTATCTGATATGTCATTTGCAACTATCTTTTCCCATTCCGTTGGTTGCCTATTAATTTTCTGGGTTGTTTCCTTGGCTGTGCAGAAGCTTTTAATCTTGATGAGGTCCCAACAGTTTATTTTTGCTCTCGATTCCCTTGCTTTTGGGGATGTGTCAAGTAAGAAGTTGCTGCGGTGGAGGTCAAGGAGGTTGTTTCCTGCTTTCTCCTCTAGGGTGTTGATAGTTTCCTGTCTCACGTTCAGGTCCTTTATCCATTTTGAGTTGATTTTTGTGCATGGTGTGAGAAAATGATCTAGTTTCATTCTTCTGCATGTTGCTGTCCAGTTCTCCCAACACCATCTGTTAAAAAGGCTGTCTTTTTTCCATTGGATATTCTTTCCTGCTTTGTCAAAGATCAGTTGGCTGTATACTTTTGGGTCCACTTCTGAGTTCTCAATTCTGTTCCATTGGTCTATGGGTCTGTTTTTGTGCCAATACCATACTGTCTTGAGGATGACAGCTTTGTAGTAGAGGCTGAAGTCTGGGATGGTGATACCTCCCGTTTTGGTTTTATTTTTCAGTATTACTTTGGCTATTCGGGGTCTTTTGTGGTTCCATACAAATTTTTGGATAGTTTGTTCTAGTTTTGAGAAGTATGCTGGTGCAATTTTGATTGGAATTGCATTGAATGTGTAGAGTGCTTTAGGTAGTAATGACATCTTAACTATATTTATTCTTCCTATCCATGAGCATGGAATGTTTTTCCATTTCTTTGTGTCTTCTTCAATTTCCTTCATAAGTTTTCTATAGTTTTCATCATACAGATCTCTTGTATCCTTGGTTAGGTTTATTCCGAGGTATTTTATGGTTTTTTGTGCAATTGTGAATGGGATCAGTTTCTTGATTTCTCTTTCTGTTGCTTCATTGTTGGTGTATAAAAATGCAACCGATTTCTGTATGTTGATTTTGTACCCTGCAACTTGGCTGAATTCTTGGATCAGTTCTAGTAGGTAGAAGAGTAATTCCTAATCAGTTAGAGCTTCTGCTGTGCCTGCTAGGTTTCTTGTTTGTTTCTTTGTTTTTAACAACCAGCTCAAGAACGATAATCCATATGCCAAAGAGACATATTTTGGATGGCAGACTCTGCTCCCCTTCAATGCTTCTGCCTTTGGACTTTTGTGCTAGCTGTCCACCTGCTCAAATGTATTTGCCTATCTGTCCCACTGGCTGTCACATTTATCAGGTCCGTTTATAACAATTTTTTGCCTCCCCCATCACTAGCCCCTTCAATGATTTATTTCTATTGTAGTTTTCACCACTCTTTGACCTGATATTTGTGTGCTGACTCATTTTTTTCTCCCCTGCTAGAATCTGAGCTCCATAAGTGCAAAAACTTTCTTCAGTGCTATGTCTGCTGTATCTAGAACAGTGTCAGGCCTAAAGAGTTGGTGGTTTATACACATATTAAATTGCTTTTAAAATGAAACAATGAAGGCCCAGAGATCTTAATTAAATGGCTCCCCAAAATGGCATGGCTTCTCAGTAACCCCTGGGATCTAGTACCTTCTGCAATAATACTCACTAATACATCTGTCCTGTAAGATACTAAATTTCATAGAATTGTTTTAAAGCAAGCTTGGAAAGTGCTGTCAACCATAACTGAAGGCCTTCACAATCCACTTCTTCTAAAACCTTGGTGGACTCCTCGCTTTTCTTCTCTTTTCAGAGACTGGAACACTTTTAAACATGGAAAATCACACTATTAATGCCTATAGAAGAACAACAGGCAAAACAGGGCACATGGTCACTTACTATATTGTATGATGAAGACTGGGAATCGATCATAAGATTTACCAACATGGAGGTCCAAGATGAAACTGAGCAGAGCATGGGGAATGATGGGGACAAAAGACTGACTTGAGATGACATAAGAGGGTCTCAAGTCAGAGAGGGTAAGTATAGAAGACTGAAGACATTTTGTCATAAAATATTGCAGGGAAATGAGGCAGCAAGTAGAGTTAAATAGGGTCAAGATATAATATTTGTTATGCAGGAAAAAACCAACATATTTGTATTCTGATTGGAAAGAAACCATAGAAAAGGAAAGTTTGATGTGGCAAGGAGTCAGGGGAGGGTGGGGAGTGATGCTCCCAAGAACTTGGTAGCAACTGTGCTCTTGTGTGCAGGTAAGGGGTGGGCTAAAGAAGGAGCACAGCCAACCCATCCACTGTAATGGGAAGGGAGGCAGATTTATGGGCATGGAGGTTGGCAGACAGGTGTGGGCATGTGTCTTGCAAAAAGCTTCTACTCATTGGTTACATTTCGTCAGTGAAGGAGCAAGGTCATCATCTGAACATGAGAATGTCCGGGAGGAAGACATTTCAGGAATTGGGAGCAAACAAAGATCAGTGGGAGAGATATGCACTTTAGTGGTTGAGACCAGTATGCACAGATGTGCATTTTTTTTCCCCTACCACCATATATAGCTACGGGAGTGGATGCATAAGATAGGTGGAAATTTGTATTTTATTAGGGTTACTGGCTTTCTAAATGAGTATAATAAAAAAAGAAAAAAGTTAATTGATGATGTAAAAATGAGTCTATGCAGTAGTAGGAAGTATTTGAAAGCCTGAGAAAGGAAGGGTCAGAAAACAGGTGACAAGATCAGTAATGAAGTGTTCATGAACGTTTCTGGGGTTCGGAGATGTTTGTTGTTGGGTACTGACTTCAGTGACCTGGAAAGACAGTAAGTTAAGCTTGAGATTGAGGAGGGTTTTAATCACTGGCAATGAATAGGCTTAGGTATGGCCATGGTTTAGGTAGAGCGGAGGACAAGTTCATTTGAAGAGAGGAGGTCAAAGCAGCAAAAAGCTGCTGGGAATACTATGTGAAGGCTGGGAACACCAAGGATCATGGCAGGCAGAGAGTAATAGAGGTGGCTGTGATTCTGGAGCCAAAGCTTCAAGGGGGACTAGTTTACTCTAAGAACTGAAGGTACTGGAAGGTACAGGAAGGTCTCAAACTTCAAGCTGGATTTTGGTGCCAGGGGAAAGAAAATGTGCTAATACTGTTAGTAGGGCCAAGGAGCCCTAATCCTAGCCATTTTATGTCATTGAATGATTTCACTAAGAAGTATGGTTGTTGCTGACATTTCCTAGAAGGAAAACGCAGAACATTCTAGCACTATTAAAAAAAAATTGGATTACCCCTCTGAATCATATATTAATATGGAAAAAGACTCCCACCTACTGAACTAGTCTCCCTTCTTCTCTGTCTGCCCCAACAAAGCAAAAAGCATATGGAAGCTAATCTTCCTGCAGGCTGGGTTCATTAGCTCTGATGCTTTCTCCATATTCTGGTTCTCCTTGCAATGAGCACGTGCAGCTTCAGACTATATGGTAATGTTCTGAGTCCCAATGTAATGGTTAGCCTTCCACATTCAGAACTCATCTGGTGGCGAGGCTCATTATAAATAATATCCTTTTATCAGTAGAATTCAAATTCCCATTACTTATTACAGGTGCTTAAATAGCTACAGTTTCATTAACTAATGATGTCTTTCTGAGGACAGTCAAATGGCATCTTCTAAATTGTATTTTCACAGGCGGTTACCAGGGCGGCCCTGGGAACATGAGTGTGGCTGAGGCACACTCAGCTTCTTGGTCCCAGCCTGCTCTTCAGCTCAGCAGGGAGGGATGCCCTGTGGACCCGAGCAAGCTCTCTGCATTCCTGTGTTACCTGAGCAGGTTGAATTTTATCCTTATTTTATCAAATTATCATTTTGTATTACATTTGTGTGCTTCTTTGTTAGTAAGGCTTTATATTCTCTTCTGTGATTGGGATGTTATTCATTAGTGCCAGGATTCTCCACACGATGCTCTCATAAAAGATTTCTCATGAATTGAGATGTTTTGAGTCACCAACCTATCTGAAAGAATGTTCTGTATTATTTGGAAGATACCACATTTCACCAAAAGATGCCAAAATACTCCAGAGAGATCTCCAAAAGGAAATTCTGCCTTTTTAAATGTTTATTTTTGAAAGAGAGAGAAAGAGAGCACGTGTGAGCTGGGGACAGGCAGAGAGAGAGAGGCAAGATCAGAAGTGGGCTCCACACTGACAGCAGAGACCCCATGTGGAGCTGGAATCCCCAGACTGTGAGACCATGACCTGAGCTGAAGTCCCGTGCTTAAGTGACTGAGCCACCAAGGTGCCCCTGCCTTTTTAAACATCTTTTTTTTTTTTAATTTATTTTTATTTATTTTTGAGAGAGTGCATGTGCGTGAATGGGGTAGAGGCAGAGTGAGAGGGAGAAAGAAAATCCCAAACAGGCTCTGCACTATCAGCGAAGAGCCCCATGTAGGGCTCTGACTCATGAACTTGCAAGATCATGACTGGAGCCAAAATCAAGAGTAAGATGGTTAACCAACTGAGCCACCCAGGCACCCCCTTAAATAACTTTTGATAAGAATCCCATTGTTATAATGGAGAAGAAGGAATGAATTTGTAGGGAATGGGAAAAACCCAGTACAATGTATACATCTCCATAAAATATTTCGCTAGCCAGACAAGTCTTACCTTGATTATGTTACCTTGGAAACATCAGAGGGCCCATGATGACTAAGGGGAGAGATAAAATGAGCATAAAGGCACACATATATTTACATCCTTGCTCATAAATGCCTATGTTAATGGTTACCTATATGTGTATGATCTTTGCATACATCATTCACAAGTGGTTTACTTAAGTGGCTCTACCTTCTTGGCAGAGATAAAGACCACTGCTGGGTATTAGATCCTTTCTTTATCTATACTTCTCCTTTTTGGTACTTACTGGAAAAAAATGGGGACTCAAACCAGATGTCCATTGTTCTAGGACAGGAATCCATTTTCTTATCAATAGTAGTAACTTTGCCTCAGCTTTTTGGGCTGTAGGGTGGGATATATTCAAATGGTACCTCTTGACCCTTTTGTACATTTTTCTTGTATTCTTAAGATACAAGCTTCCAATCTTGAGGCTAGTCTTTCCCACTAGCTACTTGCCTCTAGGGTCAGGCCTTTGGTAATTCTCGCTTTACAGTATCCAAACTGTCAGGGTGCCCAGGTAGCTCATTCAGTTAAGTGTCTGACTTCGGTTCTGATCATGATCTCATGGTTTGTGAGTTCAAGCCCCTCATTGGGTTCTGTGCTGACAGCTCAGAGCCTGGAGCCTGCTTCAGATTCTGTGTCTTCCTCTCTCTCTGCTCCTCCCTTGCTTGCATTTTCTCTCTCTCTCAGAAATAAATAAATGTTAAAAAAGTTTTAAGTATCCAAACTGTCAAAAATCCAGAAGTAGTACAAATGAAAACCGTATCAGTAAAGTAGTATTTAAAGAGTTTACTGTTCACAAAAGAACAGTTCTTGAGCTGCGAGTCTTCACATCCCAAACTGAAAACCACAATGACATGTCACCTCATGCCCGTCAGTATGGCTAAAATAAAAAACACAAGAAGTAGCAGGTACTGGTGAGGATGTGGATGAAAAGGAACCCTCATGCACTTTGGTGGGAAGGCAAATTAGTGTGGCCACTGTGGAAAGCAGTATGAAACTTCCTCAAAAAGTTGAAAATAGAACTCCTCTGCAAACCAGCAATTGCACAACTGGGTATTTACCCAAACAATACAAAAACACTAATTCAAAGGGATCCATGCACCCTTATGTTTATAGCAGCATTATTTACAATAGTCAAATTATGGAAGCAGCCCAAGTGTCCATCGGTTAATGAATGGATAAAGAAGAGGTGTATACACACAATGAATATTATTTACCTTCAAGAAGAATGAAATCTTGCCATTTGCAATGGCATACCTGGAGTTAGACAATAGAACTCCAGTATAAATTTTTAAGCGAATTAAGTCAGTCAGAGAAAGAAATTACCATATGAAACCATTCATATGTAGAATTTAAGAAATCAAACAAATGAGCAAAGGAAAAAAGAGACAAACCAAGAAACAGACTCTTAACTATCAGAAACAATCTGATGGTTACCAGAGAAGAGGTAGGTGGGGTGTGGGGATGGTGAGTGAAGTAAGTGATGGGAATTAAAGAGTATACTTGTCATAATGAACACCAAATAATGTATAGAGCTGTTGAATTGTTCTATTGTGTACTTGAAACTAATATAATACTGTAGGTTATCCATTCTGAAATTAATTTTTTTAATTAAAAAAGTTCCATGCTTCTGGAAGACTCCCAGGGAGCCCCAAATGCACATTTGGGTCCCAAAGAGTAACACTCCTAGAGAGGAGAACTTTAGTTGCTTCCAAAGAAGGAGTCAGGGAGGAAGTGAGAATCACACCACTGGGACATGCAAAAAAACAAAACAAAACAACAACAACAAAAATGACAGATCCAAAACTGATATAAAGCCTAGAGACATGGTACCACAGGATGGCTCATAAAGTGAAAATGAGGAAGGTGTTTAACCTTTACATGATTGGTTATTACAATGCGGATCTTCAGACTGAGGGGCATTGGTTAAAAGTTATCTTACACCATTTTAGAAAGGCAATGCTTCTTTCATGATTATGAGAAACATTTACAAGAAATAACCTAAGTTTGGCTTATGATCACAAAATAAGACAGATCCAGTTTTGTATACATGACTTAAATGGGTAGATCCACTTGGGGCATTTTCAAGTCTGCTCTTTTATTTATTTATTTATTTTAGCAACACCTAGCTCTGTTCTCTCTGGTCTCAGAAACCTCTTGAGCTACATAAAACTTTCTTGACATTGACCATTGGACACCTGTGGGCTCCTGGCTAGGACAGGCACTCACCGACTGCCATGCCTGTCTGCCTGTCTGATATTCTCCTGCTTCCCATCACCTTGTATGTACTGATAAAACTTCCTCAGTGCAGCCTGTGGAAGGAGGTGTGTCCCCACCCTCTTGGAACAGCCTGGGCTTCAGCAGAAATGTCATTTCTGAGACAACCTCTGCCCGAGAAATCAGGACCATTTGTCAATGGAAGTGACTCTTTTCCCTCTCACACTTTCACTGGTTTATTAAAGTCCCCACCCCTTAGTCTTGGAACCAGATGGCGAACACATAGTAGACAATCAAACCATACAAAAGAACTTATTACATCATCATGAGACTTGGTTTACAACACCATCAATTTGAGAATCTTTCAGCCAAGAATATGTATGTATATTTAGAATGTATGTGGTTCTTTTTTTAAATGTTTATTTATTTTAGATAGAAAGAGAGAGTGCATGCTGGGGAAGGGCAGAGAGAGAGGGAGACACAGAATCTGAAGCGGGCTCCAGGCTCTGAGCTGTCACCACAGAGCCTGAAGGAGGGCTCGAACTCATGGACTGTGAGCTCATGACCTGAGCCGAGTGGGTTGTTCAACCCACTGAGCCACCCAGGTGCCTCTGACCAGGAATATTTTTACTGAGGATCCTTGAGTCATGCCCAAAAGAGGTAGAGAAGATTGTCTAGAACTGTTATTTAATGTTGGATTAACTACTGTTGGTGGAATAATTCAAGCCAAAGGGGGGAAATACCCCTGCGAATATCTAGACATGTTGCTTTTTCATCTCCCCTTCTTGTTATGTTTTAAAAGTGCAGCTATTTTTATATGAAATTTAATTTTTCACACTTTTTTTCAACTCTCATGATCGCTCTCTCTCTCCTTTTAAATGAATCATAGAACTTTACTCCATGCTGTAAATGAATCCCAGTACCAGAAGCCCTTCAAAAAAACCTGGATGCAAATCCAAGGAATAGACATAATTTATTCTTTATGCATTTGGAGTAAAATTTAGGCTCATTTGAGAACTACTCTGTGAATATTAAAATTATATTGAAAATAATTTGAGGCAGTGTAGGTAATGGAGGAGTCACAGCTGATGAGCACCTCTGTTTGCTTTTTCTAGCACCAATATTATTAAACCTGGTAAATGGTTATATCTACCGAGGTTTGCTTATGAGAGAAAATGGAAATGAACTGAATCCCAGATTTCTGTATTCGCAGCATTGTTGTAAATGCTTTAACCATATCAACTTTTTTTAAACTCTAAAAGGTAAGTCGAATTATAATCTAAAGAAAATCTCTGACCTGGATTAATCATCCAATTATGAGTACTCTACAATTATGTGTGCATCTCATTTGAAAATAATGGCAAAATTCATTTGCCCCTTTTCTTTTAAGAAATGTTCTCGGGGTACATGAGTGGCTCAGTGAGTTAAGTGTCCGACTCTTGGTTTCAGTTCAGGTCATGATGTCATGGTTTGTGGGATCAAGCCCTGCATTGGGCTCTGCACTTTCAGTACAGAGCCTGCTTGGCATTCCCTGACTTCCCCCCCCCCCCCCCCCCCCCCCGCCCAGTTGGCACTGTCTGTTTCTTTCAAAATAAATAAATAAATAAACTTAAAACGTTATTTGAGAAATGCTCTAAAATGCCAAGGGGAATAAGAAATAAAAATGTAAGTGTGTATTCAGTGAAACATGGAGAAAACTGAGAACATGAACCACAAATAAGAGGAATGACCACCCAAGGCCATTGAAACTGAGGGATAGGAGGAAGAACTTTTGAATACATACCTGTGGTTGTAGAGTGTAGGAAGAGCCAACAAATAGTAATTTTAAAGGTGTGGAACATACTGGCATGGCAAAGAGAAATCTCTCCTTCCCAAGAGTGGAAATGAGGTGAATAGAGCCCAGGAAAGAGCTTTTCTACTTCAATTCTTTAAATCAGAAGAGGAGGACCCAATCAAGTTTTCCACAGATGAGCTAAATCTGAAGGAATCCGTCTGTCTGTGGGCCAGAAGAAAAAGAGAGGCTTTGCCTCTCAAGAAAATAACCTTGCCACCATCATCTCCCTTGGCTGGGAAAAATGAAAATTCTGAAATAACTCTCATGCATGAATATGCATGAAAAACAAAATGTCTCCTAGGTTTGAATACTGGCTCACTATAATTTCTTATACCTCCCCTCAAAATTGTTGTAAGAAATTATCACTTCCTAAAAATAAGAGAGGTAAAAGGATGTTGCATAGGAAACCCCTACACACACACACACAGACACACACACACACACACACACACACACACACCAGGAAACAACAGCACACAAGACAGATCAAGGGAGAAAAACTGTGAGTCTTGGATTTATTTTAGTAACTGTATCTGGGTCTGCCTGAGCTTTTCCTCTGCTGTAAAACCACAGCATAACCAATGACTCAAAAACTCTCTAGTTCAGAATATTATCTTTAAAATGCTTTTGGCATAGTCCTTCAGTTCAGGAAATGATCTCACTTGGCAACTTTTGGGGCATTTAAATGTTCTGTACATCTTTTTCATATTGTCCAAAATGTTGCAAATTTTGATGTGCCTGCCTGAAAGCACAAGATTGTCCCAAGGAAAGATAAATGATTTCTTTTCAGGAACACAAATTTGATGAGGTCCAAGTGAAGTTCCTGACCTCTTATTGCAGAATTAAGCTTATGTCAGTGTTTATCAGTAGATATGTTTTCTAGTGATGCTTGGTTGTTAGGGTAAGATGATCTGGGTTGTGCCACTTGTGCACTTTAAAAGTAGTTTTTAAATGATTTAATGATAAAAACAAGAGGATGGCCTGGGTGGCTCAGTCTCCTAAGTGTCAGACTCGATTTCGGCTCAGGTCATGATCTCTCCGTTTAAGAGTTCGAGCCCCACAATGGGCTCTGAACTGACAGTGCAGATCCTGTTTGGAATTCTCTCTCTCTCACTCGCTCCCTCCCCCCCCAATAAATAAAAACTTTAAATAATAATACTAATAAAAGTGAGGAATTGGAAAACATCTGAAGGTCTGGAGTCCACCATATGGGATGTCCATGTAGAGAAATGCAACTTAAACAGAGAGAACTGAAAAGAAGAAAATAGCAGTCAGCATTTGAGGCTCCTGGGGCAGATGGAATTTGGGGAGCAGGATAGTACAGAAAAGAGAAATGAAGAAAAGAAAGAGGCATGAAAATCAGGGTGAAAATTGGTCTTCAGTTGCTCATGGTCCAGGGTGAGACTGCACAGGAGGCCATGCAGAGTAGGGCTGCTGGGAAGTTGACCATAATTTCAGAGTCTTACATGACTAGGCAGACTGAACTAGATGCGTACTCATTATAGATGTCTCTCTAAAGGGTTTACTTGTATGAAATTCTGACAATGTTATGAAACGTAAAGATTCTTTCAAAAGTACATTGATTTATTTGGAAAGAGAGAGAGTGGTGGGGGGAAGGGGACAGAATGTGAGCAGGGGAGGGAGAGAGAGAGGATCCCAAGCAGACTCTATGCTCAGTGAAAGCTTAATGCGGGGCTTGAACTCAGGAACCATGAGATCATGACTCAAGCCAAAATCAAGAGGCCCACAGTTAATCGACTGAGCCAGCCAGATGCACCCCTCAAATCATAAGGATTTAGTGTGTAAGTTCAAGTTGTAGTTTCCATAGATTTAATTTTAAGACCTTGGACACATAATTGAGTTAACTAGTAAATTATCCTGAGATGTCTGGACAACTTCGCTGTACAAAACAGACACAAAACACTATTTACTAAGCATATATTAACATGGTTTTATTTTTTTTAAAATGTTTATTTATGAGAGAGGGAGAGAGTGTGTGCACAAGCAAAGGAGAGGCAGAGAGAAAGGGAGAGACAAAGAATCCCAAGCAGGTTCCGCACTGTCAGCACAGAGCCTGACATGGGACTCGAACTCAGGATCCACCTGGGTGGCTCAGTTGGTTAAGTGAACAGACTCTTGATTTCAGCTCAAGTCATGCTCTCATGGTTCCTGAGTTCAAGTCCTGTGTTAGGCTCTGTGTTGACAGTGAGAAGCCTGCTTGGGATTGATTCTCTCTTCTTCTCTCTCTACCCCTTCCCTGCTTGTGCACTCTCTCTCTGTCGCTCAAAGTAGATAAATAAACTTAATAAAAGGTTAATAATTACTATAAACTCATAACTATCTTAGTTTAATAATTATACAGAAATTTGAATATGGATACAAGATAATGGGCATGAATTTCTGTTTGTTTATAAAGCTATTTCAGTTTATAAAGATTGACAATATGATATATGCATTATTTTATCAACAAACTGATAATTATATTTTAAAACTATATTTAAAACTGTAAATTTATTATCTATTTTTAAGTTATTTTGTGGCAAGATTTATAGTTTCTTCCTTAGCCCCCAAATATCTTTCTAATTCTCTGTGCCTTCCTCATATCCTTCAGCCATTGAAATATTATTTGTTCTTTTAAAAATTTAGTTCTTAATAATCATTGTTTATTGTGTATGTTTTTACAACGTTAGTTCTAAATATTCCTTGTTCTCAGATATTTATGACTTAATCTTGTCTAGTTGGCAAGTATCCATTTATTTTTAAGTTTTATTTGTTTGAGAGAGAGAGAAACAGCCTGAGAGGGGGAGGGGCAGAGAGAGGGAGAGAGTGAATCCACAAGCAGGCTCCGTGCTCCCAGTGTAGAGTCTGTCATGGGGCTTGAACTTACAGAACCATGAGATCATGATCTGAGCAGCAGCCAAGAGTCGGACACCTAACCAACTGAGCCACCCAGACACTCCGTTGGCCACTATTTGTAATTTGCCTGGCCACCATTCCTCTCTTACTCAAAAAAGGACAACTCCATAGTTTTTACTTTTGTTAAGAAGAAACTACTCATACCTTGCATAGGCTATCCAGAGACTTCCTCAGATAACCCTGATTTAATTTTGTATGTTGACGATTCCTACTCAAAGGGAAAAAATAAAGATTGTCAAACAAAATTTCATATCTAAATTCATACTTAAAATAATAAGGCTTTCCCTCAAATTAAATAGATTCAGATAGCAGGGTTAATTGCCTTTGCATGGACCTACTAACTAGCAAAGTACAAAAGGGGAAATAGATACACTAAGTGTGGGCATAATTTTGGGTTTGTCCACAACTTTGTAATGGTTCAGGAAGCAGAGAAGTTTCCTGTCCTCTGCCCGAACCCCTCTAAAACCAGACATCAAAACGAAGAATGTTTAGATGTTTTGCTAGTGGTCCTCAGTTGCTGGGAGCAGATGAACTGGCTGGTATTGGTTCAAGGTCTTTCATGAGGTCGCAGCGAAGCTGTTAGCTGGGACCGCAGTCATTTGAACACGTCCAAACTCATGTGGCTATTGGCAGGCTTCGGTTGCTCTCTGGCTGCAGACAGGAGACCTCATTTCCTTGCCACGTGGGCTCTCCGTAGGCTGTCTGAGTGTCCTTGATGACATGGCAGCTGGCTTCCCCCAGTGAGGGATCCGAAGGATGGAGGCTGCAGTCTTTGATACACTAATATTCAAAGGGACATGCCGTTACTTCTGCTCTATGCCGAGTAAGTGACCATGATAGAGTATGTCTCCCATACAGACCCTGGATGCCCAAGAATGTTGAAAATAGTAAAATGTAATAAAAACAAAATTCAGAAGTCATAAGCTTTGAGTATTAATTGCCTTTGTTTTACTATAATTTAATCCATTATGTTTATATAATTTAGTTTATTTTTAAAATTTATTTATTTTTGAGAGACAGAAAGACAGAATGTGAGCAGGGGAAGTGCAGAAAGAGAAGGAGACACAGAATCGGAAGCAGGCTCCAGGCTCTGAGCTGTCAGCACAGAGCCCCATGTGGGGCTCAAACTCATGAACTGCGAGATCATGACCTGAGCCGAAGTCGGCTGCTTAACCAACTGAGCCACCCGGGTGCCCCTTATATAATTTAGTTTTTAATAATGGCTGTGTTTAACAAGTGTCTCAGAAAATTTCTAACAACTGGTAGTTTAGTGTCACCCAACAGGGATATAACTACTCTGGCTCCCCACTGGTTCTATTCCAAAGGGAGTGTTCTCAGTTCTAGGTCAGTTTGCATCGATTCTTAATGGAGTCTTTTGTTAGCTCTTTTGAGAGCCTGATTTTTTTTGTAGTGTATCTGAAATTAATATGAGATTCCAGAGTAAAGTCAGGTTTTGGAGTCAGGGAATGCATTAGGTCTGATGCGGCATAAGTGTCACAATAGCCAGAGGGGAAACCTGTGGTTTGTAACATTAGACAGTTTACTTAACTTTTCTGAAACTGGATCCTCATTTGGAGTTTAATGTTAAACATATGTGTGTGCACGTGTACACACACACACACAACACACACACACACACACACACGCACAAACTGGTCAATCCTCTACCCCCTGGTATTGTGTGCGGTTGTGCAGGTAAGTTCCCCTTCTAAGTAATGAGACTCTTTCACATTCATTCCCTCATGGAATCCTGACAACAGCCCTGGTTTGTAGGCATTAATAACTCTGCTTGATACCAAAAGTCAGAGGGGTTAAGTGAGTTGCCCAAGGCCGCAGAACTAATGAGATTGCTTCATAAATATAAGTGGAGATGATAGTGTTGGATCAAAAACAATAACGTTCCCGAGAACTGAAACCAATGAACAGCCTTTCATTAGAGCAGGAAAAAGTTGCTGTAGGACCACAAAGATTTCCAACATCTTTCCTTTATCAGTGAGGTCCTTTGTGCGGACATAAATGCAGGCTTAATGCAGTGAAAAATCCTACACAAGTAAACCCCATACACACGCTCTCCTCATTTAGCCATCGCAATAAATAATGTGGTTTCTTCTTTGTTCACTGTGCAGGTGACAGAAGGTCATGGGCCAAAGGCTTGGGTCTCCCAATGCTGCCACCTCCTCAATTACATGACAGATATATTCCCAGTGATGCCGGATCAGGGGCAGGATATGTCATTATCTCAGGCTGAAGTGGAAGAAGGAGTGTTTTCTGGCAAAAACACACATGGACCTTTCATAGTATGTTCCATGTAAAGGCCAATTAAGCAAAAAGGGGAGGACTGTCAGGTATCTCTTAGATGGCTTCTTGTTGGGAGTGATTATCCCTAATTTAGTGACAAATCTGGGCATGGGGGCATGAGAAGGGTACCTGTTAGTCCCGTAGATGCAATTATTACATATAGATCAATAAGCTAAAAAAGAATTAGTTATTCCCCACCACAACCTAGAGATGATTCTAGAATCCATAAAATGGAGCACAAGTTGTAGAGCCAAATGAAACATGGCTGGAGTATCAGAGTAGTCAGAAGGAAAATGAGCCGACAGCAAAACACCTGAGGTAGCTTTCCTTGAACTTTCCATGCCTAAATGTTCCTGGAATAAAGGGATCACAATGGGTCAAGTTAATAATGGCATTTGGTCTCCAAATATTCCTCATGGTGATGTGTATTCAGATGAAATGAGAGTCTGGAGTCATTTTTTTCTTCCAGAATCATACAGTCACTTAGAAACTCCATTTCAGGGTAATATTTAGAATGCTCGTACGTTTATATGTCACAAGTTATTCATATATAGGCAGCTTATATAGTACATCTATAAGCTTTAACTTATTTGACCTTCAGAATTATTATGTGAGAAAGATAAAGATAATATCACAAGCCGAATTTTTACAGACAAAGGAATTGAAGCTTAGAGAATGTTTTAAAAACTTATTTAAGGGCTTATATTTTAAATGGTGAGCTGGGGCTTACACTCAGCATCAGAGTGTACATGATAATGAAAAGTTTGAATCCATGGGTTCTATTCTTGGGAAAACCATATTTTTTTTCTCTTTCAAGGCCACAAACTGAACTTCTGACATTTAGTTTGGAATGGCAGACTGGAGTTGAACTGTAGACAAATAAGTACACATCGGCTCCTGAAATCGGGTCTATTGAAGCTCGGTATAAAATTAGATAAGAGGTTCTACCAAACATTTAAGGAGGAAATTATGCCAATTCTTTACAATCTCTGTTAGAGGAGAGTAGCAGAGGGAACACTTCCTAATGCATTCTGAGTCCAGCGTTACACGAATATAAGATTACACCTTATAATAACAACATTATAACCAAAATCTCTTATGAAAATAAATGCAAAATTTCCTCAACAAAATATCAACAAAGTGAGCCCAAGGATACATAAACAAAATTATGTACCACGATCAAGTAGGATTTATCCCAGATATGAAAGACTAGTCAATATTTGAAAATAAGTTAATGTAATCTATCACATCAGCAGGCTAAAAAAATAATAAATCATATGACCATGTAGGTGCAGAAAAATATTTGGCAAAACCCAACAAGCATTCATGATAAAAACTCTCAGTAAACTAGGTATAAGGAGGACCTTTCTCAACTTAATAAAGGCTATCTACAATAAACCTACAGCTAACATCGTACTTATGGGTGAGAAACTCAAAGCTTTCCCACTAAGATTAGATATAAAACAGTGAGGTCCCTTTTCACCACTCCTTTTTATACTGTACTAGAGTCCCTGCTAATGCAAAATGGCAAAACATAGAAATAAAAAGTGTACAGAATGGGAAGGAAAACATAAAACTGTCTTTGTTCACAGGTGACTTAACTGTCTATGAGAAATATCAAAAGAATTGAATAAGCAATTATAGCGCGGTTGCGTTATATACAACAGTTAATAACTTTCCTATATGTCAGCATTGAAAAAGTGGAATTTGAAACTAAAAACAGGATACTATCAGCAACCCTCAAAATGAAACAAACAGCTTGCTCCTAAAGGATAACATAGGAAAAAACCTAAATGATCTTCGGTACGGTGATGAGTTTTTAGATACAACACAGAGGCATGATCCGTGTAAATAATGGATAAGTTGGACTTCATTAAAACTAAAAACTTCTCTGGGAAAGATAATGTCAAGAAAATGAGAAGGCAAGTCACAGACTGGAATAAAATATACAAAGAGCTCTTGAAATTTAACAATAAGGAAAGAAACAATCTGATTTTATTTATTTATTTTTCAATGTTTTATTTATTTCTGAGAGAGAGAGAGAGAGAGACAGAGAGAGACAGCATGAGCAGGGGAGGTTCAGAGAGAGAAAGAGACACAGAATCTGAAACAGGCTGCAGGCTCTGAGCTGGCTGTCAGCACAGAGCCCATGGCAGGGCTCGAACCCATGAACCGCGAGATCATGACCTGAGCCGAAGTTGGATACTTAACTGACCGAGCCACTCAGGCGCCCCAACAATCTGATTTTAAAAATGGGTCAAAAGCCTTAACAAACTCCTCAGCAAAGAATACATACAGTGGGCAAATAAATGTATGAAAAGGTCATAGGTCATCATAGAAATGCAAATTATAACAGCAATGAATGAGGTACCACAGTACATACATATTAGAATGGTACACGTTAGGATGGTCAAAATCCAAAACACTGACCACATCAAATTCTGGTAGGGACACAGAGCAATGGGACCTCTTGTGCACTTCTGACAGGAATGAAAAACGATACAGCCATTTTGGAAGACAATCAAGTAGTTTCTTACTAAAATCATCATACTCTCACGATACAATACGGTCATCATGCCTTTTGGTACTTACCTAAAGGAGCTGAAGACATATTCACACAAAAATGTGCACACGGGTGTTTACAGCACCAATTAGTCATAATTGTCAAATTTGTAAGGAGCTATGATATCTTTTGGGAGGTGAGTGGATAAATAAACTGTGGTACATCCAGAGAATAAAATATTATTCAGTGCTAAAATGTTATAAGCTATCAAGCCATGGAGAGACAAGGAGGAATCTTAAATGCATATTATGAAGTGAAAGAGGACAGTGTACTGTAGTATTCAAACTATAGGATATTTTGGAAGAGGCAAAACTAAGTAGATGATGCAGAGCACAGTGGATTTTGAGGACAATGGAACTATTCTGTATGGTTTATAGTGGTGGATATGTCACATTATATACTTGGGCAAACTTCTAGAATACAACACCATGAGGGAATACTAAAGTAAACTGTGGACTGGGTGACTAGGATGTGTCAATATGGATTTATCAGTTTTAGAAAATATACCACCATTGTGGGAGATATTGATAATGGGGAGTCTGTGTATGTGTGGGAGCAGTAAGTATACAGGGCATGTCCATACCTTTCTCTCAATTTTACTGTGAGCCCAAAACTGCTTATAAAAATAAAATCTGGGGCACCTGGGTGGCTCAGTCAGTTAAGGCTTGGACTCTTGGATTTTGGTTCAGGTCATGGTCTCAGTTGGTGGGGTTGAGCCCCGCATTTGGCTCTTTGCTGAGAGCATGGAGCCTGCTTGGGAGTTTCTCCCCTCTCCCTCTCTCTCTGTCCCTTCCCTGCTCAAGCCTACTCCTCCCTCTCAAAATAAATAAACATTTTTTAATTGAAAAATTAAAATCTGAATTTAAAAAGTAGGTAACAGATAAGTAATGAACAGCAGCAAAACACAGCCAACCAACTAAGCACGCTGCTCTGTAAAATGAAAGCTGTCCAGGAGAGGAGTTTGCCTTTTGTTACACGGGGATTTAGTCACCTGACCCCGGCGGCTGCCGTGTACATGTCGATCTGAGTGTGTCTGCCTCCTGAAAAGGGCACTTATCCAACTGGGAGAAACATGGACTAAGTGACATTCAAATAGATTCCAACACTCAGATCAGGAACAAAAATGTCCATTTTGTAGGGAAAGATGGCACGAGCATTACATGCAATAGCTCAAAGTGTGACCACACCTCCTTTGCAAATTCTCATGATACACAGCTAATATATTTAAATGAATAAAGCAATGATAAATCAATAAGCCAAGAAGTGGACAAAGTATGAACCGTAGGTGGTGAAAGAGTAAATACAGTAAGGTAGAAATAACGTTGAGGAGTAAGTTGGCATTTTGGTTGCTTTGAAAGACGGTGGGGTCCTAGAAAATAATAAGGCATTGGATTATTTACATAATGTCCAGTTTCACTTGATGGCCTCTTTTTTTGTTTCTTGTTTAGTACCCTCCACAGAACACAGTAAAGTTACCAATTGAGAGCTTTTTGAACAAATTAGAACACATGTTATCAAAATCTCCAAAGTCAACATTCAGTAAGGCATGGCTACTTTGCCAAGAATTAAGAAGTCCTTTTCTCAGTTGGCCTTCCCATGTGTTCTTTGGTTTAGTTGTTCTTGGAATCCCCACTCCAGAGAAGTCATTGCTTTTCTGGGTTTTGGTATCTTGTCTGATGGAGGCAGAGTAACAGGGAACGGAAACCAGCTGGGCTAGTTCATCGACCTGATTGTGATTCAGCAAACACATATTCCGCTACTGAGGTCCTTACTGATACTTGAGGAACCCACACAGATTTCTCAGGAAATTAGAGAACCTTGAGCATTTGCATTTGGTACTGGTGTCTTGATCTCTATTACCTGTACAACTCACCTTGGGGCTTGGATTTGTAGTATAATAGTCATGAGTGTTTTATATTCCTTTAACATTTATTTTCTGAGGGCTGACACTGTGTCAAATAGGGGTGTTACCTTACTCTTCTACCGGGACGTGAGTGAACTACGTTCACTCAACTGAAACACAAGGCAGAAAGGGCCCTTGGAGAGAATGAGATGAGATGTAATGCCCTGTGGATTCAGAGAAAGAACGGATTTCTCCCAGCTGAGGAGGAGTGTGTTAACTGTAAAGTAGGTGATGCATTTAGGGAGGAAGGTGTGCTGCACCAAGGGTGAGGGCATGCATGTTTACACACACACACACACACACACACACACACACACACACACACATACACACACGCACACACCCAAGGCAGCTCTGAATCTTAGAAAATCACAAAGTATTCATGACCTTGACCGCTTGAAGAGGTACATTATAGGTGTTTGTAACCTAGACCACCTTTAGCCTGAACCGCTGCGGTTACGATGTCAGGGAACAATGGCACTCTATTTTCGTGGGCTGTTTCTAGCTTCATTAAACCCAGTGTCAGGCCTATGTCAAAAATTCTGGTCTTAAAATTTTAAAAGGTTCTCTTTCCCTGAGCATTTCCAGCAGACATTCAGCCCGCAGCACACGCAGAGCATCCACAATGCTGTTTCCATGGTCACTGCAAGGAAGGGAGACATGAGTCAGGTGCCCTCGATTCAAATCTCTTGGCCCAACTGGCATCAAAGGAACTTGAAGCATACTCTTCCCACCTTTGAAGTGGACAGATTTTGCATCAGCCAAGTGGATAAAAGCCACACTTCATAAAGGTGAACGTGCAATTATCAGCTGAGCGCCGGTGGGATCTACTAGCAGAGGCTGCTCAGAGCACCCAAATGTGTGAAACGTCTAAATCAAAGCACTCTGTCAAGAGAGCTCTGCCATGCGGTTCATCAGTGAGTGACAAGAAAGACTCCCAAAAAATGCCCAGGGGATGGCTTGAAACACCCTATGTTGTCTTCCCTGGAATACACTCCCAGTTAGCGGTTATCAGGAGAGGAAAAGGGAGAGATTGAAAATAATCACAGGAAGGATAATCAGACCATTGTCTGCAACATTCCAGACAGGCGACATTTAAGTGGGGATATTTTATCAACAACTGGAAGAAATTTCAACGTAAATAGGTCTGTCGTGTTGTTTTTCTCTCTCTGAGGGCAGATGTAGACATAAAGGGACACAGAGAAGAGGCACTCTGTTTATTCACAGTCTCTCTTGCTCACGTTATCTTCACTGAGTGAATGTGAAACTTGAACGAAGATGGATATTTTCTATTATTATTTTGACTTTATTGATTTCTCACCATGCGCTTTGGGGATTGACATTCCTGCTTTGGCTTACCAGTGTGAGTTCACATTTCCCCCTCTCCTCCTGTGGTGGTGCCCATACCTTTTCCTCTCTATGGGTCAGAGAAGGGCTGGGGTTGGCAAGGCACATTTGTTTATTCTCCTCAGTTGCAAAGCCAGCAGGAAGATGTACTGGGGATGGTGGCTATTAAAGGTGCCTTAATAGGAACCAAGGAAAGCTGATTTAACACACAGAGAAGGTATTAACTGATTTCTGTCCCATGCAGTCCTAGTATTTTGCAATTATTTTCAGATAATCCCACAATAATCTTCAAAATCTTGGAAACATTCATATCATAATAAATTGTACTTGGACAAGAATGCAATACTAGCTAATTGTTCTGAGTGAAATGTAACCTGTGTCTGGTAGTTTGCTTCATGGGTCATAATGTCTTGGCACATTTATGTGCCAGTACACATTGATATGTCACAAACCTCTACGTGGTATGTTAAATTCCCCAGTTTTCCTTGACCAGACTCCAAGTAGCTATAGGAGATTGGTAACAACAAATAAAAGGGAATTGAAAGAGGTTAATAATAGTTACCAATTTGGGAGCTGTCGAATCAACAAGTCTCATTTTCATGTGAATTGTGTTTTCTCTCCATAACAGCCTAACAGCCCTAAAAGGGAGATGGTAGTACGCATTCTACAAACAAGGAATCCAACTCAAGTTCAGGTGGATGGGGTGAGGACTCGAATCCAGATCAGTCAAGCTCTACCATCTCTCCTCTTTACGCTACACCCTGCCGCTTCTTATATATACATATTTTCCCCATGCACAGATTATGTATCTCCATCCGCCAATTCAATTAAACCTCAAATGTTGCAGTAGCACACCTTCGAGAATGCAAATGTGAAAGTGTCATGGTGTCTGCCCTTGCGGCCAGTATAACTTGGCAGAACTAATTATACCCGAGGCAGGTGTAAGTGTCTGAAAAGGAGACTAGACAAAGCCTTACATGGATTCATCTGGGCTCTGGATAGAGAAGTGCTTTCTGGAGAAAGCTGTGCACTCACTTATATGCTGGCCTATTATCCTGAGAGTTGTTAAAGATGAAACGACTTTTGCCTCTTAACCAGTAGTTTTTTAATTCTTAAATAAAAACAAGATGAGGTCTTTATTTTTAATGTAGAAATTTCTTTGCATTATTGTCAGACCATCACTCCAAGATGGTGTGAGTATAATGTTGGAAAGTGAGCTGTGGAGCCAGAGCCCGCTAAGGAGAGCCTCCCTTCTTGTCTGCATTTGATTGCACCTTCTTCACAGAAGCCACCCGATCTCAGCCAGATGCCTGTGTATTCCCCTCTTGGAGTGCTGTGCTTTTCCTTCAGAACATCACGACTTGTAATAGTATAATATTCATGATTTTCTGCTCATTGTCCATGCGTGTCCATTAGTGATTGTACATTTCATGATTGTAGGTTTCACCCTGCTTGCCTTGATCATCGCCACATCTCATAGCAGGCTTTCCTGATACAATTGTTGAATGAATGAAGAATGGATTAGAGCTCTGATCTTACTTCTTAAGAGCCTCAGTGGACTTGCAACATTTTATTAATTTAATGAGTCTCAGTTTTCATATCTGTAAAAAGAAGGAAAAATCATTCGTGACACAGGCTTATAAGGATCTATGGGAAAACACAGTAATGAAAGCACCTGGTCAGTGTTCAAGTTCCCACCCAATCTTGATCACTGAGCATTTTCACTGCTGTTATAATTTGTAGTGAGCATTGGGCCAGGAGCATATGCTAAACCCAGAGTTAATGCCGAATGTAAAATGTGTTGCCCAATTTCTGAGATGACACTGCGGATCTTTTGGAGGGGATTGATTCTAGAAAGCACTATGCTGCCAGGCTGTCAGTGAAAACCTTTAAGAACCCCGTATTTACGTGCCATCATGGCCTTCCCCAAAATTATCGTCTGGGACCATGACTAGCCATGCTCTAAGGGTTCAGTAATTGCTTTTGCCTAATCTGAGTACAATCTGTTCCGCCACTTTTGAGTTATGCAAGGGTGAAATAAATACAGAACAAGCTTGCAAGCTACATTAAAGAAAGTCAAGATGTGCTTTGCACAAGGATAAAACTTAAAAATGCCCAAACTTTCAAAGTCAAAACTTCTCCAAGGAAAACGATCAGGAGTGAAATTTCGAAAACCCAGCGCAAACATCCCATAGTGCTTTGAATACAATGTGTGATATTTTATCCTCCGATTTGGCTCCTCAATGAAGCTAGCCCCCTTCCCCACAGCACAAAATAGGGAAATAAGGAGAGTCTTAAACAGTCTGTTCCCCAAAAGATCTGCTTCTCCAGAGGAAGATCTACATGTATTTGTATTTTTCCCATCAAGGACAATATAATAAACTAATCACATTCTCTTTGTGCTCAAAGCAGTTTTAGTAATTTGCAAAAAGCCTCGCTCTGTTCCCCTACCTTAAAATGTCTTGTATTTTTATATTACTTAAATTATCCGTATTTGCCAACATGTATTACATTACATTTTTAATCCTATCATTTTTGTTTCAATTTGATTCCATCGTGACCTTTTCAAAACACTTTTGAAACACTATGGAATACAGAATGTTTTAAGAACATACAGAAAATAATTTCAATCACAGAGTGTTAAGCGAGTCAAACCCAGGGAAAAGGTGAATTAAATTAGTAATCAGTTAAAAATGACCCATGCTCAGGAAGAGTCAAGGAATTGGTGACCGAGTACATGTGACACTGACTGGATCAGTTAGAATTCCTGGGGCAAAAACGTCAGAAAGAGGAAATTTACCAACACATCTGACATTGTAACTAAAGAAACTGTAATGTAGCCAATTATAATAAATGTATACAATGGACATGGTCATAATCAATTCTGATAATAATTGGGTCTAAGTAGACCCTTATTCATGATAGCTATAATATTACTATCAGAAAGCATTAATAATAAGAACAACAATGAACACTATGCAGCTTAAAATACATAGACCTATCATCACTTAACAGAGTTACCTATTAATACCATTAATTAATTTAAATCGGAAAGATAATTAACAATCATGTTCTTCTCAAATACCGACTGCACTGAGTGCATGATTAAATTCCTGTGAGAGGTAACAAATAGTTGGTCTGTGATTAGATACTGAAGGTAAATTAATCTCAGTGACTTCTCCTAAATTGCACTGTCTATAGATTTGTTTCAAAAGTAAACTATGCATCTCAGAATAGACCGAATATCAGACAGTGAATGAGCAAGTGAAAATCTTCCTTCTCACCAACATTGAACACGTACATTTGCTGTTATTAACTTGTGCCCACCAATGTCAGCATTACATAGATCACAACTGCAATACGTCTTCCTCATATTTTGTCTTTTTTTCAGGTTGATTATAATTTCTTGACTATTCACATCGAGCATCCGTCTTTAACTTGTCCTGCGTTATTTCATTAGTTTTTGTACTTCCAATTGTTCTTTTCTCTCTCTTATAATTGTCTGACCCTCACTGTGATTATAGAATGTCCTCTGAGAATTACTGTCTGTATTAGTTCTCTTAACTTTGCTAGAAATTCTTCTAGAGTTTGTCAAAGCTTTTACACATTTTTAGAAGTCCTAAAAATTAAAACTATGTAATAAATTAAGGAAATGTTCACCTAGCCATTTATACGATGTTATTTCGAATTTTGATCTCTATGAATTTCACAATAGTTGATATGTTAAAAATAGAAAGTGAGTAACACCCAAATGCATGTAATTCTTAGACTGACATCCTCCCTGTCACTTGTCAGCAATCAGTACCTATTCCTGGAAGCTTGCATGTTTTTTGGGTTGAATGGCCACATCGAAGCAATGTGAAGCTGAATCCAGGGACAGAAAGAGCAAAATGAGAGAAAGAGAGAGAGAGAGAGAGAGAGAGAGAGAAGCATAAACAGAGAAAACAGTCTTTAAGCCTTGTTGGGTGTCTACTTTGTGGCAAATGTAGATCAAGGTGCGTTATGTCCCCTACCTTCTCAAGACTAGGTATTTTCTTTCACATATAATGAAGTAAGCTAAGAAAGTAATCAAATCATTTCACTTGTTTGAAGTCACTCATTAGTAAATAGAGGCGCGTTGGTGGCTCAGTCGACTTCGGCTCAGATCATGATCTTGCGCTTCCTGGGTTCGAGCCCCGCATTGGGCTCTGTGCTGACAGCTCAGAGCCTGGAGCCTCCTTCTGATTCCGTGTCTCCTCTCTCTCTGCCCCTCCCCAACTCATGCTCTGTTTGTCTCTGTATCTCAAAAATAAAAATAAACATTAAAAAAATTTAATATAGAAAAATAAGTAAATAAAGAAGTAAATGCTGGCGTGTCTGACTCCCAGACTTAATTGTACGGTGCATTTTATTTTATAAGTTGATGAGTTTGGGGCCAGAAATCAGGAAGGTTGGTTAAAGACAGATGAGCAAAGACAGAAAAAAAATAGTCAGTGACCATGCAAGATTGCATGGGAGATATACTGGATAAGGATATGTACTTTCTTCATTCAGGGAAAGAACTCTGATGTGAGGCAAGGACATTTCAGCTGTTTTTGAACGGATGAGCTATGCCCAAATCCTTCCTTCCTACTGTCTGTGCCCTGGTATCATGTTTACCAAATGCCTTTTGGTCTAATATGGCTTCTGATTACCCTAGAGAGGTGTATAATTCAGCGGACGTGAAAAATTGGGTCAATTCAGAGCCATGGAAATTAAATTAGCTTCCTGGTTTGTTTATAATCCATTTGGGAGTTCGGGTAAGATAGTCACTTCCTCTGAGTCGGCGCTAGCTCTGGGACAACATCAGGTTTCCTGACCAGTAAAGCTGAGTTCCAGAACCAGGATGGCAGTGACCCAAATAAGGGACTGCTTTTGAAATTAACTTAGCACTTACAGCGTGTCCCCAGGCAGTATCCCTCTTGCTCTTTTGTTCTCTCTAAACACAAACTGAAGTCTAAGCATGAGGACAAGGCAGAAAGGACTTTGAATCATAACTTCTTTTGTTGAGGCTTTGTGCCTCTTGCCTTTTATAAGCATCTTGATTATACCAGAAGCTCCTGATAATGATCTCTGGAGACGACTGACATTTTAGGGGACCTTCTCTCAGAATGTTTTAATCTGCAATGTCGCGTTACGTCTTTCATCCAATTAAATATATCTACTGAGCTGTTACCAAGCACCCAGTAATGTTCTAAGTATAAACCCCCAACTGTTATTTTTATTTCCTTCTCGGCATATCTTTCTTTGACTTTTATTTTACAATTTTTAAAGTTTATTTCTTTTTTATTTTTTTTTAAATTTATTTTGAGAGAGAGAGAGAGAGAGTGTGAGCAGGGGAGGGTCAGAGAAAGAGGGAGACACAGAATCTGAAATACAGAGCCCGATGCGGGACTCGAACCCAGGAACTGTGAGATCATGACCTGAGCTGAGGTCGGACATTCAATTGACTGAGCCACCCAGGAGTCCCTAAGTTTATTTATTTTTGAGGGAGAGAGAAAGTTCAAGTGGAGGAGGGGCAGAGAGAGAGAGAGGGTGAGAGAGAGAGAAAAATCCCACGTGGGCTCTCACCATCAGTGCAGAGGCCCATGCAGGGCTTGAACCCGCGAACTGTGATATCATAACCTGAGCCGAAGTTGGAGGCTTAACCATCTGGGCCACCCAGGTGCCCCTCTTTCTTTGACTTTTAAAGTCAAGGACTCCACGTTAACATTCCCTTCATTCTGATAGCATCCTTTCCAGATTCTGCCTCTACCTCTCTGACCAACTCTTTGAATTCTTGGGACCTCCTCTTCTGCCCTCCGGCCCTTACAGGTTTTAGTTCCCCAGCAGACTGTCTGGCTGCCCTCTACGTTCTGTCATCTCTGAGGGAGTTCGCGCTTTTCATAAACTTAGTTAGGCAGTTAAACTGCTGACCCTCTAGTCTGTCCGTGTAGGGCAGTCCCCTCTCCCCACCTCATAGTCAGGGTCCCTTCAAGCCAACCACTACAAGCAGCACAGAATGGCACTGCCTCAGGCCCAGAATATTCCAGCGGAATGCATCATTTTCATTCAAATCTTGTATTTTTTTTTTTAACAATTCATCTAATTTGGCATTTCTACTATAAACTTTGTTTTAAAATCGTGTTCTCATCCTGTCTCAGGGTTCTCCCTGATACTCAACAAATCATAAAGTCATGATCATTATTACCATTAAGGTATGTCTCTTGTCCGTCCCAACAGCAAGTGTGTCTCAGCCCCCAGCACCCCTTACGTGCAGTGCTGTGCGAGTCTGGAAAGGCTCTCTCTGCTCCAGTCTCCTTCCTTTCAAACCCCTCCATCACACAGCTATGAGAATGATGGTTCCAAAATACAGACCTATTCATTGTAGCCCTCCAAGTAAAAACACTTCTGTGTCCTCACTATGCACAGTATAGACTGCAATCTCTTTGAAGAGATAAGGGTTTTCCTGGGGACTTTGTAGGATGCAAATAATAATAATAATGATTACAATAATAATAACTGTTATTATTATATTATTATTCATTTATATGCAACCATCCTTAAGGCAAAAGAAAGAAAATATTCTGTAGATATAGAAGTCAGTCAGAAAACAAGCAAGCAAGCTTCTGGCAGGGCAGTTACAGCAAGAGACACAGCAATAAACAGAAACGACTTTCCCTCCATCTCCCACTTCTCCTTCCTCCTGATGTACAGTGTCAATCTAGGCTTCTTGTCGTCAACTGCCTTTCATCCTGTGATGAAAAGCATGGCAGGTCAGGGCGTTTATGCGTTACATCTTCCTTCTTCAACCACCTTGAAGAAATAAAAACAATCATATGGGATAAATGAAACATGTGCGGGTCCAAAGGGATGGTTGGTCCCTTTCAGTTCAAGCGCCAACTGCTTGGCCATCATCTCGTGAAGCACTCAAGGGCAGGGTCATAGCCCAGGAGTCCAGAGGCTATCATGGGTCAAGCACCTGTTCTGTGCTAGACCCAGTATTAAGTGTGACATCCACAACTTTTCATGTAATCCCCATGACAAAGCCATAAAAACCAAAGGATGGAATAGTTTGTTTGTGCTTGCATGGCTGACGGCACCATGATCTAAGCCCTAGATTTTGGGCTCCAAATTCCTTCTATATAAATGTATTCCTTCCTTCCTTCCTTCCTTCCTTCCTTCCTTCCTTCCTTCCTTCCTTCCTTCCTTCCTACCTTCCTTCCTTCCTTCCTTCCTTCCTTCCTTCCTTCCTTCCTTCCTTTCTTTTTCTTTCTTTAGTTTTAGAGAGAGAGAGAGTGCAAGTGGCAAGTGGGGGAGAGGGGCAGAGAGAGAGAGAGAGAGAGAGAGAGAATCTTAAGCAGGATCCATGCTCAGTGAAGACCCTGATGTAGGGCTTGATCTCATGACCGTGGGATCATGACCTGAGTGAAATCAAGAGTCAGATGCTCAACAGACTAAACCACCCAGCCACCTCTATATAAAAATATTTCCATTCCCTTTTTGCACTCAAAATTATTAAAAAGAATAGGTGTTTTGCGTTGGTAGATGGTGGGCAGTATTTACTGGTATGATCACGCAAAAATTTCCTAACATCAGATACAGTCTAATAGCAAGACCTGTTGGCTCTACATCTTCAATGTTTCAAGAATCTGATGTGTTCTTGGTATGTTTGCTGTTATCACCTTAGAACAGCTGACACTGCTTCCTAACTGACCCATGAAAGCTGCTGGTTGTACACCCACTGCCTCCCTCCCCGTCCCGCTCCACCAGGTGACAGCCAGAGAAGTTTTGTTACCATGTAAGTCAAAATACATTCTTGGAGTAAAAGCCAAAGTCCTCACCATGGTGTTAAAGACACTGCAAGGTATACTGCTTCCTCCTGCCTCCCTCTTCACACTCTTTTCAGGTTGTTGAAAATAGCAAGCACATTTCTATCATAGAGACTGTATTTACTATTCCCTTTGTCTGAAATGCTCTTCTCTCAGACTTCTTCCTATTCCCCCCCCCCCACCCCTTCACTCGCTTATACTTCTGTGTTCCATTACTTTGTTTTCTAACATAGCCACACCTTGGAGCAGTAGGCCATTGTATTGATCACATCTAGAAGGTATCAGCAAACAGAATGCAGTGTATGTCAACCTTGATGTCTAACAAAATGTCAGATCCTCTATACTCTCCATATGCTGTTTTTTTTTTTTCATAAACTCATAAAACCCGATCTTTTGTGTACACATTTGCCCATTCATGTAAAAAGTAAATTTCGCAAGAGAAGAATTCATCTCTTTGGTTTACTAGTCTAACCCCAGTGCCTCAAATAGTACTTAGCATGAAGCAAATAAGTAATAAAAAGTGAATGAATTAATGGATGCATGTACCAAAGCAAATAATCAGGAGTCTGCGGATCATATTAACTAACCTTAAAGTCTGTGATCTACCTTTCAGAATGTCATAAACTCCCTTGCCCCTTGTCTTGTCTTTTTCCTCGTACTTATGTAGCAAAATGCCCACCTTGCAAAGACCCAAATAGTCACTTTTTATATGCCTCCCACAGGAGAATCTGGGCATGTTCTAGAGAATCCTACCTAATAGGATAGATTAATTTCATTATAAGTTTGTGATCATCAATCTCAAGTGGGTATGCAACACTGCACATCTGTCCTATTCTATTTCTTAATTTAGTATCTAACTCTCTATCCATGTAGTATTGGACTATTTTCTCCTATAAATAGAATAAAATAAAATTTTAGTAGAAAAGAATGCAATTTTCAAGGATTAACGAACAATCCCTGGAAGCCCTGTTAACCACTGACTTTTTATTGTCTCTGTAGTTTTGCCTTTTCCAGAAGGTCATATAGTTGGAATAATGCTATAGGTAGCCTGTTCACAATGGTTTATTTCACTTGCTAATACGCATTTATTTAGTAATATGCATAATCCATATCTTTTCATGGCTTGATAATGCATTTCTTTTTTAAATTTTTTTAAATTTGAGTATAATTGATGTGCAATGTTACATTAATTTCAGGTGCTCACCTTAGGATTCAACTAGTCTATACATTATGCTATGCTCCCTGCAAGTGTAGCTACCATCTGTCACCATATAACACTATGACAATATCGCTGATTATATTTCTTTTGTTGTGCCTTTTATTTCCATGACTTATTCATTCCATAACTGGAAGCTTGTATCTTCTACTGCCCTTCACCCATTTCGACCACCACCTGTCTAGGTCACCTCTGGCAACCATCAATGTGTTCTCTGTATTTTCAGATCTGATTGTGATTTTCATTTGTTTGTTATTCATCTGTTTTGTTTTTTAGATTCCACATATGACTGAAATCATATGGTATTTATCTTTCTTGGTTCTTTATTATTTCACTTAACCTAATACCCTCTGGGCCCAATGATGTTGCTGTAAATGGCAAGATCTCATCCTTTTTAAGAAAAATTTTTAATGTTTATTTATCTTTGAGAGACAGAGCATGAGTGGTGAAGTGGCAGAGAAAGAAGGAGACACAAAATTCAAAGCAGGCTCCAGGCTCTGAGCTGTCAGCACAGAGCCCAACACGAGGCTCGAACCCACAATTTGTGAGATCATGACCTGAACTGAAGTCGGATGCTTAACCAATGAGCCACCCAGGCTCCCCTCATCCTTTTTTTTTTTTTTTAATGTTTATTTATTTTTGATAGAAAGAGAGAGACAGAGATAGAGTGCAAACAGGGGAGGGGCACAGAGAGAGAGGGAGACTCAGAATCTGAAGCAGCCTCCAGGCTCTGAGTTGTCAGCACAGAGCCCAACATGGTGCTCAAACTCATGAACCATGAGATTATCACCTGATACAAAGTTGAATGCTCAACCAACTGAGCTGCCCAAGCACCCCAATATCTCATTCTTTGTTACAGCTACATGATATTCCTCTGTGTGTGTGTGTGTGTGTGTGTTCCATATCTATTTAGCTATCTGTAGACACTCAAGTTGCTTCCTTATCTTGGTTATTATAAATAATGCTGCAATAAACATAGTGATACATATATCTTTTCAAATTAGTGTTTTCATTTTCTTTGGGTAAATTACTGGATGGTATGACATTTCTATTTTAACTTTTTGTTAATTCTCCATATGTTTTCCACAGTGGTTATAACAATTTACATTCTCTCCAACAGTGCACAAGGGTTCCTTTTTCTCTACCTCTTAGTCAACACTGGTTGTTTCTTGTCTTTTTGATTTCAGCCATTCTGACAGGTGTGAGGTGATATCTTATTGTGGTTTTTATTTTCAGGCCCCTGATGATGAATCATGTTGAACAGATAACTCATTTCTTTTTAATATTGTATAAGATTCCACTGTCTGTTGTACCGCAGTTTATCCATCCATTCACCCACTGAAGGACATCTTATGTGATTCCAAGGTTGGACAATTATTAATAAAGCTGCTATATATATCCTTGTGCAGGTTTTCATGTGGTCATAAGTTTTCAACTACTCTGGGAAAATACCAAATTGCTGGATTGCATGGGAAGAATATTTTTGCTTTGTGAGAAACTCCCAGACTGTCTTCCAAAATGAGTGTGCCATTTTGCATCTTCTTTGGTGAGGTTTTAGTTCAGATCTTTTGCTCATTTTTTAAAAATGAGTTGTTTATTTCCTTAATATTGATTTGTAAGAGTTGGGTTTTTTTGTGTTTGGTTTTTTTTTTAAATTTTTTTGATACTTTGAATACCAGTCCTTTATCAGATATGTCTTCTGCAAAGATTTTACCCTGGTCTGTGACTTATCTTCCCATTGTCTTGATCTTTACAAGACTTCTCTACCCCTGTACTGCATTGTCAAGCACTCTCTTCCCACCTTCATTCTGGCTGCAAGCTGAATTCTGTTCCTACCCTTCCACCAAAACCCAAGAGTAGTAATGGCCATTAAATCCAGTGGTGATTTTATAGATTTCATTTTATTTGATAGTTGAGCAGCACATGGAACTCTGGGCCTCTTCTTCTTTAAGCAGGCTTGTGTCTGGGGTTTTGTGGCATATTATCTTCTTGGTTTTTCTCCTTCCTGTCTGGATATCCTTCTTCTTCGACTCACATTATTTTCTCCATGATTAAATGTTGGAATTTCTCAACACTGAGGCCTGTTGTCAACAGGCCATCTTTCTCTATAAATGACTCCTATTTTTTTATCCTTCTGTTTAAGATTTGTCATTCAAACTCCAGACTCACATAGTAGAATGACCGTGTCACACATTCTCTAGGGATGTGAGAGATGCAAACCCAATGCATCCATATTCCTTGTCCAGATCCACCAGATACACCCAGGAAAGCCTGTAAGCTTCTTCAGTTGTCCCTACCTTGGTGAAGGGTACCATGACCTATGTATTTAAATGAGTCAGAAACACCATAACTATTCTTATCTCTTTCCTTTTCCCACCTTATCACTTAATGCAACCCATTATCTTCTATTTTTCCTCCTCATCCTCTAATCTCTCCACATTTCTTTAGCTCCACCCATGCCCCCTTTAATAAGCTACCAGCACTATAGCAGACCCTACCATCCTCATGTGCTCTCCTCACTCTAAATGCTGTCCCACACTAAAGCCACAGAGACTTTTTAAAAATACATATTTGATGCACTATCTGCATCTATCTCCAATTGAAACACCACATTTGCTTTTAGGATAAAGTAAAAAATCATTTAAAAGAGATTAAACAAAATCTGTGTCTGACTTTTGCCCAGTTTCGTCTTACACCACATTCCCCAGACAGTCTTGTCTTTCAGCCATACTGCTCATGCAGTGTTCCTTCCCATCAGCGGGACTCTAGGCATTCTGTTCCTTTTGCCAGCAGGAGCATTCTCTCCCTCTCTCTCTCTTCAGTTAGTTCACTTCTAACAGAATGTAATGCTTTGTTATATTAGTCATTGTTCTCCAGAGAAATAAAACCAACAGGTTTTATTATAGATGATAGATAGATAGATGATAGATAGATAGATAGATATTATTACTAGAATTGGTTCACATGATTATTAAGGCTTAGCTATGCCATGATATGCCATCTGTGAGCTATAGAATCAGAAAAGCTTATGATATAATTTAGTCTGAGTCCCAGGGCCTGAGAACCAATGGGATCACAGGTATAAGTTATTCAGTACAAGGTCTAGAGAACTAGTAGAAGATAGATGTCCCCACTCAAGTAGAGAGTGAGAGAATATACTCTTCCTCCATCTTTTTGTTCTATTTGGGCCCTCAATGGATTGAATGATACTTGCCCACATTTGTTAGTGGGCATACTCATTATTCAGTCTACTGACTTAAGTACTAATCTTTTCTGGAAACACCTTCATTGACAAACACAGAAATGTTTCACCAGCTCTCTGGGCATCACTCAACATTGTCATGTTGACACATGACATTCGCCTTGAGCATTACACTCTTAGGCAATCTTCTATCAATATGCCAGATCATCATAACAGTGTAGACAAATTTTTACATTTGTTTGCTTGTCTAAATGTTTGGTCAATCTTCTCACCTAGGAGATTGTATGCTTCATCAGGAACTCCAGTGCTTGCATTCTTATTTATGCTCTGTGTCCTTAGAAACTAACTCTGAACCTGGATCACTGAAGAAATGAATACATCTTTTTTATGAACTTGATGTTTTCAAGCCCTTGCAGACTCTTTTATGTTCATGTCTAAATATAGTATTGAAATGGTGGTAAATTAGTGTTATTTATGCATCTTAATGATTCTATTTCTTTAAGTATGTGTTAAAATCAGGTGGGAGTTGACATCATATTACGGGGCTTTTTGGCATTTGGCATCCCTCATTTCTCTAACTGTGAAGTGCACATTATACTGACAACTCCTGGGATTACCATGCAAAATAATGTGCAACATCAAGGTGTTTTATAATTTCAAAGGGCCACACAGAAGCTCTATGCTGGTGATCATCATCATCATCATCATCATTTTATTATATAATCTTAGTGTGCTGGGTTCTGGAACCCAGAGGAATAAAAGCCAATAATTCCATCATATGGGTGAACAGAAGAATATTCTATTGTTCTTGACTTAGTGATAATTTTATTCATATAATTTAATGTATATAATAAATTCTAAATATAAGTTAACAGAAGAAAATAAGTTAAAGGACAAAATTAATTTTTTTCTGATGAGGATATTAACTACATTTTATCATGAGAATTTTGTGTTGAAAATAGTTGTTTAAGAGTCGTCTGACACTTTTGCAACCCAACATGGCATTTACAAACTTATCAAGTGGTTGTGTTCCCCTAACCACGAAGTATTGTGGATCAAGCCAGGAATGTGGGGGAAAGGCTGCCTTTGAGGATTTGCTCTGGCAGTGACTTGTTGCATGGCCTTGGTAAAGCACTTCCTTTCCTGAGACTTACTCATGAAGAGGGGAAACCCCAAAGCTTCCCCCTGAGTTTACTGTGAAGAACACAGACCAGTATATGGGATAGTACCCCTTATCCTAAAGACTGTTGTGTGGATATGATTTATTGAAACGGGTCCCCCTCACTATAGCCAAGCCCATCTGGTTAATTGTGAGTCAGAGACATAGAGGTTCTTTCAGATGAGAACCCTGGTAACATGGAGTATCAGAAATGTTCTCTTTAACAGTGAGAAACTCTTCACTCCCAACTGTTGTCCGTGAAGTACATGGCACTGAACTACTTGGAAATACATTTCAATTTAAATGGTTTCTATTTTAGACACCGAGCTGAATTGGGCACCTATTATGTGATTTCTTCTTACACGTGCCATGATCATTTTCTTTTTATTTGTTCTCTAGGCTTTCTCAGCTTTATTTCCCATTTAGACAGATGAGTAATCAGATTCAGGGAGGTTAATTGGTTTGCGAAAAGCCAGTCTATAAATTCATTGCTAAAATCTTCTAATAATTATATTAACTTTTTTTTTAAATGCTATTTCTTGCCCTGGACTCAGTGAAAGTGTCAATGTTATGGAGGAAGAAGTTCTTTTTTTTTTTTTAATTTCTAGGAAAGACAGAGAGAGACAGCATGAGCAGGGGAGGGTCAGAGAGAGAGGGAGACACAGACTCTGAAATAGGCTCCAGGCTCTGAGCTGGCAGTCAGCACAGAGCCCGACGCGGGGCTCGAACCCACGAACCATGAGATCATGACCTAAGTGAAAGTCGGACGCTTAACCGACTAAGCCACCCAGGCGCCCCAGAAGAAGAAGTTCTAATCTGATTTCCACAACAGGTGGCCCGCACATTCTCTCACCCATGCGCCATGCTACTCCCTCAAAATTAACCTGACTTTTTAATGATGACTTATGATTCTTTCCAAAAGAGCTTCTTTTTTTTTTGCAATTTATTTTTCCCCTTTAGAAGTTTAATTTGTTCTAATTAGCCTAATTAGATAGACGAACTGCCAGAGTGCTTTTTGCCTTCTGACCCCTCTTTAGTATAATAAGAACATTTTATCTCTTGTACCGCCTTTGGTCATCAGGTACTAGCTTTCTGGAGGTCTGTTCCAAAAAATCTGGAAAAAAATTGCCAAAATCAATGAATTGGATTTGTCACAAAGTTAGAAGATTAGAGTCACACTTGCCATCTCAAGGTCAATGATTTATGTGACCAACAAATATAAAAATAATATTTCTTTAAGACAAAAACGCTCGTGGGTTTCAATGGAATTCATAAGGCCTTGAAAAAATTACAGATAACCCGTTGTATATCTAAATGGAGAGCCAGGCCTAGAGCTCTAATAATAAAAATTGTGACAACATTATAACAATAGCTCAAATATATTTCTTACTATGCATCAGGTGCTGTGCTAAGTTCATAATATATGGGAATATATATTCTGATTTTATCTTTAAAAACTCTATGTCATAGGTACTATTATTATTCCTATTTTACATGTAGAAATGGGACCTCTGAGAGTTAAAGAACATAAACATTATTAATCATTTGTGAAAGACGGGACCTGTGATCTTCGGACTCCAAACTCAAACTTCAGAACTACGCTATGCTGTCTCCATTATCCTCTGTGGTAGATCACAAACATGGTTACTAGCTCCTGCCCTCCCGTTGAGAGTGGGCGTCTCTGTGTCTCCTTTCCCCTTCTAATGTTTGCCTTGAGGTATGAGGCTGAGTCTCAAGGGACCTTGTACTTCCATCAGCTTTGGGCTATCCTGCCCTTGACTCCACGTGAGTAGGCCTGGTCTTGCCTGCAGAAGGATGAGAGAGCAAGTGAAACCAGGGAGCCACTGGTGTGTGGGGGGCTAGTCCACGGCCAATCTGGAAGCTGGCTCCTGACAAACAGATGAGCCCAGTTGAGATCCACCAGCCCTGGGCAGCTAAGCAGAACTGTGCAGTTGAGCCGAGTGCAAAGTTAACAACGCGTAAGTTTGTGAGCTTAACAGATGGTTATTGTTTTAAGTCATGAAGGCTTGGCATAGCTTCTTATAGAGCCTACTGGATAAATGTCGCAAGAGGGAATAAATATAGGTGCTGTTATGATATCCAGGCAAAGAGAATAAAAGAAGAATAAACATGCCCTTGAATCACAGGGAAGGAAGATGATTCTGTAGGATAAGGAATAGAGCAAAAGTTCCAGAGCTTCCGTTTTGATTTTCACGTGAGCTACCCTCCCTCTCCATTCTTTGCTTTTGCTTAATATGTGAAGGATCTGAAAGACAAAGCATGATCATAGCAGTCAAGACTACGTGCATTTAGGGCAAGAAATAAAGGAGCAAAGGACGCAAGAAGAGGTGAAAATGGCAGAAGTAAAAGAGAGGAAGGGAAGAAGATTTAAATACAAAAGGAAGTAAATGTCAACATCTCTACTACTTGTCAGCATTTCCACATCTTCAGGTTCCCAGGCGGTTAAACAAAAAGTTACTTCCTTACTTCCTTGGGGAAAAAAAAGTAGAAAGAGAAAAGTTGGAACAAATGTGCTGATGTTAGGTGTGCTTGCTTGTGAAAGACCAAGAGCCAGACAAGAAGATCCAGGCGAAGGCCAGCGGCGGCTCTGTGTCCTAGATAGAAATCCGCAGAGTGGAATTTTACTTGGGGATAGCAGCAATCGCAGAAATGGAATCTCAGAATATACAGAACAATTTTGGTTGTGTATAGAATGGGTATTCTTGTTTAAAAAATAGTTTTTAGGGGCGCCTGGGTGGCTTAGTCGGTTAAGCGTCCGACTTTCACTTAGGTCATGATCTCGCGTTTGTGGGTTCGAGCCCCGCGTCGGGCTCTGTGCTGACTGCCAGCTCAGAGCCTGGAGCCTGTTTCAGTCTGTGACTCCCTCTCTCTCTGACCCTCCCCTGCTCACGCTGTGTCTCTCTCTCCTAGAAATAAATAAAACATTAAAAAAAATAAATAAAATAAAAAATAAAAAAAATAAATAAAAAATAGTTTTTAAATGTTTATTTTTGAGAGAGCACAAGTGGGGGAGGGGCACACAGAGGGGGACACAGGATCCACAGAAGGCTCTGCACTGATAGCCGTGGCCTGATGCAGGGCTCGAACTCACCAACCATGAGATCGTGACCTGAACTGAAGTCGGAGGCTCAACCGACTGAGCCACCCAGGTACCTCAAACAGGTTCTCTTATAACAAGGGAAAACATAATCCTAAAGAATCTTCTAGTCTTACCTGGGCCAGTAGCCTCAATCTAGAATTCATAGACCCTATGACTTGCTGGACACAGATTCTTTAATTTCCCATTGCTTGTCTCTGGGATGCCTCTCTCAGTCCAACTAAAAGACTCTGGGGATTATGTTTGCCTTTAAGACAAGCAGATACATACCAAAGAAAAACCCCATAAATGCAGTCATTGTGAAAGAATGTCTAGTCAGAATTCAACACCTATTTGACACTAGTTCATCCATAGTGGAGAAAAATCTTATCAACGTCCTGAATGTAGAAACGCCTTCAGTTGGCATTCGACCCTTAGGAGCTGTCAACAAATGCACAGTGAATAGAACACTCAACAATGCAGTGAATGCGGACAACCCTTTAGTCAGAATGTGGGTCCCATTTATCATCAAAGACCCCATGCCAAGGAGGACTTTTCTGAATGTAGAGAATGTGAACAGATTCTTTAGTTTTAAAGCTAATCTTCATTGACATGAGGTCATTCATACTGGAGGAGACCTTATAGATGTGACAAATGCAAAAAATCTTTCATTTGACACACAGGCTTTATTAAACTACAGGGTAAGCACGAGAGCAGAATAACCCCCAAAAAACTACCGTTTAAAGATTAGAACTGGGTTCCTGGGTGGCTCAGTCATCTGAGCGTCTGACTCCTGGTTTTGGCTCAGGTCATGATCTCATGGCTATGTGGGTTCGAGCCTTGAGTTGGGCTCTGAGCTGACAGCGGGGAACCTGCTTGGGATTCTCTCTCTCTCTCTCTCTCTCTCTCTCTCCCTCTCTCTCTCTGCCCTTCCCCTGTCTTTCTCTCTCAAAAATAAATAAACTTAAAAAATAAAGATAAGAATTTACCACTATTGCAAACATGTATAACTTGATTGTTTTATGAATATTAATAAACAGCACCTGAAATGGTAAAAAAAAAAAAAAAAAAAAAAGAAAAACATGTGAAAGGGAAATCCAATGCTCTACAATGTTTTGTCTTCCCTTTGGGCTATGTCGTCAGAGTTGTTCTGTATTGAACCATATGTGGCAGTGCAGAGTAAACAAAACTGCAGTGATACACTTTGGGGAGACACTTCATGGTGATAAGAACAGGACATCTTGAAGATCTTCTGAACCTCTCGTCCCCTCAGTGGTTGAATATAGGCTTCTATGTTAGGCTAAGTGGGTTCAAAGAAGAAATGGAAAGGGATTTTTTTTCAAGTCCCATTGGTTTTCCTTTCATCTATCAGATCTGCCTTTGCTCTGCTACAAAAACAGAAGAGCTGCTCACTTTATTGTCAGAGCCTTGCTCGGTCAGGTGCTACAGGTTGGTAGAGTCACTGTGCCTTACGGAAAGGAAACCATGTTCTTTCTTTCTCTCGACTTTCATGTTTCAAGCTTTGGTAGGACACACACCTTCATTGGGAAAGGTAGGCTTTCCCTTCTGTGTCTTTTGTTAACTTTGTGATGGATTTGTCGCTGTGAAGACTCAGGTCCCACTTTGATACAAGCCAACTATAGTTGAAGATGTGGTTGAAGTTCAAATTTAGATTCAGTTTGTGTGTGTGTGTGTGTGTGTGTGTGTGTGTTGTTTCTTTCTTTTTCTTTCTATTTGCTTTCTTTTTTTTTCTTTACTTGCTTGATTTGCCTTCTTCTGTTGGGGGGTAATATAGAAAGTGAAGATGATAATGGGGAAACGTGGAAGACCCACTGAGAAGTCTACATCTAAGCCCGTTGGTCTAACTTACCCTCCATTCAGTGATCTGCAGACAAGTATCAGGTACCTGCACAGACTTTTACAATGTGGATTTCTGAATCCCAGTATTATGTATTACTATCTAAAGAAACTTTGAGGAGAAGAGGTGCTTGGCAGGAAAGGTATAGAGATTTTAGGATCGTTCACTCCAAATGCGCTATAATCTTCTCAAAATCTAATCATTCAAATTAAAATATAGGTTGGGGCGCCTGGGTGGCTCAGTCGGTATGGGTGTCTGACTTCCAGCTCAAGTCATGGTCTCACAGTTAGTGGGTTTGAGTCCTGCTTCAGACTCTGTGCTGACAGCTAGCTCAGAGCCTGGAGCCTGTTTCAGATTCTGTATCTCCCTCTCTCTCTGACCCTCCTCTGTTCATGCTGTCTCTCTCTCTCTCTCAGAAATAAATAAAATGTTAAATTAAATTAAATTAAATTAAATTAAATTAAAATATAGGTAATATTTCACATATATACCATACTGGAAGGCAACCTAGAGTAAAGGTGGGTTTGGGAGTGACATGTCCTTGTTCTGTGAGATATGACCCAGTTGGGCATAGTCCTCAGCCACACTGAACCCAAAATGTTGGCTTGGGTTCAGGCAGAGCCTGAGGCCTTGGGAATTTTATCTTGATCTGTAGGATCAAGTGTGGAAGGCTCCTCCGGGACAGTTGGGGTTATAGGATGACCAAGGTAAATCATTCACAGGTTGGATCAGTCCTTCTTCCAGTTCCTTCTCTGAAGAGTTTTCAATCCTTAGGACTCATGGAGCCTACATGTCTAGATTTGCAGCTTTTTTTATATGACCGAAAATGATTCACTCAGAAGAGTGTTTGATATTTGCATGGTTTAAGGACTAAAAACAAAATTGTTGATCCTTCTTGTTCTTTGTAACTCTGACCTAAATAATGCCAAGGGTCTTAGAGATTCTACAGACGTGAAAGAACTCCTGTCTCCAAGACAAATGCTGCAAGAATATGACATAGCACATAGAAATATTTCCGATTATATTCTTGGCCCTAATGATTGATTATGGAGTCTTAAGTCAATATAGACCACTCTGTTTTATGCAATCTGAAATATTAGTTTACAGAAGCTGAAATTCAGAGCAAACTTTCCTGAATTCATCCTAGAAAATCTTAAGTAAAATGCAGTGCTTTGTCTGGAATGCACCAACCACCTTAGAGATAAATGTTGGCGTACTAAAACAGATTCAACCCCTGAAAATGTCCAGATGGAGGACTTGTGCAGGAGTAAGGAAGTAGGAAAATTAGGGCACCATCAGACCCGAGAGCAGCCACAGCACCTATACCTCCCATGAGCTGTGGAGTCTGAGGCAGAAATGTGCACTGTACTTAAAGATTTCTGAGCCAATCACACAGAGACGTATTTAGGCAAAAAAAAATTGATTTATAATGTGGAGTTTCCATTGCAATTAACTTCAGTCTGAGAGCTCACTTTACAGCTCTGTCACAGTAATTGGATGGAAGACCACTTTATCTTTCAAATTCTCTCCCTTCAGGCCACAAACGGGGGTCAGTTACCAGTTCTGTGTCTTCACCGTTTATTTTGTTCATCCTTCCTCACACAAAGTCCAGAGTTAGACTGAGAGTTGCTGGAACTATCCAAAATAGCTTAGGTTTTCTGCTACCATTATGTCCGCTCCCTCCCTTTTCAAGTCACCTGGTTCTGTAACTGAGAAATGTACTGTTTAGTCAATTGTCCACAGATGGGTAACATTGACTGATTTCTACAGTCTAATCTTAAAAGTTGATGATCGAATTGGTTGATGATCATTGATATCATGAAAGAACAAGGTGGTACCATTTGTATGAAACTGTGTATTAGGTGCACACACAGATTCCTAACGAATGTTAACCTGTGCTTTACCTCAGGTTCAAATGATAAATTATAAGGTAAAGTCCACTGGATGATGGAGATTTTGAAACTGTCTCTCCACTCGACATGCATGTGCCTTTGCTGTCCCCATAGGCACAAGACTTCATTCTAGATGATAAAGTTACATCCTATGGCTACGTGCTTCAGTCAGCAGAAAACCTCTACAGTTATTCTCAGGTCTGTCTCCATTACCTATCTCACTCCTTGCAATGTCTGTGTCCAACAGACATAAGGTCTTCAATATAAGGCAGGGAGGGATACAAGCGCCAAGGGCTTCACAGAGGTCTGAAATCACACAGGAACATCAAATATACAATCAGACACTTGGCGTTGTGAAGATTAACTTTCTCTACCCATAACTCATGTACCTTAGTATACTAGAAGAGAGTCTATATTCTTCTAAAACTTGAGAAACATGTTAAAACCCAGCCTGTTATGTTTTTCTACTCAGTGAGGTCCAGGGAAGGTGAGGAGGTGGGCAAGAATTGGAGAACCCACTTCAAGCCTCAAGGAAGGAGAGAAGTCAGAGTGGCTGGGGACCCAGAGAGGCAAGTGGGGCCAGAGGTCAATGCAGAGCTGGCCATGAGCTCCCCATTGGGGTTTAGGTTCATGAAGAAAAGGATCTGAAGTTTCATACTGTCCTTGGCATCTGGCACTGTGCTGGGCACATGTTAGACACTCAGTAAAGGGCTATGAGTGAACTATTTTAAAAAATATAATGAGTTACATGTAGGCCAAATTTCCAATAAAGACAGACAGAACACTGAGCTTGCTTCTCTTTTATTTTCTAGCCTTTAATTCACTATGTCACAGACCATTGGATGAATCTGGAAAGAAAAAAAAAAAAAGACTGAAACTCCTCTCCACAAAATGCAACTATAGAATTTTGAATATCACTTCAGGGGCTCATGAATCCTCCAAAGTCCATCTGAAAAATTCACAACCATGGGGGGGGGGCGGGGTAGAAGGGCAATATTCTCCTCACGCTCTTAAAATGCTACGGAATTTCTTCTTCTCAATTTTATTCAAAGACAACCTGAATCTTTAAGTTCTTCAGTGATATGCTCATCCTATATTATTGCTACCATTTCCCACTGCACTAAATTGCTTTGCAGTGGTTCATAAGCACGGACAGAGGTTAGAGTCACCCAGCTATGAAAAAAAATGATGGTCCTTCTAAGTATATTTCTCAACTTTGATCATGAAAAGAAAGCCACCCTACACCCTAAACCCATGATATTCTGTGGGAACACTGAATGCTTCTAGACTGGGCTGGACTTTTTCATATTCTTAAGATGCCTGCTACCTTCTAGGATTACAATTACCACCAAAGATTTCTCTGAGGAAGCCCAGGATGGCAAGAAGAAGGAAAATCTAGAGGTGGGCATGTGAATCTAGTTCAGCCTGCGGTTAATGAATCAGAATCCCACAGCACATCATGCTCAGACCTAATTTTTGGAAATAGTTGTTGGCAACTCAAGACACAGAATGTACTTGCTTTCAGGAGATGTCTGCTGATAACGCAACACATTGGCTGTATGAGTACACATCGGAGGAAAATAGAGCCTTCAAGAGAGCCAAACAGTTTTTGACCAAACAAACTTGACATGTTTGACATAATCATAAACTCCTAAGAGTGTTGTAAAGCAGAATTCTTTTTTAAAAATATTTTTATTTTTTTCTAGGAGAGAGAGAGAGAGAGAGCGTGAGCAGGGGAGGGTCGGAGAGAGAGGGAGACACAGACTCTGAGATAGGCTCCAGGCTCTGAGCTGGCAGTCAGCACAGAGCCTGACGCGGGGCTCAAACCCACAAACCGTGAGATCATGACCCAAGCAAAAGTCGGACGCTTATCCGACTAAGCCACCCAAGTGCCCCAGCAGAATTCTTAATAGAATGAGAGAGAAACACCCTCTAGTTCCCTATGTTTGAATTAAGGCAGAAGGCGAGAAGGAACCTCTCGAGAATGAGTGTTACAAGACTGTGAAATTGGTTCACGGCACATGAAGGTTCTCGATTTTGGAGCTGTCAGCATCACCCGGTGAGTTAAAAGTCACATATGTCACATATAACCCACTTTCCCTTTCCCTGTCCATAATCTGGGGTGAGGCTGGGAGGCAACTGCTGGACAAGTCAAGGAGAGAAACGACACTTAGTGGGGCTTACTGTGGGCCTACTTAGTGCTCCACCTTCGTTATAGTCATCTTATATGAGGATTAATGTCCCTGGGAGGAAGCCTAATTTTCTGGTTCAGTAAACTGACTTAGAAACCATGGCTTAGGTTCAAATGTGGGTGCTCTCACTTCAGAGCACTGTGACTTGGGTGGCTTCTTTACCTTCCTCATACCTCAATTTCACATCTTGAAAATGGAGACAGCAGTAGTCTGAGCTATTGGGTGATTGTGGAGACTCAAATGGGTGACTTCATGTAAAGTATTGAGGACAGAACTCGGCACAGCGTGACCATCGGGAAGCGCTGGCAATTACTCTTAGCGAAATTTTACAAGTGGGAAAGTGGGAGGTTTGGAAGGTTAAGTAACAGCTGAGGGTTGTGCAGTGCTGGAGACTTTTAAATGGTTCTAGCACATTAATAACCACTCTGGGGCCCGTACAATGTAGTCTTGAGGTGGGAAGGTGATTTGCTGTCTTTTCAAGAGCGTGCCTGACTCTGGGTTCTGTGATTTACTTAATGCAAGGGAGTAGGGAGGGACCCTTTTCACCATTTAAGTGAATTTCCCCTTCTGGATGTACAAATAAATAGAGAAAATCGTGTTGGAATTATTCCTGTGAAAATCATCTCATTTGATATGAAAAGATGTTTTTCTTGGCTCATATGTTATGACCCAATCTATGCACATGGAAAAAAAAAAAAGCCATCTAACCATTTTATAACGTTCTGGCTTTGACAGAAGTGAGGATTCTCAGGCTCGGAGGGTGGGGGGGCAAACCAGAACCTGTTCGGATCTCACTGTCCCTAGTAGTTCTCTTGGCCTGAGATTTGTAACATACTGCTCACCCCATGGGCTGCAACTCCAAAAATCAGGCCCCCTGGCGATCATTCCAAATGATTAGACCATCAGAAATATTCCACACTTAATAACCCACTTCCAGCTCCCAAAAGATTTGCCCTGAGCACAAGCCTTGGGGATTATCTCTGGGCCCTCAGTTCCAACTTACTTTCTCAGATATGTTTCCTGTCTGAAACTTTGCTTCTGATCTCCCTCTCACCTCTGGACGTAAGGCCAAGACTTTCTCTTGCTTGCTAGTAACTCTTGCCCAGGATGCAGATCTCATTTCCCCCTTGCCTCCTGTGCCACAGCGGGGGTTATCGCTACCCCTCTTCATATCCGGGATCAGTCTTAACTAATCTTTCCTTGGACAGAGGTGAGCCCTCACAGAGTCTATTTGATTCAGTGTGATTTGATTCAACTCAACTCAATACAATTGAAGAATTCAGAGCACCTGCTCTGAGAATAGCCTCACTCTGGGCACTATTTGCCTGAAAATCCAAGAATAAAAATGCATAAGAATAAGGATAAAATATCACATATTAATACGAATCTCCTGCCTCTTTTCTCTCAACTTGAACTTCAAATAAACTCCATCGACTCATTTTCTATTTTTTCCCCTAGAACAAGCTCTCAGGCTTTTAAGAGTCTTTGTCACATAAAAGGCAAGACTCCGGTTGGAGATATTACCAGAGATCTGACAACTGCTTCGGAAGCAGAGTAATAGCGTGCCTTTCCCATGGGTGCCCCCGCGCAATTTGCTTTCTCCCATGTCCGTGTGAGAAAGTGCATGTGTGAAGCTTTCGCTTTGAAAAATGGGGCTGTGAGAAGGACACTAACTACCTCTGTCGGCGGGCACGGAACATCACGTCACCTTTCAAACTCTGCTCCTGCCTGGTGGGCGATGGATTTAAAACACAACACAGGCACGCCCGTGCACATGCACTCGCATGCTCACACACTCAGATCCTCCCTGGTCGCTTGCACGCTGGTAGACGCAGCGCCACCGTGTCTGCTAAATGTCTGCACCACCAACATTGGACACCGTTGTGCCAGTCACTTCCCCCGAGATGGCATTTACACGGGCGCGCTCCATTAAATCTCTCCTTCCCCCTTCCTCGGGGCAGTTGAATGCCCATTAAGAAATCCCAAGGATTCTGTTTGCTTTTCTGCGTCATCACTTCCAAGTTCAGTTGGCTGCCTGGCCAGCTCAGCCTCCTGTCTGGTGTCTCTCTCAGGGCCGGGGCTGTGTGGCCACACTTTGTTAAACATTCCTCACTCAGAGGTTGGCATGACAAAGCAAGAGAAGGCAGAATCCTCCACTGTGGTGGCTCTCATGCACCTGTTGTTGGTAGTGATCTTCGGGCTGCTGGCCGATCAGCCACAGTTGACACCAAGGGGCCAGGGCAAAAATAAATGACACCTAGAAACAATGTACTGTCACAGTGGAATAGCCCAAGTCATAAACCTTTGGAAAAACTTACATTCAAAACTCTTCTCTTGGCCAGTCACTGTTCATCTAAGCCTATTAAAGGTTCTGATAAGGTTTGCAGTTAAAAACCTTGCTTAACACAGCCCTCCAGAATCCTGACCTTGGAAAGACAGACCCCAAACACATACACCTACTTGAGCACACAGACCTTGCATTGCACCTGTCTTAGCTGAAGCTGCTATAGCACAATACCATAGACTGGAGGGCTAAAACATCACTTTCCATCTCACAGATTTAAAGGCGAGAAAATCCAAGCTCCAAGTGCTGGAAGACTCAGTTCCTGGGGAGAATCCTCTTCCCAGCTTGCAGACAGGTACCTTGTAGTTGTGTCCTCACATGGTGGAGAGAGCTCGTCTGGTGTCTCTTCTTCTAAAGACACCAATCTCATCATGAGGGCCCCACTTCCAGGACTAAATCACTAATTTAGTCTAAACCCAATTACTTCCCCAAACCCCTACTTCCAAAAACCATCATATTGGGATATAAGGCTTCAACATATGATTTCTGAGGGGACACAAACCTTCAGTCCATAACAGTAGCCATTAACCAAGATTCTGTGTACTTGAGTTTTCCTAATGTTGGTTTTCCTTCATAGCTAGAGGCATATCCCACAGTGTCTAGGACACAAGTTCAGGAGTCTGTCAGAGCTTGTGGTCTGGCAAACAGACCTTCGGCAAGTCTAAAAATAATGACTATCTTAAAAGGTCCCTGCAACGATTAAATATATTAACAAAAGGACTAAGAATAGCACTAGTTTCCTCATAAACAGGCAATAAATATTAAATATTATTAATTTCCTGTGTGGACAATATCTTAAGAAATGTCCAACTAGGGACACCTGGGTGGCTCAGTTGTTTAAGTGTCTGACTTTGGCTCAGGTCATGATCTCACAGTTTGCGCATTCAAGCCCCACATCGGGCTCTGTGCTGACAGCTCAGAGCCTGGAGCCTGCTTCAGGTTCTGTGTCTCCCTCTCTTTCTGACCCTCCCCTGTTCATGCCATCTTTCTCTCTCAGAAATACATAAAAAAAAACATTAAAAAAATTTTTAGAAAGAATGTCCAACTAAATTATTCTTTTTTATTTAAAAAAAATTTTATGTCTTTATTTTATTTTGAGAGAGAGAGAGAGACAAGTATGAGCGGGGAAGGGGCAGAGAGAGAGGGAGACACAGAATCTGAAGCAGGCTCCAGGCTCTGAGCTGTCAGCATAGAGCCCGATATGGGGCTCGAACCCACAGACTATGTGATAATGACCTGAGCCAAAGTCAGACACTTCACCAACTGAACCACCCAGGTGCCCCAATTTTAATTTTTAAATATACTTGAAATATATTAAGGAGCACCTGGCTGGCTCAGTCAGTAGAGCATGGGACTCTTGATCTCAGTCAGGGTCGTGAGTTCAAGCCCTGCATTGAGTATAGCACGTGAACGAAAGAAAGGAAGGAAGGAGGAAGAAGGAAGGAAGGAAGGAAGGAAGGAAGGAAGGAAGGAAGGAAGGAAGGAAGGAAGAGAGACAGAGAGAGATAAAGAAGAGGGAAATTACATTGAAATATGATTTGGTTACTGAGGTTTTGATAACTCTCTGAAATCTTGCACCCAAGGCGAATGTATCAGTTTCCTTTCCCTGGTGTGGGCCCTGCAACTTCACCACCTCCTTCATATGTTCAATCTTACTTTTCACCAGTCTGATTGGCTTATGCCAGCAGAGACCAGAAGTGTTCAAAAAGTAAGGAAGTCTCTGCCTTTGGGCCTTCTGAGGCACTGAAAACAGAGCTCCCTGCTTTCCATGAATACATCAAGGCAGAACACAGTCTGTTAAGCCCAGAGCTTAACTGGAATGATTTTGTTTGTTTTGGTTGTTTGCATGACTCCTGTTTATTTGTTTGCTTGTTTTAATTTATTTTTTTCAGCAAACCATGAACCACCTTAACTAAGGATTGAGGAGAGGAGAAGATGGTCCCTTGAACATCATTCTGCCTGCACTTTCCCCAGGGCTGGGGCTTATAAGACAATGGGCCCAAGGAGTGCCTTAAATCTCCTTACACTTTATCTCAGGGTGGCAAGAATTGAGCTTCTCAGGCTCCTCACAAGCCCCAAGCATCCCTTTCTCCATTTTCAAAAGAATATCAATTTGCAGTCATGCATACCAAGTAAAGGGGAACTGAGGTGACTCAACAGAAGCTGAGCCCTTATGTTTCCCGACGAGCATTCACTCAGCTGGAGTCACAGCATGATGTGTTTGTGGCCAGGTTCTCAGGAGGTCCCGGCATCGGCTACCTCATGGATAAAAAATTAAATGCTAAACTTAACACTGATAACAGATTCCATTCTGGCAGACACTAAAAAAATGAGAACAAAAATTGACTTGGGACAGGAGGAAAGAACGGTGTGACCAGCGAGAATAATGTAGTTGAGAGGTGCCTGGGTGGCTCAGTCAAGTTACATTTTTTTAACGTTTATTCATTTTCTGAGAGACAGAGACAGAGTGTGAACAGGGGAGGGGCAGAGAGAGAGAGGGAGACACAGAATCTGTAGCAGGCTCCAGGCTCCGAGCTGCCAGTACAGAGCCTAACGCGGGGCTCAAACTTAACAAACCATGAGATCATGACCTGAGCTGAAGTCAGCTGCTAAACTGACTGAGACACTCAGAGGCCTCAATTCCTGCCATTTTTATTAAGACAGGAGTAAACACATTTTGTAAACTATAAGAAGACTATTGGAATATAAAATTCATTTATCCTTCATTTAAAAAAAATTTTAAGTTTATTTATGTTGAGAAAGAGAGAGCATGAGCAGGGGAGGGGGGGGTGTGTGGAGAAAGGAGAATCCCAAGCAGGCTTTGCACTATGAGCATGGGGGCCAATTCGGTGTTCAAACCCATGAACCATGAGATCATGACCTGATCTGAAACCAAGAATCAGACATTTAACTGACTGAGCCACCCAGGTGACCCAGTTATTCTTTAATTCATTAATTACCTTTCTGTGAAGTACCAGGAAGTTAGCTTTTTTTTAAATGTTTATTTATTTTTGAGAGACAGTGTATGAGCAGGGGAGGGGCAGAGAGTGAGGGAGACACAGAATCTGAAGCAGGCTCTGAGCTGTCAGCATGGAGCCTGATGTGGGGCTCGAACCCATGAACCATGAGATCATGACCTGAGCTGAAATTGGATGCTTAACTGACTGAGCCACCCAAGCTCCCCGGAAGCTAACTATTTTGATCTGGAGTATTGCACTGGGGAAAAAGCGTATCATTTGGATTTAAAGTCTTCATCGATTTGCAGATTCTGAACCCTGGAATTGACTGTTCCCCTTCTTGTTTTTCATGCCAGAAACAAAGAAGCAGCTCATTTATCTCAGTCTGGAATTGTTTCTGAACATAAGTAAAGTATTCTCTAAACAATTATCCCAATGTTTGTTTCAAAATTTTGCTGTTCGAGATTTGGCCCACGGGTTCAAATGAAGCATTGTGTCTTAGAAGTCCCATTATCTTTTCTTGGTTCCTCACTTTACCAAATATAAAAAGATTTCTATAGGTAGGGTGACTGCTGGCCTTCTGAGGGAATATCTCTTGATGAGTAGACAGGCCTCAATCTAGCGTTCACGGCAACCGGAAATTGAATCCTAGTTTCAGATGGTGAGCACTGGCCTTCCTGAGCCCGTTATAAGCTTCTGGGCACGGCAGGGTATGAGAAATGCTGCTTCAGTTCTTCAGTCGGATAGCTTAATTATATTTAATAACATATGCCAGCACATTCAAAGTGTGGTCTTTTATAGTGAACATCTCTGGTAGGTAGTTTATTATTTATTAATCTAATGACTTAAAATTCCACGATAAAAGCTTTGGTACACGAGATTGTCTAGTTTTGGCCGAATGATTACTAATGGGTTGTTAATAGCTGTTACACTGGTCACGGGTCTATTAAATTATGTAGACAAAAATTGCAGTGATGACCTCAGGTGAGCCCTCTTCTGGGAATGCAGATACACTTGAGCAAGCAGAAGCAAGATCAGAGAGCTCAGACGGGTTCTTTTAAATACAATATCTCCCTTGACAAAAATAGTCAGATGAAAAGGAGGGCTTATACGAAAGTCTGGACCTTGATGTTCTTTTTGGAATTGTATGTTAGGAAGAAGTATAGCAGTATTATGGAGTTGTTAAGGCATAGGCACCAAGAGCAGAGGATCTGACTTTAAGTCATGATTTCTTCATTCCCAAGACAGTGTACTATAACCTTAGGCAAGAGTTTGATGTCTCTGAGACTTGCTGTCCTCACATGAAAAACATGGTGATGATATCTAACCCATGGCATTGTTGAGAGAAGTAAATGAGGCCATAGGCTCCTGAGCGGAAAATATTAATAAGGAAGTACTCAGAGATTCGCCCCCTCTTCACTCTACCAAAGACAACGCTTCAGCTATAAATCCAACTTTTCAGAGTCTGACCATTCTCTAGAGTGCGTCTCTGCCAGAGACACCTGTTGTGATACCAAATAGGCCATAAAGAATCAGACCTAAGACTCAGAGTAAGACAGGAAGACAGCAAGAACTTAGCAGAGGCAATGAATGAATAAGTAAGGAGGTAGAGCAGTGGGAGAAGACTATCCAATGAAAGCTTGGAGAATGAGGGAAGGCCAAGAGCTGGGGAAGTGAGGAAAGGAGGCAGGACAAGTTTCCACGTGTGCTCTTTGAGAGATTGGAATGAGGAATTGGTCCCCTCACTTCATTTGAACTTGTTCTATTTTATTCTATTGAATTCGGAAGCTTTGCCTGTGACCATCTTAAGGAACCCGTCCAGAGGCCCTAGATCTCAAGTGACTATACGTGTAAAATGATTATTATGGAATATGGCCCTAGGACCTAGTGAATACGTTAGAACATTTATAATAATAACCACAGCAGCAATGGCGGTTCTGATGAGAGTGCTGATTATCATTATGATCAGCATTATTATGTGTGAAGTGAAATACCAACAAAAGCCTCATTTGAACATGTATGTCCTATGGGTACCTTGTTAGAGACATCCATGATTGGGGCACTGGGAGAAAGGGTATTTTGCTGTCCCTTTCTTATTTGAAATAGATTTACTCAGGAAAACACAGGAGGAGCTTTCCAGTTTTGATGAGATGGAAAATTAGCATGGGCTGCTGGCCTTCCTATCTTAAAATCACCCCTGGAGAAATCAGGAGAATACAAAGAGGATTTGGGGGGAAGTGTAAGGCTATCATCATGCTCTGGTGTGTGAGTGTGTGTGTGTGTGTGTGTGTGTGTGTGTGTGTGTGAATGGGCCAGGCCCCTGAGCAGTTGAGAAAGTAGCCATTTAAGGGACCATTTCTTGACCTTCTCCCATAGAAACTGCAATGGCTGGGCTGTTGGCATTGAATGTTTAGTATGAAAGCAGTGTAAGAGAGCCTCTGAGATGAAGCATTGATTAAAACAACTCTTGAGCATTCATTATTTTAGCCTCATCTCTCTAATTCCCATGGCTGGTGGTTTAAAGCCATGAAAAATATCTCTTTATAATATCCTTTTCCTCTAAAAACCTAAAGGTCGTTTACTGACTGGCAGCATTTCCTGTGGGAATGACAGTTCAGAGGAATATTCAGAGCCATTCTGCGGTATCTCAGTGGGGCCATGGCCTCATGCTGAGACCAGACCATTGACCCATCACATTATACATCATCATGGGGCTCGTACCCCAGGGCAACATGACAAGACACCAGAAAGTTCTGAAACACTTTACAAAAAAAGGAAATAGTCAAACAGATGACTATTTTAAGTAAGTATGATAAATAGAAGGTGGGAAAATTGGCAATATGAAGTCAGGAAGAGAAGTCATATTTTAAGTTTATTTATTTTGAGAGAGAGAGAGAGAATGTGGGAGGGATAGAGAGAGGGAGAGAGAGAGAGAGAGAGAGAGAGAATCCCAAGCAGGCTCTGCACTGTCAGCACAGAGTCTGATGCAGGATTTGAACTCATGAACATTTAGATCATGACCTGAGCCAAAACCAAAAGTCAGAGGCTCAACTGACTGAGCCAACCAGATGACCCAGGAAGAGAAGTCTTAAATTTTAAATTTTTTTTTTTATGTTTTATTTATTTCTAGGAGAGAGAAACAGCATGAGCAGGGGAGGGTCAGAGAGAGAGGGAGATACAGACTCTGAAATAGGCTCCAGGCTCTGAGCTGGCAGTCAGCACAGAGCCCGACGCGGGGCCCGAACCCACAAACCGCAAGATCATGACCTAAGCGAAAGTCGGATGCTTAACCGACTAAGCCACCCAGGCGCCCCGAGAAGTCTTAAATTTTAAACAAGTAGAAATATTTTGTATCAAATACTTAGTAGAGACAAAATAAAATATTCAGTGAATGGTGTAGGTATCAGAATGGACACGGATGAAACTTTGGTTATAAAAGTGAAAGATAAGATGGAAGAATTTTCTAGAAGATAGCTGGCTATAATAAAGGAAAAGTAGGGTGAATTCAAGTTAAAGTACTAAAACCTAGATAATAATGTTCCAGGAGGAGTCAAAGCATGGAAGGTAGGAAATATTGATAAAGATAAATTTCCCATAATTACATAAAGATAAAAACACCTAAGACTGGAGTGGCTCATAGAATGTCAAACAGGACTAATCAGGAGAAATGCAAGAAGTGAAATCCAAGGACAAAAAGACACAAAGAATGCTCAGAAGCCTTCAGAGAGAATGCAGACCATGCACAAAGAAACAAAAGTCAGATTGGCATCCTATTTTTTAACAAAGTCTTTTGTACTCTGCCATCCTTCCTGCTACTGGTGGCTGGTCACTCATCTCAGCACAATGGGGACTATGCACTGTCAATCACTTCTGAGTCCAGACTAGTTTTAATGCCTCACAGCCAATAAAACATGGCAGAGTACCCTGTTTCTTCTGAGGTTAGGTCAAAGCAAGTCTTGCATCTTCTACTTTGATCCCTTGTAGGGCCTATGCTCCAGACCTTCCCTCTCCAAAGCCAGTCCCCAACCTGGAAGAAGCTCAAGTCCCATGTGGCAGTCCTCTCAGAGGAGCCCAGCCTTTCAGCAATCCCCAAGGGCACCACCCTTATGAGTGAAGAAGGATCTTGTAAGTGGGCCCCTCTGTCCCAGAACATTCAGTGCCCAGGTGTTAAAATCATCCCCAGTCGAGGCTCTGAACATTTAGGGGAAAGAAGAGCTGTCTTACCTATACTCTTCTTGAATTTCAGACCACAGAATCTATGAGTAGAACATTTTGAATGATTTTTTTTTTTGCCATTATATTTTAGACCTATTTGTTACACAGTGTTAGATAACTGCAACACCCAGGGTGTTCTTTCCCTAAGAGGCACTTTTTTAAATTTTTTTTAATGTTTTATTTATTTCTGAGAGAGAGAGAGAGAGAGCGTGAGCAGGGGAGGGTCAGAGAGAGAGGGAGACACAGAATCTGAAACAGGCTCCAGGCTCTGAGCTGGCTGTCAGCACAGAGCCCGACGCAGGGCCCGAACCCACGAACCATGAGATCATGACCTGAGCCAAAGTCAGACACTCAACCGACTGAGCCACCCAGGCGTCCCCCTAAGAGGCACTTTTTAACAGATATAAAGAAACTTAAGTAGGCTTATTCTGTCTCATCCATATATTCATTGATTCATTCATTCATTCATTCATTCATTCATGTTCCAAATATTTGTTAATCATCTACATTTGTGAAGTCCTGCCCAGAGTGCTAAGGATGCAACACTGTGAAAGATAGATACAATCACTGAACTCATAAAAAGTTTAGTTTTTTTCTGAAATCATTGTTTCCTCTTCTGAATTCTTGGGGACAACAGAGTTTGAGTTAAAGCTGGAATTCCACACACACACACTCACACACACACACACACACACACACAATACCTATCTTGCTTTCTTAACTATGTATACTGTACACAATGAGTTAAATTCTTTCTCCGAATAATGAAGTTCCTGATCAAGGGTAAATAATGCCATCAATAATCCTTCTAATGGAGGTTTTTTCCCCCCTCACAACAGCATGTTCAAGCTCAACCATAAAGAACCTTAGAAGCAAATTCTGTAAAATTCCTAAGATTCAAACCATTGTGGAGCTTACATTAACCTTGTGCTTGTGGAGTCCAAACCTCTTATTTTACAGCTGGAGTAGCTGAGCCCCAGAAGGCAGTGGAACCAAATGGGTCATGCTATCCGCGGTGGTGCAGGGCAAGCTAAACTCCGAGAGGTCGACTGAGGTCTTGTGTAACCCAGAGGGATTCTGGCATGAATTTCAAATCCTCTCCTCAATTCTGGCACCATTTCTGGTATCCATATGTCCGCGCATACATAGAAGCTGAGGCAGAGAAACGCGTGAGAATTGCCAAGGTCTTAGAATCCTGAAAACAGTTGCTATATCCTGTTGCCATGACAACCCACTCAGGAAAGTACCTAGGTGCCAGACTTAGATTATTTTTTTTCTTTTTGGGTCCCAGAGGAGTACCAGAGTGAGTTGATAACTCTTTTATTGCTACCTGGAGAGAAGCCTTTCCCACCCATGTGGCATCGAATGGTGGATCAAGGCTCCCGCCATGGTAACCAACGCAACCGTGGCTGGATTTATTCTCTTCAAAGACAAAGGTCTCAGATGAGTGTTGTGTTATGAAAACTAAGGAGCTTGTAGAAGCTAACATGTCTATGAAAACTTGTGATTTCTTTAGCCCCAACTTCCTCTGCATTTATGAGGCTCCCTGCTTTATTCCCCCCCTCTCCTTGTTTTCCACCAGAGCATCTGCTCCTTCCTGCAGAGGAAACATTTGTACTGTTCGAATGGTTGGACTATGAATCACAGATTAAGCATGAGGGACTTTTCTGAATGATGCTGAGCAAGGCCTTAATTAAAAGGGAGGAAGAAGTTCTGGTGAGTGGGAGCAAGGGTTGGCATGTTAGAGCCACGCAAAGTGCCAGCCTCTCCCTGGGTGCTGAGCTCTCCGTCTGGCAGGAGACCATCATCCGCTTTTAGGATGCACAAGGTATACATTGCCTGGAAACTCTCAGAAGTACATTACGATGCTACCAGAACCACGCACCTGGGTTTTGGAATAAGATACCGATTGCCAGCCCTCCCATCGGGCTCCTATGTGTCAGACACTATTTTTAGCGCTCTTATATTTTAATCATTTATATCTTCACAATAGCTCAATGAGGTAGGTACCAGAGCAGTAACAGTCCAGTGTGGTAACCGTGCAATTTGGCGGGTTTTATTTCCTCTCAAGATGAGATTGTTGTGCCATGAAAACTAAGGGGCTTGTGTAAGCAAACAAGCCCAAGGACACAGGATTCAAATTCAGGCCGAATGTGCCCTCGCCCAGGAGGCCATGTCACCTATGTTGAGATGTAATGGTCCATCTAGTTGGCATTAGATGAAAATCCTACTCCTTCATTACCACTCATTCAATAGACCACCACTTTCATGTTCTTCTGCCACCTTCTCCTCTCCCCTATATTCTACACCGTGCCTTAATTAAGGTACTAATTCTTTCTCAACTGGCCAGTCTAACACCTACATATCATATGTCCCTTGCCTCTCATGCTGGTTTTGTTCAATTATTCCCCACATCGCAGCCAAAGAGATTCTTTGGAAACGCATCTCAGATCTTTTCTAATTCTGTTCAAAACCTCCACAATGCTTTTCCATCCTTCCCTGGATCTCATAGCATTGGCAGACTCTCCTTGTGCCTTATGCATGCTTTTGCCACAATTGGGTTTTTCTCTGTTATAATTGTCTATTTGTTCTGGGCAAACTGAGACTTTAATCCAAGGCAGAAGTTTTGTTCTTTATCCTTATTACTCCACTTCCTAAAACTCTTGCTTGCATCCGATAAGCATACAAGAAGACAAGGAAAGTTAAATTAATGGCTGTGGAATTAAAATGGCTAATTAGGCCTCGGTCTCCATGTTAGGAAGCTGCCATGATACATCCCTGATTATATTTTAAGCCTCATTATGACATTAACATTATAAAGCACATATTCATCTCACAGAACAATTAAAGAACATGAATCTGACAGCCACAATTAGTATACTACTCTGGAGACAGAATTTTCTCAATCATAAAGCAAGTGGCTTTCAGTCTCCATCCAGGCATAATTGTCAGACACGTGTTTTTATTTTTTGTAAATCAATACTTGCCTTTTTTCCAAGAGCCAAAAACCAGACTAGTCTACTAAGCAAACACTGCTCTATAATGTACCTGATCCATTAATGTCATGTGTCACAATGCACCTCATTAGAGAACATTATTTCATGGTCTCAGTCATCAGCAACCACATTTTGGGGCACACCATATTGAAAGCCACGTATGAAGCTATATGGGGATGGTTGAGTGAGGAAAAAACAGGAAGTGCTCTCAGTTTCCTAAAGAGCATTTCCTCATTTCACTTGGTGCATCTTCTTCTATCCAGCCATCTATCCACCATCTTGGGTCTTCCTTCCTCTCCCTCTATCACCACATTCAGTGGTAGTTCAATAGCTTCACTGGCTATTGAACCCCACCCCCTTCTCTTCACCGCAACCACTTCTGCTCTGGCCTGGCTGTCCCTTACTGGGAACTGCAGTTTCATCTTTGCTCATGCCCCCCCCCCCATTTTCTCCATTCACAATGCCCTCAGAATGTTCTCTCTAAAGAGCAAAGCCCACTATGCCATTCCTCACTTCAATCCCTTTTCACACTTGCCATGATCCAAGTTCTGTATCCTGGCATTCAAGGCCTATTGTTTGACTTACAATTAGACAGTATTTACTGGGTGTCGGAAACCCACTTTAGACATGTTAACTCAGTGATCACTGCAACACTTCTATGAGGGAAATGCTATTTGATCACTGCCTAGCATTCAAGTTTCAAAAGTTTCCATTCCCACCACATGCAGTGCATGTGTGGTGTGATGTGATGTCATTTGCGAGATTTTGCTCAGATTACTTCCTCTTCCATTGGCCTGCCATCTTATCTCCTCAAGAGGTTACTCATCCTTAAAAACTCATTACAGGCATATTATTTGCTCCCTAAGAGTTTGTTCTTCCCTCTTTCTCAAAGGCTAGTAATAAGTAATGTCTATGCTTTACTAACACCTTACATAAAATCTGAACCTGATAGTCACTGTGCTGAATTGTCCTTATCTCTTGATGAACATATAACTATGTGAGCTTCTAAGAACAGGGGCTATGTTTTATCCTGTATTTGTCTTTAGCATCCCACCCATTCCCACTGGAGGTCCAATGAACACTTTGAACAGAATGGGTACTTTCCTGCATATTCGTGAAAAAGAGTATTTACCCCATAGTGTGGGAAGCATGTTGGCAGAGGTAAGAAAGAGAAGGAGTTAGGGATTAAAGTACGAAGGCCAGGTCTGGATCATGTAAAAAGTTTTGAAATAACAGCATGACAACATTAACGTGAAACCTAAATTACAAATATATATATATATATTAATGTTTAAGGAAACAAGTATGAACAAGAGTTTATACTTATTTGGGAAGTTACACGTGGGAAAGATAACAAGCAAATTCAGTAGGTCAGTCACTCTTTATGGATAAAGAAAGACTGTGATAGCAGAAGAGCACACAAAGGGGGTCCAATGTTTCCTAAAATTGTATTTCTCATTCTGAGTGGTGGGTAGATGGATAGTGGGATATGTAGTCTCGTACTTTACATTGCAGAAATATTTTCTAACAATAGTACTAATAAATAATCAGAAAACAATGGAAACCTATCTGAATCATTTCGATATACTTTATTGCAAATGCAACGGCAGGGAGAAAAGAGAAAGAAAAGATCCAAGGAATTCCTGTAAGGGAAAAAAAAAAAGAGTTAAGATCTTTGATGAAACATCCCAAGGAAACCAAAGTAAAGAGGAGGGGAGACAGTAGAGTCATTTAGGCAAGTGACATCTTGGTGAGAGAGTTTCACTTTCCTAATGGAGCTATGACAGTTCGATATAAAGAGATTTGAGAAGTAGCAAGGAATATAAAACTGTTGAAAGGATGAGATGTAAAAAAAAACTCTGGGGAAGGTGAATATCATCGGAGCTCGGGTGATGAGCTAAAGACACGTGAGGAGCGAGTTCAGGGAGGGACAGAGCCTTGAAGAAGACTCTGAAGGGCTTAGTACAATGCAGAGTTAGTGAGCCTGGTGGAAAGGGGAGCCAGCAAAGGAAAAGTTGTATTTATTTGCTGGCAAAGGCTCCAGAGACGAGTCAGCTCTTTATTGAGCTCGAACATAAGGAGAAGTACCCAAGAATGTAAGCCTTTCATCACATTTTCTTCATCTGTCACTTTATTTACTTTCTCTTGGGAATTGAAATGGAGAGCGATCTGAGCGAATTTGAAATTTGTGATTTTATAATGTTAAGTCCTAAGCTTCTAAATAGTTTTGAAAAATCATCAGGTCTGTTGGAGATTTATTTAGAACACTTTTTAAAAAAGTGCCTGTCTCTTAAGTTTTAAGTCACTCTTCCCTCATCTACACATTGTCACCTACATCTGACTTTCAATGAGCAAAAGAAAAGTAGCATTTTCAGAAACATTTGTTGGGAGATGGCTATCAGATAAGACACGGACACCAAGTTCTGTGGGTGGATGACCTCATCTAAACCTCACAACTTTATGAGCAAATACTTCTCCCATCGGCAACTATTTGTTGAGCATCTATCACGGGCAGACCCTGCTCTGAGCGCTGAACATACCACAGTGAACAAAGTAGATCCAAATTCCTACCCGCATGGAGCTTCTATTCCTGTGGGAGGAAAGAGGTCACAAAGACAGTAAATTGGTATAAGGTAACATGCAGTTATTTTGTACTGACACGAGTAATGAGAGAAATGGTGTTCACCTTCAAGTAAGACGGTCCGAGAAGGCCTCGCCAAGAAGACAGTCCTGTTAGAGCCTGGGTAGAAGGAGTCAGATGACGTACATCCGTACATGAATACAGATGATGTGGGAAGCAAACTTGGAGTGCAGGGAAGGGCAAGAACCAGAGCTCTCCCAATCCACTTCCTGGTGCTGTCTCTCTGGAGTGTGGCTTGTACTGCCAGATGAGGGGAGAGGTAGGAAATAGAGATGGAAAGAAAGGAAGGGAAGGTGAGCAGGGAGGTGAGAAGGATCTCCCAGAGACACTTGGAGGTAGGAAGGCCTTGGCAGGTTCTGAGGAGATGAGCCAGCTGATGTGAGTTCTCTGTTTCAAGTGTAGCAAACAAGGGCAGAAGGCGTGGTGCCCAGGGAGGGAGCAGGTATGAGTTGTTGGGGACTCATAGCAGAGTAGAAGCAGTGGAGGTGGAGGAAGTGACATGTTTCTGGCAGAGCATTTTTTGGTTATGATGTGACTGTGAAGTTGCTTGCTAATGTATGTGTGGTTTTAGGGCCAATAAGATCTAGGTGATGGGAACTTTTCTCTCTCTTTTTCTTCCTGTGTTTTTGAACAATTAGGAAACCATCATTGTTTCATTTGCTGTGGCCACGCTGTCTTCAATGACCTCGTTTTGTTGTGTATAGCTTGGTGCTTACTAAATTCTTTTCTAAGCTTTTGTTGTTGTTCATTAGATGACAGCAATAAAATTCATTCCATTGACTCTATTGCATTGCCATTTTCATGATGTCAAATCAGTGTCTCACTTTATTATTAAAAACAAACACAAAGTCTCATTCTGTAGAACCATCCTCCAACTGTGAGTTATCATTGTGAATAGACGTGTATCTATGTTAGCGGTAACTTAATACAGAGGTAGGCCTGGGGTGACTTTGGACAAGTTGACATTCAAACACACCCTACTAATGTCAGTCAGGTTTGCTTGCCAACACGTTAATAGCTAAATGCTGTTATCATACATACTTACTTGGCATCCAAATCATCATAAATATCAATCAAATGCAACCCCTAAAGTAACGTGGTAACCTCTGGTAATAAACCGGACAGCCAGAGGATCCAGGATATACTTTTATATCTTTTTAAATTACTTTCCACAGAAATTACTAAAATAAACAATAATAATATTGCCAGACAATAATTAATATCTTATTGGCTCTTATAATAATGAAAAAAATGGGATACTCTTTTCTCTCTCAGAAAGTGGCCAATATATTAGTCACATACTACCGCACTAATACTATGAAACAAATTACTTTCAGAGTCAGTAGACTGAAATAGCTATCACTCATCTCCATGGATCTCAGCAGCTGTAGGTCGGCTCACACCAGCAGAGCTTGGGAGGGAAGTTCTACTTCAGACTGCAGGCTTGTAGATACAGTGGGAGACGCTGCCTCATGTCTTACCCCCCTTGAACCGGTGAGCTGCCCAGGGCACCTTCTCAGAGCAATGACAAGGTGTGGGAGAGCATGGCCAACGGGAAACGTTCATTTCAATAGGAGTGTGCTGCGCTTGGCTTTGCACTTACAGCAAAACCTTGGTTGGTGAGCTTGTTCTGCAAGTGTTCCGCAAGATGAGTACATGTTTCTAATAAATTTTAACTTGATAAATGAGCCATGTCTTGAAATAGGAGTGGCACCTGACGCCGAACGTCAAGGGATAACAGCCCGGCCGATGGTTCTTGAAATTTCCTTGGGTACACAAGCATGTTTCCGGAATGAATTACTCTCGCAAACCAAGGTTTTACTGTATTTACAAGAGTCGATTGTTACATTTTTAGCCTTTTGTGAGCTGGTTGTTAAAAACATCCATTATTAAAATTTAAATTACATAAAGATACAGTTAAATACATTAAAACAAAAACAAAGGCAATTGTACAAAGCTCACCACTTTCTAATTAGTTTTCTACATGCTCTTATTATCTAGGACCTCAAGGTCATTGGGATCTATTATAACTGTATAATAGCACAGGGGCCAAGGGCAGGCTGCCTCAAAATGTGACACATTGGCATACTGATTATTTTAAATAAAAGTGACTTAAGAGACTGCCTATGTAAGAACATTCAGACCCTCCTTTGTCCCCCTGAGAGCAGGAAATATATCTCCCACGTGAAAGGTGCCCCCTTACCAGGAGGTAAAGAGACATTCTTATCACCAGAAATAGGAGATTTAGAGCCTAGAAGCCTGTATAAACAATCTTTGTTTCTTTCTACTAATGTACTACCCCCACTCAAATTCTGTTTAGAATCCCTTCCTCATTGAAGTTCTCAAAGTTAAGTTCTCTGTGTCCTGTCAATTCCTCAAGTTCATTCTATCTTTTTCTAAAAAGTATACAAACTTCCTGCCTTGGTCTTTTTTTTTTTTTTTTTTTTTTTTAGGCTTTACTCCCAGATCAGAACCTGATGCAGGGCTTGAACTCACAAGTCTGAGATCAAGACCTGAGCTGAGATCAAGTGTTGAACTCTTAACCGATGAGCCACTCAGGCACCCCTGCCTCAGTCACTTCTCTCAATTTCCTTATTGGAATTCCAAGCACATGTAATAAAACTTTAGGTTTTTCTCCTGGTAATCTATCTCATGTCCATGGAGTTCTAGTCCAGCTGGAAGAGCTTGAAGGGTAGGGGTAAGATGTTACCTTCCCTCAGAAGACATCCTATAAGATGGTACTGTTACAACATACTTCTTCCCAGCTTCGCATTCACCAATGTCTCATGGTTAGCTTGAAATCGGCGGTGGCGGGAGTATTTATACCAGGAAAGTCAATAACTGCAACAAATCAGAAACTTTTTCCTTCAGTGATTTGACAATGGGTTCCACACCTAATCTGTTTAATAAGTGGAGAGCCAGCTGTTAAACATTTTCAAGCATAGCCTTCGTTTCAAACTTTGGCTTGTGTCAAGTCTGCCAATATTCTATTGGCCAAAGTCAAGCCGTGGGGGAAATGAGCTCTACCTTTGGTGACAGTGACTACAAAATGATATGGCTAAGGTGCATCCGGACAGGAGGATGACTTGTCAGAGGTAATGATTCAATCTACCACCGCTGGGAAAGGGTACAAAAGGCACATAAGTGGCAAGTCAGTGTGTCCATTTTTGGGTGAATGGGGATGAGTGCATATAACTCTGATTTTCCTCATTATTTCTAACATTTCCCAGGGGAAAATTAATATTGAAAAGCCATCATTTGAATTACAAACTAGATTTTTATCCACTTGTACTTATAAAATGCTCTTTCATTGTGATGGTGCACAAACCTAAATAAGCTGGCAAGAGTTGCTCGTTTATGATGCGTAAACTCTAATAAGCATACTTCCTAGTAACGTTGTATTCCATTCTAAGTCTGTCAGAGTCCCATCCCAAACATCATTCTTTCAAGATACTGCAAAGCTGACATGGCCTATGAGAAAAAGCCTCCAAGCCTCACTCTAAGAATGTTAATAATCTTGCTTTCCTTACACGCAGATTCATCTGTTCATTGGAAATCGCATTCCCAGCTGCACGGAGAACATTTTCTGAACAAAGGGAGGAGGACATCTTAAAGATTGCAGTGGAAGTCAAGGCAAACCATAATTTACATTTCAGAATAAGAATGCTCCCGGGAAGCCTTCTTCTTCTCCTGCTGCCTAGAACTTTGATTGGCATTTCAATAGGGCTCCACCAAATTGGAGGTTGGTCCCAGGAAACCCATCCTCATGGTTACCGAGGACTGTAATTCCAGGTGTCTGATCTGAGAAAATAATGTCTATGAGAACAGGACATTTAAAAAGTCAAGGCAATTGTGAAAGCCAACGAGAACCAAGCCAAGGAAGACAGCAAGGACAGGAGTACTGAGCATTTGTAGATGATTCCTTATGAGATGGGATGTTTTTCTAATTCCGGTTAATCCTGCTTGTGTGGTTGCCGATGGAATGGCAGAAAGCAAATATATTTCGTTGATTTTCCGCCCCCACTCCAAACCCATCTCCTCGGACGAGAATTATCTACTGTAGTCTCTTTTTAGATATAAAGCGTTATAAAAATCGTAGGTTTGAGGATACAAAGTTGCTAGAATGTCTTGGATAAAAATTTGATTTGGGATGTTAAAATTTAAAATCTGGTCTCTTCAGCTTTGAAACATCATTAAAAAAAAGAAAGAAATTGAAGTACCTCAGGGTCATTCTCAACTTCTCCTTCTGTAAATAGGCACAAAGTTCTAGATCAACCCTTCAATTCTCCAGAGCTTCGTGCTAATCACACTTTACCTGCTGGACTAGCTGTGACCTCAAGGTAAATTCCATCAGGGACAGAGCTCCCCTCCCTGTCTCCCTCCCTTACTCATTCCCTCACCTCTGTCTCTCATTTTTCCTTCCTCCTTTCCTTTTCTTTGGTCTTTGATCGTTTTTATGAAGATAAAGTAAAATGTGGTTTTATAAATATGAATTAAAATAGGAACATACAAGAACATGCTTGCTGACACGCAGAAATCTAGTTTGTGGGATGAGAAAAAGAAATCTAACAGTGTTTTCCCAAATATGAACACACCAATTTATTAAAGGGTCTATTTTGACCCTAATGATTGAAAGTATGAAATTTATTGTAAAGATCATTTCCAGTTAGTTATTCATGGGTTTTTCTCCATTGAGTCTGGCATGGACTTATCTACTCTCATGTTAATCTTATGTGGACTGATTATTACAGCTTTACAGTATTTTTTCTGCACACTTACAAAGATCCCTGGATAATTTCCTAAACATTTTCTTGACTTGTCCTTCACTTTCTTTTTTCCTGGTGGGACTGGATAAATGTCTAAATATCCTGGCCAAGAGGCTTTAAAAATTCTTTTGAGATTTCAATCATGATGAATATGGCAGGGATTGACATTTTAATACTTTCGCATTTTACCATTCCATAATGTGTATGTCACATTTCATTTCAATTTTATGTTATGCTTATTTAAATCTTCCTTGTTGTTTTTTTCTTTGTGGCCTTCATCAAAATTTGGAGTTTTCCTCTTCTTCATAGGGTACACCATAGCTTTCCAAATGAGGACTTTTGGAAATCACCAATTGTATTCTTGCCATCAATTGAGGTGACATATTTCCACTCTTCCCACAAATACTTCCCTTGGCTATTGTAGGGAATTACGTTAGGCATGAGGTTTGACTCAGAAGTTTTGCTAACATTATTAGGAAAGAGAAATTCTCTTTCACCTGCAGTTGCTAAACTAACAGGATGTAGATCTGGAAATGCTCACTGTTGTTTTCTCCAACAAGCACAACATCAACATTTGAAGGAGGCCACGAGTTATAAACCAGAACCCAATTGTGAAGAGACAGCTGTGAGGACACGACTAGAAGAACGTGGATTCATTTATTCATGTCCCAACGAAATCTACTCAGTGGACACCTGAGTACATTGATACTAAACCCCCTCACCTCTTTTTTCTTTTTTTTTTTTTACATTTATTCATTTTTGAGAGAGAGGTAGAGTGCAAGTGGGGGAGGGACAGAGTGAGAAAGAGACACAGAATCCAAAGCAGGCTCCAGGCTTTGAGCTGTCAGCACAGAGCCAGACATGGGAATCGAACCCATGAGCGGTGAGATCATGACCTGAGCCGAAGTTGGACATTTAACCACCTGAGCCACCCAGGCACCACCCCCCACTTTTTTTTTTTTTTGTCAACTAAGGTTCTATTACTTGCTGCTAAAAGAAACATACATAGAGTGTTTACGTTCTATTTTTTGATTTTGTAAAATTACTATTGTAAAGATAAATCTTATCTTTATAGGAGGGTAGAAACAGACACATACTTTCCCTCTCATGAAAATGAATGTAGTTCAAATGTTTTTTTTTTTTTTTTCCTAATTACTTCTGGCTACATTTTGTGTTACCAGGGCCGGCAATTTAAAAGTTCAGCAAGCTCTGCTTTTGCGAGCTCTAATTTTTGTGTCTGTGTTCATTTTTGCATCATGGTCAAGAGAAGGATATGTATGATTTCTGCTTTTTTGTAACTTGTGAAGTTTTGCTTTGCAGCTTCCTATCAATCACATCGTATCATATCCCATGTACTTGATTTCTCAAGCATATTGGTCAGAATTAGCGTTCTGTATTTACTAGATCCAAAGATTCCTTCCTTCCTTCATCCTTCATTTAGTCCTACTGCATCTTTGAAACAGGACTTATTAGGGTTTTTTTAATGTTTTATTTATTCTTGAGAGAGAGAGACAGCATGAGCAGGGGAGGGTCAGAGAGAGATGGAGACACAGAATCCGAAGACAGGCTCCAGACTCTGAGCTGTCAGCACAGAGCCCAACATGGGGCTCAAACCCATGAACTGTGAGATCATGACCTGAGCCGAAGTCTGATGGTTAACTGACTGAGCCACCCAGACGCCTCAGGACTTAGTAGTTTTAGTGTTCACATTTTCTCTATCTTTATGCTTTCTCTTCTTTCTTTTCTGATCTGCCAACTCCTAAGAGAAGGGTGTGGAACTTCTCTATTATTATCAAAGTGTTTGCCTTATTACTGTAAATGACATGTTCCTGGGAACCTAAATATTGGAGAGGAACTATTTCTCTTCAGATCCTCTATCCTACTGGCCTCATGTCAGTTTTGGCTAATGTGAATGCTGCTTCACAGGTCTTTTTTAATGTTATTTTTAAAACATATGTATTTATTGGGGCACCTGGGTGGCTTAGTCAGTTAAGTGTCTGACTTGGGCTAAGGTCATGATCTCGCAGTCAGTGAGTTCGAGCCCATGTCCAGATCTGTGCTGACAGCTCAGAGCCTGGAGCTGCTTCGGATTCTGTGTCTTCTTCTCTCTGCCCCTCCCCTGCTCATGCTCTGTTCTCTCAGTCAAAAATGAATAAACATTAATTTTTTTTTTTACTTTTTATTTATCGAGGGAGTGGGGAAGGGCAGAGAGAGAGGGAGAGAGAGAATCCCAAGCAGGTCCTGCACTGTCAGCGCTCTGCTCTGGGCTTGATCCCAGGTACTATGAGATCATGACCTGAGGCGAGATCAAGAGTCAGATGCTTAAATGACTGAGCCACCTAGATGCCCCAATACTGCTTTACTTTTTTGTTTAGCATTTCCTTGGTATAACTTGTGTGTGTGTGTGTGTGTGCGCACGCACGCGTGCACGCGTGTGTGTTTTGGGTTATAAAATCATGCATGAGTAAAATATCCATTTAACATGCAAGATAGACCAATGAGTTTTAATGTAACAGTATGAAAACTTTCATTGATATGGTTTCAGGTTCTACATTCTAAATAACATTTACAAATGAGCACTTGTGAAGAGTTGGCGTAGTTTTAGAGAGGAATATCCATATTTATCTGAAAAGGCTCTGAAAATCACCCTCCCTTTTCCAACTGCATATATGCATGAGGCCAGTTTTTTTTTTTTCACTTACTTCAACTAACACAAAAGGGCACAAAACATTTCATGCAGAAGCAGTATGAGAAACGAGTTGTCGTCCAAGAAGTCAGAAATTAGAGATGTTTGCAAGAGGTAAAACTCTGCTTTCTTCCCACTAAATTCATTTTTGCTTGGGGAAATACAGTTACTTTTAATGTGTCATTTCTGTGAACATGTCATGGATGTATTAATGTTATGTCGACTTAGCCAATTAACATTTTCAAAACTTTTTTAGTTCTAATCGTGAATCTATTAAATCGTGATAGCCGTAGCCCACGTGAACAAAAGCGGTAGAAGGTACTCGGTGAGTTATTCCCAAGTTGGTCACGTCCTATTCCCAGTTTCTATCTTCTCTAGACTGGAAGTACCAACATGGCTACTGTCTCCTTTTCTACCTTTTTTCACAGAAGTTCTCTTCTCAGTTTGCTTGGGAATGTTGTTTCCTCAGTCATTGGGTCCCATCAAAGTTTCATTACTAAGAGAGTCTTCAGAAATGTTGCTGTGCTTTAATGGATATGGGATAAGGAGACAGAGGATCTTCCTAGTCCCATATTTGATCCTAAGCCACTATTTCAAAATATATCAGCATAAAATATATTAGTGATTCTAGTAAAGATAGTATGAAGGGGACACTTTCCTTTGGGTGAGCATTGCTCTGATCAGAGCAGGTATTCAGCTCATATGTACCAGGATAGCCACACCAGCTGTGTATGGTTAGCATCTATTTCTATTGACTCCCGCCCATACTACACTTGTTACTTAATAATATGAATATTATATTGAGTTGTGAGTCTTGCAAGGTATAAAAAGAATCTGACAGCCTGGAAACACTGATAAAGGAAATAACATTTTGGAAGCCCTTCCTTTTACAATTTTTTTTTCAATTGGTAGAGTTGCCAACCTCTTGTTTCTCTGCCTCTTTGCTACAGGCATCTATCAAGGGATCCAAAGATGATATGCCTGTGCATTTGGTAGAAAGCAAGATGTAAGGTAAACCTCCTCAACCAAACTTTTTTTTTTTTTTTTTTTTTGGAAGATGGTCAAGGTCTGCTGACCATCCTCTCACACATCTACAGCAGACTGCCCAGAGCGAAGTCTGAGTGTAGCCTCAAGGAGTTAGACACAAAAAGGAGACAAAAATAAATGGGAGTTCACGTGTCAGTAGGGTGGGATCCTAGGCAACAAAAGGGAAACCCTGGAAATATCATTTTGTCTGTAAGAATGAAAGCTTGAGATCTTTGGAACACTGGCAGTGGTTCAAAGGATCTTCCAATTGCAGGCTTGGAGATGTCCTCAAAGTGCTTCTCCACAGCTGCCTCTTCATGGACCTTTCAGAGGCTCAGCCGCGCTCCGTAACGGTGTTAAAAGGTTATACTCCCATGTAAGGATTCCCCCCACCAGCCCCGCTTCATCGTCCGAGACACTCAGAGGCCATCCTGTAGCTTTTCATACCTGCTTCTGGCTCCATCCTCACTGGGCGGCCAGATCAAATTCTTTTGTTCCACCGGTTTTTCTCAGCTTCCTTGGTCTTTTGGGTTGTTCTCAACCAAACTTCCTCCAATTGCTGTCACTCTTCCCACAAGCCCTCACGATGGAAACAAGCTGAGAAGCAGGGTCCTGTCTAGGAAGTCAGCATTGCCCAGGAAGGGTAATCAACCCTCTTTTGTCTGCTTCCAATTCATTCTTGTTTAAATTTAGAACCTATTTTCCGACGTATCTAATGCAATGGCCATTTCAGGAATGTAGAAATCCAGCCTGACAGGAGCTCAAAATGACTCCCAAGTGATAATTCTCAAAGGCTTCATCTAGGAGCCAAACCCGTTTTTGACCCGTCTGCAAATTCCTCGTTGCCCGTTCCTGGCCACATTACCTGGTGTGTGTTAATTAGCCTCTGTTTTTTCTGTAACGTCCATCCTGTACTTCCGGTTGGTGGGGGCACCTGTTTGGGGCTTGAAAGTTTTAGGTGTTACTGAGTGTGCTTAGTTCTATTTATAAACAAAACAAGCCAAATGCTTTGGTTTCAGCTACAGATCACTGGGAAGAAAGCAAAACCGTTCTTAATCATTTAGCATTTCTTCCCTCTTCTTCATGTTCTCTCTGTATTACTTTTTCATCTTCGCTTTAAAAATGCCTTTTGGAAGTACCACTGAGGATGGACGGGGGAGGGAGAAAAAGATGAGACCTACCCTGGCATGCTTTGCAGGTCAAGTGTAAAACAAAAGAGGAAAATGAAAAGGAAGAGAATGTTTTCATGGTGTGATTTTTTTTTTTTTTTTGCTTTAATCAAAATGTTAGTAGGACAAAAATTAATACAATTTGCAAGTTGACAATGAGAATGCAAAAGAAGGAGTATGGTTGGTTTTTATCGGTCCTGCAGAAGCAGCTCCAGAAAATGGGCTCAACCTGCAGCAGAAAGGACTGGAGCACGATTCAGTCAGGAGGGAGCGGCTGGGGTTGCTGGGCATGTTGCTCCAGGACCAGGGAACTTGACTTAAACAATCTTCAGCTGAGGCTCTTTAATGGGTGTGAGCCTCTCATGGGTGTGAACTTGGATGACTTCTGCAGCCACTTGCAAAATAAGGATCATGGCTAATCACCAAGCCGAATTCAAATCCTGCCTCTCTTCATTTTGATCAGTGTGATTTGGGGCAACTAAATTCAAATCTGAAGCTCTTCCTTTATTTGCTACCTAAGAGTGATTTAATGCCTTGAAATGACCATGCTTCCTCTCTAGAATGGGTTACACATGGATGGGACCCAGCATCAAAGAAGAGGAGAAATGCCTTGTTCAAAAATTATTGGGGGCGCCTTGGTGGCTCAGTTGGTTAAGTGGCCGACTTCAGCTCCGGTCATGATCTCACAGCTTGTGGGTTCCAGCCCCGCATCGGGCTCTGTGCTGACAGCTCAGAGCCTGGAGCCTGCTTCAGGTTGTCTCTCCGTCTCTCTCTGCCCCTCCCCCACTCATGCTCTGTCTCTCAAAACTGAATACCGTTAAAAATTTATTGAAAATGTCTAGACAATTAAACCAGAACATTAAAGCAAGCATGGGGCTCTTCTTAATGCAGAGTCCTAAGGTCATGTGACTGGAAGTCTGCTCTGTACTTCCATATCTCCTACATAATCATCCCTGAGCCCCTGGGGAATGGTCTGGCTCAAGAAAACTCAGGTTAAGCAAACATAAGTTGGTGTGTGACCCTCTGCCAAGGGCTCCGGGGGCCTCACGTTGCTGTGGATGGACCTGCTGTGAGCAGGTAAAGTGATGGTTTGAAACACATATTGTGTTATGGATGTGTTCAAATAGATCTAAAATCTTTCAGCTCGATTTTTTCCCTCAAGTTGAACCTCAAGCTTATGAAGGTTAAATGCGATCACCAGTGTAGGCTCCATGGCCCATCGTAGAAACCAATCGATATTTCCCCCTACTTGTTCCTGGAATCCCCTGGACGAGAATCAGAAGGTTGCTTCTTATAGTGCAGGCCCTCAGTTTCCCCAATAGAACAAAGTTCTGTAGTTGCAACGTGGGAACCTGCATTGGTATCAATGTCCACAGAGACTCTCCACCAAATGCCACCAAAGCTTTCAAATGACTGCAGTAAACCCAATACCCATCAACACCCTCCCCATTTAAAAGATAATCTTAATACCTAATTCCTGCTTGACTGAATGACACCTAGCTATTACCAAAAATATGTGAACCTCAACAACGACAACTTTTATTTCCTATGGCGATGATTATTGCAACAATTCTAACAACATAAGCAATGGCACATGGGTGTTTTCTATGTGTCAAGTGCTTATTAGGCATTTCATTTAGTCCCATAAGGACTTCTGAGGTGAAGAGTGCCATTCCATGTTTAGGGTATATTTGATATTTGATAGATACTTGGAGATATTAAAAGACTTGGAGCTAGCAAGCGGCAGTGTTGTGATACAAGCCTGCTTTTCTGTGGGCCCAACATCCACAACGTACCTTTACACGAGATTACCTTTCTAAGCAGGAAAATAATTACAAATGCGGGTAAATTGTCCCCATAAACTTATTTTAGTTTATTGGGATGCAGGCACATTGGCTTTCCTTGCAGTATATTTGGAGTTGGGAGAGAGAACCCTCTGGAGAGCTAAAGGGTCTCTTGCTTGGCGAGAGGTCCTCAAAGGAAGAGCATGAATGAACCGCACTGTTTTCCTTTGTCCGATGCTAACCTCACCATGTCTAGTGACATGTCCATCACTACATTTTTTAGTTAATAAATCTGGCTAAAAATTCTCCACAGGTGACAGATGCAAGGGACAAAGAGATGCATTTAAAAACTCGGCCTGGAGGTATGAGAGATAGAGCTGCACAAGGCAGCTAAGGAGTAAAACACTGAAGAAAGCTTGTATTCTATTAGTTTCTCTCTTTACTGGATGAGCTGTGTGTAAAAGGTGGATGAGCTGAGTTTTCAAAATTCTTAAATTTTATTTGTGTTATGTTTTTATTTTAATTCCAGTTAGTTAACATAGAGGGTTATAGTAGTTTCAGGGGTAAGATATAGTGATTCACCACTTCCATATAACACCGTATGCTCATCTCAAGTGCATTCCTTAATTCCCATCACCTATTTAACAAATCCCCACCCACCTCCTGTCTAGCAACCACCAGTTTGTTCTGTAGAGTTGAGAGTCTTATTTCTTGATTTGTTTCTTCCTTTCTCTCTCTTTTTCCCCTTTGTTTGTTTTGTTTCCTAAAGTCCACATATAAGTGACATCATATGGTATTTTTCTCTGACTTATTTTTGCTTAGCCATAATACTCTCTAGTTCCATCTGCTTCATTACAAATAACAAAATTTCACTCATTTATGGCTGAGTGAACATTCCATTGTGTATATATGCCACATCTTCTTTATCCATTCATCAATCAATGGACATTTGAGCCCTTTCCATAATTTGGCTATTTTTGATAATGCTGCTATAAACATCAGGGTGCGTGTATCCCCTTGAATCAGTATTTTTGTGTTTTTTGGGTAAATACCTAGTAGTGCAATTGCTGAGCTGTAAAGTAGTTCTATTTTTTAACTTTTTGAGGAACTTCCATACTGTTTTCCAGAGGAGCTGCACCAGTTAGAGGTCCCACCAACAGTGTGAGAGGGCTCCCCTTTCTCCGCATCCATGCCAACATACGTTTTTCTTGTATCGTTAATTGTAGCCACTCTAGAGGTGTGAAGTGATTGTGGTTTTGATTTTCCTTTCCCTGATGAAAAGTCGTGATGAACATCTTGTCATGTCCCTGTTGGCTATCTGGATGTCTTCTTTGGAGAGGTTCCTGTTCATGTCTTCTGCCCATTTTTTAGCTGGATTATTTGTTTTCTGGGTGTTGGGTTTTATAAATTTTTCATATATTTTGGATAGTAACCCTTTATCAAACATGCCATTTGCAAATATTGTCTCCCATTCTTTAGGTTGACTTTTAGTTTTACTGATTGTCTCCTTTGCTCCTCTGAAGCCTTTTATTTTGATATAGTCCTGATTGTTTATTTTTGCTCAAATGAGCTAATTTTTAACCTTTCCTTTTCATATATATGGAGCACAAGGAAGGAAGGAAGAGACTTTCTACAGCTCAGTTGTCTTTTTATTTTAACTTTCATTCCTTAGCCTTCATCGTGTGCCACGAGGGGAGACAGAATTATGGAAATTTGATACTAATAACATGGATTAAACTCCAGAGTTCTAATTTACTCCTGCTTAATCAATTTGGGTTAGTAAGAATTGCTCAGGCTGCCTATTCATATGCCTCATAATTAGTATGCCTCACAAAATTTGATAGACATTAGCAAAGAACTATAACCCCTAGCAAGATTTAAAAGCATAAACACCCGTGTTTAAAGTAAATACCTGTTCTTACAATTCAGTATAAATCAGAGTTACATAACTGGCCACAGTAAATTTACTTTGAACTTTTCTTAATTAAAGAAATTTGTGAGTGTTGTTCTCTTTACCATGTCTCCAATCTGGATTTTCTTCTTCTACCACAAGACCATAGGATCAGTGGTGTGGTGGTAGATGTTTAACAGCCAGCTCATCAGAGGCAGAAAAAAAATATTTGTCACATTTGCTGATTTCCGTGCCATGAAACCTCCCACATGGCTGACTTTAGCTATGCACATGAAATAACTAAAGCAGCAGATAGGACAAAATGCAAATAATCAACTCTTACAAACTACAATGACCTGACTCCTACACACAACTGTCCATAATTATTTTTTTTTTACAAATAGTTTATTGTCAAATTAGTTTCCACATAACACTCAGTGCTCATCCCCACAAGTGCCCTCCTCCATGCCCATCCCCCCTCCCCCCCACATCCATCAGTCCTCAGTTTTTGTCAGCATTCAAGAGTCTCTCATGGTTTGCCTCTCTCCCTTTCCCCCACCATTTCCGCCCTTCTTCTCCCCCTTGTTCCTCCGTCAAGTTCCTCCTAATCCTCCTATACGTGCAAACATATGATATTTGTCCTTCTCTGCCTGACTTATTTCGCTCAGCATAACACCCTCAAGGTCCATCCATGTTGCTACACATGGCCAGATTTCATTGTTTCTCATTGCCATGTAGTATTCCATGGTATAGATAAACCACATCTTCTTGATCCATTCATCTGTTGATGGACACTTAGGCTCTTTCCATGTTTTAGCTATTGTGGAGAGTGCTGCTATGAACATTGGGGTACATGTGCTCCTATGCCTCAGCATTTCTGTATCCCTTGGGTAAATTCCTAGCAGTGCTATTGCTGGGTCCTAAGGGAGTTCTATTGTTAGTTTCCTGAGGAACCTCCACACTGTTTTCCAGAGGGGCTGTACCAGTTTACATTCCCACCAACAGTGTAGGAGGGTGCCCGTTTCTCCACATCCTTGCCAGCATTTAGAGTTCTCTGATTTGCTCATTTTAGCCACTCTGACTGGCGTGAGGTGGTATCTCAGTGTGGTTTTGATTTGTATCTCCCTGATGAGGAGGGATGCTGAGCATTGTTTCATGTGTCTGTTGGCCATCTGGATGTCCTCTTTGGAGAAGTGTCTGTTCATGTCTTCTGCCCATTTCTTCACTGGGTTGTTTGTTTTTCGGGCATGTAGTTTGGTGAGTTCCTTATAGATTCTGGATATTAACCCTTTATCCGATATGTCAGTTGCAACTATCTTTTCCCATTCCGTGGGTTGCCTATGTCCATAATTATTTTTGAACTAATAAGGACTTTATTTGTACCTATAGTTTCCCATAGATTTAGCAGATGTTCTTTCATTTTTGCTTATCTTCAAAATATGAAAATACTAGAATATATTGTGTTTACTTATCAATTTTCTTATTGATATTTGGTGTCCCTGAGGTTTTGCTAATAATAGCCAATACTTCCATAGCATTTACTTTGTACCGGGTATAGTTCTGTTTTACATTATTCTTTTTATTCTTTCAACAATTCTAGGAGGTATTTCACTAATGAGTATCATCTTGTTTGTAGGTTTTTCATAGATGCATTTTGTCATCATAAGGAATTTCCTTTCTGTATCTAACAAGCTCAGAATTTTTTTTTTACCATGAATAGATTTAAAATTTTGTGATGCTGTATCTTTATTGAGATGATCATTTTTCTCCTTTATTTTATATATATAGTGAATTGCCATAATCATTAAAATAATCTTGGATTCCTGACATAAATTTGACCTGACCTTGATGACTTTTCCTGTTTACATATTGCTGAAATAACCTACCATATTTGTCAAAGATTTTTATATCTGTGGTCCAAAGGGGATAATGAACTATAGTTTTCAACTCCTTTAATGTATTTTTCTGGATTTTGTATCAAAGTAATGCTGGTTTTATGTGTTTAAAAGTGTTTTTCTAATTTCTATCAGAGTCGGTATAGGGTTGATGTTCTTACTATTCTTTCTGTTTAGTATTTGATTTAATTTACCTCTGAAGTAATCTCGGTTTAGGTTTCTTTGGGGAAATTTAACTACCAGTTTACAAGATTTAATAAATATAGAGTAACTCAGACATTCTATTTTTGTATCAGTTTTGGTAATTTGTGTCTTTGAAGAAATTCACCCATTGCAAGTAAATTGTAGGATTTCTTGGCATAGGATTGTTTTCAATATTCTTGTATTATCCATGTAATTCTCATGGGAATTGAAAATAACTCCATTTTTATTCCTGATATTGTTGATTTTTGAATTATATTTTTGCTGATTATGGAACTCTAGACTGGTAGTATTTTTACTTGCAGTATTTCTAAAATGTCAATTCACTGACTCTAGTTTCCGATGTTTCTGATAGAAAGTCAGCTATTGCTTTTGATTATACTGCTGCATTTCAGCTGTTTCAAATTTAATTTTTTTTATTTTAAATAAGTCTTCTTATCATAGACTATAATGTTGCATAGTAAAAACACTAGAATAGGGCATGCCTGGGTCGCTCAGTCAGTTAAACGTCCAACTCTTGGTTTCGGCTCAGGTCGTGAGCCTATGAAAGGCTTTGTGTAGAGTGTGGAGCCTGCTTAAGATTCTCTCTCTCTCCCCCTCTGCCCCACTACCCTTCTGACTCTCACTATCTCTCTGTCTCTCTTTCTAAAAGATAAAATAAAAGATAAAATAGAAAGCACTAGAATCAACAATGAGATGTTATTACTAGTAACAGAGTTCAATAAGTTTTCCAGATATATGATCAGCTTAAAAACAAAACAAAACAAAACAAAACAATAGATGGGGCACCTGGGTGGCTCAGTTGGTTAAGCATCTGACTTCAGCTCAGGTCATGATCTCACTGTTTGGGAGTTTAAGCCCTGTGTTGGGCACTATGCTGACAGCTAGGAGCCTAGAGCCTGCTTCTAATTCTGTGCCTCCCTGTCTTTCTGTCCCTCACCTAATTACTCTCTCTCTCAAAACTAAAGAAACATTTTAAACAACTTAAAAATAAACAATAGATAATTGGACATCCATTGGCCAAAAATTCCCCCAAAACAAAACAACAAGCCAACAAAAACTTGATCTAAACCTCATACCTTCCGTAAAAATTAACTCAAGATAAATCATGGACTTAAATGTAAATTATAAATATTGTAGAGGAGACTATAGGAAACAATATTCAAGCCCTTAGAACTAGGCACAGTGTTTTTAGATTTGACACCAAACGCATAATCCATAAAAAAAAAAAACCTAACAAATTGTACTTCATCAAAATTTAAAACTTTTGCTCTGTGAGTGACTCTGCTATAAGGATGAAAAGACAAATAGCAGAGTGGGAGGAAATATCTCTGAGTCACATACCCAGCAGAGATGTAATATCTAGAATGTATTAAATTCTCCAAACCCAACATTAAGAAGACAAGTAATTTACTTGCAAAATAGGCAAAAAACCACAACCAGTCATTTCAGCAAGGAGGATATACATATGCCAAATAAACAAGTGAAAAGCATTCAACATCATTAGCCATTAGATACATTAAAGTTAAAACCACCGTGAGATATCACTACACATCTCAGCATGGCTAAAATTTAAAAAAAGTGATAATACCAAAAGCTGACAAGGATGTGGAGAAATGCATCACTCGTCCATTGCAGGGGAGAATATAAAACTGTGTAGCCATGCTCAACACTCGGGGGCAATTATTTTCAAAACTAAAAATAGATTACTATAAGATCCACTAGTTGTACTCTTGGGCATATATTCCATAGAAATGAAATCTTATTTTCATACAGGACCTTGTACATAAATGTTTATTGTAGCATAAGAGCTACAGACTGGAAACTACCTAAAAGTTAAAAAAAAAAAAAAAACCTGAATAAAAACTTGGTTACTTTTCAGAATTTCATTTTATCTTTGTTTTTCAGTGGTTTAATTAGGATGCTCTAGGTAAAATTTTCTTCTAATTTATTTTGGTTGGGCTCACTATGCTGCTTATATACGTGGGCCAATGTTCTACACCTGTTTTGGAAAATCTCGACATTTGTGTTCTTAATAATGTTTCTGCTTCATTTTCTCTCCTGTATTCTGGCAATTCAGTTAGTCATGCATTAAACCATTTGAAATAATTCTGTCATGTTCTTTTCTTCTTTAATTAATTAATTAATTGGGGGTGCTGAGTGGCTCAGTCGGTTGTGTCAGACTTGGTTTCAGCTCAGGTCATGATCTCACAGTTCATGAGTTTGAGCCCTTCATCAGGCTCTACGCTGACATTGTGGCACCTGCTTGGAATTCTCTCTGTGTCAAAATAAATAAACTTAAAAAAAAATAACTGGTGATTTCCCAAACTGTCTTCAGTTTGAATAGTTTATTGTGGACTTTTATTTTATTTTATTGTTGAGTTTTCCAGACCTATCTTATTGCTTCCGTTTTGTACCTCCAATAAATTCTTAATACCACCTATTAATTTTTCAGCTCTAGAATTTCTACACATTTATTTACTTATTTTTAATGAATAGATTTTAGTTTGGGTAGTGAGTTTTAGATTTACATGGAACTTGGACAAAGAGTAAACCAGATTTTTATACGCCCTATATACCTGCTCCCCAGTTTCCCCCTTAACTAACATTCACGTGGTCATTTGTTATAACTGATGAACCAATATTTATACATTAGTAACTTAAATTCTACAGCTGATATCCGAGTTTACTCCTTGTGATATATATTCTATGGACTAACAAATGTAAAATGATATGCATCAGTCATTACAGTAGCATATAGAGTAGTTTCACTGCACTAAAAATACCCTGTGCTCACCTATTTATCCCCTTTTCCCTTCCCCAGAAACTCTGGCAACCGCCAATCTTCTTATGTCTCTATAGCCTTCAAACGTCATATAGCTAAAATCATGTGGTATGCAGCCTTTCACATGAGCTTCTTTCACTTAGCAATACGCCTTTGAACTTCTCGCATGCCTTTTCAGGGAATGATAGCTCATGTTATCTTATTGTGAAACAATATCTCACTGTATGGACATATTACAACTCATTTCTCCATTCTTCTATTTTACTGAAAAGCATCTCGGTTTCTTCCAATATTTATCACTTATAAATAAATCTACTCATCTGAAAACAAAACAAATAAACAAACACAAAGTAGAATAGGACCTATAAATACAGAGAACAGACTGACGGTTGCCAGAGAGGAGGGGTTGGGGGAGGGGCAGAATGGGCGAAGGGAAGTGGGAGACACAGGCGTCCAGTCTGGGAACGAATAAGCCATGAAAATAAAAGGTGCCACATACGGAATTCAGTCAATGATGGTGCAATAGCTTTGAATGGTAACAGACAGCAGCTGCGTGTGTGGTGAGCACAGTATAACGTACAGAGAAGAGGAATCACTGTGTCATACCTGAAACTCATGTAACATCATGTGTCATCTATACTCAAATAAAAAAATTAAAATCAATCAATCAATCAATCTATAAATGTTCCTGTGCAGGTACTTGTGTGAATGCCGGTTTTCCGCTAACTTAAGTAAATACCAGCGAGCAGGATTGCTGTGTCATATGGTAAAGGTGCGCTTAGAAAATTAGCACACCAACAGTCTTCCGAAGAGCCATGCCGAATTGCATCCCCGCTTTCAACCAGAGTTACTGTTGTTCTTTGTCTTGGCTACTGTTTGCTATTGCCAGCGTTTTGGATTTTGGCCATTCTAATAGGTGTGTATATCTCATTGTTTTATCAATTTGCAATTCCTTGGTAACATACGATATGAAGCACTTTTTCATATGCTTATTTTCCATCTGCATATCTTATTGGGAGATGTGTCTGTTAAAGGTCTTTGGCCCATGTTTTAATCCAGTGGCTTGTTTTCTTATTGTCGAAGTTTGAAAAGTGCGTGCATATGTTGGATACCCGTCCGTCATCAGGTACGTATTCTGCAAATATTTTCTCCCAGCCAGTGGCTTGTCCTTTTATTTTCTTAACAGTATCTCTTGAAGAGCAGATGCTTTTCATTTCAACGCAGTCCAATTTATCACTTTTGGTGTCATATCTCAGACGTTACTGCCAAACCTGAGTTCATCTAGATTTTCTCCTATATTAATTCCCAGAAGTTTTATAGTTTGCATTTTACATTTACATCGATGCTTCCTCTTGAGGCAACTTTCATGAAAAGCGTGAGGTCTGTACCTAGATTAATTTTCTTACATGCTTGGAAGTACAGTTGTTTCAAAACAATTTGTTTAAAAGACTATATCCTTTCTCTATTGAATTGCCCTTGCTCCTTTTACAAAAATCAGTTGATTATATTTGATCCATTTCTGGGTTCTCTGTTTTTAACTATCCATGTAATATTCCTTATATATATATATATATATATATTATAGCATATAATATATATAATACCGTACATGAACTAAATATATACATTTGTAATACATGTTTCTACACATTTGCTTTTCTGTTTCAGTTTTCTCTGCTGAAATTCTCCATCATCTAACCTACTTTTCCTCCCCATTTTTTCCTATAATTTCTTTACCAGATTTATAATACTTATTTTCAATGCATTGTTTTGAAATTTTAATATCAGAATCTCTACAAGTCTGCTTTTATTGTATATTTTTACCTTTACTTATGTGTCATATTTTCAAAACTTTTGTATCTTTCATACATTTTTTCTGGATTCTGGACACTAGATTTAAGCAAGAACAATAGAGACTGGAGTTAATACTATTTTTCACCAAGGAGGGCATGCGAATTGTGCTTTAGTCTTTAAAATCTAATTCATATTTAGTTTTTAAAACCTTCATGGTGAATCTGTCTTTTTGTTTTCAGGACTCTTCCTCTTAAATTTTTTTGGAATATAAATAGTACATGGCTATGAGAGAGTTCCTTCTTTTTAAAAAAAAAAAAAGTTTATTTATTTTGAGAAAGAAAGCATGAGTGGGGGGAGGGGCAGGGAGAGAGGGAGAGAGAGAATCCCAAGCTGGCTCCATGCTCTCAGCACAGAGCCCAGTGCACAGACTGGGAGATGATGACCTGAGCCGAAATCAAGAGTCGGCTGCTTTACCAAATGAGCCACCAGGCTCCCCATGCAATTTCCTTCTTCTTGTAGCGTGTGCTCACCTCCCCACCATCTCTCCTGCAATGCCAGATCTATATTTGGGGGGCTTCCGGATTCCTCTTATTGTACATGTCCATTACAGCTCTGAAGCTTTCTTCTCACCCTAGCAGTGTCCTGGGAAACATGACTTATAATCACAGTGCTTTAGCCACTTAAATATCTATTAACTCATTTAATATTAATGGTTAACACTGGATGAGAGGTACTATTCTATGCCCACTTAGGAAATGAGAAAACTGAGGCAAAGAGCTGTTTAAAAAGAAACAACCTTTGAGATACCACCTCACACCAGTCAGAGTGGCTAAAATGAGCAAATCAGAGAACTCTAAATGCTGGCAAGGATGTGGAGAAACGGGCACCCTCCTACACTGCTGGTGGGAATGGAAACTGGTACAGCCCCTCTGGAAAACAGTGTGGAGGTTCCTCAGGAAACTAACAATAGAACTCCCCTAGGACCCAGCAATAGCACTAGGAATTTACCCAAGGGACACAGAAATGCTGAGGCATAGGGACACATGTACCCCAATGTTCATAGCAGCACTCTCCACAATAGCTGAAACATGGAAAGAGCCTAAGTGTCCATCAACAGATGAATGGATCAAGAAGATGTGGTTTATCTATACCATGGAATACTACATGGCAATGAGAAACAATGAAATCTGGCCATGTGTAGCAACATGGATGGACCTTGAGGGTGTTATGCTGAGCGAAATAAGTCAGGCAGAGAAGGACAAATATCATATGTTTGCACGTATAGGAGGATTAGGAGGAACTTGACGGAGGAACAAGGGGGAGAAGAAGGGCGGAAATGGTGGGGGAAAGGGAGAGAGGCAAACCATGAGAGACTCTTGAATGCTGACAAAAACTGAGGACTGATGGATGTGGGGGGGAGGGGGGATGGGCATGGAGGAGGGCACTTGTGGGGATGAGCACTGGGTGTTATGTGGAAACTAATTTGACAATAAACTATTTGTAAAAAAAAAAAAAAAGAAAAGAAAAAAAGAATAAAATAAATAAATAAAAGAGGAAGAGGGTCTTACACAAAAAAGAAAAAAGAAAAAAAAAGAAAGAAACAACCTTGCCCAAGTCACTACAGTGTAGTTCATGTAACATTCAAATTCTGCAATCAGTGGAATGAGCTTGCTTCCAGAACTACCCCTAGCAAGTTGTTCTCTGTAGTACGGGCACTACGGTGATCAGTAAAAGGTATCTTATACATATCTCAATCTGCCTTTGCTCCTTTGAGACCCTCAGGTATAGATGTTTCTTTTCTAAACAACTGCCTGAATAAAGAAGTCCATGTCTGTTCCATTTCTGTGCTTTTCAGATTATACCAGGTATACTGGTCCACCTAGCATCAATTGATTGGCTTCCACTTTCTCCTGACTGTGCACTCTTCATGTATGTCTGCTTTCGGGTTCCAATTGGCTTTCAGCCCTCTGATCTTGGCCTTGTGCTTTGGACAGAGCGGGGATCTGGCTGTTCCTCATCCCATGGTCCATCTCATGGAGCCTCCATTTCTTGCTGCTCCCAGTCAGTGGAATGCCCTTTCCATGGCCCTGGGATCCCATATGGGCTTTGCCCTTTCCAGCATTTTTTGTTAGGAGGAATTTAGAAAAAACAGGAATACAACAGTAATAGCTTAGATATATTCCTTATTAGACATTGGCAGTGAATCTCTTGCTGTTAAATATTATTCTGAGTGGAGACCCAACTATATCAGGTTATGCAAGTTTGTATTTTGTGTTTCCATACAAAACTATTCACCTATGAACAGAGCTGGCATTCTAAAACTCAGAACTGGTTCCTGAGATATCTAGTTCAGGTTGAAATAATATTCCACGTGTCACTTCACACCAAGCAAAGAGCCGCACTCTTCACACAACAGGTGGATATTCCATCAACATTTATCTGTATGAACGTGAAAGACCATTCCTGTCATTTAGAGAACGAGTATTCACACTTGGAACTCTTCATTGTCATGACAAAGCTTAGAACAGAACGAAAAATATCACGCTCTCTGTTATTTTTCCAAGAGTGCCAGAATGAGTCTGACACCTCGTGTTCTGAGGAGCACATTTTCCCTACACTGAAAAATGACCACCGTTGGTGGCCATCAAAAATGACGTCTGTTCTCACTACAAAGCTGAGAACAAAGTCCACAGAGAGACATCCTAATTTTCTAGCCAATGAGTATTTTGGTGCTTAAATAATCTAAATCCTATGAGCAACTACTTTAGTTGTAGAGAAAATATATTCGGAAGGAAGTATCCATCCCAGCTAATGACTGCAGCAGCCCACCCCTCACCTGTTCCTGTATTTAGTGAAGACCTGTCAGGCTGTCTTTTCTTTTGAAGTTGCACAGAGAGTCACATTAAGGGGGTGAATGCCTCCATTTCAGGTTCCATTTAGGCCACTCTATTAACTTTCTGTTAAAAGCTTTTTCTTTTTCATTTTTTTCTTCTTTCTTCCCCCCCATTTGAACATCTTCTTGTAAAATCTCTGGCCGCCGGAAGAAAAATTCCTTTTAGAAAACTTTGACTGAAATACAGAAGCAGTTTTTAAGTTACGAGCCTTTGAAAATAAGTGTAGATTTTCCAGCTCTGAAAAAAAAAAGAAAAAAGAAAAAAATTCACTTCTATCTTTTATCTTGTAGAGTCTTCCCTCAAATCTAGTCTGTTAGAAAACTCCAAATCTGCATTTACTTTATTGTACCTACTTGAAGAGCAGTGGATAATATTTTTGGTGAAATGTAACTTATTACTTTTTTTAATTGAAATTCCTGAGCACTGCAGCCCTGGGGTGATGCTATTTGCTGTTTTATCCTACACTTGCAGGACTAAAAATGGCAGAGTCGTTATCCTGAACCAATTAGCTAGTTGTCCCCTGTGCAACATTTGTAAAGAAATCACTTGGCATCTCATAGAGGCCCACTAATGGCTTAAATTATGATTAGCCAGAACAGCCAGTAAAGGGGTAATTCGAGGATGCCTATTAGGACCTTCTGCTCCTAAATACCAAGTGTGCTATTTCTTATTATTACAGCTTAAGTCCTTTGCATGCTGAGGACTTCAGAGAGTTTTTTGTAGTCATTTGTGGATGTTCAGACCAATAGGATGTGCTCACTATTAAGAATTAAGATCACATTAACGAGAATCTTGTAAGAGTGATAGATTAGTCCTGTTTTGAGAAGCTTGATATAACGGAGATTATGTTCACTTAAGTCTTGATGATGAAAGTTCTTTAGTCAAGATAGGTAATGAAGGATGCTCTTAAAGAGGAAGTAGGATCTCCAGACAAACTCTGTTCATGGGGAAACCACACTATCTGGACAACATGAATGGGTTGACCAAAGAGTGGTCAGAATGGATTTGCAAGTGAGGCAAAGGATTGTATAAACCAGCTAATAAACCTAGGTTCTTCCATAGTCCTTAAGCAGTGATGGAGTGTCTAGAGAAGAAAATGATGATATATCTGAACTTGGAAAGTGCATTCCAACTGGGAAAAGTCAGATAGAGTAGATCAGAAAGACCCATCATGAGAGAAAGAAAACCCATCAAGTAATCTGGGGGCACCTGAGTGGCTTAGTCAGTTAGGCATCCAACTCCTGACTTCAGCTCAGCTCATGGTCTCAAGATTCATGGAGTCAAGCCCCCAGTTGGGCTCCACAGTAATAGCACTGAGCCTGCTGGGATTCTCCTTTTCTCTCTGCCCCTCTTTTACTTGCTCTCTCTCTCTCTCTCTCTCTCTCTCTCTCAAAATACATAAATAAACTTTAAAAATATTTTTTAAAATTTATTTAAAAAAATTGTAATCTGGATGAGGGCTAATGAAAGTCACAGTAGTATCTGAGAGGGAGCGAATGGAATTAATTGACTGGAAATAAAGAACATGATACGGTCAAAGATGATTCAAAGATCTTAAAGGGGTAGAAGGAGAAACTGCAAACGTAATTTTCAGTATGTTTATTGAGCTATAATATAAGGTGCTGTAGAATGCTACCTTCCATATCAAATTGGTTTGTCATATTTCAGAATGCTCCATTTTAAAACATTTTGATTTTTAGACAAAATATCAGGACACTTCCTATAACGTTTCCATGAATATAAACCTTTGTTCATGTGTCTACTAAATTGGAAGCATTGGAAGAGATGATAACATAGGACAGATAAAAGGACTTCAGAAACTGTTTATTGAATAGATTGACCAGGAAATGATAATAATAATAGCCATCATTATCATCATAATGGCTATGCCCTTATTATAACATTTACAGAATACATTTCACATGCATTACCTCACATGACTATGTGAGCCGGGGAATTCTGTAGTTGGGAAAACTTCCAAATGGTTAAGGAATGTCCTCAGTGTCAGAGTGCTGACAAACTGGCTTCACGTTGGCCTTCCATCTTTTTCATGCCTGCAGATGACCCCTGCCTGGGTCACATATTCCATGCCTCCCAGAGGTTAGTGTACATACTCTGACTGAAATGTGGGAAAGCTTAGGGCGACTGGGTAGCTCATTCGGTGAAGCGTCTGACTCTTGGTTTCTGCTCAGGTCATGATCTCATGGTGTGCGGGTTCGAGCCCCACATGGGGCTCCACACTGACAATGCGAAGGCTGCCTGGAATTCTCTATCTCCCTCTCTCTCTGCTCACTTTCTATCTCTCTCAAAATAAAAACACATTTAAAAAAAGAAAAAGAAAAAAGAAACATGGGAAAGCTTGTCCTGATCTTCCCTAAGGTAATGCCCCAATGGCTCCGCTTAGGATAACTACCTGTGACCTCCCCACCATGCCCTTTGCTCCAGAAAAGCCCAGACATGGGACTAAGGCCCAGACATGGTGGAGAATGGGGATGGAGAACAGCTGGATAAGTGCCCAGATCATTCATCTGCCACCCCCCCTTGTTAGGAAGTTACCCTGAATAAAACTATAAACAGTACAGAATGACTTGCATCATTTTTTGGTTTCAAATTAACCTTCTCAGTGTGGAAGATGCTTTACGGACTCTCTTCCAACTTCTAACACCCAAGGTCACAAAGCCTGTAAATTGAAGGGCTTTTCATGATACCAACTGCCTCATCAACTCATGTCGACACTGGTACTAGGGATTCAGTAATCTTTCCAGTGTTTTCCACCATCCGCTAGGTAGTCTAGCGTTGTCGAGGGTATTTCTCATTGGACATTCTTGTACAGTACTTCTTTTTTTTTTTAAGATTTTTAAAAATGTTTTTGTTTATTTCTGAGAGAGAGACAGCATGAGCAGGGGAAGGCCAGAGAGAGGGAGACACAGAATCTGAAACAGGCTCCAGGCTCTGAGCTGGCTGTCAGCACAGAGTCCGATGTAGGGCTCAAACTCATGAACCATGAGATCACGACCTGAGCCGAAGTCAGACGCTTAAACAACTGAGCCACCCAGGCGACCCTCTTGTACAGTAGTTCTTACTAATGGTCCATGTTTCATAATTCTTCTCTAGAAATGTTACCCCTTATAGTTGTAATATCAATGGCCAATTTGCCTTTGTTTCTGTTTTTCATGAGTCTAAGTTAGTCTAATTTATTACCCATTGATTTGGCACAGCTATTTCCACTGTCTCCATGGATTCCCAGATAGCAGGGTTAAAATCCCCATAATCAAACACTGACATTTCTTTGTGACAATACCAATGAATCTTATGAAAATTACAGTTGTGTAAAAAAATACCCCCTGAAAAGCTAACTTTATTTGCAAACACATTAAGATGGGTAACAATGAACAATGACATAATCCTTTCACCTACAATTACCTTAAACAATATAATAGTAATGCACACCATCATGGGACCTCAAAGGAAGGACCAATGAAGGATGAATAGGTTAATTGGAAGTGACAATTAGATTTCAAGAGAGGAGCAAGTTTATCAGGTGGATCAAAAGGGAAGGGCATTGCAAGCAAGGGCAAGACGATGACAACGGTACATTAGATATGAAATGGCATGGCCACTGTGACAGCCTCTTGTAGTTGATTATAGCTGAAGTAGACAGTATGAAGAAAGTCAAGGTAGGAAGTAAGACCATAGAGCTGGCTGTCTGATATAGTGGAGACTAGTGCCATACTGTTGTTCTAATGAAATAAGATTAAAAATTCCACTTCTCAGCCACACTAACCACATTTCAAAGATTCAATGGCCATGTTTGGCTAGTGTCTACTATATTGGATACCGTAGAAATAAAACACTTCCATTACTGCAGAAAGTTCTTTGGTACATTTCAGATAATGGACAATGGTCACGTGACAACTTTGTCAGCCCCTAAAACATGTGGATGGAGACTGAAGGAATAGTAAACAAGAACTGTGAACTGAACCGCCTCATCAATCTCATTTTTAACACCCTGTTTTATTTCCCTCATATTTATCCAGATTTACTTAAGCTAGTATGTATATTTTCATAGCATTGTAAATGCATTGGAGTTTTAATCTTAACATAGATACAGATATAAAAATCATAGTCAAAACTTACAAAATCAACAGAGAACATAAGTTCTTACCCAAGTCATTTATTATAAACACACATGCATATGTTTCCAGAGGAGCAAAATTGATTGATTATTATATAATTAGTAAGTGAGGCCTTTGTGTTCCCCTCACAATGAGCAAAATGTTTGGATCTGGATTGAATTTCTTTTTTTTTTTTTCATGTTTATTTTATTTTTGAGAGAGAGAGCTTGAGCAGGGGAGGGGCAGGGAGAGAGAGAGAGAGGGAGACACAGAATCCAAAGCAGGCTCCAGGCTCCGAGCTGCCAGCACAGAGCCTAACTTGAGGCTTGAACCCATGAACTATGAGATCATGACCTGAGCCGAAGTCGGATACTCAGCTGACTGAGTCACCCAGGCACCACATATCTGGTTTGAATTTTAAAGGTTCTGACAAACTTCAATTTCCTCTGCCCTCATTTCCAGGGTGTTACGTTTTTCAACAATAATAATGTGGTGGAACAGACACTCCCCCCAATTATTTCCCCCAATTATTCCCCCTAAATAATTCAATTACGTGAATCCTGAAAACCTGATATTTGGTTCAAGAATGAGGGACAGAAGCCAGTGTTTGCTCTGCACTCTGGGAAAGTTTCATTTTCTCTCCTATAAGAGGAACACAAGACAAAAGTGATTAATTTTTTTTCTACTAGACAATGCCTGGATGCACCTTCTGGAGCATCTACACTCTGAGGAGGCAGCCAACCCAGGAGAATATGGCCGAAAAGCAAAGCTGGAGGCCTTCCCTTCTGTTTCTGGAGCCACCTGCCTTACTCCATGAGATCATGAAGATTCCCTTTTTGTTTTGAGCCAGCAATTATAATTAACTTAATTTTGTGTGCTTAAGAAGAGACATAGTACTATAGATTTCCCCTCCCAGCCCCTGGGACACATATATCTTTAACTATACATAACAGATAACCCAAAGGGAAAGAAGACATTCCAGTTAGAAAAATTTGTATGTGCAAAGGCATAGAGGTCCGGAAGTTTGGAATATCCGAAGAATACTCGAGGTTTATTCATTTTCAAAAATGAATAATTATGGCCGAGTCATAGTAGAGGAAGACAGGCAGGCAAGGGGCAAAATTGGAATAGATTCTGAAAACCCTTGCTTGGCCTACCAAGGGCAGTAGATTTTATCCCAGCAGTAAAAGCATGAATTCTTCATCAGTCCCCAAAGATGGTCATTTATCTCCTGTTTGAGTAACATTCACGGATGCCTTGCTAGACTGTGTTCAGGCTGAATTCCTTGTTCTACAATACACTTTCAGTCACAACACATGGTTACTGTCTGCGTATATTGTTTTAAACAACGATATGATGATATTCTACTCTCCTATTAAGAAGTAGAGGTGGTGATTTGGAAGATAAGTGAGGGAGGGACTGTTAAATATCAAACAGCTTCTGCAAAGGTCAGTTTGCCAAAAGCATGTCTTTGCAATTCCCCAAAAGGCTTAGAGATTCAAAAGCTCTTGTATCCTCACAAGAGAAACCGTAATGGTGAAATAAAAGGCTAGAAGGCCCTATTATCTTTGACAGAAAAGATACCTCATTTAGTACATGACTTCTAACTTTAGAAATGACACTGACCAAAAAAGAAAAGAAAAGAAAAGGAAAGAAAAGGAAAGAAAGAAAGAAAGAAAGAAAGAAAGAAAGAAAGAAAGAAAGAAAGAAAGAAAGAGAAAGAAAGAAAAAAGTGCAGGCAAAGAGCACACACAGTATCCCTGAAATGTAGGTGTTGAGACCTGAGTCAAAGTATCTAATTCATTTGAAAAATCATTCCTGCTCGCATGTGGGTATGACTCTGGCTTTTAGACACATTTTCACACTGTAAGGAAAACTCTGGCCTTGGTGTGCGCTTTAAGCAGAAATTGTTCCTGCTTCTTGCACTTACGCTATTACTTAGTCATCACTAATATGGGTATGGGTTTTAAAAAGCACTTTCAGACTTGCTGTGCTAATAATTTTGTTGTTTGTGAACAATGGAGTGAATTTTTCCGATGGTACATTTGAAGCTAAAGAGGTGCATTCTTTGACTAGGAAGCCAAGGGTTTTCTTGGAAAAGCTCAGGCTCATTACCAACTAAACACTCCCTGTTAAATACACACTGCATGCTCAGCATTATGTAAGATGCTGGGGAGGCCACCAGCATAGGATTAAAGTACACTGGGTTGGATAGTGTCCTCCCTCCCCCAGATGCATGGCCACTAGGAGCCTCAGATTGTGACATGATTTGGAAATAGGACTTTTGCAGATATAATAAGTGAGGTTAAAGTGTGGTCATACTACATTCAGGGCATACTACATACGGGTAGTAGTCATACTGCATACAGAGCTCTAAATATCCAATGGCTGGTATCTTTATAAGAGAAAGGAGGGGTGCCTGTGTGGCTCAGTCAGTTAAGTGACTGACTTCGGCTCAGGTCCTGATCTCACAGTTTGTGGGTTCGAGCCCCGCGTCGGGCTCTGTGCTGACAGCTCAGAGCCTGAAGCCTGCTTCAGATTCTGTCTCTCTCTCTCTCTCTGCCCCTTCCCTGCTCATGCTGTCTCTGTCAATAATAAATAAATGTTAAAAACAATTTTTAAAAATCAGAGAAAGGAGCAGTGATACCTGGAAACAGAAACACAGAAGAGACAAACCGGGGAGGCTGCCACGTGGAGACAGAGAAATTGGAAGCGATGCGGCTACAGACTAAGGAATGACGAGATTTCTGGAGATCAGCCAAGCTATGGAGGAGGCATGGAAGGGGCCTTCCCTTGGAACCTCCGGTGTAAGCCAATCTGCTGACACCCTAATTTTGGAGTTCTGGCCTCCTGAGCTTTGGGAGGATAGGCTTCCATTGTTTTAAGCCGCTATCATCAGTTGCTATGTTAGCCCTAGGAGCCTGTATCTAGGAAACCAGTACAGAAAGTAAACCAGAGTCTGCAGGATTGATGTGATAGGTCCTCACGTTCATGTTGGACATTGTACTCATGGGGAGCTCTGCTCTTGCTTCACACACAAAAGAATCAACATTCAAAGAGTGGTTAATGACATCACTCTGTTACCAGAAGGTGGTCCGGGCCTAGTTGTTGTTTCTTCTGTTAAGCTCATTCCCTTAAATGACCTGAGCATCAATGGATTCATCTTCCAAATGACGCTGATTTAGGGTGGATCAGAGAATGGCTCAAGGAGGGCTGGGGGATGGAAAGGCATCTTCCATGTGGGAATAGAGTTAAGTGGAGGGCTTTGAAATTTCAGTTGAATTTGGATAGTAATAGAGGTTCAAAGAGGTTTTTCAAGAACAGAGAGATTGGAATTCTGAGTCAGTTCTAGGGTCTAAGCAGTCAAATGCTGATGCATCTTCTGACTTGCACCTTTTCTGCATAGGACTCCTGCAGCTACTCTGTTTCCGTGTTAAATACCCTGGCAGTATTGATGCACATACTGCCCTTTCAGTTCCTTATGGTCACCCCATGGCATAGGTGTCCCTCCCTTACAGTATAAAAAAGGAAATGATTCTCTGAAAGCTTAAATGCTTTTTCTTCAAGGTTACACAACCAGAAATTGAAGACAGGGAATTAAATTCTAGACATTTCTGACTCCAAACTCCATACATTCCAACTATGCAATAGTAGAATGATTCTTCCTTCTCCACTCGCCATTCCTTCTCTTCCACTCTTCCTTTGAATTTATTACCTACATAGAAGAGGAACATCACTACTTAGGAACAAAGATTGTATAAGACACATCTCAGTGAGGGCACAGCATGTTTCTTTGGAGCAGAAGAAGGTTATAAGCCTCAAATATCTACATGCATTTAGTAGGAGGAACTAAGCATATTAATTACGACCATAGGAGTGCCATGGCATTTGTTCTTCAGCTTTGAACCCTACAAAAGCCCATTGTGATTGCTCATTTATCTCTATCCTGCTACGCTGAGAGTTCCCAGGGACATAGGCTCTGTTATTACTGTCGCCATCCTCTTGGCTTCTGGCCCTATACCTGGCACATAAAATGTGCTCAGTAAATATTTTCCTGAATGAATGAACACATGAATGAATGATGATGTAGCATGAGAGATCATCCATGTTCCTTTAGTTCCTACTGATTATTATGCAAGAAAATCATGAAACATCAAAGCGATATTTAAAATGGAGTTCTTAAGGCAAACACATTTTACTAAAAACAATTAAATGAGATTTCATATTTACAGGTTTGGTAAAAATCTAACTTTCTTAAAAAAAAAAAAAAAGATGTCCAACCTCTTTCTGCCTAGACATGATTCTCCTAAATATCAGGTTTCTCTTGCTTTCCCTTCCCATCTCTGCCAATTTATTAGTAGTCTAGACATAACACACAGTTAATAGGGAACGCTTAAGTAACATGTGTAGAAGGAAAAAGAAAAAGGAAAATCTAGTTAAGAAACCATACAACCTCTCTGCTAAAATCTTAATTCTTGTTTTAATCATTAATTTATGCAATCTGGAATGTAAACACTTTTAGAAAGTTTTCTGATCACTTAAACCAGACCTTATCAGGGCCATTGTATTCTCATCATGTGTGTGTGAACCAGTCGGCCCAAACAGGATGGTGTTAAGATAATGAAACAATATGCATATGTAAATTGCTCAAATAAAACATTACATTCCTGGACACGTTACACAGGCAATATTAGATATATTGATGATCTGACATATGAAATATCTTCATTTATTCGGAAAACGCACACAAAAGCATATGACAATCACAATCTGGTGTGCTTATTATCCACTAAAAAAGCACCAGAGAAGATAAACTACAATGCCAGTGGCTTTATTTTACATTATGAGAAATATAAAGCAGTATCCCTTTTGCAGTTTTGATGTGGAAAAGGCCCAAATCCTTTCTTCTAACAATGGATCAAAATGCGAAGAGTGCTAAAGGTCACTGGTGCCCTGATCCCAAGGAAAGTTGCCAAAATTCTGCTGTTGAGTCAGGTGGACCCAGGTATTAGTTTTCCCTTCTCTCTCCTACCCACTCCTGAATTATTTCTCTAGATCTCTTTTGTTGTAAGTTGACTTTTAAAATGCATTTCTTTGTATCAATCTGCTTATTTACCTAAGCCATGGTCCCCTTAGGTCCTCTGGCCTTCTGGGGAGATTGCGAATAAGGCATGGCCTCCCCTGGGATGCCAGAAGTTGTCTCCAGGAGTGGACTCAGGCCCAGTTTCCCCTCTTCCACCCATACTGCTTTTGCACAGGTTAAGGAAGAAGCCAGTTTCCCGTAGAGAACTATTTGCTCACATACAGGGGAGATGTACCATGAAAATGGCCTTCCAGGAACTGAAAAGAAAGGGAAGATTTTTCACCCTGCCTATTTTGTTCCAGACATTGTTCAAGGGCATCAGCAAAACTCTGGGAAGTAGGTATTATTATCCCTGTTTCTCAGATGAGCCAGTAATTTGCTCAAGGTCATACAGATATGTGGTAGGTGCAGAATTTAAGCTCGAATTTATCTGTCCTCAAAACTTTTTCCACCACACCTACTGACCCAGGAATATACCTCCAATCAAGGCAAAGCAAGCGATATCACATCAAGCATCTTTATACACGCCGACTTAGAATCACAGAACCATAGTACTGGTGGGGAGCTTAATAATCGTTTAATAGAGTCTTCTCATTGACAGATGAAGAATGTGGTTCCAGGAGATACAGTGTTTCAAGCAAGGTCTTGTGTTGTAAGTATAACCTCAGTGTTTTAACTCCAAGTTTGATATTGCTTGCCGTAGACTGAATATTTGGGCCCCTTTCTCTTCCCATTCATGTATTGAAAACTAATCTCCCAAGTAATGGTATGAAGAGGTGGGGACTCTGGGAGGTGATTAGTAGGTCCCGAGTACAACACCCTTATGAATGGGATTAGCACCCTTATAAGACAGACCCCCAAGAGCTTCCCTTTACCCTTCTTCCATGAGGACACAGGGAGAAGACCACCGGCCCTTTATGAATCAGGAAACAGACCTAAACTCTGAAACTATTGCTGATTTTGGACTCCCCAGCCTCCAGAATTTTTAGAAATCAGTTTCTGTTGCTTATAAGTCACCCAGTTTATTGCATTTTGTGATACCAACCTGACTGGATTGAGACACTCATCCATAATGATATTCCACCTCTTACTTAACAATTTGGTTTACTTTGACATAGTTTCTTTTTTTCTTTTTCTTTTTTCATTTTTGTGTTATTATTTTTAACTCTTTTTCAACTGATTATCTTCACTGATAAAGACACAGCAATTTGCATTTACCAAGCTTCAGGCCTCCCATTACCAACAAGTCTGAAGATTTCCTTAGCAAAAGTGCACTTTTCTAAGAGATCACCATGAATTTGAATGAATGAGAACAAAATGAAGAACCATTTGGAGTTTAGTTCACAAATTGTGAAGAGTTTTCTTTCTACTTTTGACTTCTTTTGAACCGAGCTGATTTTAAAATGTCATCAACATTCTTACCACTTGCCAATCAGCGAGTTTGCAACTTGACAGACTGCTGCTGCTCAAGTCTTAAAAATAAACAAATAAAAAGCAAGCAAAAAAAAAAAAGTCAATAAAACACAATTGCGTAGCTGCTTGACAGACAGACAGCTTCAAGGGTATCTCGGAGTTAGTGCTTTCTGAAGAAGCATAATGTTTTCCCTCGTTAGCCAGTTTTCTGCCGTCTTGGGAACAGTTAGCAATCCACTCATCCCTATGTTTGGGATCCATAAAAAGACGAATGGTTGAGGTCTTTTACTTTGCTCCCAAATGATGAGAGGAACCAAATGCTTGCTGTTTTGCTTAATGGACTTTGAATGAGTGGTATTTAAAAATAAAAAAAGGAATAAACTACAGGTTATATTCGAATACACCTCACAGGGGCTTGTCAAAATCTCGTTCTCCTTTCTTACAATAGTCTTTTCAAAAGGGTATTTGTTTTGACATTTCATCTCAGTGCATTTATCGCTCATCCCGGACACCCTTACTGACCGTGGGATTGAGTTTGGAGAAACTAAAAAGAGGCAGAATCCATTCCGGAGCTGGAAGTGTGATGTACTCCTTGCACAAAGGGTGGTTCGAAGTTGGAAAACAAAGTCCAAGTCAGTAGTTATCAGTGTCTGTCACCTTACTGTGTGATTCGACGTCTCCTTTTCAGTGGATACTGAGAGATGACCAGCTGATTGTGGTGGTTCCCATGGAATCTGTGTGGAAATGGGAAGAGGTGAGTAGAAGTTGATGAGAAGGGAGATAGGAGTAATGGCAAGGATGGGTCACATTAAGACTAAGTTTGTCTAGGGGCACCTGCATGGCTCAGTTGGTTAAGCATCCGATTTTGGCTCAGGTCATGATCTCACAGTCTGTGAGTTCGAGACCCGTGTCCAGCTCTTTGCTCAGAGCCTGGAGTCTGCTTCGGATTCTGTATCTCCCTCTCTCTCTAACCACTCTCCCACTCTTTCTCTCTCTCTCAAAAATAAATAAACATTAAAAATTTTTAAATTTTTAAAAAAAGAATAAATCTGTCTGATTCATCATTAAGTAGGAGCTACAAAGTTTTAGTAAGTATTGCCTTAGGTCAGTTTCCCTGGAAGCTAAGCCCAAGATGAGGAATTTTGTACAAGTGATGCATTTGGGGAGGAATGGGTGAGAAAAGCAGGATAGGACAGGAGTAGAAGCTATCTAGTCTCAGCTGGGGATTCACTTTAGCCTGATCCTATAAGGGCTCTAGAGCTATAGTGTCCTTTATAGTAGCCACTGGCCCCATGTGGCAAGCAGGTGCTTGAAGTGTGATTTACTTGAGCTAAGGTGGGCTGCACATATAAAATACATGCGATATCATAGACACCGTCCAAAAGAAAAAAAAAAAAAAAACGAGGGGGTGGATACGTCATGGATAGTTTTCTCTTGGTTACATGTTGAGATGATAACATTTTGGATTAACTGAGCTATATTATTACAAGTGGCACCCATTTGGTTTTACTTTTTAAACGCGACTAGAGAGTTTGCCATTACATATATGGCTTGCACTTGTTTCTACTGGATAACACCGCTGTAGAATGAAAAGTTGCATTGATTTTAGTCAAGGAAGTCTGGTATACACTCATGCAGTCTTCCCCTTCCTTCCCTGCCTTCTCCCTCCCTCTTTTCCTCCCCACCCCCCATTCCCTAACCACTGTTACTGAACGCTCAGCAAGGCAAGGCTGGCTTCCAGCTCTCCCGCTCAGTGACACACAGGCCTGTGATCTCATCATTCAGACACGCAGGCAAACATATCCATAAATGCACTACGCGAAACATGACTACGAAATGCTCCTGACAGCTTGGTGGTGGGAAGGGATGTTGGCAGCGGCTCTTCAAAATAAGCAGCTTATTCAAAGTCCAAAAACACAGTATCCACCGGCTTCCAGATGCTACCGTGTTTTGCATCCGCAGGCCCATTTTGTGGACACAGGTGAGTTACTGCGATAGGATACCTAAACGAAAAGGACCTCAGCACGGTCAATTTCTGAGGCTCTGTACTTCGCAGTCACCCAAAGGCCACTTAAACATTCAGCAGCAGCAGCCGAAAGCCAAGTGATATACTGTAAAATTCATGTTTATGTTATATCACATTACACTGCGATGTATATCACCATTTCTACCCCAGACTCGTTTGCCAGTAACATGTGAAATCCTTCTTCAGTGCATGCTCATTTTTCTAGAAGTGCTTGATAATGGCACTGAATTCTTGCTGGAAACTCTTCTTATGATGTAGGCTTATCTTCATCATTATCCCCACTGCGTCACTACTGATAATGTTTTACAACTTTTGTCCGGGCGCCTGGATCTGTACGAAGCAACTAGATGATTTACAACTTTGGACACTTGGGATAATGAGACGAACATTTATGTAGCAAAGAAAACCAATAGTTTAGCCATTGTCTCATGGACTTGGGCAAGTTTTAGCTCAAAAGAACTCTAGGAGAGGCAGTGATTCTAGAATATAAGGCAACAACATAAAATACTACCAGCAGGGACAAATCTTATTCCTTCCTCTTTTCTTGCACTCTCCATTTCGTTGCATTTATTTATTTGTTTGTTTGTTTTATGAGAGACAGAGACAGCACAAGTGGAGAAGGAGCAGAGTGAGAAGGAGAGATAATCCTAAGCAGGCTCCACGCTGCCAGCACAGAGCCTGATGCAGGGCTTGAACCCATGAAGCCATGAGATCATGACCGGAGCCAAAAAAAAAAAAGGAAAAAACCAAGAGTTGGACGCTTAACAGAGTGAGCCCCCAAGATGTCCCTCAACTTCCTTACATTTTAAAAGGGTAGCTCAACAGCCAATCCTGCACAAGAATAGGATTGTCAACCAGAACTCCATCGTCAGTGAAGGTAAAGGTGAAGGTGGATGCAGTGGTGGAACAGAGAGGGGCAGGGAGCAGTGTAATGAATTTCTAGATATATAAGGTATCTGAAGATTAATGAATATTTAGTAGGTTTCTTCATATTTGATCTAGAAAGTATTAATAGTGCCTCATTTTTAACATTTGGAACTAACACTAATTTATCTCATCTCTGTTTCAGTTAGATTATAATTAATTTTTTTCAGCAAAGAATGGAAGCCATATCACAGCCAAATGCTAACATATGATCTGTGTATGCAGAAACAGTTCATTTGATGCAATTAAACTAATATCTCAAAAGCAATCTGAAAGAAAAATATCTTTGTAAGTAGGACTTCAACGAAAAGCTAAAACCTAAAGCTCTTCTTTGCTGTGATTTTTGAGGAAACAATATGCAACATGAACCAAATAAATTAATCTTTACTGTTTAACAAAAACTCAACTCTTTGATGGCTTTCTTAAAGATCTAGAAGAAATTCCCTTGTTTCACAAAAGTAACCATTTTTAAGGGAGATCTTTCTTTTTTAGAGCCCGTCTTTCACTGCTACCTACATGAAAGTAAGTTTGAAAAATGGCGGCGGGGGTATGCCTCACACATGTCATTCTCTGGGTATTTGCTCTTTGAATCTCTCTGAACACTATTTTGCTAATAATCTCTTGAACTACAACCTTCCACTTGACTCTGATTTAAGAAACAAATAGGATGTCAGATCTCTTCTTCAAATAATCTCTAAGGATTTGAGATTACTTCATTACCCTTCAGAGGGTCCGCTAGATAAAAAGTAGTTCATAGCTAAGAATGATATACCTAAATAGCAAACCTAAGGGTCTTAACCCAAGTCTCAGATAGGGTCCAGGATGAAATTCTGATTTTCATAAGATTGTATGATACTGTACTTCACTGTGACCACACTGTTTCCCATGAAGGTTAGTAAATTAATGATCAGAGCTTCATAATTTAAATTCAGGGAGACCATGATACATTAGAACAGAACTAACTCTTGGCCAATTAGTGGAAGAAATCAAAGCTACTAGAGTCCTAGTTGTATAACAAAAAGATCTTCTCATATGTTAAAAATTCTAAGATCTGGGGCACCTGGGTGGCTCAGTCAGTTATGTGTCTGACTTTGGCTCAGGTCATGATCTCAAAGATCATGAGTTCGAGCCCCGTGTTGGGCTCTGGGCTGACAGAGTGGAGCCCGCTTCAAATTCTGTGTCTCTCTTGCTCTCTGCCCCTACCTTGCTCATGCTCGCTTTCTCTCTCAAAAATAAATAAATAAATAAATAAATAAGCAAATAAACAAACATTTAAAAAATTCTAAGTTCTTCCAGTCAGTTCAGTTCAATTAAGGATGTACTGACCTTCTACCATGTGGCCAACTCTGTGCTAGGTTCTCAGGATACTGAGTTCATACTCTAAGATATAAGACTAACTTGTATTTGTTTTGGCTCGTGTACCTTAGAATGCCCCAAATTGCTATTATTTGTATTAACTGGTATTATACAAGTGCATCAGAATGGCTAGTAAGGAGGGCCAACACAGTGACTTTGTATTTTATTTTGAAAGACTACCTTGGCTATGCAGTGGGGAAGAATGATGAGCCAATAGAGTAATGGTTAGTTTCTTTCCAAGGGATGTGCACAGCTTCCATTATTATGGGATAAAAAGTATGGGTCAATAGGTCAATATCTTAGGATACTTAGAAATGCACACCCAGAATGGTCCACAGTTGTGTGCAGCATCAGAAACGCTGACAATTGGAAGTGTTCCTTTAATGAAGAATATTACCGTTGTAAGGGAAGGATTTCCAGATATTTTTACTCCCAGATCCGAAACTGGGACTCCATAACTTGTTGACCAGTTAAACAAATTGAAACGACACACAAACGCACAAAAACAGAGAATACGACAGAATTATTATCCACATTTCACTTAATGTTTTGCCCTCCTCTGCCTGTCATTGGGGAATCCTCTATGAATCCACGGTCACTCTTCTTGGTTGGCTCCTCACCATCTCAGATCTATTTTCAATATCATGCCTGAGTCCTCTCACCGGGACAAACCTAATCGTGGTGGTGCCTTTGGAACCCTTACTCAAGGACCCATTGCCTATAAGGGTCACACAAAAGCCAAAGTGTTCTGACAATCTGTTTCCAACCGTCAACTATATTGGTCCCTACTATACTTTTTACAGTTCCATGAAAACACAATGTTTTGCAACATGCCATTTCTTTCAGGAAGGCTAGTTTTACTTTTTCTTGAGGAAATGTCTGTGAGTGCATTTCCTGGTTAGCCACTCCACAACTCTATCCTATGAACATAAATCCTTGCTTTGTCTCTACCTACACATTCTTTGTTTACATTATTGGTTTCAATTCTTTAAAATTGCTTTAATTATTTACATACTAGTAGCCACTGTTAACATATGCATTGCCACATAGCTAATGTTTGGACTCAGCACATCTTAGATGGTCTTAAATATGTGTTGATTTGAACTGATTATGTTGAACTTCATTATCTTTCTCCCTTATAAGTCACAGATCAAAGAATACTCTCCTTGAAGCAGGTATTTAACAGAGGAAATATATACCATTGTTTCAGAAACTGATTATGCAGATTGACTCTCTTACTCAGAAATTAGAAAATTAACATAGCACCATTGCTGTGGGACTTGAATTACAGAACATGCAGTACTTTGAAAACTTTGAAAATCTGCCAAAAGAGAAAGTCATGAGATTTATTCTGTAAATGATGCCGTTCAAAGTTAAAGTACTTCTCGAATGGATTTGTTAGAAAGGATCCACCCCACCCCACCCCAGCCATATCTTTTATTTTATTACTTTTGATCAGTGGGTATCTTTGATTTCATCCTGGAGTAATTCCACCTGCCAAAAATGTAAACCTATAATCATCCGTGCAAGGCAAACACAGCCCTTTATTAAGTAAATGAATCATAAACAGAGTCCCAATACTTCAAATAACACAACCTCATCTCACACTTCATATTTTCTTGAGTATTATCACTAAAATAACAAACATGATGAGTGGTGGAGGGAGGAGACTAAATTCCTTTTTTTTTCCTTTTAGATGTATAGTGCTGAAGTCAGACATTTTTCCCATTTAGAACACATTTACTACTTAATTTGGCTTTGAAGTGACTATGCATACAGAAAAGTGCATATAGAATAAGTGTAAAGCTTAATACATTTTTACAAACGTAACACACAATGTACCCACACACAGAAGCCCCCCCCCCCCCATGCCTCTTTCTAAGCATGATCTTTCTTTCACCCCAGGGGAGCCATTATCCAGACTTTTAACATCATGGATTACTTTGCCTCTTTTTGTACTTTATGCAAATTGCATCTTAAATAGGTACTTTTTCCTTTCTGGCTTGTTTCCCTCGATACTATATTTGTGAGTGGCTATATTTTGTTCATTCTCATTGCTATATAGTATTGCATTGTGTGACTATACCATCATTTATTTATCCATTCAACTGTTGATAAGCCTTTGGGTAGTTTCCAGGTTGGCTTTATGAATACTGCGGCTATGAATATTCATGAGCACGTCTTTTGGTGAACATATGCATGCATCTTTCCAAATGCTAAACCGACCTTATATTCCTGGAATAAACCACACGTTTCGTGATATATTATCCTATTTATATGTTGCTGGGTCTGATTTTCTCAGATTGGATTTAGGGCCACTGCATTTATGTGGCTGAAAGAAATTAGTTGGTGATTTTCTTTTCCTTTAATGTCCTTGTGAAGTTTCGGTGTTGGGTTTCCCCGGGTCTCACTAAGGAGCTTGAAAGTGTTCCCTCTTTTTCCTGCTTGCTGTATGAATCGGATCCATGTTGGTGTTATTTCGTCCTTGAATATTTGGAAGAATTCACTTGGGGGCCAGGTGGGCCTGGGGTGGCCTTTCTGGGACTGTTTTTCATAACAGATTCAAGTTCTTGAATAGATGTGAGATTAAGATTTTCAGTTTCTTCCACTTCTGTTAACTTTGGTGTCTGGATTGATGTCATTTGTCACTTGTGGGAAATTTTTGTGGTTATCTCTTTAACTATTTCTACTGCTGTATTCTCTCTCTTTTCTCCTTATGAGACTCCATTTATGCAACTATGATATTAATTGTGTGTGAAATGTCTCTCACCCTTTTATTTCCGCCTGCCTCTTTCTCTCTGTGCATCAGCTTTTCATTTTTCATTTATCTGTTTTTCTATTCACTAATCACGCTATGTCCAATCTATCGCTAAACCCATCCTTGAAGTTCCTTATTTCAGATTTATTCTTTAGTTCAAACATGCCCATTTGGCTTTTTTATAAATTTAAGCTTAGGGTTGCAAGTCTAGCGTGGGGTTCTTTCTTTTTTTTAAGTTTATTTGTTTTGAGAAAGAGAGAGTGTGAGTGGGGGAGGGGCAGAGAGGAAGCGAGAGAGAGAATCCCAAGCAGGCTGTGTGTCACCAGCACAGAGCTCGATGTGGGGCTCGATCTCATGAATCGAAAAATCATGACCTAGGCAGAAACCAGGAGTCAGACGCTCAACCGACTGAGCCACCATGGCACCCCTGGGGTTACAATTTTCCATCCTTATTTCTTTCTCCCATTTTTAAGTCTATTCCATGAGTATATTTTTCATAATTATTTTCATACTTTTCATAATGTTCTTCTGCTAATTCCAATATCTATGGGTCTTGTTCTAGTGTCTATTTTTTAAATTATTCACTTCTGGTCAAATAGTCTTAATATTTTTCAAGTTTAGTGCTTTCATGGTATAGAAAAGAACCACGGAGTCTTTGGATTATGCAATACTCAGCCAGACAGGTTTAACCCTGTCCTCTGATAGGCAGAAAGAATGCAGGACTGACCATCTCAATCCAAGTCAGGTTACAGCTTTGCTAAGGAGATCTCTGGGTGCCCCTATTTCTAAGGCACAGTTTTTCTCCCAGGCTGAGTCTGGATCTCACCTCCTACCTTGTGCACCCCCTACTCTCATGTGTTTTCATAAAGGCCAGGACACTCCTTTGCCCTATGGGATGTTTTGGCTTATTTCTTTAGTCTCCTGTACAGCTTCAGGAATCAGAGATTTTAGGAGCAAGTTTACAACAATATAGGACATCTCCCTTTTTGCGCCTTTTCTCACACTAGCTCCACATAACTGGTGAAAGATCTGTTGTTTTCTCTTCCCTAGCAAGGTCCCCCTGCCTGAAACGTGCCACACATCTCAATTCTTAAACTGCACTCAAACCTAGTAAATGTCACCAGAGCAAAAATAACTACGATCTGCAGTTCACCTCTGCTGGGTCTCTCCTCTCTGCTCTGCTCTCCCACTAGCTTTCATTTTCTTACAAGCCTTAATGCCTTTAAAACATGAGCATTGTACTGTGTCTAGGTTTTATAGTTCATCAACTGAAGGAACCTTCCAGAATCTACTATATCGTACTTGGCACTGAAGTGTTCCAACACTGAAAACATTTTGTTTTAATAGAATATGACTTGAGGGGTACCTGGGTGGCTCAATGGGTTAAGTGTTCGGCTTTGGCTCAGGTCATGATCTCATGATTTGTGGGTCTAAGCCCAGCATCAAGCTTTCTGCCTTCAGCTCAGAGCCCACTTCACATCCTCTGTCTGTTTCTATCTGTCCCTTTCCCACATGTGTGTACATGCTTTCTTTCTATGTCTCAGAAAGAAACACTCAAAAAAAAAAAAAAGGAACATGACTTGAGCTATGAAAAGTCTAAAAAAATACATTTTTATTTCCTCTCAGTAACTTAATAAAAGTTTAAAACAAAAAAATTTAATTCAACTTCATTGAAAATAATTAAACGTTACCATTTCAACTGGGAGATAATTTCATCATAATTATTTTTGAGTACCTAGTCAGTGTATGGAACAATGCCTTCCTTTTAATACATAAACAACAATGTTGTCTGATAGGCATCACTGCTAAACATTCCTAAGGAAAAGCCAGCTCTTCGACATGCTAACTTAACCCATTCTGTGTTTTAACCCAAGTTTTCTTTTTCATTTTCTTTTAAATAGTGGGGGATAGTTCGAGCCCCATGTTGGACTCTGTGCTGACTGCCAGCTCAGAGCCTGGAACCTGTTTCAGATTCTGTGTCTCCCTCTCTCTCTCTCTGACCCTACCCTGCTCACTCTGTCTCTCTCTCTCAGAAAGAAATAAAGCATTTAAAAAATATTTAAAATAAATAAACCAATAAATAAATAGTGGGGGATAGGCTATCATGCTGGTAAATGGTACTGTCCACATTCAGACAAAAATAATGTAAACTCTGAGATTTGTATATAAAGGAACAATAAAAGGTGTGACTGTACATCCTAACATATAAAAGTCTGGGACTCTAAAGCTTCCTGCAAAGATAAGGGAAAGGCAGAATTTTCTTTTTTTTCTTTTTAAACATTAGAACATTGTAGGCAGCTGATTCTGCATGGAATTTCCGTTTTGAGACATGAAAGTCAGGCATAAACTTGGAAGATAAACTCATAAGAATTATTTTCCCATTCTGTTCAGTTTAAGATCTTCCTCTCCAAAACATGTTTTGAATAATGATATTAATCAGAAAGAAGAAAGACCTCAAGGAATTGTGTAATTGAATAAAACAGAAACATAAAGCAAAATGAAAAAATGCTATTTGTACGAATGACTGGAGAAAATGTTAAAGATACAAGTCCTTGAGGCACCCGGCTGGCTCAGTCAGTTGAGCCTCTGACTTTGGCTCAGGTCACGATCTCACGGTTTATGAGTTCCAGTCTCCTGTCAGGCTCTGTGCTGACAGCTCAGAGCCTGGAGCTGCTTCAGATTCTGTGTCTCCCTCTCTCTCTGTCCCTCCTCTGCCCATGCTCTGTCTCTGTCTCTGTCTCTCTCTCAAAACTAAATAAACTAAAAAATATATTAATAAATAAACAAATAAGTAAATAAAAGATGAAAGTCCTTGCGATGTTGAGTTCTCTCATTTGTTTTCATTTCCTTCTGATACTCTTTATCCTCATTTCCCTTTATCAGTATTTTCCAAACAGTGTCTCCTCCACTGTCTCCTACCCCATCCTGCCTTAGTTTAATTTCTCTCTTCCACCAATATCATGAACGGCATTCATCAAGAATTAGTTGGTTAGCATTTGCTTCCATACTGTCTCCCCCCTTTTAAAAGGGGCTCTTTTCTTTTCTAACATTTATTTATTCTTTTTTTTTTAATGTTTTATTTATTTCTAGGAGAGAGAGAGACAGTGTGAGCAGGGAAGGGTCAGAGAGAGAGGGAGTCACAGACTGAAACAGGCTCCAGGCTCTGAGCTGGCAGTCAGCACAGAGCCCGACGCGGGGCTCGAACCCACGAACCGCGAGATCATGACCTAAGCGAAAGTCGGACGCTTAACCAACTAAGCCACCCAGGCGCCCCAACATTTATTTATTCTTGAGAGACAGATCAAGAGCAGGGGAGGGGCAGAGAGAGAGGGAGACACAGAATCCAAAGCAGGTTCCAGGCTCTGAGCTGTCACACAGAACCAGACGCGGGGCTCCAACCCATGAACTTGAGATCACCACCTGGGCTGAAGTCAGACGCTCAACCGACTGAGCCACCCAGGCACCCCATAAAAAGAGGCTCTTTTCAATGATTTTACTTCGGCCTGGTTTGAATGAATATTTCACCAATGTCTTCTCCAAGTTTCCCTTGTATTCCGTTGACAAAGAAATAGATCAATCTTCTCATTTTCAGGTCAGTGTATTCATCAAAATAAGATACATCATGGAACTTATCTTCATGTCCACATCGCTGGGGTTTTTCTGTGGCCCAATGCCACAGGCCTGTACTCGTTTCCTGTCCGCACAGTTTACATGGCTGAGTGGATGCCATGTGACAGGAATTGAATCTGTGGGACTTTGGGAATGAATTCTGACCTCATTAAGATGTTTTATATCCAAAAAGTTATGTACGACTCATTCAGGAGAGAAAAGTTTGCAGTAAAGAATGGAGCACAGCTATGATAACTTTAATTTGCTTGTATCGTCTCTCAGACACATGAGCTGCTGTCACTGGCATTGACCGAAAACCTTGGTTGGGAGCTATATATGGTTAACCGGTGGTGGATTGTGTTTTAAATAGACATTGGAACCTCTGGGACCAATTGAATCGCCTTCAAAAAGAAATCGCTTCTTCCTTCCGGAAGAGAACAAAAACAGATGAAATATATTGCTTTGCTCCATTGATTCTGTGAGACTAGCAGAATTCATAAAGCTCAGTACAGGACACAACTGTAAGTCACGTTCATATATGAGTGTTGATCTAAAAATGAGTAAAATATTAGATATAGAACCAAATCTAGTAATTAAAGGGTTATTAATTAATACTAAGTATGGCACAAAAATTATCATGGTTAACATTTAGTGACTGTGTAATATGTACCTGGCACAGTACTACCTCATTTATTTGTATTAACACATTATATTTGCTCAACAGTCAAACTACCACATTATGATTATTACCATTTTTAGTGAAGAAAATTAAGGCACAGAGAAATTAAGTTGCTTGACCAGGTCATGTAGCTAGTAAGAGTTAGAGACAGATGGGCACTAAATTTCTCATTCTTAACCTACAAAGAAGGAACTTAGCTTACAGGCGAATATACAGGGAGAAAGAAAAAATTTTTAAATGTTAAAGAAATAATGGATTAATATATGTAATCCATAAAAATATAATAAAATTCGCTGAAAGATCCCAGGGATAATTAGGCAAATAGGAATAGGAAATTCATAGAAAGAGAAAAACACAATGATCAAGAAAGATAGGAACTTATACCAAAAGTCACTAGAATTCAGAGAAACATAAATTGATAACAAGTTATCAATTTTCACTCATTAAAATGGAAAAGACATCATAAGCATTGATAATGTTTGTGTTGGCAAGAATGTGAGGAAACGGATATTCTCATTTACTTATGGTGGAATATTAAATTTCTTAAGCATTTAAAAGGATTACGGGTTAGTACCAGTGAGAGAAATTTAATATTTGATGAATTCAATATTTTAAAGAAATGTCTAGAATTGTAACATAGGAACATGTCACATGCCTAAACAGCACATCTAAGATTTGTTATTGCAGATTCATTTGTAAAAATGATACTTGTAACAGCTTAAATAAGGAAATGCTTTTTTAAAAATATACGGCAACATAAGGTATTATACAATCTTGAAAAAGAAAGCAATTCAACACTTACAGATTCAAAAATTTTCCACTCAAAAGTGGGAAAAAAAGAGCCAATTTTAGAATAATATAGAGAGTGATTCATTTGGTTATTGTACAAATGTGTTACACGCACACATGCATGTAAGTGTGCCTGGAAAAAGAAGTGAAAACGACCATGTCTAAATGTAATTAGGGATTGTCTGTGAAGAGGCAGTTGGAAGTAGGAAAGCAGAAGGGAGACTTTGATATATGAGCCTGGATAAGTTCTTTTGTTTGAATCTTCTTGCCGTGAAGATGTATTTATACATTATTTTCAAAAAATAAAAGGAAGTTAGAATAAAATGATTTGTTTCCGCCCAGCTGGACCAATTGACTCTATGTGATGTTTCCCTCAGGGACTATAAAGAAATGAAGATTTACCTCATATGATTTCGATCCTTGGAATTTGGGGCTTGAAGTACATATTTTGGTCTTTGAATTAGACTAACCTTGCACAAGTCATTTGGCTTTGAAATAATGTTCCAAAAATTTTTTTTTTCATTCTTTAATTAGGACTTTGTCAGTGCTGGGTTTGGGGTTGGTTGCCGGTGATTCAGAATTGAATAATGTTTAGTCAGTCCCACTCTTGAGGCATATCAAGATCGAGACCTTGATTCAAACATAAAAGCTTCCAAAGACAATAGGGTGATCATTCCAATGAGAGACAAAAGCAGGAGAAATAGAGCTTCCGCCGGGTACTATACTGTGAGACAGCATAGTATGAAGGGCACCCATGTCCTGTGCTAGAGTATTCTATAGGAAATCAATACATTTTTTTTAAATATTGGGTAATTTCAGGTGAAATCCACATTTCCAGTTTAAGACTTTTAATACACCAGGAAACATTAGGGTCACTTTCCCACAAGGCAGCCATTATCTGAAGCTCAGTGATTAATGCACTCTTTAGAATGGGAATGTGCGCTCCATTTTTTCCCCCAGGATTCTTACCTCTAGGTGATTATTTTCTCTTCCTGCCTTACGCAGACATACATATTACATTTATATACATCTCTTGTTAGCATTCTCCCTTTCTAAAGGATGCCCTCACTTCTCACCAGCCACTTTACTTACTCTCCTCCCTTCTTGTCCTCTGCAGGTGCTTTCTATTTTGTCACTCTTGTCTTAGATGGCAGAGGGAAAAAAAACCCAGCCTGGATAATTTGGGAAGTATGACAGGTTGGAAAAAGATTTCTCCATTTTAATTACCCCTAAAAGAGGAGAAAATGCAGAAGCACAATTTAGAGTCACACTATCGAGATCTCTCTTTCTCACCTTCATCTAATGGTGAACTTGGTAAAACATTAATAAAAAGCTATCGTGAAACAAGTTTTTAGCAGAATCCATTTCCTCATGTTTTAATACTGTGTGTTCTCCTGTGGGTTTTTTCCATCTCTTATGTGTCTTCATCTATTCAATAAAAAGAAAACAGACAACTTTTTTGCCTGAGGAGACCTAGATTTACTTGAGATACTTTGCTCCATGAACAAGGGTACCGAATAAAGAAAAAAGTCTCTGAAAGAAAAGAGTCATGTAAAAACATCCACTGGTTCACCTGCATAGCATTTTAAACATGCTGCTTAGAATCTCATTACAGAGTTTTACTTGGGGCCTTGCGTCAGTAAGCCTAAGGAGATATCCACAGTATTTGGTTATTTACTCGCGCTCTCTGGTCTAGCGGCTTCTTTACATGACTCAAGTAGAGTAGACGTGTTAGATGTCATTTATTAAAGATGGCGTAATGGGGCGCCTGGGTGGCTTAGTCGGTTAAGCGTCCGACTGTCTCTTAAGTCATGATCTCGCAGTTCGTGGGTTAGAGACCCGCATCGGGCTCTGTGCTGACTGCCAGCTCAGAGCCTGGAGCCTGTTTCAGTCTGTGACTCCCTCTCTCTGATCTTGCCTTGCTCACGCTGTCTCTCTCTCTCCTAGAAATAAATAAAACATTTAAAAAAAAATAATAAAAATGATAAAAAAATAAAGATGGCATAACTATCTGTCATGCTCTTCAGTGCAACTTTGATCCTCCTCCCACTGAGAAGTGTCTTCCCTCTTCTTGAATTCCGGCAGGCTTGTGACCCAAACAAGAGTGAAATGAATTCACTTCTGGGGCTGAGTTGTACAAAGATGATTCAGGCTTTCTTGGAATGCTCACCCACAGATCACAGCTACCATGCTTCGAGGAACCCCAGGTCACATGGAAAGGCGACAGGTAGGTGTCCCACCTGAGAAGCCCAAATGAGCTCCTCCTGACAGATGGCCAGCATCAACCATCAAACATGGAGCAAAGGTAATTTCAACAAAATTCTAGTCATTGAGTCACCCCAGGCTTTGAGTCTCCCAACTTTGAGATGCGAGTCCAACTGTGCCCAATCCATAACCTAAAAGTGTTATAAAGATTAAAGTCAGATATAGTATTTGAAAAATCCTAGTGCCAAATCTACCTCACTCAAAAATAGGTAGGTATCTTATATACTAAATGCTTTTGAATTATTTAGTAGATTAGTAAATGAGTGGATCCACTGTTAGAATCACAGTGTAAGTTCGTGTTTTATTTCTGGCACTGTGAACTAAAATAAATTACACACTCTTCTGGGTCTCACTCGAAGGAGAACCTTCCAGAAGAGAGCAGGGGACTCTTCCCCTGGTTATTCTTATGGAATCGGCCTGACGTTTATTCTTGGCTACACATCTGAGAACCACTGGGCACGCTGACTTCAAAGATCAGGCATTAAGATGCTGAGATGTTAAGAACATTCAACTCCCAGTTTGTCCTTTTCTTGTTAATTTCAAAAGACAGAGAGAAGGGGAAGTCTTAGATTATTTACCTGCCTTTCCATGGGAATGTAATCATGTCTACTGCTCCCAGGGTCTTCCTGGAGTAGCCTTCATTTTAATGTCAAATACGATGTTCTTTCTAAAACCATAATTGATGTTGTGCCTAAGCTAGAGTCCAGTTAGAACCTCCTTTTTAAGAGTCTGTTGTCAGCGAGATGTGACAAAGCATTTGCAACATTAACTGCTCCTGAAAGACTGGAACATGTGTCCATTAAAGCCACTAAGCTAAGAAAAGAAAAAGAAAAGAAAAAACCGGACTGAACCTGAGACATAGCAATGTCCCAAATTGAAACATTTCATGCCAACAGAATGCCTCCCTTCTGTGCATGTAGGAGTGACAAAGACATACAAAGCACCTGTTTATTTGCTCATAGTCAGTCCATTTTTAAAGCCGAGCAGGAACATAGTTGCTGACCCAGGGAACATAAATTACATCATTACCTAATGAACTGTTGCAGAATTCGTTTGAATGTGGCTGTCCTTTTGAAAAGTATGAATCTTTCCAGTGATTAAAGTGATTTAGACAGGAGTAGTTCAGAGTAGACAATATTAATTTAGAAATGAGTCATTATGCTCGGCACCAGTCTGGAACCTAATGAGCTGATTCAAATTCATTTAAATCACTTGGAAAATACATACAGAGGCCGCACAATATACATAATTTGGAACTGAAAGGCATTTCCTCTAAAAACCAATATATTTCAATCAGTAGGAATAAAATAAATCCACAGATTTTTTTTTTCAAATTAGTGGGCTTCTTCAGCCCTGAGGTTTTGAAATTAACTGAAAGCATGGAAGCCCCTGAATTTAAAACTTTTTTTTTGAAAAATGAGTGAACAAAAAGGCTGATTAATGATATTTCATTATTTACTTAAGTGAGAGCTTTACAAGATGTGGTGTCATCTCAACTATAAGAATACCATGTCTACTTTGGAAAGCGTGCCACCAAGGTCAGTCCCATTGGTAAAGAGATCAGAATTAGAATACTCATTAAATAATTACAAGACATATTTTTTAAATATATAATCATCAATGTGCCAGAATAAAGAAAGAAACATATCAGTGTTGGTATTTTAGTTAAGAACCTGTATGAGAAAAAAAAACAAAACAAAACAAAGAACCTGTATGAGAAACTAATGGAAGATATGAAAAAATTTTTCCAATTTTTGAGGAATCATTCTGCATTTAAAAACAATGGGATTCGATAATAATTTTGCAGACACTAGCTGTCCAAGCTTGGTCTTATGGTCCACAAAACAGTGGACTTCTCCCCAATCCCATACACTGAATGTTGATTAAAATGAGTTGCCTGTGGGGATTCCTGACTTCACCAGTGGTTATTTTGATGTGAGCATGAAATGCAACCCTGGTCAGTGAGACATACAAGAAAATGTTAGAAGACTACTTCTTCTTACCTGAGGCTATAAAATTCCAATTTCTTTAAGTCATTGGCTGTTGGATTTTCAGATATTTGTAGCTGTGAGCATCCTAATCGGGATCAAGACTTTCATAAATGGGAATTATCCAATCCCCTTCATGTAGATATTCCACTGCACAGAAAAAACTTGGAATATTTTCTTCTGTTTAGCTTCAGTGTCAGAGCCTCTAAGCTTATCCTTTTTTATACGGCAAGATGATTAGGAGACTACTTCTATAAATTTAAATTTAACTTCTGCTGACTTCTAGCTTCCGGTGTTAAGTTACATAAATCTAAAGAAGGCAAATTTTCTCAGGGTGAAACTAATTGCATTGACCTAGAGATCAACATAAAGTGATACTGAATTCTTCTCTCCAAGCTCAGAAATAGACATCAGTTATTGCAGGAATGCAATTTCTCTCCACTCCCTTCTTATACAATATATGCTGCCATGTTATCATCTCTTTCCCCCACACTTGCTCTTCCATTCATGAAAACAAATTCCCTTATCTTTAATATGCAGAGAAGATCACCTACCTTGATGAGTGAATGGGAGAATTAGAAGCAGTATTTATATAATGTTTAGGACAAGCCTTGTCTCCCATATGTTTAATAGAGAGTGGAGTTTCTGAGCCTCAGTTTGTTACTGTTATTGGACAAAGGCCCGCTGCCCAATGTGCAGGAAGTCAGACGCAAACCCTAGTTCTGGCAGAGCAAAGGACAGTGGAGGTAAATTTTCAAACCTGTCTCTGAGAGGATCAGGGAGGCTGAGTACTTAAGGAATTTTAAGGATTTTGTGGGTGGATGTAGGTGGTTGGAGGTTGGGAAATAGTGAGGTAAGGGAAGACAGGGCTGCATCTGTGCAGACACGGCCCACAGGGTACATTCATGGTACACAGTGGCCACAGGAGCACGAGCATGGGGAAGGGGACGGATCTCAGGGCCTGGGAGGTGACTTTCCTTCTGGCCCCTGCAGGAACTCTCCTGGTTTCCTCCCATCTAAGATAAGGCTTGCGGGTGGCTGTTCGACTTCTATAAAACAGCTCATAAATCAGTTAAGTTAGCCAGAGTTTCTTTAGGATAGAAGAATCAAGCATTTGGTAACTTAGGCTGTGGGTTTCATTAATTGATCCATTTCTTTCATGGATTTGGATGGTAAATATCATTTTATGTTTGTATCTACTTGAGTTGACTTCTGTACTTTCTTTTTTTGTTTGTTTGTTTCGAAGAGTATACTCTTGAAATATTAACAAATTCTTTTAACTGCAACTTTGTAATACATTTATTACCCTGCGGGATGTATTTTGCTCCTGGACATTCTGACTTATTCCATTGTTCATATTTAATTTATTAACATTAAATTTAAGTTTATTATCATCATTATTGTTGAAGTATATCTGACATACAGTGTTATATTAGTTTCAGGTATACAACGTAACGATTGAACAATTACATACATTATTCAACACTGAATAGTTTCACCATGATAAGTGTAGTCAGAACTTGTCACCATACAATGTTATTATAATATTATTGACATATTCCGCATGCTATAGTTTTCATCCCCATGACCTATTTATTTTATGACCGGAAGTATATACCTCTTACTCTCCATCTATTTTCCCATCCCCACACCCACCTCCCCTCTGGAAACCACCAGTTTGTTCTCTGTATTTAAAAGTCTATGTGCCTTTTGTTTGTTTCATGCTTTAGATTCCACTTATAACTGAAATCATATGATATTTCTTTCTCGAATGAATTTTAATAGTTAAAAATCAAATTTACCAATTTAGTATTAATTGCTACCGTTAACATATGAATATCATCCAGCTCCAAAATAGGTCTTTTATACCATTTATTCAAACATTCTTTATTTGCCTTACACTTTGTATAATTCCTAAAAGTTTTGTTGTTGTTGCTGTTAATTATTTATATCTAATTTCCTTTTAGTGGCTTCTCTGGGGTATTTACTTATTTATTTTTAAATGTTTATTTACCTATTTTTGAAAGAGAGAGGGAGAAAGAGCACAAGCAGGGGAGGGGCAGAGAAAGAGGGAGACACAGAATCTAAAGCAGGATCCAGGCTGAGCTGTCAACACAGAGCCCAGTGCTGGCTTGAACTCATGAACTGTGAGATCATGACTTGAACCGAAGTCACTTAATCACCTGAGCCACCCAGGTGCCCCTCTCTGGGGTATTTTAAAAAAATTATCATAGTAAGTTACAAGTATAATATTTTTCATTTTAATTTATGTATTTGGGTAATAAATAATAAATATATACTGATTTAGAGACAAATTGTGACTCAAATTTTAGTAGAACTTGCATTTTTCTCTTGTATAATGACACTGGTGGGTACTCCTAGAAGCTTTTCCATATCGATAGAGATAAAATCTTTACTGTCACATTCAGTATTTAACAAGAATGCTTCCATTAATATGATCATAAGCATGATTGTGACTCTCAGCCTGAAATACATATCTCAGCTTGACATACATATTTTTAATGTTAAAATAGTAACTATTACTTTTTAAATTAAGAGTTTTCATTAGGAATAGATGTTGAGTTTGCTCAAACACCTTTTCTACATTCATGAAGATAATTGCTTCCCCTCTTAACCTTTTAAAATGATGTAGTATCTTTATAGATTTCTTGAAATTGAATGGTTAGTGGTCTCTTGAAAAGGAAATACAATCTCGGCTGACAATTTTTTATTGTGTATGTAATTTAAGTAGCCATATGTGCTTTAAATACTTTGTATCTTAACTTGACTGGAATAGTTGAGTTTTGTTTATCATGTGAGAAATTTTTAGAAGGAATTCAAATAATGTACAACACAGAGTCTGCATATTCTAGGTCCTATTTTTATAAGTTCATCCAGAACTGAACTCATCCACACCCAAAATGGCAAAGTAAAGTTCACATTTACTCACATTTATTGTGAATGATCTTTTTTCCTTGAAACCAAAGATTACTAGTTGATTGTGAAACATCAGAGGTTTGGGATTCTCAGTCTTATGCAGTGGCCTAACTTGTTAAATGTTATAGGCTTATTTTTCACTGCATACCTCAATGGAGGCATTCAGGCTTAGGGTAATAATAAAAAGTTTAGGAAAAAAGATGTGACGTTTAACATGTTGGGTTAATATATGTGTCAAGGGTTCACTTTGTATTCCTCTAAAGGTATAGTTTATTAGCAAACCGATCTTGGATTTCTTTTGTGATTTCCTTGAAATGTTTTTTCTCTGACCACTTTTTACCTTCTCACTCCACCAAAAACAAAACAAAAAAAACAGACCATGATTCTTAAATATATAACTTAATCTATGTACTTTATCATCTCTTTTATATATACATGCTATAAGCACAACTCTATTATATTATCATATTTCTTTCTTTTGTTTTTAGAAACTCAGATTCACTTAGCTTTCTGAAGCTGTAAGCATCACTTCTGCAAACAGCATCAAAATGATATAATCCCCTCTTCTATTAATTGTCTAATGAGTTCAATAGGTGTCACTTAGGAAGTAGAGTCTACATTCTTTAGGAGCAATTTGTCATTCAGAATCCATTTCAGAGCTTTTCACAGCTGCATATCAATGTTTATTCCAGGCCTATCTGCAATCCACATTCCTTTCAAAGACAAGTTAATTTCTTACATTTTCATTATAAGGACAAAACAAATCCATGCCTCTCAGAAGGGCATTTTAGGCCTTACAATATTAGTCTCAGTCATTTTCTGAATTGTGTGCAGTATGTAACCGTAGAAATCATTTGTGTCCCTTAATTTTATGTGTAGGATTTGTAAAGTTTTTAAGAAAAATTGGGGACGGAGTGTCTGGAAGATACGCACATAGGTTTTCTATTCTCGCTCTGACAAGTGTCGTGGAGGAAAAATTAGAAGACAAGGTACTTATGCATCTTACCCTTTTCTAGCATAAAATGTAGGTGACAATTGCATTGTAGTTTCCTATCTCTTGACCTCAGTTTTGTCATTAGTAAAATGAAGGAGTTGAATTATGATTATTATTTTCTGAAGGCCATGTACACAAACCAACCCTCAGACTGATGTGGATTGGATGGCCCAGAGTAGAAAAATACCCTCTGTTCACACAGTTATGGTCTCTGCTACTCATCTTTCAGACAATTAGGGTAGTGGCCGTATGGACACTAGATGAATCCTCAAAGTTCGAAGAATTCTAATAATCTCTTATTGTACAAGCATCACTCTTCAGTTTGCTTTTTAATAAATTTCATATATTGACATAAGGTCAAAAGTACCTTTCCCGTTAAATACTTTTAAAAATGACAAACATTTGTGGGGTTTTTGTTTGTTTGTTTGTATTTTTTCCAATTTTATTAAGATGTAATTGACATATAAAATTGTATACATTTCAGGTATACACAGTGTTGATTCGATGCCCTTATATATTGCAAAATCATTACCACCATAATATTAGCTAACATGTCTATCCTATCACATAGTTGACATTCCATTTCTGAGTTGAAAATATTTAAATCTACTCTCAGCAACTTCAACTATATATAATACAGTATTATTAATTATAATTAAGAGGTGATACATTAGATCTCTAGTTCTTTTTAAAAAAATTTATCTTAGAAAGAGAAAGAACATAAGTGGGGGGTGGAGGGGAGGGAGGGGAGAGAGAATTCTAAGCAGGCTCCATGCTCAGCACAGAGCCTAATGCAGGGCTCTATTCCATGACCCTGGGATCATGATCTAATCTAGCAGATGCTTAACCAACTGAGCCACCCAGGTGCCCCTAGATCTCCAACTATTATTCATCTTATAACTAAACTGTTGTACTCTTTGAACATCTCTTATTCCCCTTACCTCCTAGCCCATAGTAACAAACATTCTTGTCTCTGTTTCTATGAATTTGTTTTTTTAAGATTTCACATATAAGTGAGATCATATAGTATTTGTATCTCTCTGGCTGACTTATTTCACTTAGCATAATGCTGTCAATTCTATCCACTTTAGGATGCAAAGGGCAAGATTTCCTTCTTTCTCATAGCTCAATCATATTTCATATGTAATAATGTATATGATATTTCATTATATGTATTCCATTATATTAATATGTATATACATATTCCACATCTTCATCCATTCATCCATTGATGGACACTTAGGTTGTTCTCATACCTTGCCTATTATGAATAATGATGCAGTAAACATGGGAGTACACATATCTCTTTGATATTCAAATTTCATTTCTTTTAGATATATGCCCAGAAGTAGGATTGTCCTTTTCTTATTATATATTCTTGGCTCCTTTGCCATCAATTAATTGCCTATATATGCCTGGGTTTATTTCTGGGGTCTCTATTCTGTTTCATTGATCTTTGCATATGACTATACACAAATATCATACTGTTTTGGTTACTCTAGCTTCGTAATATAGTTTGAAATTAGAAAATGTGATGCCTCCACCTTTGTTCTTTCTCAAGATTGCTTGGGTGATGCAGGGTCCTTTGCAGCTCCATGAAAACTTGAGGATTCTTTTTTTCTATTTCTGTGAAAAATGTCATTGGAATTTTTAAAGGAATTGAATTGAATGTGTAAGTTGCTTCGGGTAGCATGGACATTTTAGCAGTAATAATTTTTCCAACCCATGAGCATGGTATATCTTTCCATCTATTTGTATCTTCTTCTGTTTTCCTCTTCAGAATCTCATAGTTTTCGGTGTACTGATCTTACTCCTTCTTGTATATACTTGTATATATAATTTTGTAAACTGCAACTGGCCCATATCTGGTTTTATTATCATGGTAGTGCTGGACCTATAAAATGAATTTGGAAGTATTCCTTCCTCTTCTCTTTTTTGGAAGAATTTGAGAAGGATTGGCATTAATTCTTCTGTAAATGTTTGATAGACTTCATCAGTAAAGCTATTTGGCCCTGGACTTTTGTTCATTGAACAGTTTTGATGACTGATTTAATGTCCTTATTCGTAATTGGTCTGTTCAGATTTTCTGTTTCTTCCTGATTCAGTCTTGGTGGATTTTATGTTTCTAGAAATTGATCCATTTCTTGTAGGCTGTCCAGTTTATTGCCATATAATTGTTTACAAAAAAACATTTGAAGAGACTTCTGTAGCGCCACAGCTCTTGAAGAATGGCACGTGGGAAAGTCAAAGGATTGACTGCTCTGTGTGTGTGTGTGTGTGTGTGTGTGTGTGTGTGTGTGTGTAAATTTCTCCAATCCCCAAAAAGAGAATCACATACCAAGTACATCATGTTCAACCCATCCACGAGTTGATCATGTGAAGCAGGTGGCAACATGATATTGTGAAGTTCATTTCACAGAAGCCCCACAGATCTGAAATGTAAGTCACCAAATCCATGATTACCTTTTATGTTCATATGATTTAGAAACTGTATTTTCCTCTGAGCAGAGATCATTGATTATGTATTTTGAAGAAATAACTAGATCTGTATGTTTATGGACATTTTATAGAGAAGGAAAAAGAGCAAGAAGGTAAATGTGGGATCAAGTCAAAGCAAAATGGAGAGTTGGTCCCACATTTACTTCATTCTCTTCCAAATTCATTCTGAAATTACCAAAAAATTGAAGAAGAGGGCAGTAGGTAAGAAATGCGCTTTTCAGCATTTCTGGAAGGCAGTGTGCAGGTGTGAGGGATGGAAGGCATTTTGAATAGCAGGAGTCTCATGCATGCATTAAGTAAAGCCCATTTGGGAAGCAGTGATAGCAGGACAAGCAGAAACCCACATTGTACAAGCTCAAATTAGAAGACATTGGGAGCAAACCTAGTTCATCAAGAAAAAAAAAAAAAATTAGAGTTTCCCTTGACATTTACCAATCCTTACTTGGCTTCATAATGGCCAAAGCAAAAGTAACTTCTCATAAGATCAGGTATGCATCACAACTAATTTCTGCAGCCAGACAACTGGATAAATGTTAATGAGTCACCACCCGCAGGGAAGTTATAGCCTATGGGTAGCTCAGGATTAGACTAGGGAGGGAGGCACATCCAGGTGCAGTTGATGTGGGAATAACCTGAGCTGCTGTTAACTTCAGTAAATACATCCAGCTTTACTAGCATGGGGACCGGCTAAATAAAGCAAAACTATTGGCATCGTTATCTGAGAAAAAAACAGGCTTAGTAGTTGGAGGAAAGACAAGGCTCTTCAAGTTGATTTTTGGTTATGACAAGGGTGAGATGTGTTCTATAAGATTCTGTTGGCATTGGCTTCCTCCCTTTCACAGGCCAATGAGTTCCTAAATCTACAAGATATAATTATGAAGATATAAACATGGAAATGTGGGAAAGTGTCCAACATGGAGAAAACAGAATCACAAGTCCCAATGCTGGACAATCACATAGTATTTTCTAAGAGTGCAAAGAAGATAAAAACACATAATCAGACATGTGAAAATCATTCTGTAAAAAGGAAGATCCAAAATCAGGAGAAATTATGAAAAAATATATTCTAATAAAATTTTAAGCTTAATTCTTATATCCATAAGATGTGAAAGAATTTTGAAATGTTTAATAGGTATATACTCAGATCAAGATAAAACTAAGTGGGAAAAGAGTATAGGTGAAAACAAGAATATTCCGGAATTGGAGAAAGCATAGCTCTATAAGGCACAACATATTCTAATGGCATTTTTTTTTTACAATGAATACATAGACGCATGTTTAAATGATTGAACTTTAAAGCCAATGAAAAATTCTTCAAGAAAAAGGAAGCTAAATGCAATTTTTAGTCAGGTTGAGGCTGGGGGAGCAGCCCATGCAATCTTGGGCTGGCCTCAAATCCTGGGCTGGATAGAGCTGTGTGAACCTCACTGTATCTAAGTCTCTGGTTTAATAACTAGCTGTGTATTGAAATCACCTAAGGAGTTAATGAAAACACATACAGACAAAACAAAGATAAAACAACAAATGCTTGTTCCCTACCTCCACAGATTCTGATTTATGTGGTCTGGGAAGCGGCTTAGGCACTGAAGGATTTTAAAGCTCTCTGGATGATTCTAACACACAGTGCAATTTGTGAAACAGTTTTGAGAAGAGCCAGGGCAAAAGAATATTACGTACAGTCAAGTTATAAGTGAACATAAAATTGTCAGGTAAGCTTTGTCAAATCAAAACAGCTCAGAACCACCACGACAAAGTAAATCATGATTAAGTTCACACACACACACACACACACACACACACACACACACACCAGTGTGCATGTCCACCCAGAGTTGAGAGAAAAACCCTTGGTAATTGCAGATGAGAATCACTTCATGAGAATATGAGAATTTAGGTCTAGTAACATATCAACTTCGTAAAATAGTTTTTAGTAGAGTATACATTATAAACTTTGAAAATATAAATTCAAACAACAATGCAGCAGGTAAACCCTCAAACTAGATAGAAAAAGGAAGAAAATATAATAGCATTGTTCTTTATCTTCCTTATTATGAAAATTGATAGATAATACTTATATTGAATGGAAAAAAACAGAGTTTTAAGTATATTGTGTAAAGTAATGAAAGAAGCTCCAGGGAAAAAAACCCTAAAAGTAAGTATATAACCACATAAAAGCAGTATATGAAAATAGGTAGATTGTGTGGCATTTCTATTTTATAAAATTAAAAATAGAAATACCGTATAATCTAGTAATTCCACTACTGGGTATTTACCCCAAGAATACAAAAACATTAATTTGAAAAAGATATATACACACCCTTATATTTATTGCAGCATTATTTACAATAGCCAAGATATGAAAGAAACATGAGTATCCATGGATATCTAAATAGATTAAAAAAATATGGGTGTGTATACATATAAAATGGAATATTACTCAGCCATAAAAAAGAGTGAGATCTTGCCATTTGTAACAACATGGGTGGATGATGTAGAAAGTATTCTGTTAAGTAAAATACATCAGATGGAGAAAAACTAATACCATATTATTTCACTTATATGTGGAATCTAAAAAACTAAACAAATAAGGAAAGAAGAAATAGGCCCATTAAGTGCAGAGAGCAAAGTGGTGGTTGACAGAGGGGAAGGGTTGGGTCATGGGCAAAATGGATGTAGGGGAATGAAGGTACCGGCTTCTAGTTATGGAGTTATCAGGAGAATGTGTTTATTCATATGTAAATGTACCACAAAACAATTGGAGAAACAACTGTATGACACACAACTGGAAAACAATGGAAGTGCAAAAAGATTTTGAAAAGAAGGGATAAAGGCAGGGTTAATTAAAAAATATAAATGGAATGTTTGTACATCTCAAAATAACTAGATTGTCTCAAAATTTTAACTCAAGTTGTATGTTGAATAGAGAAAGCACGTCCAAACTTTTCCAAATTAAAAAAATAGAAAAACCGTCTCTGAGTTTATGTTAATAAAGAAGAGAGTTGGAATGCAATAAAAATAGCCAATGAAGTTGATTTCAGGTCTAAAATATTAAACAAGGGAAAGATAGATAGTATAAAGTGATAAAGGTAAAATACACAACTTGAATTCATCTATGGGCCTGACAATATATTTCCATTTAAATAAGTAACCGAGATATTGCAAGAAAAATGGACAGAAACACAACAGAAGTACCTACTTGTAGTGTCTAATTAGGTTGATTTACTAAGGTTGCATTAATGAATAAATGTGAAAACTTGATACTTTAATAAAGCCCTCTTTTAACCACTCATGAAGAATTTACAAAATAATTTCTATGGAAAGCCTTAAAGAAAACCTTTAGCAGACAGACCTACCTAAGGGAACACAAAGATGAAATCAAAACTGAAATTGCAGAAAGATACAATAATCACAACACATGTGTGCTGTTTATATTCTTCAGAGAAATGTAAAGATCACAAAGTATTGGGGTGCTTGGAGGGCTCAGTCCGTTAAGCATCCAACTCTTGATTTAGGCTCAGGCTATGATCTCACAGTTCATGAGTTCGAGCCCCACGTCCGGCTCTGCCCTGTGTCAGCATGGAGCCTGCTTAGAATTCTCTCTCCCTCTCTCTCTGCCCATACCCCACTCATGCTCGCTTGCTCTCTCTCTCTCAAAATAAAGAAATAAACTTTAAAATTAAAGAAAAAGCAGATCAAAAAAAGCAGATCACAACCTCTTGATATGTATTTATTTACTTATTTTTAATGAGTTTTTAGTATCATGCCAGAAATGAAGGTTAACCTTGGTTCTTAAGTCTGAGAAGAAAGCATCAATTTGCAAGCCAACTATGTGAAGGCAGAGCATTTAACTGGATCTTCTCCACACTTCTCCAAGCTCTGTCTTCACTGACTTTCAAAATTCTTCTTCTTTGGATATTAGCTTTCTGCACTTTGTCATAGTCTGCCTTCATGTCCCAGTCGTTTGCTTCACTTTTTTTTTTAGGTTTTATTTTTAATTTTCATAATATCAACCTACAAGTTTCTCCTAACTGCATTCATTCTCTAAGGATGAACAATTGGGAGGAATGAATGGACATGATTCACTTCCATTAGTACCACTTAATTTAAAGCATCTATCTTTAGAAAGTGTCATATGGCTAAAAATAAGCATTATTAATGAATGTTCCTAGGCCAGAAAAATTTGTAAGTTGAGCATATGTCTTCTTAGGAAAAAAATGACAGAATCTGTGTGAATCACATACAAAATAATTCCTGAGGACTAACATTATTTGGGGATAATATTTATATTATATCATTTTTATGTCACAGGAATAAAAATGAAAAATTTTCAGGGCACTTGGATGGCTCAGTTGGTTGAGTGTCCAACTCTTGATTTTGGCTCTGGTCATGATCTCATAGTTGTGAGGATTGAACCTTGCATGGGGCTCTAAGCTAACAGCCTACTTGGGATTCTCCCTCTCTTCCCCACCCCCCCCCCAACTCACTTGCTCTCTCTCGCTCTCTTGCTCTCTCTCAAACTAAATAAACTTTAAAAAGGAGACATTTTCACAATGAAAATGTACCAACAACAGTGAGAGAAATGTCTTTTCTTTAACCACATTTCCCAGAGAAAAAAAGACAGTAAACATTTCTGGTTTTAGTTTTTCTTTGGTTATTTTTATAGTGTGTAATACATGTATGCCTCTTTTTCTCATTCTTATGTTCTAAACAAGATTTATTACCTCTCTGCTTTAGAAAAATGACTCATACAGGGGCACCTGGGTGGCTCAGTTGGTTAAGCATCTGACTTTGGCTCAGGTCATGATCTCACAGCTCGTGGGTTCGAGCCCAGCATCGGGCTTTGTGCTGACAGCTAGCTCAGAGCCTGGAGCCTGCTTCAGATTTTGTGTCTCCCTCTCTCTCTGGTCCCCCCTTGCTCACACTGTCTCTCTCTCTCTCTCTCAGAAACAAATAAAAACATTTTAAAAAATTAGAAAATTGACTCATACATTACTTCTCATCTTCCACTTTTTCAAATCCACCCTCCACCCCCAGTAATTTTGAATGTATTAACTGTTCTTTGTGTTTCTTGCATAGGTTGACATTTCTAGAATTAAATACTAAACTTTAATTCCCATTTCTTGGTTTATCAAACTTTAAAAGTAACTACTAGCTTCTATCTATAAAAGAGAAAGGAATAAAGGTCTTATTATTTCTTTCACCTCATGCCCTTGTTCCCATTAATATAAATATTGTATTTTACATTGATAAGGTTTAAAGCATATGCATTTTCTTTTGTTAAATAACATTGAATTCTTTGTGATTTTTCTATATGTTGATTTTCAGAATGAAAAAGTAGTAGAATTCATAATGATTGTGTACATGTATAGCTTATTCCTAAAATGATGAAATCCTATAGTTGAAATCATGTAGAATAAAATTAACCTTAAATCCTATACATTTTTGAAATGACCAATGTGAATTGTACTTGTATTTCTGTGTGTTATAGTTTTTTTCTAGCTTTCCTGTTCTGTATCATGTTCAATTGTCATTGTTATTTTACCTTATGTCATTCCTTAGGTTAAATTACTTTTAAATTTGCTAAAGTTACATTCTGATGAATATGTTTTATAGTGTTTTGATCATGCAAGTGCTAGCCTCTTTCTTTTTTTCTTTAATGTTTTATTTATTTCTGAGAGAGAGAGAGAGAGCAGGGGAGGGTCAGAGAGAGAGGGAGACACAGAATCTGAAACAGGCTCCAGGCTCTGAACTAGCTGTCAGCACAGAGCCCGACATGGGGCTCGAACCCACGAACTGTGAGATCATGACCTGAGCTGAAGTCGGACGCTTAATTGACTGAGCCACTCAGGGGCCCCAGTGCTAGCCTCTTTCACGTATGAAATATCTTTACTTTGTCCCCACATTTGACTGGGAACAGAATTTTAAGTTCAAAAGTGATTCTCCCTCCTTAGAATTTGAGGACTTTTTTCATTCTTTTCTATAGTCAATATTGTTGAGAAAGTGGATGGTTGTCTGTCTACTTTATGAATCCTTTCTGTTGCTCTTTGGGACTTTTACAATTTTCCTTGTCTCTGTGTTTATGGAATTTCTTTGCGGGTACATGTGGACAATAGTTCATTAATCCTGTTTTCCACTCAATATGTCACCTCATTCCAGAACACTTCTCTTCTAATTTATTATTTCTTCTTTTCATTTATTTCTGTTCCTCTCCATTTAGAATTCTTATTAAAAGGATGACGGACTACTTGGATATTTTCTCCAAACCTCGACATCCCTCACCCAGGTCATCTCTCTCCTGAGGCAGATACATAGCCATATGGTCATTCAGCCACTTCATTTTCCATTGAAACTCAGTAAAACATCATTTCCTAGGATGCCTATACCTATGAATAATTCTGGCCAGTGGAACGTTACCGAAATGACGTGTCCTTTCAGTACAAGTTGATAGAAGTAGCCGTGTAGCCAGTGGTTTATCTCATGAGTTCTCGTTCTTTCATCTGAAAGCCGACAGCAGTGTAACTTGGAAGCCATAAGGTGGTGATCTTCAGATGAAAGAGGGCTGGGTTCTTGACTCTTGGGTTAGACAAGAGCTTCCCAGAAGTGCTGACTTACTTTTATTAAGGACATGGGTCTCAGACAAAGTTGTTTCACACAGTAAATAGTTTGAATTACACTGACAAGTACTCCTTGCCTTTTTAATCTGGATCTGGTAAATATGAATTTACCTCCAAAAGAATTAAACTGTCAGTTCTATTCAAACTATGTGTTAAATATTTTAAAAGATTTTGGCCATTATTAATGTTAATGTCTAAGGTTTCTATTCCAGTTTTGTTTGCTCCTGTCCACTATATCCTGTTCTTACTTTTTATTTCTGTAGTATCTCTTGTAATCTATCAAATTAAGATTTCATTTCTTGAATTATTCTCTTGTTTCTATAGCATCACTTCTATTTGTGTATCCTCACTTTTCTCTCTCATAACTTGGCTTTCTTTACTGAGTTTGCATCATATTTTTTTAACCATTATTTTAATTATTTTTACTTATGAAAATATTCTACTTTTATAAAACAGTGAAATACAAATGAACTCAAACTAGTTTAAAATGGTTTAGGAAAAATTCTTAAATGTCTGGTATATACTCCTCCATCTGAGATCTGTCTTGGTTCTTATATCTGTTGACTTCTGATTTTTTTTTACATTTGACTGTTTTAACACTTGAATTTTTTTTTTTTTTTTTTACTTTACATTTGTTGACTCACCTTTGAGTGTTTCTGGGGCTCTGCTCATAAATTTTACTGTTGGTGTAAGAGGCTACAATTTAATGTGATTTTTCTTTAAAACTCATCTTATCCACTATATATCTTACTGACAGCTTTTCTTGTACTAGTTCCTGTTACACAGTTGTTTTGGTTTCATGCTTAAACTTTTGCTACTACAATGTAGTTTAGGGAAGACAAGAAGAGAGATGTTTGTGCCACTGGACAAAGATTAGGGTAGGGCAAGTGAAATAGCATTGTTCAAGAGTGGGGTTGGACCTTACTTCATTTAAAATTGTGATATTTTGTTCATTATGTATTTTTGCATTCTTTACGGTACTTTAAGATATCGTGCTAAGGTACGGCGCTTAGATATTAATTATCTGGATTACTGAGATTTTGCTGTCTTCTTAAATTATGTACCCGGTACAAGTATCTCATTGGCCTTGGCCAAGTCAAGGCTTTGCTGAACTACCATAAGTCATAAAGTGGGAGGTATTTCAATGGAAAAGGAGACTGGATAGTTAAATGGGTTGTAAAAAATCTATTTTGAAGCTTTTAATAGGACCCTATTTTTGCTTCCAGAATGTGTGGCTTAGAGAACAGAGGTCACTTCTGCTTTCCATAAATGGAATTTCTATAAATAGTAATAAACCAGTCAGACATAATTTACCTTTATGACTATAGTGAAAGATGTATGCCAGCCACATCTGGAATTATAAATTCACAGAGTCCCTGAATCCAAGTATTACTCCCCATTTGTCACACCAAATCTACTTCTATTTTCTTCCAGGTTTATTGACATACAATAGACATACAACACCATGCAAGTTTAAGGAGCCCAGCATGATAACTTGACATATGTATACATTATAAAATGATTACTACATACATTTACTCAACATTCATCACCTCATATAGATAAATTTTTTTTCTTGTGATGAAGACTTTTAGGATTTACTCCTTTAGCAACTTTCAAATGTCACACCAATTTCTCACATGTCCCCACCATGCTCCCTAACCTGAGAGACTGACTTAATGCTTCCCTGTCCTAAGACTTCAGGTCATATGCAGTCAATGGGAGCCTAAGCAGATGATCAGAAAAAGGTAGAGACATTGTTCTGGGTATTCATTTTCCTGAATCTCTTCCTCTTGGCCATGCTTTGGTGGTGGGTGTAGTTCCTTCTGACATGCCACATCCCACTGGGAGCCCAGCCTTACAGCTCTCTGTCTATGTTGTAGCAACTCTCTCTACTCATCCTCTCAGGCGTATGTTTGACAATTGCTTCCCTGGCCATTCATCCTAAGATGCTCCACCATTCCCTGTTGGTCCCCCTTAAACTAACCAGGAAAGGGGCACCTGGGTGGTTCAGTTGCTTAAGCATTTGACTTCAGCTCAGGTTACGATCTCATAGTTCATGGGTTTGAGCCCAGAATCTGTCTCTGTGCTGGCAGCTCAGAGCCTGGAGCCTGCTTTGGATTCTGTGTCTCCCTCTGTCTCTCTGCCCCTCTCCAACTCACACTCTGTCTCTGTCTCTCTTTCTTGTTCAAAAATAAATAAATATTATGTTTTTAAAAACTGATCAGGAAAATGTACTGGTAGTATCAGGGATCTAATATACTCATTAGTGATTTTGGTCAAGTTTTTGGGAAACTGAATTCAAAGCATGTGGAACTAGATTTAGAAGACAGTTCATCATGTAGTTCAGATTGATGTGTGATGGTCAGTTCTCGCATATTCCAGGATAAAACTTAATAGCCATAATATTTCTTTCCAAGTTGAGTTTCATTTTCATCCATCTCCTACTGAATTAAGACACATGGTATATTAAACTAAAAATAGAAACTTTAATTTATGTCACTGTCAGTTGAATTTATGTCAATTATTTGGTAGTAGGGCAACGATAGTTATGTGATTACATGCTATGACTGAATTACATTTAGTTTACTTGAAATCTTAAAACTTACTTCAACTTGTCAACAAAACCTCTTGAATTCTGCATATGTAAAACGTAACCAAACGTATAATAACTATATCTGATTTGGGGGCATACAAATATCAAAGAGTTTAACTCAATGTCATTGCATGAAAGGCTGAATTTAGTATTGCCAAAGCAATTTAATGCCCCTCGACCTTTCCTAAGAGAACACACATGCACTAGTTAATGCCCCAAAGTTTCAGAAAACTAGAACGTCCAAGGGCTAAGAAAATCCGCAAATGTAAGTCAGATTCGTGTGGAAGCTGAGTCAAGTTATTCAGGACACCTGGATACCAGCTTATGCACAATTTTATCCAAGGATCTTTAAAATCTCTTAGTTAATGAGGCATATTATAAGGAGAATAATGACCAGCAGTGTATGATGTGTTTGGTAAAGGTAGCAATCCGATTGATAAATTCCTATCTCCCAACCATCTGGAGGTACCAGATTGGCAGGATTTCTTGTCAGCATTCTGTATATTTTCCATGCTTCAGAAGACAAGAAAGGGTATCACTCAGCACTCTCAAGTGCTTAAAATGATGGATTCCTTTAACATGTTGCTAACTGGTTTGCAATATTTCTTTAAAAATAGCACTCTGGTATTATGTTTCATTTAAAAGAAGAGTTGGAAATTAACAGTATAATAAATTGCATTCTTTAGAGATAATAGCAAATATTCAAGTGTGAGGGAATCTCCTTTCCATTAGACCTCAGGGTGCATCTTCTTCCTCTGTCCAAAACTCTTGCCACCTGAGTTAAATATGGCATTGCCCAGTCAGTCCAGAGGAATCCGCATATTTAGGAACTGCACATAATATGGCAAGTCGGTTATTTCCGTATTAAAGCATAAGCGACACAGTGAAACATGGTGGGGGGCGGTGAGGCAGAGTGGGGGAAAACAGAATCACAGCACATTTTAAGCATATATTCTACCCTTTTAGTAGTTTTCTCCAAATATAATTAGATAGTTTTCTTCTCTGGTATTGATGTTCATTTTTGATGGCTTCACTTCTATTTAATCTCAATGTGAGCTATAGTCCTCTGTGAAATGATTCTTCTATTTATATTATAGGTCAGAGTATGTCCAAAGCCAATACGTATAATACAACCAATAGAAACAATGAAAGGTATTTTTAGCTTACTCCAAACTAACAAAGTACCTGCAACACAATGCATGACTTAAAGAGTAGGTTCTCAAAGTGAAAGACTGTCTGAGGACTTTCGAAGGTAAGCAGGTTCAGGATGTAGCTACATACTCACTGATAGAAGCATTTCATCTGGGACTTTCCAGTCTTTCAATGTTGGGTTTTTAACAACAACAAAAACCAACTTACTTACTGGGTTATTACTCTAATAGGAGTGAAACTGAAATTTCTGATTTAAAGAAATAGAAATCTCAAAACTAAATATGTAATCCTTAAAAAGTGGGAGAAATTGAGAATTCCTACTTCATGAGAACAATTCTCTCCTGACACTTAGGATCCAGCCAGACTATGAAGCTGAACTAAAAGGACCATGACTTTAAATGTAGAAAAGATTAAAAATCAAGCTTCATCCCTGTCTTGTGTGGCAGGTGATGTAATATTAAGAAGAAAATAAGGCCTTGACATCTGAGAAGGGGACTGGATGTAATTCTGAAACACTAAACTGATCACCAAGAAACCCAAGAGCAATGAAAAAAAAAATGTTTCTCCCTTCTAAGTATCATTCAAACATAGTCGCGGGTTGTTTTGTGTTTAATGTTGAAAGACTCCATTTATGTTTATTGGAAATTCCAGTTGAGAATAGTCTGTGAGTGTTAGGGCATATGTTGAAGAAATGGCAGAGATGGATTTTAATATTTTTAAGGCTCCAGATCAGAAGACTACTTCAGAATCGTGCAAGTAAAGCTGGAAAGCCATTCTTTACCAGTGTTCTGGTGGGAAATCCCAGAAGAGATGAAGGAGTGGGCTATCAGGGAAATGATCTGAAACCTGGCATCAATTGTGAATTTGCCCAAGTTCAAATAACATTTAGGTTGAAAGCTCAGGGAAAACACAGGTGAATTGAAGCAAGCAACAAAGACCATGGGAGTTTATCATGAAATAAAGAATTCTGTGGCAGAAAGGGAAGTAAAGATTTACATTGTTTTGGCCACAAGCATGTAGATAAATATTACTGTTTGGGAAATGTTCTTTATAGTATATGGTCAAGGAAATGCACTTCCTCCACAAAGGAAGATAGATAACGGTTTATGGCTGAAAAAGAAACTGCTTTTCCTTCTCTACTCTCCAAAACATTATACCTACTCGGCCACTCTTTTCTTCAGTAAATATACAATGCCAAGCGATTTCACTTTCCTTCCCAAGGTCATGATATTTTCAGGACATATCTGCCTAGAGCCAAGAATCATATATTTTTCCTATCATGTACTGTGCGTTGGATCAAGAGTCACAGACTTTAGTGTGCACCTTGTTTTACTGAAGAACATCTTTCAGAGTCCTTGTAACAGCTTGCTCTGTTCTGTGTGACTTATTTTTGTCTGGCTCCCCTGTGATAGTAAAGGTTCTAGAGAACATATGCGTGTCCTGTTTGCCTTCTCATTACCAGCATCACCAACCAAAGTACTTTTCACATGGTTGCCATTAATAAATGTACATATCGGACTCAAAAAACAAAGGTGAGTGTTTATTAATAAGATCAAAGGACAGAGGGTTTTCAGAATTAAATTCTAAAAAGAATAATAATTAAGGGGATGTATGGTAAGAGAAGAAAGAGACCATATTTATCATTAAAAATCTAAGTTCATATTATAGGCAATCTCGATCACTGAGCTGGATAGTCCAAAAAGTCTGGAATATCTCCACTATTTCCTGTGTTTAAACAAAGAGGTACCCTTAACAGAAGAAAGCCAAATAACCTCACTACTAGGATATAAAAGTAGGCAAAGGTAAGAATAAAATTAGAAAGACAGTCAAGAGGAAAGGATAAGTCACAAGTGTTTTTACAGAGACATGAAAACTCTTAGGATCTGCAATTATCTTCAATGGTTAATAATATGAGGGAATACTTTTATTAATGATTGTATTGAATAAACTTGTATTAAATGCTTATATGCCACAGGATAGCCTCCAGGGATTCTCACAGCAGACCTCACTGTCCAGCAGAGGCCTGGAAACAGTAAACAGCAAATGTAATGGCATGTGATCGGTACCTTGAGGGTGAAATTACAGAGCAGAAGAGCTGGCTTACTACACAGAGAGTCCTAAGTGAGATGTGAAAAAGTACATGTTTTCCAGGTGAAGGGAGCAGGGACCGAGGATAACAGGGAGAGGAGAGATGGTGACTCATGATATAAAGTTTTGAGTTTGGATGATCATACCTTTTCCAAAAGAATTCATTTCCATAGACTAGCGCTAATATTTAAGGTCTCCTTGGAAGGAGTCTGATACTTTGCTTGGGCTTCAAGGGCTCCTGTCTTTAAGCATGTAATTGCAAAGCAGTTCATTTTCTGTCTCTCTTTATCTTTGCACGTGGTCTTTATTTCCTATTTCCCAGCTGCACACTAGTGTTGAGGGCAGGTTCCACTTGTAACAATCACTTTAGAATATACTTAAGAGTATAGGCTTTGAGGATAGGCTTCAGGAAGACTTCTACCACCAATATGCAAAATTGAACAGTGATCTATACTTCAATTTTTTCATGAGAAGAAAATGCCAAAAATATATATCAGAGAGCTGTTGTGGGGAAAATACTTGATGAATGGTTAGGAAAGTTAATTATTATGTGAACATTATTTTTAATTTTGCTCACGTCTCAAGGATGCTCCTAGTTGATAAGAGATTTTAAGCCACATTATGAACCAGATAATGTTTTCTAAAAGCACTGGGCATAAACCTTTTATTCAACCAAAGTTACTGGAAGTTTTGTTTAATTTCATAAGAAACTTAACACCTTAATAAATGATTACCAATTTAAATGCTAGCATAACTGAAATGCAATTAGGGTGATGTTCCCCTTTTACAGTATCTGAAATCCCCTAGTTATAACCCCTCTGGATGAGAGGAAGATGTTCATCTCAACGACAAATGATATGGGGCTCCTTTGACAAGGTTCATGATGACCGCTTAAGTCATGAACAGTGAACAGTGAAAGCTTATATCTTCACATTTCCATGATGGGTATATCAGGGCATCAGAGAGAAGATTAACAAATATTTAAATAAATTTGGAAAACTAAAATCTAAATAATAGATGAAGTAAAGTAGAGATTGTTGGGACAATATGACCAAGATAGGAAGCCTCAAGAAATGGGTGTCGAGCAAACTCATGGCCATGCTATTTATGTCCTTAGTGACGTCAGAAGGGGTGAAATGATTCAGGAATTCGATATTAAAGGAAGACAATTATTAATCAGAACTTTACATGACTATATATTAGAAACAACCAACTGAGGGCTGGGGCTCCAGAATGGAGGAAAGAGGAACTCTGCTGAACATCTCCAAAGCAAAACAACAATTTATCTGGTACAAACCATAAAGAACAATTATTTAAAGTTCCTGAAAATTTTCCAAAAATCATATAGAAAATAGAAACACAGTTACTCAAAAAAATCTACTACATCTTGTCAAAACACCAGGAATCAGTGGCATTTGAGATACCCAAGTTGTGCTCCTTAACCTCCAGCTCCAGCTTCATGTTATGGAAAGTGGTGGGGTACAGCTGAGAAGATAGAGGCTCCCAGTCTAGGCTACATGGTTTCAACCCAGGAGATATAGACTACTGGTTTTTCTCATCCCCCTTCTCTTCCCTTCCCCAGTCTGGTTTTGCAGAAGCTCTATTTGGAGGGCATAGATAAAAGGACTGACACTTTCTTCCACCTCATAGCCCCTACTCGTAGGGTGAAATATCTTTTGAGACATGACAGGCTGGGGATACTGACACTCTACTGGTCCACTGTTCACAATCCCAGCTCTAGTTTAGTGGCAAAGGGATTGTGCCAAAGGGTGAGAGGCAGGCCTTAAAGATAGAGAGCTTTGGGGGTGCCTGGGTGGCTTATTCGGTTAAGCATCCGACTTTCGCTTAGGTCATGATCTCGCGGTTCGTGGGTTCGAGCCCCGCGTCTGGCTCTGTGCTGACTGCCAGCTCAGAGCCTGGAGCCTGTTTCAGTCTGTGACTCCCTCTCTCTCTGACCCTCCCCTGCCCACGCTGTCTCCCTCTCTCTCTCCTAGAAATAAATTTAAAAAAACATTAAAAAAACCCAAAAACAAACAAACAAAAAAAACTAATTCATATCATTGTTCAGCATCAATACATACATATATATATTTTTTTACAGGTTAAAAATGTGCATTTTATTTTATTTTATTTTATTTTTTTTACNCTCTCTCTCTCTCTCCCCTAGAAAAAATAAAACATTAAAAAATTTTTCAAAAATTAAAAAATAAATAAATAAAAAGATAGAGAGCTTTGCAGTTTTACTGAGAAGATTGACTTTATTTGGAACATGATGTAAAGAATTCCATACCTAAACATCGGAAGTATTGCCAAGCAATGGGCTTCCTTGGTAGAGAGAAATTCACTCTACCAGAAATGACTCTGGAACAAAATATAACACGGCAGAGCAGGTAGAAGTTTAACAGAACCAGGAAAAGACATAGCAAAGAAGAGCCCTCCAAGGACCACAGACAACCCTAGAGACTGGGAAGGCTACGCATTTATGTGAAGCTTCGTCTACTCAAGAGCAATCAAAACATGACATGAGGCCGACTTGTAAGCATCCCCAAGTTACACACAGATCCATCAACTAGAATGAAGCCTCACTGACACAGAAGATAGACATAACCTTTGACCAAAAACTGGTTAAATAATAAGTTGTTCTTACCCAGTGGAATTTCCAGGAAGCCAGGCTTTTAAAAAATCACACTCATTCTCAGCAATCTGCAAGCCTGGGTATAATGCCCCCAGTCTGCCTTCTCTGGAGCAATTAACGAGGAAACTCCAAGCTACCATTTCCTGGTTGTACATAGGACAGAAAAGTAAATAAAATGAGATAATAGCCTCAAAGCCATACATATCCAACATTAAAAGGTAAAGCAAAATAGCTAGGGGACTCAAGGACAACCTTTCACTAACAACTGGTTTATGTTGACCCAGGGGCAACACCTAGGTCACCAGTCTAAAAGACGAAAACAAGAAACAATTCTGAACAGGGACATCAGAGGCTGAATATAGTGGGGGAAAGAAACCTCACAGAGTTAGTTCAGCCAAGTCACTAAGCAATAAATAAATGACCAGGCAAAAAAAAATATCAGCACCAGGCAGGAACTAGAGTTTCTGCAGTATATTTTTCAAAAAGGTCAGTTTCTATAAAAAATATAAGATTTGTCAAAAAATAGGAACGTATGCTCAATACACAGGAATGAAAGAAAGCAATAAAACCTAGCAAGGAGTGGGGAACCAAATATCTAAATCATCAGTCAGTACAAAGAAGATACTATAAATAAGTTAAAAGAATAAACAAAAGCCATGCCTAAAGATTTAAGGGAAAGTATTATGACAATGTCTCACCAAATGGAGAACATCAACATAGAGACAGAAAGAAAAATATTTACATTTATATCTATACCTATACCTACACCCAGACATACATGCACATGTACACGCACACCTACATCTACATCTATATCTAAAGGGAGAGTCTGGAGTTGACAGGTACTATAACAAAGTTCTAAAAATGAGGGAAAGGCTCAATAATAGATTTTAACTGACAGAAGAAAATAATCAACAAACTTGAAGATAGATTATGCAATCTGAAGAACAGGAAAAAATAAAGAAAAATGAATAGAACCATAGTTTAAAATGGGGCATGATTAAACATAGCACAGTGGGATTAACAAAAACAGATAAAGGGACAGAAAAACGATTCAAGAAAATAACAGCTGAAAACTTCCCAAATTAGAGAAAAAACGTTAATCTATACATGCAAAAGCACAGTGAATTTCAAGCAGGATGGAACTTCAAGGAGATTCATATCATAGTGAAAATCTCAAAAGTCAGAGATAGGGGAAATCTTAAAACACTAAGAGAAATGTGGCTCATCATGCACAAAGAAACCCCTGTAAGATTAACAGCTGACTTCACATTTGAAACACATTTCAAGTGCTAACTTTAAAAAACTGTCAGTGAAGAATCCTATAACCAAACAATAAGCATCTTTCAAAACAGAAGGTAAAATAAAGACATTTCCAGTAAAACAAAATCTTATAGGGTTGTTGGTACATATTCCTGATTCATAGGAAATACTAAGGGAAGGGGCGCCTGGGTGGCTTAGTCGGTTAAGCGTCCGACTTTCGCTTAGGTCATGATCTCGCGGTTCGTGGGTTCGGGCCCCGCGTCGGGCTCTGTGCTGACTGCCAGCTCAGAGCCTGGAGCCTATTTCAGAGTCTGTATCTCCCTCTCTCTCTGACCCTCCCTTGCTCACGCTGTCTCTCTCTCTCTCTCCTAGAAAAAAAAAAAAAAAGGAAATACTAAGGGAAGATTTCCAGGATGAAAGCAAACAAACAAACAAAACACGGACAAAAATAAAACACACATGAAAAAACAAGAGTTCCAGTAAAAGTATTAAACCTGAAGTAGATTTTGATAAGATATATATATATATAAATCTTTCATGCAATCAATAAGAAAATAACTAAAAACATATTTAACAAATCACTGAAGTTACTAAAATGTGATGCTGTAGATTCCACTAATAAAAAGAAAGCAGTACTTGGAGGAAGAGAGGAATAAGTAAAGCATGAAACAGAAAACAAAGAGCAAAATGGCATGTGTGAATATAACTAAATCAATTGTAACATTAACTGTGAATGAATTATTATTCAGCAATAAAAAGGAATGGAGTACTGTAACATCCCACAGCATAATCAACTTGAACACATTATGCTAAGTGAAAGAAGCCAGCCACAAAAGATCACATAATTGTAAGATTCCATTTATATGAAATATCCCAAATGAGGAAATCCATGGAGACAAAAATAATTAAATTTGTGTTTGCCGAGGGCTCGATGTGGAGGGGAGGGATGGGAAGAATGTGAAATTCTTGATAATGGGGATATTATTTCTTTTGGGGGTAAGTTTTAAACTTAGTTTTTGGTGATAGTTGTGCAACCCGTTAGATATATCTAAAAAGGATTAAATGGGTTAATTTCCTGGTATGGGAATTATATTTTAAAAATATGTTTTAAAAAAAAGAGAAACAACCATCAAGATACCATACTGAAAAGCTCAAGAATAAAGGTGTGTCGTTTTATCAGCATTAGTCATCTCTATCTAATCTGTCCAAGGCAAGCAAAAACTTGGCTCAAGCTTGTCCTTTTAGCTTAAGTATTCTTTATGTATTGTTCATCTTGTAAATCTAAAGTTCCTTTTTAAGTCAAAAGAAAGCCAGAGTAGTGATACTTATCAGACAAATTAGATTTTAAACCAAAGACTGTGATAAGAGATGAAGAAGGACTCTACATCATAATAAAGGGAATTATCCAACAAGAAGATATAACAATTGTAAAATTTATGCTCCCAACTTGCTGGCATCCAAATATATAAAACAATTAATAACAAACCTAAAGGAACTCATTCATAATAATACAATAATAATAGGAGACTCTAATACCCCACTTACATAAAGATCATTTAAGCAGAAAATCAACAAGGAAACAATGGCTTTGAATGACACGCTGGACCAGAGGGCTTAACAGATATATTCAGAAAAGTCCATCATAAAGCAGCAGAATACATATCCTTTTCGAGTGCACATGGAATAGTCTTCAGAATAGGTCAGATATAGGTCAAAATACAGGCCTCGATAAGTACAAAAAGACTGAGAACATACAATGCATATATTTTTTTATTACAATGCTGTGAAACCTGAAGTCAACCACAAGAAAAAAAATTTGGAAAGAACTCAAATACATGGAGGTTAAATGACTTGCTACTATACAATGAGTGGGTTAACTAGAAAATCAAAGGAGAAATTTGAAAATACGCTGAAACAAATAATAATGAAAACATAATATTCTGAAACCTTGGGATGAAGCAAGAGCTATCCTAAGAGGTAAGTTTATAGCAATACAGAGCTATCTCAAGATGCAAGAAAAATCTCAAATAAACAAACTAACCTTACACTTAAATGATCTAGACAAAGAACAACAAACAAGGCCTAAATCCAACAGAAGAAGGGAAATAATAAATATTAGAGTAGAAATAAATACTTTAGAAGCTAAAAAATCAGGACAACAGATCAAAGAAACCAGAAGTTGGTTCTGTGGAAAAAACAAAAACACTGATAACCTCCCCCCGCCCCCCCCTCCAGCCAGACATATCAAAAAGAAAAGACCCAAATAAATAAAATTACAAATAAGAGAGGAGAAATAAGAACCACTATCACAGAAATACAATTATAAGAGAATATTATGAACAACGACATGTCAACAAATTGGACAATCTGGAAGAAATTGATAAATTCCGGAAAACATAAACTACTAAAACTGAAACGGGAAGAAACAGAACATTGCACAGACTGATAACCAGCAAAGAAACTGATTTAGTAATAAAAAATCTCCCAACAAACAAAAGTTCAGGATGACATGGCTTCACAGGGGAATTCCACCAAACACTTAAAGGAGAGTTAATACCTATTTTTCTCAAACTACTTAAAAAAACAGAGATACAAGGAAAACTTTCAAACTCATTCTATGAGGCCAACATTACCTTGATTTCAAAATGAGGTAAAGTCTGCACTATAAAAGAGAACTTCAGGTCAATATCCCTGATGAACATGGATGTAAACATTCTCAACAAAGTACTAGTAAATCGAATACAACAGTACATTAAAAGAATCATTCACCATGATCAAATGGGATTTATTCTTGGGCTGCAAGAGTGGTTCAATATTCACAAATCAATCAACATGATACACTGCATTAGTAAAAGAAAGGATAAGAACCATATGATCCTCTCAATAATTGCAGAAAAAGCATTGACAAAGTGCAACATCCACTCATGATAAAAGTCCTCAACAAAGTAGGGATAGAGGCAACAAACATCAATATCATAAAGTCCATATGTAACAAAAAAAAAAAGCCCACAGATAATAAACTAATATCATCTCATCAAATTGAGAGCTTTTTCTCTATGATCAGAACAAAGACAAGGTTGTCCACTCTCACCACTGTTATTTAACATAGTACTGGAGGTCCTATCCTCAGCAATCAGACAATGAATTAAAAAAATAAAGGGCTCCCAGAAAGAAAGAAAGAAGAAAGAAAGAAAGAAAGAAAGAAAGAAAGAAAGAAAGAAAGAAAGAAAGAAAGAAAGAGAAAGAAAGAAAGGAAGGAAGGAAGGAAGGAAGGAAGGAAGGAAGGAGGAAGGAAGGAAGGAAGGAAGGAAGGAAGGAAGGAAGGAAAGAAATTCAAGGCATCCAAATCGGCAAAAAGACAAACTTTCATTATTTGCTGATGACATGATACTCAAATAGAAAATCCAAAGGATTCTACCAAAAATTTGCTAAAATGCATACATGAATTTAGTAAAGTTGCAGAATACAAAATCAATGTACAGAAATCTATTGCATTTGTATCCACCAACAAGAAAGCAGCAGAAAGAGAAAGGTTGCCAAAGCCACCTGGAAAAAGAAGAATGAAGTGGGAGGTATCACAGTTCTAGACTTCAAGATATATTACAAAGCTGTAGTGATCAAGACAGTATGGTACCGGCACAAAAACAGGCACATAGAAACAGAATAGAAAACCCAGAAATGAATCACAAGTATATGGTCAACTAATCTTTGACAAAGCAAAAAAGAATATCCAATCGACAAAAGACAGTCTTTTCAACAAATGGTGCTGGGAAACCTGGAAAGCAGCATGCAAAAGAATGAAACTGGACCACTTTGTCACACCATACACATACACATCAAGATGGATAAAAGATCCAAATGTGAGCCAGTAAACCATCAAAATCCTAGAGGAAAACACAGCAGCAACCTCTTTGACCTTGACCAGAACAACTTCTTACTAGATATGTCACCCAAGGCAAGGGAAATAAAGGCAAAAATAAACTATTTGAACTTCCTAAAAATAAAAAGCTTCTACACAGCAAAGGAAACAATCAACATAATTAAAAGGTAACCTACAAAATGGGAAAAGATATTTGCAAAATACATATTTGATAAAGGTTAGTATCCAAAATCTATAAACAACTTATAAAACTGAACACCCCAAAACCAAAATAATCCAGTTAAAAAATGGCCAGAAGAGATGAATAAACATTTTTCCCAAGAAAATACAGATGACCAACAGACATGGAAAGATGCTCAGCATCACACATCATAAGGGAAATGGAAATCAAAACCACAATGAGATACCACCTCACACCAATCAAAAAGGTTAAAATTAATAACACAGGAAACAACGGGTGCTGGCAAAGATTCAGAGAAAGGGGAACCTACTTACACTGCTGGTGCATATACTAACCAATGTAGCCACTCTGGAAAACAGTATGGACGTTCCTCAAAAATCTAAAAATAGAACTACCCTGTGGCCCAGCAAGTATACTACTAGGTATTTACCCAAAGGATATAAAAATACTGATTCAAAGGGGCACATGTACCCTGTTGTTTATAGAAGCATTAGCAACAATAGCCAGACTATAGAAAGACCCCAATGTCCATCAACATCAATGGATATAGAAGATGTGGTATATGTATATATATAATGAAATATTACGCAGCCATAAAAGAAGGAAATCTTGCTATTTGCAGTGACGTGGGTGGATCTAGAGGATATTATGCTAAGTGAAATAAGTCAGTCAGAGAAAGACAACTACCATATGATTTCAATCATGTGTGGAATTTAAGAAACAAAAGCGAAGAGCATATAGGAAAAAGAAGTGAGGCCAACCAGGATACAGACTCTTAACTATAGAAAGCAAAGTGAGGGTTGCTGGAAGAGAAGTGTGAGGGGGGTTAATTAAGTGGGTGATGGGTTAGGGAGGCACTTGTAGTGTTGGGTACTGGGTGTTGTATATAAGTGTATGAATCACTAAATTCTACACCTAAAACTAATATTATACTGTAAAGTAACTAACTGGAATTTAAATAGAGACTTGATGAAAAAAATAAAATAGAAAAAAAGTCACTTTTTGAATGTCACTTACCTGTTTTCCCCAACAATTGGAAATAGACTTTTACTTTGTTATCTATATTCTTTTTGTATTTTGTAAAATGCCAATGGTAGCATTTACCCCTTTGCTTTTGAGATGTTTGTTTATATATCCATCCACTCTGTTAGTGTGTGGGTTTCCTCAAATACAAAATATATATTTTGTATTTCTTTTTTTCCTCTCAGTAACTAATGTAGGGCTAAGTCCTTGGTATACTTAAATAATATTTGTTGAACAAAGGGTAAGTATAAGAACATTGGATTATCTGCTTGGGGATAGTCTGACATTTCCATGAGTTACTATGGAGTAAGTTTTAAAATTTTGATAAGCAGGTGTAACATTAACCTCAAAATAATGTTGCTCAAAATAATGTTGCTCAAAAAGAAAATAGAAGTTCCAGAAGCATTTAATTCTTGCTTTGTTAAAAGTTATGTAATGAAAAGATAGATGATGACATATTTCATCAAAATTAAAGACTTTCATGCATGAAAGTTCATTATCATGAACATGTAAGGACAATCTACAGAAAGAAATAAAATATTTGGGAACCATATATCTGATAAGGGGCTAATATCCAGAATACTTCAAGAATTCCTAGAACTCAATAATAAAAAGACAATTCAACTTAGAAATGAGCAAAGAATGTGAATAGACATTTCTCTAAAGAATAAGAAGATCCTCAACATCACTAACTGAGAAACACAAATAAATAGAAAATCCTACAATGTGATACTTCTTCACATCTTCTAGGATGGTCATAATAAAGAAAATAACAAGCCTTAGCAAGGCTATAGAGAAATCGGAACCTTCACACATTGCTGATGAGCGTGCAAAAGGAGGCATCCACTATGGAAATCAATTGGCAGTTCCTCCAAAAGCTAAACATAGAATTCCCATGTGAGCTGGCAATTCCATTTGTAGATCTATACCTAAGGGAACCAAAAGCAGGACTGCAATCGGTACCTGTAGATGGAGGTTCATGGCAGTATTACTCACGACGTTTGTCCACAGGCAAATGGTTGTCAATGGGCAAATGATAATACATACAGGAAATATACAATGTAATAGTTTTCAGCCATAACAAGAAACGAAGTAGTGATACAGGCTACACATAGATAAACTTTGAAAATATTGTAAGAGACTAAATACAAAACAATAAATATGATATGATTCCTTTTATATGAAATTATGAAAATAGGCAAATTCACAGAGACAGAAATGGGGGAGAGGGAGAAATGGAGGGATTATTGCTGAATGGGTATAGAATTTCCTTTTGGCATGATGAAAAGTTTTGGAAACAGAAGTGATGGCTACATCACATTGTGAATGTAATTAATAACAATTCATCGTATACTTAAAAATGGTTAACAATGGCAAAGTTTGTTATTTGCACTTTACCACGACTTAAAAAAAGTAATCATGTAATATACCAAAGATCATTGAATTGTATTCTTAGAAAGGGTGAATTATATGGCACGTGACTTATATCTTAATAAAGATGTTTTACAAAATGTTGTTTCAGAGCATCCAGGGTCCTATATATACACCATGAGGGCCTTTTTTTACAGAGATAGGAAATACTCTAGTTTAATTTTAAGGACAAGGTTGTTATCTTTGAAAATGAATCTTCTATGGTGCTATCTTCTTCATAATAACTATTTCTACTTATTATTTGGAACATCTCACCTAGTAACAGGACCTGGATGTGGACATATGCCATGGACTTCTCACCTTGTATTTGGTGCTTCCTCTATGTCTCTCATTAGATTATCCATTCCTCAAGGGCAGTTTTTTGTGCCTAGATCTGAGGAATTCAGAACACACATCAATGGCTGGATCCGGACTTCTGCTTCTCATAGTTCAGACTAAGGATCCCATTTTTTTGCCCAGCAAATGGCAAGATTCCTTCGTTGGTTTTTTCCACAGCTCAATGGAATGAAAGAAAAGTCCAGTCCTAGTTAGGGAGCAGGTTGATAATGCAAAGAGGTCATTAATCAACTCTGAAATTATTAAATCCAATAACCATGCGAAGAGACACAAATGGCAATAGTTCTTCTCATTAATATTTACTAGATGATGCAGAAGTATTTGAGAAATGAGGGCTTGCGGAGTGGAGGGGTTACTGCATGTCAGAATTTCCACAACCTATTACATCTCTAGGCAGGTAGAGATCTATTTTGCCTGAAATACTTCATGGCCTGACTGGTATGTGAATGAATCTACCCACATCACGTTTCCAGAGACTATATTTATGACATAGCTTGGACCCTGGGAATTCAAATGAAATGATCCCTCTAACAGGGTCTTGGAAAGGGGAAGAAAAACTTATTTAAAGAACATGAAAGATTATTTTTGCATTGTTGGGCAAAAAGAAAACTAAAGCTTTTGTTCTATGCCTTCAGCAGACATCAATACATTTCTAATCCATAGAGGATTATTAGCAGCAGGTCTATAAAATAATGCTTATGAATGATTTTTAATTTTGGCATCACCTAGCATGCTTGGAACTCAAACCAAGATGTGTGCAAATATAAGGCATGGATCTTCAAATATTCATTTCATAGCATCAGGCTGCACATGCCCTGATTATTATTCATGCAGTTTCCCCAACAGCACAGTGTAGAGATGTGGGCACATCATACAGAGAACACAGCAGCGTGGTGCTCCCAAGCACAGTGCAAGTGGAGAAACAGTTCTTCACAGATGCGGCTCCCCTCAACAGTCATGGAGGGGGCGGGTAAACCACAGAAAGGAAACTGTGAACCTCTTTCAGGTGTGGGGCGGGGTATGGTGAGGTGAGTGTACGGATAGGACATCAGGGAGGAGAGGAGCATAGCCAGACGGCACAAAGACTGATATGGAAACAGCCCTGCTTGCAGCCACCGACAGAGAATGTGACTGAATGTGGCAGCATCAGCTGTGGCAAATGGCTCAGGGAACACACTGTCAGGGGAGTCTTGATCAGGCCACATCTGGTAACACAGAAACAGCATCAAACAAGGAAGAAAGAGAAGAGTTGAATCGCGATGCTGCTGCAGGAATGGGAAGAAGATGGGCAAAGGAATTCTACCAAATATGGAATTCATATTTTAGGTCACTTTGTGCTTAAGGAATTTCCTCAAGGCAATAGCCTGGGACCTGGGTTAGCATTTTGTGAGAGGAAATGCTTTCTTTACCATGAAGGTAGATTGGTGGCTATCAGCTGGGTGTGATGTTGCACCCCCACCAGGGTCCTGCCAGGGAACGTTTGAAGCGCAGGTCACCTTACAATAAAAAATCATCCAGACCTAAATGCCAATCGTATTAAAGTTTAAAAGTTCTGGTTTAAAGTCATGGGACAGAGTGTTTAAAATTTATCTTGTCTTTAAATTTCACACAGAAACAGAGTCAAAGAAGTAGGTTACCAACGCAAGAGCTTACAACTAGTTACAGGCAATATTGAAATTAGACACTAACTTCCTACATCCTCCAGGATTGGCAGATGAAAAAGTGAAATAATGGCTACTTTTGATGACAATGAGGATCCAGGAACAAAAGAACCAGAGCGTGAAAACTTCAGTATAATGGGAGCAAGTGGAGGGACTGCTGAATTAGGAATCAACATGCCTAGTATTACTGGGAATATCAAATACACCCAGGGCTGTGCTAAGCTATACAACAAGACCTCATCATCATTTATTATCAGCAGGTCCCACCAGTGAGATCAGCCCTAAAGGGGACTCCAGTTAACTTGACTCCCACCAATGTGAACAGACAAGTATAGAACTCATGACCAGTCCAAGATATCCTTAAGTAGTGCTGAAAGTAAACCTGCCCAATGTCACAATTTTTCCAATGGTTTATCCTCAAAAGTTATTATCTATATAAGCTACTGCTTTGCTCTAGTGTAACAATGATTCCTTTTTTCTGAGTTTATTTACTTATTTTTGTGTGTGTAAGAGAGCGCACATGCAAGATGTGGATGGACTGAGAAAAAGGAAGAGAGAGAATCCCAAGCAGGCTCTCTGCTGCCAATACAGAACCCAGTTAAGGTCTCCTCAACCTGGGTCTGGATCCCAAAAACTGTGAGACTGTGACCCGAGCCAAAATCAAGAGTCAATTGCTTAACCAACTGAGCCACCCAGTGCCTTGAAATGACAAGTCTTTATTGAATCTGAAGAAAACATAGTCTAGCTATTTTAAGAATGGGAAGAATTTCACTTTTTCTTCCCCCCTTTGGGTCAATTTTCTTTGTCAGAAAAAACTACTGATATGTGTCCCTCTGGATTAAAAGAGTTATCACAATATATGTTGAATTACTTCTATCTTCTTTCAAGCAGACCCCTGCCTTTATGACATTGATGGAGCTGTTTTAACAGTTTAATTCTTAGTACTACAACTAAACTTATCTCCTTCTTCAGTAAGTTTAAATTCTATTAAATTTGATCTTTTCAATTAGTTCCACTTGTACATTCACAGAAGCATTCCCCAAGGAAACTATGAAATGAAAAGTTTGTGGTGAGTAAGAACATTTTTTAAAAATGTTTTAAAATCCCAGTGGAAAAGAATTTGATGCCTTGGAACAAACAACATATTTGGTGATGATTTTTCTCCCATGCAAGTCTGAATTCAGGAGATCAGATTGTGATTCGGGGTGAATGTGTATCTAATGAGGGGTGAGAGGGGCAGAGCAATACCATTGGAGGCCACCTCAATGATAAACTGGAGCAAAGATGGAAAAATCTAGGCTTTTTTATGTTAGCTTGAAAGATTCCAAATGAGAGAACTTTGATCATTTTCTTCTATCCTGATACTTTTCATTTCATTTTCAATGATCTTACTTATTGCTTTTTGTCTCAACAGAAATAATTCTTCCCCATCTTTGGTGTTCATCCCTTTGAAATATATCTTTGCAGTCCTGACCCTCCATTAGGCATTGCCTAACAGAATGATAAACTACATGTCCTCCTTTAATCTCGCCCTGTAGATCAGTACCCTCAGCCTTTGAATTATTTTCTTAATCTTCTGAGGACTCCATGGAAAAGCCTTCATTTCTCCAGGAGTCTGCTCCAGGTGCCCTGGAAAATACAAGCCTCAGACATAGTGCTTGATCTGGAAGGGCTCCAATAAGCAATAATACCTCAAATGTATATGATATGGTATGATTGGAATTCCCTTATCACACGCATATTCCTTTGACACCATCATCAACCCTGTAAGTCCGGTAGACCAAGCATTAACACCCTCTTCTATCAACAGCAAAGTAAGTCCTTGGGAGTCCGTGGCTTGTCCGGGACACATGGCTACTAAGCGTCTCAAATCAAGTATTGTTATTCAAAGTCCAGTGAATCCTGTCCCTTTAAGTTGAGTCCAGGATCTTGAATACATCTTTTTGTCTGTCACATTGACTTCCAGTTGGTAGATGTTCAGTTATTGCTTGGGAGGCTCATTTCCAACTGCCCCAAGACTCATTAGGATTAGCACAGACACAGATACATGTAGACTCCAGACTAGAGATTGTCCTTCTCAGGTAAAAATAAAGAGACATATATTACTGCCCTAAGAATTCCACCTTACCACACATAGTTTCTTATTCTTATTTTCTTTTTTTCTTTAAAAATTTTTTTTTACATTTATTTATTTTTGAGAGATAGGGAGAGACAGAGCACAAGTGGGGGAGGGGAAGAGAGAAGGAGACACAGAATCAGAAGCAGGCTCCAGACTCTGAGCTATCAGCACAGAGCTGGATGCAGGGCTTGAACTCACAACCCGTGAGATCATGACCCGAGCCGAAGTCGGACGCTTAACTGACTGAGCCACCCAGGCACCCCATCATATTCCTATTTTCACTATTTTTATGTTACCTTAAATAAGAGAGCCCTCTCTAAAGAGAGCCCCCACATATAGATTTTATTACCACAGTCTTTGAGTTCATTTAAAAAAATACCTCCAAATTGCTAGCATCAAATATTTTTAAAAATTAGCATTCTTATGATCAACAGTATAGGTTAATTGGTTTTGCAGTAGGGTCATGTTACTGGGATCCTAAAGTGCCATGGTGGGAACTGGATATACCCTATACCTCTTTGTATTTCTCGTTTTGCCTTTAAATAAATGCCTTTTGGAAGACATTACTTTGGGCTTTTTTCTTCACCCTTACAGATTAATTTGAAGCACAGTGAAGCTTGGCCACATTTACTCCCCTGGTCTATTCATACATCCATCCATTGATTGGACACTGTGGGTCCCTTTTAAATTAGACCCAAGTAAATGAGGGTAGAAAGCCTTGAGGCTATCCTACATGATAAGCCAGGATTGGAAAAGGTCTTTCTTCATGATGACCCATGAGTGCCCTGTCCTAGTCTGGATCTCAGAAAGCAAAGCCAAAGAAAAAGGCACGCATGTAGGTAGTTTGTTTTAGGAAGTAATCCAAGGGTACAGGAAGGGATGGGGAAAAGGTAAGTATGAAATAGGAAGAGAGAGAAAGCAACTCCAAAGATCGTTGTTGACTTTGTCACTTCTGTGGCAAGTGGGACTCAGGCCTCCTGGATTCCTCCAAATGGTGATGCATACCTTGACCCAGAACTTTCTTCTCAAGGAGTGAAGAACTTCTCTTTTAGCTCCCATGCTCTGTCGGTCAGAGTTACCACAAGAGGTGTTAAATCCCCCATATTTCCACATTTGTGTATGGAGCATGAGGGGGTTTCTATACATCTCTGACTATGATCTTTGGGAATGTCTATGAAAGAAATATATAATCTTGGACAGTGGAGACAAAATGTTGTCAATTTACCCCTTTATCTAGAAGTCTGCTGCAGCAATGGATGGAATAAGGGGGGGCATAGAAAAATGTAAGATGTGGCATAAGAGGTAATGGATATGGTGTCAAATAATACAGAACCCTAAAGTAGAGGTGCTTACTCAGCTTGGTGACAGATTCTTGTACCTTATGGAGGGAAATCGACTATTAAATGTGTACTCAAACTATGTTGCTTCCATGATCCCTTGAATCCCTGAATTTATAATTAAAAATACACATCACCATCTAAACCCAACTCCCAAATTCAATCATTGTTTTATAAACCCAAGTTGTTCCTTCTTCAGTGTTTCAGGTGGTCCCTGCCTCTTTAAGGTCAACTTTCATCCTGGTGACTTTCCCATGAGCATCATTCTCAATTTGGCCCCTTGGAAGCACTTTGCAGATCAGTATCATAGGAATTGCCCAGACCTAGTGGAGTACCTCATCCACCATTAATTACAATTTGACCCTGAACAATGATATAACCTCCTTGACATTCAGACTCTACATATGAAAATGCACCCTTATATTACAATATTTTCAATGGGTATGAGGGCCTACATGCAGTAGGCACTTGAGAAATATCAAGTTTTATTATTTCTTTACATTGAGATGACCAATTCTGAGGATAACTTTTGGTAGCAGGACCTCATATTAATCTTCAGATTTAAGTTATCCTAAGTTATATGAGGAATGACCAATATAACACATATCTGAAATTGTCTCCAGGCTATCTAGGGAGTTGAAGAGTTGGAAAGAGATGTGGAAATCCCTGGATTGTCTCTTCTACTGTCTCACTACCTTCTCTCCTCTCTGCCATCACTGAAATGGAGGTAAGGTTGAACAAAGCCTAATCTTTCTCATTAACTACCCATCTCCATGGACTATGCTGTTCTTCTTACATTTATTTGATAGTTTTCAGTTTAGGAATATGTGCAAGTCAGTGCAGGCAGATCATAAGTGACATTTGGAATCACTAAGTGAAATATTATCCAATGTTGGGCTATACATCCATGTTGAGGCCATGCCAAAATGTCTGGCCAAATCAGTAAACAAGGAAAATAATGTAGATAAATGATGTCATGGGAACAATATTTCCAGATAATATACTGAATCTTGAGTGATTGATTTTTTTTTTTTTTGGTTTCCTATAGACACAGTTATCTTGTTTTTTATCTTTATCATTGCAACAATAGGGAAAAATCTATTTCTTTTCTGGAAGCCTATCATTATTTGAATGCAAAACTCAATCCTTCACTGTTGGAAAACCTGAATTCTTGTTTTGCAAAAATCCTAACCATTGTCCGGTCAATAAACCTCTCTTTGACTCAATTTCCTCATCTGTATCACAAGATAGGAATGAATCTATTATTACTCAATTATTATCTCGCTGCTGTAGTGTCAGAATTAAGTTAAAGAAAAAGTGTTTTGAAAAGAGACAAATGCCTTTTCCCAGACATAATTGTCAGTGTGTGTGTTTTTATTCTCAGTTGGACCACGAAAGAACTGAACTGGATCTTACTAGCCTTTGAATTTCCATTGCCTAAGCGCATAGGAAATGTGGATTTTCAATTTAAAAAAAAACGCGAAGTGATTGAAAGCATTCTTCATTTCATACACTTGTTAAAGCCCTTAATGTTGCCTAGGATCACGGTGTGTGTACTGATTCCCACATTTCTTTTTCTGTACACCTGTGGAAAAAGATGCCATTGAGGAGAAACACATCATCTGTGATCACAACACACAAGAACCACAGCTGCATTCACCACCTGTGCCTATTTCTTCTAAGTAACATTTAACTTTCCTTATTCACAAAAATGGCATAGTTGACTTCCTTTATTGCATGATTTTTAAATGAATTTTTAAAGTTAATAAGCAATTTCTCTTAGACCACAGTCCATACTACTAGAACTGCATATGTTTGGGGTTTTTTTTATGCCATTGATATTTCCTCCTCACTGTTAGATACCAGTAGGAATATGTGCTTTTCCTGGTACATCAGATGCAACGCTCTGTGTTAAAATGAGATAAAAATAAACTTTTTGGCTTTTTTTGTGTTGATTTTTTGCCTCATAGTTCATCCTACTTATGTCTCTTCCCCTCCTACCCTTAGCACTCATGACTCTTCTGGAATCTTAAACTAAAAATCAAATTCCTCATCTTGTTCTAAAAATGCACTTCTTTGCCTGGTCAGGTCTCATCACGTCACCTAGAAACATCACTGCCCTGTTTTGTTTCATTTTACTCCACGTTGATTTTACCCAGTGGAAGTTTTTGTTATAATTTGATTATTTATTGGCATATCTTTATCTACCCTAGTCTGGGACTCTGGAAATATAGACACTCGTTTTTTGCACATTTATCCCTCTATCTATCATAGCATCTCACTGAAAACGGAGTTTTGCTATAAGAGATCATCAATTTTGATTGAATGAATAAAACAACTCAGCAAACTGCTGTTTCTTACTCTGATCCCCACGGTCTTCTCATCCCCAGTGTAGCACGCATTTTGAAACTGTTGGTCTTCTCACCGGTCTTCTTATCTATGGCATCCCCTTTTCCAAACAAGTTGGTAGATCCCTGCCAGGTTCATGCCTTACTGAACCATGCCAAAGACCTACGAGGAGCAAGTTCAAATTTTTCTCAGTCGTGAACTTCATCACATTTCACGCAATAACACTTCACTGAACCTCCCTCCCTTTTCTCATCCCAATTTTCCAGTCAGTGTCATAGTTATCTATGCTCTTCGATCTTCCACTGGCGCCAAAGAGGAAAATTATTCTGGGACCTTCCACAGAAATAGTCTTCCTGGTGGTTCACTGTGCATCTGTGTCAACACCACCACTCAGAGTCAGAACATATGCATTAGATGACTTGGTACTTTGAGGCCATCTCCTGGCCCCGCTAGCATCCTATCTGCCATTGCATGTGCTTTGGGTATAGGTCCTGCTCACAGAAATGAATGGCAGCAAATTGCAATGGGGGTGTTTTACAAGGTTGTTTTGAAGTCAGCTCACGTATTCCACTGACACTGACCCTACATAACTAAACCAAAAAGGAAACCACTAGATTGACAAATACTCCATGTAGAGTACATCTGTTCCTTAATTTCTTCTTAGGCCCTGCATTTAGTTATCTGGTTGCCAAGAAATACAGGCCATTACTTCTTTGTAGAGTGTGGGGAATATATTTCATTTCTTTAAAGTTTACCAGAAGCCCACAGCCATTGACGTTTTTTCACTACCTGCTATGTCTAAGTGTACCAGAAATTTTCACAAGGAGTATTTTCTTTTATTTTTCCAACTCATCTCCATGTAAAAGTGGATCAACATAATGTTCTCTTCTCTCCTCTATGTTGTAATTTTCACCATACCATTTCTCTCCCCACCTCTGTCTCTTCTCCTTTTTGTGCACTATATATTAAATGTTTTAATGTTTATCAAGCCTGCCAAATGACAAGTGACAACATTATTATTGAATATCTGAGTGCTGGATATGTGATAGCACTGAGTTTGCAGGCTCTTGTGGATTGCAAATCCTCTTTCAGTTACATGGACATGTGCTACATGAATAAATCTAAGCATCCAGAGGATGCCAAAACACCTGCTCTGAGCAAGAGCCAGGTTATATATTATAAGGACAGCAGGGAACCTGTTCGGAAGAGCTGGGCTTAAGAGCTGGCATTGGCATTGATCAGTAGAGTGAACCTGAACAAGTTCCTCGGGTCTGTGAGTTGCTGTCTGCATTGTGTACGATGCCTAAGTGTCTTGGGAATCTATTGTGTCAAGGAAGTGTTCCGTATTTGAAAGTGTGTGGTGACACAGATGGTTTGCCCCCTATAGAGATTTTACAGGAACCGTAAATCAAAGTGTCTCCCTGAGCCCCTGTTCTCTGGCCTCAGAGGTGGGTACATTGACCAGGCTTCGACAATTGGGCTGTCCCAGTCTGTTTGTTTGTTTCTCAGTGATGTGTTCTGGAATGGGGAGCTCACTGGGGTAATCTCTTACAACTACTTGTGAGGTCTGAAGGGTTCTATTTCTGTATCATTCAACATGATAACCACTAGCCAAGTGTGGCTATTAAGCAATTGCAGGGGCGCCTGGGTGACTCAGTTGGCTAAGTGTCTGACTTGGGCTCAGGTCATGATCTCGCCGTTTGTGAGCTGGAGCCCCACGTCGGGCTTCGTGCTGACAGCTTGGAGCCTGGAGCCTGCTTTGGATTCTGTGTGTGTGTCTCTCTCTGCTCTTCTCCTGTTCACATTCTGTCTCTGTCTCTGTCTCTCTCTCTCAAAAATAAATTTAAAAAAAAAGACAAAAAATAAAAAGAAACAATTGCTACATGACATGTGACTAGTGTATGAAACTGAATCTTGGATTAACTTAATTTAAAACTAATATATCCATGTGGCTACCATATTGGGCAGTCCAGGTTGACACGTTCCCATTTGTTATGTTGTGTATTTTGTTATTTGTTCCTTGTCGCCTTCCTAGAATTTTTTTAAAGCTTTTTTTCCCTCACTATCCCCCATTTAGATAACATTTAAAATCCCTGTTCTTTGAAGGTTGTAAGAATTCAACTGTGAAATCCCCCCTCTCTTGGCACTATTTTTAATTTCTTTAATATACTCTGTCATTATTGATCTAGTTATATTTTCTTTTTTTCAAGTCACTTTTTGTCACTGATGTTTTCTCAGAGGCCATCTATTTTGTATAGACTTTCAAATGTTTTGCACAACTCAAAGAATATTTCTCATTCCTTATTTCTGTATCCATATGTCTATAATTCTTTTTGAGTTCTCAACCCTCATTACATAAATTTCTCTTTTTTATAATTTATAGAAGTGATGGGTTGGTTGGTTGTTTTCGTAAGAATCCACTGAGCTTTTAATGGATTTAAAGCTCATTTATGCTTGTTATGTGCTTGTAATTATATTGTTTGTAAACAAATGAGTGTTTTTATATTTGTTAATTCCTTCCTCCTAGGTTTCTTCTTTTTCTTTTTTCCAATTTGAACAAATTAACGATTTCATACATTTCTATTATTTCTTCTTCAGTTCTATGAATGAGGCAAACATTTCCCTTTTCCACTGGCTTTACCTTTACTCTGTGGTTTGGGTATATTTCACTTATGCTAAAAAATAAATTGTACGAGAAGGAGAGGGATGAGAAGACTGAGCAGGGAGGAATTTTTAGGCATTGAAAATACTCTGTATAGCATTATAATGACAGATAGATAGCACTATTCAGTGTCTAAACCTAGAGACTCTGCAATACTAAGCATATCCTAATGGAGGCTGTGGACTTTGGGTGATTATGTTGTGTCAATGTGGGTAGGTTCATCTTTGGTAAAAATGTACTATTTTGTGAGTGAGATGGATAATGAGGGAGGCGATGCCTATGTGGGGAAAGCAGTGTATGAGAAATCTCTGCATCTTTCTCTCATTTTTACTGTTAATCTAAAATTGCTCTAATCAACAAAGTCTTTAAAGATGTAATAAATAAATGGTAAGAACAATTCTTACTTAACCCAAGAATTCTTCTAGAGAGATACTTTTAAATTGCATGGCATTGGGGCACCTGGATGGCTCAGTCGGTTAAGCATCTGACTTCAGCTAAGGTCATGATCTCACAGCTCGTGGGTTCGAGCCCCGCTTCGGGCTCTGTGCTGACAGCTCAGAGTCTGGATCCTGATTCAGATTCTGTGTCTCCCTCTCTCTCTGACCCTCCCCTGCTCATGCTATCTCTTTCTTTCTCTCAAAAATAAATATTAAAATTTTTTTAAATAAATTTTATGGTGTTGTTTTAGTTCATTTGTTACCACTTTTCCCTACTACTTTTCAAAAAGTTGTAATCTATTACCGTGTTTAGAGTTTGTTGTAATTGTTTTTTTGGATTAATCTTCAACCATTTTAAATTGTTTTAAGAATGTTTTTAAAGAGCATGAGTTTTATTCAAAGAATTATCAACCAGAACCTCTGTAGGCTTACTTATTTTAATTTTTTTCATCTAGTATTAGTTGAAAGAATTGAGCTTTTGGTTCTTCTTTCATTTCATCCCGTCTTGAATTTATATTTCTGATGCCAAATTACTTGGTATCTAAAAAATTTCATAACTGTTACATATTTCTGTAGGTTGCATGTATTATAATTATAAAGCACACACCATACCATGCATTTAGCCTCTAATTAAGTTCTCTTGTGATGTTAATGTCAGGACCCCTGCTTAATATTTGTTTGTATTTGCCTGTGTGTCTTTGCCAATACTTATTATCTTCAATAATAACGTGTCACTTTCTTTTACATATGTCTCTTTTATAAAACAAGAATAACTTTCTGTAGGAATATTTCTTCCATTGACTTTGCCAAATTTTCTAGTTTATTTTTATCATTGTTAGAATTAACTTTATTTCCTTTTTATCTATCTTTTGTTATATGTGTTGGATTTGCTATAGTGATTTTACTTTCCTTTTTATTTCCTCTTTTAGTCACTTGAAATGTAGAGAGCCTATATTTTAGTTTATTACTGCTTGCCTTTACATTTTCTAATAAGAGACTAAAATCTCAATTACTTACTTGATCAACTTTTTAGTATAATAATTTCCTCCCAAGAAAAGTAATGAAATTAGCACATCTGAATTTATACAACATCCTATTTCTTCTACTTACATTGCTGGTTATGCTGTATTTTCTTACACACATACATTTAAAATTTTTTATTATGTTATGTAGCTCTTCTTTAAACATTTATGATACATCATGTTTCTTCAAAATCAACAAATTTTATCTTCAGTACAAAATAGATTATAAGCTTATCGTTCTTTGTTCAGGCATCTATCCTTTGAGACACATTTATCGTGTCACCTCTTTCTGACGGACCCTACACAGCAGTAAGCAGTAAAGGCAGAGAAAACTCCAGGCACAGAGCTTATATTTGGGCACAGGAGAAACTAGCAATGGCAAAATAAACAAAAGAAAGGTCTGCTGCTAATACATCCTATGTAAAAAGATAACACATGGGGAAATTATTGGATTGTTAAGGGAAGCTGTTTGGATTAGACAGCATGTTAAGACCCAACCAATGAGAGAAAAATGCATTTAGTCAACTATACAAAATATGAGGAGTGGGCATTTTAAAGGGAAGGAGAGGGTGGTATTTTATTGGTTCTATTAATAATTGAGTTAGAGGGAAGCCTGGATGGCTCAGTAAGGTAAGCACCAACCTCAGCTCAGGTCAAGATCTCACGGTTTGAGTTTGAGTGCTGACAGCTCAGAGCCTGGTGCCTGCTTCAGATTCTATGTCTTTGCCTCTCTCTATCCCTCCCCTGCTCATGCTGTGTCTCTCTCTGTCTCTCAATAATAAATAAACATTAAAATTTTTTTCTTAAATAATTGAGTTAGAGATTGTGCATTTGTCCAATTTTTCTTTTTTGTTCTCTCACTTATGTTCAATATACTTTGAATGTTGTTAAGTGTTACACTTTTGAGTAGAAATGTCTTCTTAACAAATAGATTTTCTTGGTGTTATAAATTTCCCCTTTTCCTCATCTGGAAATACTAAGTGTCTGGGATTTTACTTTTGTTAATATTAAGAACAACGAATGATTTTTCATGCTTTTTAAAAATATATATATCCGTGTATTAATTAATCCAGTGTAATGATTTTTGCATTTTGTGGAGTATTTAGCCTATTTACATTTAATGTATGTTGTTTTTGTGAGTTAATATATCATCTTGAATTTTTTTCACTGGATCATTCTATTTCCTGTTCACTCTTCATTATTTTATTCCTCCTTTGGCTTAAACATTTCTATCTTTGTTTTAACACTTCCATTGACTTTTTTTGGCTTGTTATCAGACGTCTGTGTGTGTGTGTGTATGTGTGTGCATCTGTTTTAATATCTTACCTTGCATACCTAAGTATGCATCTTAACTTTTCTCTGTTTACTTAGAATTAATATGGTACCTTTCTGTGTAAAGTATAAGAAACATTAAATAGTATCATTCTATATCTCTATCCCCCCCTTTTTTTTGTGGCAATGTTGTCACAAAAAGGCCACAGAAATGTTTGGGGCACCTGGGTGGCCCAGTCAGTTAAGTGCCTGACTCATGAGATTTGGCTCAGGTCATGATCTCACAGTTTGTGAGATCAAGCCCCATGTTGGACTCTGTGCTGACAGTGTGGAGCCTCCTTGGGATTCTGTCTCTCCCTTTCTCTCTCTGTCCCTTCCACTTAAGCACACCTTCTCTCTCTTTCAAAATAAATAAATAAACATTTAATTTATATGTTGTATGTAACAACCTACAAAGTTATTAATTCTATTTAAAATTGTATTTGTCATAAAAGAAATTTAAAAAAGAATGATATATAATATCTTTCATTTACTTACATATTTGTCACATTCTTTGTTTCACATTTCTTTGGAAATCCAAATTTCCTTATGGTGAATTTCCCCTCTCAGAAAAAAACTTTCTTTAGCACTTGTTGTAGTACAGAATAGCAGTCAGTAAGTTCTCTCAGCATTTGTTTATTTGAAAATGCCTTTGTTTAATCTTATTTAAAAAAAATTTTTTTTAATGTTCATTTACTTTTGAGAGACAGAGAGACAGAGTTTAAGCAAGGGAGGGGGAGAGAGAGAGTGAGAAACAGAATCCAAAGGAGGCTCTAGGCTCTGAGCTGTTAACAGAGAGAGCGATGCTGGGCTCTAACTCACAGATTGCGAGATTATGATCTGAGCCAAAGTTGAAGTTTAACCAACGGAACCACCCATACCTCTTTAATCTTATTTCTTAAAGGATATTTTTACTGCAAATAGAATTCTGGGTTGTTTTTTTTCTTTTCAATTTTAGAGTTTCACCTCTAATTCTATTGTGTCTTTGCCTCGGCTATTTCTGACAAAAAGGGAATCATTAATCGTATCTTTGTTCCTTTATGCGCAGTGTGTCTTTTTCTTGGTTTGTTTCAAGATTTCTTTGAGTTTGTTATTTAGCATTTTTATAGTTATAGTTTCAGTTCCCTTTGTTATGTTTTATATTTTTAACTAAATTTGGAAATTCTCAACTTAAAATTTTTAATTTTTTTCATTTTGTTAATTTCCTTCTCTTTTGGGATTCTCGATACATTGATATTAAACCCCTTCATATTGGACACTGATCATTAATGGCCCACTTGTTTTGTTTCAGTGTAATATGTTCTTTATGTTGTTTTCTAATTGGTTGGCTCTTTCTTCTGCCCTGTACCCTCTTCTGCTAGGCAGAGTGGATAAATTTTACATTTCAATCACTATACTGTTGGTTTTGGAATTTCCATTTGCCTTCTTAAAGCTTCTCTTCTAATTTGTCTTCTCTATTCCCTGTTATGGCCTCATTTTCCTTTCAAGTGCTAATCAAACTTTCATTAGCTGCTTTAAAGCTGTTATTTTCAACATTCATATTAAGAAATCTATTCTACTGACTATTTAAAAATTAATTATTGGTCATGTTTCCTACTATGTTTATAATTAGTATTTTTAAAATTTACTCTGAAAATCGTGGACTCTGTTTTACAGTGTTTAGAATACCCATGTTCCTCCATGGGGTATAGTTTTTGTTTTGATGAACAGATAAATTATTGGCCAATCCTTTCATTCCTTCCAGGTTTGGTTTTATTATTATTAGGATGCTTGTATTTTTTTTTAATTATTTTTATTTTTAAATTATTCTTGGAATAGCACTGTACAGCCTCTTGTGTCTTCTCTGGTCAGCTCTCAGGCTGCAGAAGGACCTCTCTGTTAGGGATGATAGACTTTACTCTTCTCAATGATAACAGTTCTGAGTACCCATTGATTAATGCCTGAATACAATTGCTTCAATCTTTTTATCCATTTTTACAATTATTTACAGCTCAGGCGCAAGTCTGATAGTCTGATGTTACTTAACTTCTTCACAACTTTTTAAATATCTATTTAATTGTAATTCTTTACATCTTTATCTTTGAATGAATCACATCTCTTCTAAAATGCCTCCTCCCACCCTAGCCTGGGGCACCTGGGTGGCTCAGTCAATTACCTCTAACTTGATTTTGGCTTAGATAATGGGTAATGATTTCACAGTTCATGAGTTCGAGCCCCACTTGGATCCCTTGTGTAGCAGCACAGAGCCTGCTTGGGATTCTCTCTCTGCCCTTCATTCACTCTCACTCACTCTCTTTCTCTCTCTCTCAAAATAAATAAACTTTAAAAACTGCCTCCCACACTAGTCTTTATGAAATGCAGTCTATCTAAATCACTATATTTGAATCCTTACTGATTGTGTCTCATTAACCCTTGTATCCTGAGCATCAGACAATCCCTGGCATCTCATAAGCATTCAACAAATACTTATAAAATTATTTATCATAATGTCTCATTATAGAGAATTTATAGTATATGGTAAAATAGACAATACTCAAATAATCACACAACTAATGCTAGCACAATGATGTTTAAGTATTCTGAAAGACAGGTACATGATCTCTGAACAGATAAAATAAAAGAACCATTAGATGAAGAATTTTTTTCTCAGGGAAGTGAGGTTTTTAGGTCCAATCAAAGGATAAAGAGCAATTTACAATATGACAGACAGAGAACATGTAAAAGAATAGACATTTGTAGAAGAGAGTATGACAATCTTTTCTTCCTACATTGTCCCCTAACCCTTCCTCCCACCTAAGAGGGGACTAGGAGAAGGTTGAGAATTTTTCCACTTCCTTTGTTTCACACCACAGCTTTTTGTGCAGGGAATGACAAAACAAAACAACTCCCCGATCATAGCCTATACTTTGATTCACTTTTGTCAAATTAGGGAGAGGGAAGATTTATCATCCTGTTTTGCTATTTCCATCATTTTAAAGACAGATGTGAGGTAGTAATAATAATAGTGAAAACTGAGGGGAAGGGTGGTTAAATTTCCATCAATAAAAATTAAGCACATTAAGCACATTATTATAAACCGTGTGTATGGCAGGGACTTCTATGATCAATATTCTGTTTTCCCTGTTAAAAGAAACCAGTTTTCATGGATGTAGCAATGTGTCTAACCTAATTTGTTTCCAAATGATGGTAATATGGTACATCTATGGAAAAGTAACATATGGACAATGTATCCTAGTACATTTTTTTACATCAAAGACACAACCTGGTGATTTGATATACGTGTATATGGATAGCATCTTTTTGGTCATTGAGTTTAAGTGGTAGCTTTTAGGTCAAACTTCCAGAAATATGCTTTAAAGAGAGTAGAGGAAGGCACACGGTGTCCCTTTTTGTTGCCTCCTTTGTTTTTTTTCCTTTCTCTTTTCTGGAATGTGGACCTGATGGCTAGAAGTATAATTAGGAGTGAAGACAGGGCACCTGGGTGGCTCAGTCAGTTAAGCGTCCGACTTCGACTCAGGTCATGATCTCATGGTTTGTGAGTTCGAGCCCCATATCAGGCTGTGCGCTGAGAGCTCAGAGCCTGGAGCTGCTTCAGATTCTGTGTCTGCCTCTCTCTCTGCACCTCACCCACTCACACATTCTCTCTCTGTCTTAAAAATAATTAAATATTAAAGAAAAAAAATTTTTTAAAAGAGTGAAGAGCCAGGAGAATCTTTTTGTTCTGAAAAGCATTTGACCTACAGAATCACAGACTAAAACTTTATACCTTCAAAGCTCTTACACCAAGAAAAAAAATAACAAAACCTCATCTTACTAAATTACTGTATTTCTGCACGTGTGGGACAGGTGGAAGGAGATCATGTTACATGAAGCTAAATGCAAATTCCTCACTAATATGCTCTACTTAATACAATATTTTTGTAAATGTACCCATTGATAAAGTTCTGTGTACTTACATTTGCTGAAATGAAACATGTCCCTGGCAAACCTCTGATAAAATACGGTTTAAAGCCCTAATATTCTCTCTCTCTCTCTCTCTCTCTCTCTCTCTCTCTCTCTTTGTAAAATTGTATGTGGATGAATGGAGAGGTAGATGTATCAAACAGTAGCTAGGTCTGGGTTGTAGGTAACCACTGTTTTATCAAGTTCATGTGATATTTTTACTTTTATCGATCTGTCCCATTGTTTAGTGGTTTGAGCGTAAATAATCCATGCAATCACAGTGAGAACGTTTGCCAAGGGCACCCCAAGGACCACTGATGCCCTGCAGATCTGGAAAGCTTTCCTTGGATGAACCTATTCCTTTCGTTGACAATGGCAATGAGAAGGGGACAGGAGAAGTTTTAAGCTGGTTTTATACATGAAATACTTCTGTTTTTATCATACTGGTTGGGTGTAGTTGCTACTTTTTCACCAAGGATTTCATCTGTTATTAATCTGTCCATTTTACCTGGCTTGGTCATAAACCCAACACCTAGGAATCAGTGATTCTGTGGCTCTCCTATAAATAGGTTTTTAAAGACAAGATCCCACATGTACCAGTTTGCTTGGGACATTACTGAGCTTTCACTTGTCCAAGAGTAATTAGTCTTCATTTTCACTCTCAACTATGTCTATTCTGGACAATGAATGACTTGATCACTCTCATTATAGCAAATCCTAATGTTCAAGAAGAACTCAGCTGGGAATACTGATCTATCTCCAAGTACTTGAATTCAAATTTGTCCCTTTATAAAACACACAATACACTCAGGATGAATAGGGAGAAATAAAGTTCCATGGAGATTTCCACTTACTATAATATGGGACATTCTTCCTCTTGAATATACCTTTAGGTGGATACTCAAAAGTCATTATCCAGCACCTTTCTTCCATGCCTTTCTAAGTGAAAGCACTGAAAAATCCAGGAATTTTCTCCAACATCTCTCAATTAACATGATTATATTATCAATTTTTGGCCAATAAAATGTAAGGGGAGTTCTTGTGGGTCTATTTTTTCTTTTCTGATAATAGAAAAGAATGTCATGTGATGACTTTGTCTGTTCTAGTTTCTCTCCTGTTTCCAGCTTTGAGTGTGGTCCAGAAACCTGGAGCCATGGAAATCATCTTCAGACAAACACAGCTTGTAGGCACAAGAAGAAACCGATATCCCAAGGATAGGAGAGTAGAAGCTGAGCAAAAGTCTCCTTAGAGATACTCATTAGCTACTTATTCAAATGTTAAAGTCTCCAACTCCAGACTATCACTTATATAATTTAACATTTTTGTTAATTTTTTTGTTGTTGTTCACTCGTTTCAGTTGGTTGTTCTATATCTTGTCATGATAATAAAAGAACTAAAACGGTGCTACAGGAATGAATCACATAGAATATATTAGGGGTCTATGGTGTAGTTGGGTTTTAAATAAATTTTAGCAACTTCATGTACAATTTTAGGGTGGAAACCCTAAAAGAACTGTTATCCACTCTGCATCTTATTTTATGGCTGGTACCCTAGGATTGAGCTATCTCTTTGCCTTTCTATTTCTTATCTCCTTAATGCAGCTCTATTCAGAACACAGGATACTGACATCTGAGCTATACACATTCAATTTTAGCAATGGATAGAGTGAGAAGAGAAACTTAATTGGCCAAACTGAGACCCATAAGTAATCAGTAGAGAGTGAAGCAAAGAATACCTGGCTAAAGAAACAAATGTATTATAATTAGGCCAATTATCCTAGATGTGGTTCATCAGCTTGTAGTGATAAAGGCCATTAATGAGCTTTGTCACTGACAGTATTACTTTCTAATCTTAATCCTTTTTAGGGTTATTAGCTTTAATGCTACTTGCAAAGAGATAAGTTAATTTATACTGAAATTAAATTGAAAAATAACAAGTAATGATTGTTGCATTTGAGCAGAAACTTAGAAATTCTTGCTGACAAAACTTACTGAAAAGCAGGACAAGAATTCCAAGAGTTGGGAGCCTATAGAGGGGATTCAGAACAAGAGAAACATTTGTTAAAGGAAAGACTCCTAAATATTCTTAAGGACAGTCACTCAATTTATGGTTAATATCAATAAGTGAAATAACTGAAAGCTGTTTTCTTTTCTTTCAGCTGTCAGCACACTATGTTCTGTCTGCCATCAAGAAAATTCTTCAAAAAGGTAAACCCTTGAAGGAGAGTCACTGAACATAATTGCTCAATGCCCACACATACAGTACAAATGGTCCTTACTTGTAATGGTTTCACTTACAATGTTTCAACTTTACAATGGTGCCAAAGTGATACACATTCAGGAGAAACTGTACTTTGAAATTTGAATCTTTTTCCTTTCCCAGGCTAGTGATATATATATGATCCTTTCTCATGATTCTGGGTTGTGGTAGGAAGCTTTAGCCCTCAGTCAGCTACCTGAACAGAAGCCTAAACAACCGATAAACTTACAACAATTCTGTACCCACACAACCATTCTGTTTTTCACTTTCAGTATTATTCAATACATTGCATGAGATAAGCAATACTTTATTATGAAATAGGCTTAACGTTAGATGATTTTGCCCAACTTTAGGCTAATGTAAGTGTTCCCAGCATGTTTAAAGTAGACTAGGCCTAGCTATGCTCTTTAGTTTGAGTATATCAAACTCACTTTCCACTTCTGATGGGGTTAACAGGATTTAACCCCATCAGAGGTCTAGGGAGTTCTGACTAAGAAATCTTCACAAATGTGTTAACAGAATCTTTAATCATGACCTCTATCAGCCTTACTCAATCAAAGTTCTTCATCTGAGCCTCCAGACACAAAAAATGATTAGACTGACTATTTTCTAAGTTCTCTTGCTAATGATATAGAACTAGTGCCCATCCAGATCCATAGAAGTTCATTCATTAAACATAGTAGATATACTATATGTGTGTGTGTGTGTGTGTGTTTGTATTTACACACACACATTGTAAGTAACTCATTCTCATTCCACTGAGAAAGGTTTTGAATACATCATCACTAATATTATGATAGCCATAGTTGTGCATGGTATGTATGTATGCTATTTTCTATAGCAGATCAAGAAATGTTCTATTAAGTTCTATTACACATTCTTCTTTCATGAATGCATGTTAAAATTTATCAAGTGAATTTCTGTATCTATTGTTATGATCATGTGCATTATCTCCTTTATTTTGTTAAGCAGCAAAATAGGATGGTTCATTTTAACACCTTTATTTGGATACAGTTTACATATAGTAAATCTGGCCTATTACAAGTATATCATTTGATAAGTTGTAGCATGTGTATACACTTTTGTATCATTACTACAATCACAAGGAACATATCTATCACTCCTGGAAGTTTTATTGTACATCTTTATCATTTCTCCTTCTGAACATAATAATGGAAGACATAATGGATGATTTGAACACACAGTAACCCATCAAGTAAACACACAAAAAAATAAGTCATGTACCAGATTTGAGTTACATGAATAAATGTAACTGATATATAAATCACCACACCTCAAGACTACAGACTACTTATTTTTCAAGCACACATAAAACATTTACAAAATATAACACTATGCTGGACCACAAAGCAGATTTTAACAAATTTCAGATGATTGAAACTACTCTGAGATATTCCCGTATGGAAACAGAGCTAAGTTAAAAATTTATAACAAATAGAACAACATAAAAGATCAAAAATAATTGGAAAGTAGGCCATGCACTTCTAAATGATGAATGGATAAAAGATGAACTAATGATGAACATTAGGCAATATTTTAAACATTGGATACAGTGAAAGAAATGTACCATATGTGAAAAACAAAGTTAGAAAATAGCTAAAGATGTGTGTAGGACATATTTAACCTTAAATGCCGAGTATTATAAGAGAAGAAGGGTTAAAAAATCAATCATCTAGAGAAGTTAGAAACAGAATAACAGAGTAGATGTCTGGCTGGTTCAGTTGCTGGAGTGTGTGACACTTGATCTCAGAGTCATGATTTTAGCTCTGTTGGGCATAGAGTTTAGTTAAAAAAAAGAAACAAAAACAAAAACAAAAACGAGAATAGCAAGGTAAACTTAAAAAGAAGAAAATACTATACAATTGGATATCAAGAAAATATAGAACACTACAGACCATCAATGTCAAATAATTATGCTCTAAAAGACTACTAAAATTCACAAATTCTCCTGAGACAGATTTTTTAAGTGACTGGTATCAGGAAGAAAAATAGAGACATAAATATTGATTCTACTAATATTAAAAAGGTGCAAAAATATGAAACACAGCAATGCATTTGAAAATTGACCAAAATATAGATAGGTTCTGAAAACTAATATATGAAGAAATAAAGTATCAACTTATTCGAGGCAACTGGGTGGCTCAGTCAGTTAAGCATCCGACCTTGGCTCAGGTCATGATCTCCCAGTTCAGGAGTTCAAGCCCCACATCAGGCTCTGTGTTGACACCGTGGAGCCTGGAGCCCACTTTGAGTTGTGTCTCTCCTCTCTCTCTGCCCCTCCCCCATCCCTGCTCACTATCTCTCTCTCTCAAAAATAAACATTAAACAATTTTAAAAATATCAATTTATTCTACTATTTAGGTGATTATATAATTGAGTCATTGGAACATGGAAATCTATATGCTTACTTACCTCCTTCAGTGGTAAATTCTATGAAGCTCATCTATGAGGTCTTATCAGGTTACCAGTGAAAGTAGAGCAGAACTTGGTACCCAAATCCTGACAAGATGTCTGAAAAGAGGAGAAATATAGCCTAACTTCTCTCATGGACTTAGAAAAATCTAATATAATCATCTTACAAAAACAGATAGAACATTTGACACAAGTTATCAGAAATTCATGAAAAAATAGCCCGGGAGGGGCAAGATGGCGGAGAAGTAAGGAGCTCCGTACTTGCACTCGCGCCCATACATCACACAGAAAAGATCTGAAGCCATTGGAAACCTTACACAACCTGAGAGATTGGGAGAAAAAGGACGCAGAATCCACTGAGAGAG